>NC_089209.1:14980800-15705942 GCF_963930695.1 Labrus bergylta | reverse complement strand
GTCATCAAACAAACACACTCACACTCACACACACACCCAGACCTTTAAACACAAACTCTCTCCCCTCTCACACCTTGTTATGTGTTATGTTTGGCATCTTATCTTCCTCAAGGCAGAGGCATGACAAGAAATTCTTGGAACTGTTAAAAAAAAATATATATCTTCAACAGGATGTGGCCAAGCACAATTTGACACAGAGTGTTGTCACTATGCCAAAACACGCCATCCTCTGCACTGAAATCTCTCAGGAAAAGGCTGGTTTTCATAATGGCTCAGTTTGTTGGTTGTTTTGTTTATTTAGCAGGGTTTCCTTAGTTATGGCTCATCCATTCAAGTTACAATCGCTTTCAGACACTTTCCAATTCAAGCTTTTTATTCATTAGAAAATAATAAACATGATTTGTAATTACCCTTTCATCCATCAAAATGCTCAAAGTGCCTATAATAAGGACATAGCTATAGGCTGCTTAAAAAAGAAGAAAGACAATCAGGTTGAATGAGTCATTTTCCATCCATCACAAGAGGAGTAGAGCAAAGCAGAGCAAGTTAAAACAAGTTTTTAAAAATCCTATATCAGGTCGTGAAAGCAAAAGACACAAAAGAAGTAAGAGTACATTTATGTTTTTAGCTTTAATTTTCGAAGAATGTGCTCCCCTGATAACTCAAGGTAGCGTGTGTCAGAGCTTTAGGGACATAATCAACAAAAACTTTATCCTCACTTGCTTTTGGCTGTTGTTGGGAACTTCCAGTAATCCAGCAGCTAAAGATCACTTCTTTCTTGATAAGTAAATCAGGATGTTATCATTTCAGCTTGGCCTTAGTCCATTAAAGGCTTTGTGTTTTAGAAGGATGCCTTTAAAATCAATTCTAAATGTTACAGGAAGCCAGCGCAGAGCAGCTGGAAGTGGACTAATGTGCTCTCTCCACTTCATGCCAGAAAATATGGCTGAGTCTTTCAGGTTAACAGGAGAGCGCGGCACATTAGCAAATTAATTTTTTCAGAAAAAGTCGGTCACAACAGGGACACGTACTATCTTGTGTAGAGGCACCCACCAGCTTCTTTTACAATAGCTGTCCTAATGTGGTTTAGAAAAACAAAAACACAAAGAGCTTAATGAGGGCATTGTTTCAGGAATTTGAGTGGTGACTTAAACTTCAAGATAAAGAAAATAAACAAAGGATGGATGACACATGTACGAGCATTATCTCAGTTGAGCTGCTAGAGACCAAGAAATGAAAGAGACATTGCAGATCTTAGACAACTCTTCGACAAATCCAACATGTTTCAGGACTTTTAAGAGCCGGGTAAATGAACTGGCACCAGGCAGCAAACTCCTGATCGTAATCCTAGTTTTGATAATGCTGCATGCTGCCCCTGTTAGTCGTGAATGGGGGAGATTTTGGGAAGGAGTTGCAATCTGAGGCCCTTGCTACTGTTGCTATTATCTGTTTGGATAAAACCGCTTTTATTAGACATGCAGACAGTTTTTTTTTTTTTTTTTATCTGCCATGATCTTGCTTTGATAAGAGAGCACTGATAAGCATACCAACACAGAGACAAGCAGACTCTGATAAGAACAGCGAGAAGGGTTGTGTAAACCAGAGGTTCTCAACTGGTATAGCCTCAAGACCCCACCACCATCTCCTTCATGAAAAAATGCGACCCACACTTCAACCAATCTGATTGATTTAATGAAAAAGCGTGCAGTTTGGACCTGAGACGGTACAACACATGTGAAAGATCAATGTTTAAAACATGCTTCACAGACTTTTTGACATATTTTTTTTTTATTCAGGACCCAATTAATACAACTCCCTGGCCCACTTTGGCTTCCCCAACCCACCAGTTGAGACCCACTAGTGTAAATGTTCTTGTGTCAGTGGAATGTTTTTCCGTTAATGAGCTGCAAACTTCTTTGATCACACACGCTTGATTTTAACCGTGAATAGATACAGTAAGCAAGCCAGGGGGCACAGATTGGATCATAACCAGCAGTTTTAATTTTGATTTGATGCTCCTGAAATCCAAGAGACATTGTTTGGTCTATACTACAGATAAAGGAGTTTAGTAGCTGAATAGTTGATAAGCTTGTTAGATTAGCTGATTGTTGACTCGCTTGTCAGCATAGCCTAAAACCGTTTATATCAATAGTACAATTATCATTGGATTTAAATTTGGATGTTACAAAAGACCTTGACTGTAAATTGATCTTGTTAAAACGTTTCTTTCGTACAGTTTTTATTTATCTCAAATAGTTTGCTTTCCTAATAAAATGAGTAGCAGAAGCTGTCATTCATTAATTCGAGATAATATTTAGATATTCATTTATTGTTTGCATTATTTGAGCTGCTCATCAATCTAATTATCTAAAATATTTCTGCATTGCTTAAATCAAACTGTATCAAACCTCAGATTTATCATTTTATAGGTCAACCTTTTACCTGTTAGCCCTTCTATGAGATAACTTATAATTCATGTCTTTGAGAAAACCATTGAACTGTTTGTCCTTATTGTAGATTTACCTGCTAATCCAAACTGTTTCTCTTTACTTAAAGCTGTTAAAAAACCTTTTGGATTCATATTTCTTGCTAGCTGACCTTAGTTTCTGCTGCTTAGCCGTTATCTTTAGTTTATTTGTTAAACATTTATACTGCCTTTTTTTTTTTGTCAAGTGTCTATCATTACTTCATGCTAGCTCTCTTCCTATATTTATCCATTTAGCCTTTTTCAAGCTTACATTTAAAATTCTTAATATTGTTATTATTAGATAACAAAGTATGTTCTCCTTTTAGCTAATACATGTAACTAATTATATGTTACTGTAAGTAACACATTTTACTTTGTAAAATATACACTTAGTTTGTCATCCTAATTGTTTTTTAATTTTAACTATATTGTAGGCTGAGTTTAGCAGCAAATAGGCAACACCTTCAACAAGCTGAACTTTAATGAACTTTAATGTTACTACACACTGACACTAAATACTCCCGGTCGTTTTCAATGAGCTTCGAGCCACCGCAGTCCTGAGACAAACATATAATATTTGCTCGGTTAAGTATTTGATTGTTATGATCATGTTGCCCGGCTTGTGTTTTATTTCTTATGACTGTGAGAAAATGCAGGAAAAGTTACCCACGTTTTAGACACGCCACAAACAGTGACGTGTGTGTGGTAGAAAAATAGAGGATCAGCAGTGTTAACCCGTCAAACCTGTCTGGCAGTGGTCATCACAGCGTCAGTGTTGTGGCAACAATACTAACACGTCGGCTCTCTAAAGAAGAGGATACGTTATCATTATCACACAATAGACTTTTACTCTGTGCGCGAGATAGAGAGAGAGTGTGTGTGAGAGAATCAGTGTGTGTGCGCACGTGCTGTAGGGGATGTTGGGTGTAACATCACCAAAGGGCTGATGCTTTTGTTCTTTGCTTTCTGTCTGTTGTCAACGCGACACTTTTTTTTTTTTTTTTCCAACAAACGCACACAGACATAAGGCCTTATCATGTGTCAGTACAACTGGTCTCACTGGCTTTGATGGACTGAAAGTGAGGCGATTGAGAAGATGAGACAGAGTGGCTCTATGTTATAAGTAAGAAACAGAGAGAAGGGAACCAGAGAAGAAGAGATGCCCTGTGAGAAAAAGAAGACAAAAACAGAAAGGAAAAAGATGGTGAAAAAGACACCAAAGAACAAACTTCACAGTGTCTGTAAGCATCTTCTGATTCTCTTAGGTCATTTGAGCACACACTTAAATTACTTTTATTGACCCCAGGTGTGAACTCAGTGACAGAGTTTGTATTGTTATACAACAAAGTGTAAGATTATGAAATAGCGAGAGGTGCAATAGTTGTTTTTTTTCCTGTTTGAATGTTATAAGATGGCAGGCCCTGAAGGAAGTGACCATTAACCCTTTAGTGGTTTGTCTTTTTTTCACAAGTACATTTTGGTAGTAATAAGACCCTGACTCATATATCTGAGTGAGGACTGTCACAGTATGCTGTTTCCATATAGTTGTTTTTTCTGTGTTTTTTTCTCTCAGGTGCGAATAGCAAAATCTGACATCAGCTGTCCAATCTCAGAGTGCAGCGGCTACCTGGAGGAGGGGGCGGTGGTTTCCCATCTAGCCATCGAAGATCTGGCAAAATATCGTTACTTTTTGGAGCTGAGTCAGCTGGACTCCAGCACCAAACCCTGCCCCCAGTGCAGCCAGTTCACCATGCTGAAGGAACACAACCACAGCCGCTCCGAGTACAGATACAAGGTGAGATGACATGTACCTCAAACACACCAGAAAAATACCGAAAAAATGTGATATGTTAAAATTACATAAGCTTCTGTCTACCGTCTTCTGTCCCCTCTGTAGATCCAGTGTAGCAATTGCCAGTTCGTGTGGTGCTTTAAGTGCCACGCGCCCTGGCATAATGGCTTAAAATGCCGTGAATACAGGAAAGGAGACAAGCTGCTACGAAGCTGGGCGAGTGTCATAGAGCACGGACAAAGGAATGCGCAGAAATGTCCGCAGTGCAGGGTAAGAGCTGGGAACTGTGGAGGATACAAACTGTTGTGATAGGGTAGGGTGGGTGTGTGTAATTGGAAAGTTTGTTGACTGATGGAGGGTAAAAGCACTGTAGATGAATAAATCGATGAAGGTTAAGAAGCATGGGAATAAGGATACATGATGGATGTAGTGCTGTAGAGAAGTAGATGGACACACTATTAAAGTGCATGTTGAACAGCAGAGCGGTGATGCCCCGACGGGAAACATATTGGGAAGAAGAAAAAAAAAAAGATACCTCTGCTGCACAAAAATCTGCAGCAGAGGTATGTGTTATCTCACAGTCTCATTATGAGCACACTAGTCTACACGCAGTATCCCATTGGACTGTCAGAAGATGACTAAAGCATCCAAAGATTAAGCTAATTACTGGTACAAGGGAACTGTTTGCTGACAGTGGCAAACACTTTCCATCTGTGTTCACTGTCCTAATGCTCCATGTCTCTGAGTTTGTATTCTGGCAGCAGGGAGACAGGATCCTGTTCGGCTGTGAAGCCAACAAATTGGTGTCATGCTGTGTTTAGCTGGAAAAGAGGCTGAGAGCAGCTGGACTAAATGCCCAGTTTAGAGTGAGACTTTTCACTGCTACAGCAGGCAAAAAGCCAAACTTCATAAAGATTACTGCTGCATATAGAGTGCAGTGAACTTCTATAGAGGCTGAACCAAAAGCTCATGTTGAAAAAGAGATGGCTAGTGTTGCATTCGAGTGTTGGTTAAACAAGAAATGTAAGTGTTTTACAATACATGACAATGCAAGTATAAAGTTTAAGTTTGAGAACATATTCATGTTTTTTTTAAACTGACCCTTTGTCAAGCCCAAGCACACCTTTTCACCATGTTTTTAAAAACCATACTGTAGTAACAAAATGAAGGTCACAATCTCACCACTACTCACTGAAAAGACTTGGCCCAGGTTGTTCCAGAAGTAGCCCAGCAACAGTTGCTATGAGAGGGGGCTCTCTGATTGGTGAGTCATCAGACCATCGAGAGCCAACCAAGGGTCAATTGGTGCCCAAGCTAAAAGATAAAAAAAAAAAAAAAAAAAAAAAAGCATGCAAATCCTCAACAATTTTGTATGTGTGGATAACCCTCTTTTGTTTTGCATCTTGTTTTCTGCTTCTTTCTTTCTGTCTGTAGATCCATATTCAGCGTACAGAGGGATGTGACCATATGACATGTACACAGTGCAGCACTAACTTCTGCTACCCGCTGTGGAGAGCGTTATCGACACCTGAGGTAAAACATAAAATCCCCTTTTGTTACTTCATAACTCTGACTAGCTTTTTATGTGACTATCTGATTTCATCTTAATCTTCCTGCTTTCAGGTTTTTCGGGGACCATACATCCAACCTCAGCGTGTTTGGGTGCAAGTTTCGCTATCTACCTGATAAACCCCATCTCAGACGGCTAATTAGAGGGTCTGTGTGTGGTAAGTTGTTTGCCACTGTAGGTCCAATGGTCGACCATTTCAGTGTATACTGAAATATCACAAAAACTATTAGAAGGGTTGCCATGCATGTTTTGTACATACAGTCATGCTCTCATCATCCAGATAATGAATCCTGCTGAATTCCCTTCACTAACTTCATAGCAACCCGCTCAACTCAAAATGAAGTTTGTACAATAAGATACGATATGATACACTTCGTTGTCCTTTTGGGGGAAATTTGTTTTGCACACATTAAGCTGCCACCACTGTAGCAACAATAAATCAAATAATTGAAAAAAGGGCTACGCCACCAGAATCATAATTGTTCATTCTTATGTTATGAACCGAAGCAGTTGACACGTCTAAATTCAATAAGCCAATTCAATGTGTTCATCTCTATTCAGGATATGTTGGCTAGTTATCACGAGGGATGTTCTTGGTTGACTTATTTCCCAGTTGGTTAAAAGGAAATTAAATTCAGACTAAACGACCAGTCCACAAGTAAGAAAACTCAGAAAACAAAATAGAGCTCAACTTAATTTCAAATTGTCTGCAGGTAAACAAAGTCATTTGTTTTGCAGAGGGCACCACCAGCCCTCGGCCCTTCCATTCCGGTTAACATCCACATGCTCGTGCTAAATGTGGTCACGGTTAATAATCCGTCTGATATGCCAGTTTAACCTGACACGTCTACATACATTTTTTTGGGGGGGGGGGCTTTTTGTGTCTTTAATGAATAGATAGGAAAGTGGATAGAGTCAGAAATCAGGAAGAGAGAGTGGGGAACGACATGCGGGAAGGAGGCCACAGGTGGGATGTCAACCCGGGCCGCCCGCTTGAGACGACAGCCTCCATACATGGGGCGCGCACCCTAACCATTGCGCCACCAGCGCCCCATGTCTACACACATTTGTAACTCCATTTCTAGATCAAAATCCTGCCAAACCGCGATGCAGGCCGATTAATCTGAGCTACAGCCCCAGCTGGTGGCAGGATGCCTGTTTGATCACAGAATTTGACCGGCATTGTTGGCTTACATAGAAAAATGATAATTAGTTAAACAAACTAGTAATTCGGGTGTCGACTAGTTATAGATTCAGATTTAGACGACTTTAATAATCCAAGAAGGGCAATTCAGTTTGAACATTTAGTCGAGTAAACGTGCACATCATCAGTTATCACGCTACTCCAGGATGGCAAAAATGACTCCTGTTACTTTAGCATGTTAATTATTACATGAGCAATAATTTTAGAGCAATACTGGGCCTTAAAGAGATGTGAGCATGGCTGTACTCTTGTTTTTCTTATCTTTAGGAATATTGAGTTTTTTTCTTTACTACAGCTGCAAATTCACACGTTGGAGCTAGCGGTGTTACAGCCACTGTGTCTTTTTCCATGGATTTGCTTGATAAAAGTCATGAGTACCCACATTCCTTCAACCTGCTTTCTTTTCTGTAACTCTGCTTTAGTAAGTGATTTCCTGCATTCTTCAGAATACCCATGACCCAATAAATCAGTGCAACAATGCTGCACTCAGCTGTGGATTATAATTGTAGATTAGAGAGAGTGATAGAAATAGCAGCAGCAAAGTATTTCTGGTCAAGCACTGGATAAAAACATTAAGCAAGACTGCCTGCTGCTGCATTGCTAAATGTCCCAGTGAAGCAAACAGCCGTGTCTTATCTGTGACAATATATTTCACCTCTCGATAGCGATGTAAACCTCCATGTCTATCTCCGTACGTGAGGAGGCCACAAGAGGAGAGCTTTATACTGAAGCATGAAAGTGTCACACATCAGATTATGTTTGTTATAATTATCTTTTCACAGTGATCACAGTGTGCACCAGAGAGCCTCCAGGAAGATGAACTCTTTTTATTTTTTTTTTAGACGTGTTTGACTCTTCAGCAAGTTTTATCAGCTGGCTGCTTGTTGAACTGGGAGATCATTTGTGCCTTAACATGAGCCTGATTTACCCATTACAACTCACTCTCCTGTCCCCATGCTGCACACCGTTAGTGGCACAGGTTTTTTTTTTTTTTTTGCATGTAATGAGAGATGTTTTAGCATTTCCTAAAAACATGCTCAACATTCTGTCTCCATCACAGCCTACATCTACATCACATTACTGCCCTGGTTGCCAAACAATCAAATCTTTTTCTGCAGGCACGCATTGAAATCTAAAGAAAACTAACAGCATATTGATCTTGATTCATGCAATTCCATTTATTCATCATGATCCTCTCTCCTTTTCTCTGTTTCCCCTGTGCAGCCACTAAGGTGCTGATAGCTCCAGTGGTCATCCTGCTGGTCGTGGTGCTCGGAGCTCTCGCACTGGTGATAGGTAAAATAATGATATGCATGGAAACTCATTCACATTAGTTAGGGAGAAGCTGCTGCAGAGAGAGCAGTAAACAGATAACAGCGATTTTGGTGGTGGTGAGTTTACTGATCTTTTCTTTCATACAGCAATGAACAGTGTATAAAAAACGAACCAACACAATCATGCTACAAAATTCACTTTTAAATTAACATGCATGAATACAATTTGCGCAAAGGGACTGTTTTTGTTTTTAAAATGCCAAAGCTTTAGACCGAGATAATGGCTGTGTGATACTGAAACTGCATTTACTGGTAATATCATCCAGCTGCACTCTGTTTGCACTCAGTGAAACAGTATTATGAAGCATTGAGGCCTGAGCTGAACTGTAATTAGTGTTAATCTCTTTCCCGTGTCTGTACGACTGACAGATGATCCGCTGCGGGCTAACATGCCGTGATGGGAGATTCATATTTATTTTCATCGCTAATAGAATCAGCGTTGTGCTGCTGTCCTTCTGCAGTTGTCTTTTTTCTTTCTTTTTTTTTCAGCTCAATTAATTTCACAAAGACCAAATTTGTTTGCAGTGTGCATTAGGAAGGGGTGACTGAATCAAATCCATAACGAAAACTCACACAGTTTAAGATTATTATTGTACATTTATGAATTTTCATAGTTTGCTTTGGTCTTTTTTTTGTGCCTTTTGTTTCTTCAATCTCCCTCTCTGTGTGCAGGGTTGATCGTTTTCCCGGTCTACTACGTCTGTAAGAGGAGGAAGAAGCAGCGCACTCAGGGCTCAGGACGCTGGATCTGAAACCTGCCCTGCACTTTCTCCAGACCATGCACACACCAACACACAGCTGAAAAAAATAAAATTAAATAAAAAAAAAAGACGACGCCCACATCTCCTCAGGGATGAACACGCCAGCCTGAGTCCTCGCAACATGAGCAACTGCAATTAGTCAAGTACGTGAACCGCTGGAGTGATGCCTGGATAATCGCACGTCATAATGTCAAGAGTGGATTCTCAAGCAGATAAAGGATGAAAAAAAAAAAATCATACAGCTGACAGTTATTTCAGGCAGATTTTCTCTCAAACATCACCTATTTAACAACAGCAATCCTTCAAGAGAGAAAACAGAGGTGACACACAGACACAGTTTTGTTTACACCGGCACTAAAGACATAAGAGAAAACTTTGGAGCTCACGGGTAAACCTGCCATGATTGACACCAAATGTGTGATTGTCAGGTCCTGGAAATATGAACACTGACTGCTGGAGCATAAGGAGAACAGGAGGAGCGCACAGATTTATAAAAGAGAGAGAGACAGAAACAAGAGAAATAATTTTTCCTTATATTGAACTTTTTGCAATATTTTTTTCTCTCTATATTTGCTGCAGCTGGCGAGAAAAAAATTGCAAAATGGAAACTGAATTTGGAACAAGCCATGATGTAAAACACTGAGTTTTCACACGTTCAACATAGCTGGACAATTTGTTTTTTCACCATCCATCTACTCATCAAAAAGGCGTTCTGTTTGCAAACACACAGGAACCCGACTGGCTCCTTCGAGAAATCCTGGAAAGCAAAGTGGAATTTTAAACAAGCCTCCATTGTTTTAGAGAATTTTCCTCCTTTCTGCCCCTGTTGATCTCACTACCCTTTGCCCTGCTCTCTGCCTGTCAGGGCTGGGTGGATGAGTGCTAACAAACTCCCTATCATATCATGTTGTCTCTGCTGTGCCCACATACCGCTTACTGTTTGCCATTGTCTGCATCATCAAAAAAAGAAAAAAAAAAAAGCTGAGCTGCTGGGCGGCAACTGTGCCAAAACAAATTGCTGAATGTTGCAGGACTGACCTATCCCTTTGTTAGATCTTTTTTTGTTATTCTTATTTTGGGGGGGGGGGGGGGGCTGGGGTTGCCTGGTGGAGAGGTTGTTTTAGTTTCAGAGGTGTGGGGTGTGATGCTGACATCATGTGCTAAAGTCTGCATGAAGAAATGGACTTAGAGGCTTGTAGGAATAATATGCATTACATAGTTCAAATGTGGATGCAAACCATTAGAATTAAACTGGATGAACATGCTATTGCAACTGCTACAAGTAGAAAAAAATACAGTATTTTAGATGTACACTTAATTTGGACTGGGTGGTGGTTTACTGAAGAGCTTCATTTTAAGATTTGTGGCCAGAAGTCATCATCAGGCTGCAGTGCTCTGAATGTGCGGTGGGCTCAGTCTGGATCTTAACTTTTATGTGATCTGGATTTCAGGACACAACGCAGAGTTTGTGTCTTAATTTTGCAGTGATGAGAGGACTTCTGACGTATAGTTTTTAATGCACACAAACACCTTATTAGCTCATTGACACTGTCACATACAGCAAAAAGCACACACGTGGAGGGCTGCCAGGAAACAGGAGATTTTCAAGAGCTTTAAAGGTCGTCACCTGGCAGCAGCTGCCAGCTCGCTGTCTGTCCTCCACTTCTCCCTCCGTCCCGTCCTTCCTGCTGTTTGTCCTTAGATTTGAAATGAGCGCACTACCACATGGGGATGCTGTTTGGATGCAGAGATCACCCAATGCTGATGTTAAAAAGAACATCAGTCATGTACAAATGGATTTCTAACCAGTTGCTTTTTTTTTTTTTTATCTCCCCATCATGTGAGGTTAATTAACTTGGCGACTTAAAGAAAACAGACATCAAGACAAGAATGAGCACAATAAACCTGCCCCCAAGATGAGAAAAAATATGGAATGATGCGAATAATAATTATTTCAGGAGAGATGTCTCCACTGAATCTGAACTAAAACCAGGATTTAAAGCATGGAGGAAAAGCAGGGTTGCAGTTCATGCATGGTGGACATTTTGCTGCGCAACGCTACAACTTGGCTTTGTTCAAGGGATCCAAAACCTTTTTTTTTACACCTGGGAATCAATTAACACCAACTTTTCCTGAAGACCACAGACCATATGTTGTAACACACTGCGTTCAGTCTGTCCCGACTCTGGGTTTGAATCCACTCTCAGGGAGTTTTCTTTGCTCTCTGCTGTACTCAGAGCCTGAATCACTGAATCTCTTTCTGATGCCAAGAACTGCTCAGCAACCTTATTTAAAGGCAGGGAGTTTCAAACAGTGAAATGTCAAAGAGATCCAAAAAATCTCAGTGATGCAAACCCTGTGTGTGTTTCGCAGCGTGGCTCGGAAGGGTGGGCTAGTCTGGAGTTAAATGTGGAGAGGATAACACGTAGATATGCATAAGTCAGTCATCACTGGGTCATTTAATGTCTTCATTAAATCGCCAATTGAAATGTTGAAGCTACTTAACAATTGTTCACTTGCATCATGTGCACATGTTTAATCTAACTGCTAAGATAGTGCTACACTGACATGTTGAATCGCTGCTCTTTCTTTCTTTTTTTTGGTTAATGAAATGACTGGCTGGTGGAGATATTCCAACTCTAACCTGTCTTTATGAATCAGCAGAGTGAAATCACTTTAAACAGTTCCCCTTCAGCTTACAGTGTTTTACTGATGAGCCTGTCAATAAGTTCAAAAACAGAAATGAACAGACTTGCACCTTTAATAACGGATACAATATCTAGATATTTATTTAGACACAGTATCCAACCTTTCAGAAGCTTCAATTTCTGTATCGTGAATGTTGCCATCATTGTTTTTCTTTAGTTTTTGTTTTGTTGTTTGAAGTGGTCATATTTGGAAGATTTCTAATGAGCACTGCTACATGTCTATGCTGGTTGGAATGACACTGTGGAGGGAACATGTCAATAACACTCAAGCCATGTCTTTAAAAAGCTTGCTTTATCTCCTATTTTACACTTAATGGGACTTTATTTATAAGATGAACATAATGACATGTGGTAGAGGACTCAAGACTCCATAAACTAGTAAAAAAAAAAAAAAAGGTAAAACAAAAACTCTACTCATCTTCATGCAATCAGGCGTTTCTTTTTTCTTCAACCAGTGCAGTTGCCCCCTGCTGGTTGCTGGAACGAATGCAGAGGCTATAGTCACATTTTATCTGGTAATTTTACTGTCAGATTATAATTTCACACCTCAATCTGTACTCAGCAGCAGAACAAATGCAAAAAATACAGTTTTTGTAACAGCAGAGTATTTAGCCTGGACAGCCCCTCATGTCTCATTTCTTTTACTCTCCTTCTATATTTCATGAAGAAATCTCCCGGATGATTCAATGTTAAAATGCCATGTGGAAATGCCAATCATTTGGATTTTGTTTGGTTGTATTTGTGAACACTACTGACTTAATGCTGACATTTATCTGAACACTAAGTGACTGGCTGTTTGAGAGTTATAGTGGCCAATGGTTTTTCCTTTGCTGGGGTGTATTGGCTGGCTCATACCCTTGGCTTTTTTGTTTTGTTTGTGTAACAATCCCATTATTGTTATATTGGCATAAGTATGCAAAAGTGCCTTCACAACCATTATAGATCAGAGTTTGCCAACATGAAGTCAAGGACCCTTGGGTGACTCCCAAAATTACAAATGGGTAAAATGTTTCACAGAGGTAATGTGAGATAACAGCTAAAGCATAAATATATATTAACCTGCAATTGGGCTTCTGATGTAAAAAACACTAATATGAATAAGTGTTAAAAGAATATATGCATGTTATCCTAACACACAGGGCAATGTGCAGCGCAATCACACTTTTCACTAACACTAAGATGAAACCAAACTTCTAAAGTTTCACAGGTTCATTAATACAGGGTGTCAACTCCAACACAAATACTCTTGGACTTTTGCACAAGTTAAACTGTCACTTTATTTTGGCTCACACTAACATCATACTTTGGACCCTTTCGAGCAAAATTTGCAAGCACTAGCACAGCGAGCTCTGTTTCCAACACTGAATAAAAGTCATACATTTGTTATGCACTGACACACTCTGTCAAGACAGTGATAATAACTAATAAAAAACGACTTTATTTTCAACAAATGTAATGTCTGGATAAGAACAATACATCAAGATTAGTTTCAACTCAGGAGGCATGTATTATAAATATATATGTTTTGTATTTAATGGTGCTTATCAGCAACATCAGGACAGGTTTTTTTCCCCCATATAGACATACTAATGCAACATGTTAGTCAGCAAAACACTTTGTTTTCAAGGTTGTTCTACATGTCTGCTGAAGCTTTTCTTACTCACTCTGACAGGCACAAATGCTGTTTTCATTTGAGCATCTGATGAAGAATAAACTACACTGGGTCAAATGCTAAAATGTCATGTGTTTTATTTATGTATTAGAAAAGTAAGCGTTGTTCGAGATCATTTACCTATATTTTCTGATAGATTTGAGAATGTCTATTGGTCCATGGTACTTGTCTGTTGCAGCAACATCTGCAAATGCTCAAGTTGTGACTGCAGTTTTATGTCAGCAGGGGTCAGAAGTGCACTGCGGGAGGCTCACTCCTATATGATGTATAAGATCTAGCTTATGTGATTCAGCACATTATAGTCACGATCCAAGAAAAAATAAATACCTCATGATGAACTATAATTATGGGGATTACTTAATACAAAAAAGCTCTTAATATGCCAATTTTAGAAATTACTAAATCTCTTCATAGTAATTGTCTTGTTGTAAACAGTAATAGTGGTATTAGTTGTTTTTTATGTTAAGGAGTGCATCAATACAATTAAAGGCATTGCACAAGGGTTTTTAGAGAAACGAATGAGAAATGTAAAAACAAAAGTAGGCAACTGTACAAAAGTAAAACATAGAGGTACTCAAGGTTTTTGTGTTGAGGTTTTTCCTCTAAAAGAATCAAAACACTTTTCCCAGGGCTGACGCGTAGTCATTCTTGTGTTTATAAATTATTTGTTACTCGAAACGTATTCTGTCTTGTCCAATGAGCGCAGATAACAGCCAGGATCTATGTCCGGTTTGTGAATTAAGCAAATTACAACAGCGCGAGCCCATTGGCTCGAGCTCGAGGCTCCGCCTGAGAGCTGGCCCGGCGCGTGACAGCCTAGGAAACCCGAGTACACACCTATGGTACACACTGACCTGAAGACCTGGTGCTGCGCGTGCTGTCTCAGGAGGTTATTTGGGAAGTTCACCTGGCTGTAACTGATGGAGACCAGACAACAAGGTGAGTTGGTGTCGGTTAATGTTAAAAACAGGACTTTTATTCTTCAAACAGAAGTGATGCACAGTGGTTTGGTTGTCGGCAGTTGATCTGATAATGAGCTGAACTTGAATGAAGGCTGAGTGCATACGTCACTGCTCTGAGGTGAAGGAAACAGAAAACAAAATGTATTTTCTTACATGGAAAATTAAATATCTGCAGGCCTTGTGACCTACTGTGCAATTCTGGAGTGCTAACACTTCACTAAATACAATTGATTTACTTATCAATGAGTTGTGTTGTGCATATATGTAACTGAGGCTACTGTGCAATTTCTTGTGCAACACAATGCTTCAAATTTTCTTTTTTCCTTTGCTTTTTCTTAAAAAAAAACGTGCTTTTTCCAGTGATCTAACTGACAAGATTTACTATGCCACAAGCATGCAGAAATGAAGCATCATGGAGCACAGTTGGCAGGTGCTCTGTAGGTTTGTTTTATTGTTTTCTCAAGACATCAGAGCAATTTCAGACAGAACTAAGTCCTTCAGTAGGATGCTGACTGGTGGTCTGATGCATGAGGTTTCACTTATTTTGGGTGTTTCAAACCAGTGCTATGCTCAGTTGATCTCTGATCTCTGAAATGTGTTCCTGTTAACCATCAGGTAGATTCAGTTACTGTGAACCAAGCTTTAAACTAAACAGTGTAGTCTTAAACCCCAAAATACAAGAGTGCTAATATCAATTCTTTAGAAATCTTAGAACAGATGCCATCATTTTCATTAAACTGTAACCTTTTCACATTTAGTTCTACTTTTAAACATTCAGATGCAATCTCTCTGTGATTCATCCTTTGTTTACGGACAGTGTGCAAAATGAGGCATGACATAGTCGAGGAGTGCAATGACTCCCACATCAGTGCAGTGAGTGGGATGGAGGTACTGTTTATTCATGCAGGTACTTCATTACATGCCTTTGCATTCCAGGTCTGAATGTTTGCCTTTGGTTAACTGAGGGTCAGCAGGTCTTTTCCATGAAACTAGCTCCGCATGGAAATTAGTATTTATGATTGAGTTATTGGCTCATAAAGCACCCAAAAGGTTTCTAATCTATTACACTAATAGGAGTATTTTAGTATATGTTCTTTAAACTTTCCCATGACAATGCTGCTGTAATTAGCTAGTTGAATCTTGGGCATGAAAAAGGGTCAGTCATATACCGCTGTTTGACAGAACTGAAGGCAACTTGGCCCCGAGTTCAGCTTCAATTGATTTTGCAGCCATATGACCATCCCCAGGCCTCTGATTTAGCATAGCCACATGACCAGTGGGCCAAATGGGAGTCTTGTGACCAGAGGTATTCATCCACAGGCAAAAGGGAAGGGGGGAGGAAACAGAAATAAGAGAGAGTAAAGAGAAGGATAGTTAAAATGTATATTTATTAAATACTATTTTTTGTTGATGAACAGCAAACTGCCCATGAAAAACATCAGACTGGTTTAAAAGAGGCTACGTTAAGATGCTTTAACTTCTTTTTGTTTTAGCAATCAGCCACATTAAGTTTTGAGCATACTGCTAAATGTAGCCCATTGAATCTGCTTCTGTGAAACATGTTATGTTAACTTGATGGTTGAATTGTTATGTCATCCACCCTTCATGTTTTTTGTTGAACACTGACCTTTTCTTTCGTTTAGCCTCTTACCAGTGGATCAAAAAATGACACTAGAAGGAAATCACTGTTAGTGAAACAACACTCTGCTTCCTCTTGCACTACTGGAATTATAAGAGATTTCATCAGCAACCAGAGTACTCACGTTGCTCAATAACCACCTTGCATAAGATCTCATTGTTAACTCTGTTAGGCATAGTTCTGCTTCCCAGGACGATATTGTGTATGGTAAGAATCGGGTGAATCCTGTTTTAACAGCTCAAAGAATTTAAATCTATGCCACAAAGGGTCAAAAGTCAGACTTCCTGTTCCTGTGCAAACGCAGAATCAAATAAACTGTTAACTGCTCAGTAATGGAACAGACCTCGCTGTCAAGTTACTGACCGAGCCTGGATGGACATGGGAGAAACACCACAGTGTGTGTCTCTGTGTGTATATAACCAGTTCTCTTGTCTCCTCTCACCCTGCTGCCTTGCTCCGCTGCAGAGTTGTACTCTAGTGTTCTGAGCGAAGCAGTGGTGGACTGGGGCAGCATGGGTCCCGGAGAGGAATGGGTTAACTCATCCACACACGAGGGAGAGCAGGGTAAGACTCAACTCTCCCAGATTAGAATAAAACATCAATCCACACTGAATCACGGGGTGTAAAATCAGATCAGAGGAAGTGACGTCAAAGTGTGTGCGTTTTGCTCTCTGACATCACTGACTTGAGTTATTGCAGAAAATGGTATTAGGTTTAAAGGACTTTTTTATCGAGATGAGTGAGGCAGCAGTTTGTATCCCTGTTAGAATCAGATTATTACCAGAAGGTTGGATGAGTTCTATCTGAGCACTTACATTTAATTTACGACCTGGAAGACAGCAAGGCTTAGATCAGAGCACTTTTGAATAACAAAACGTTTGTTTCAATTGTCATCACAATTTCTCAGAGTCCAAATTTATGTCCTTAAAACTAAAGAGAATAGAGACACATTTTCATGTTTCGCTTGACTCAAAAGAAAATCAATTCAAGTATGAAGCTGGATATAGGCCTATTGGTACTAATATGATTATAGAAATCACAATCAAAATATGTTGTTGGTTATATTTGTGCTCACTGGCCTTCTTTGCCATTAGATGCTTTTGTTCCTTGGCTCCTAACTAGTTGCTGGTATGACAGTTGTGACTCCAGCCTCTTTAAGAGAGCAATTATAACGTGTGAGAAGCAGAATCCAGACCATTTGTTTTGGGACGTCACTACTTTGTATGTGGACACTTGTTTTAAAGCATTGAGATTTTGGCCATCACCATCTTGCTTTTTGGTGAAGCTGAGGTGACCATGATTGTTCACTGGCGCAGATAGGCCTACTCTTTGCTAAAGTATTTCCCTATCTTGGTTAACTAATTGCCATGGTAGCAACTTCTGAACTAAAGTCATCTTATTTATCTTGTTCCACAAATCAGCCTTTTTTTTTTCTTAAGCGCTGGAGTCACCCCCTACTTCCCTAAAAAGATGTAACACCGACTTTTATGCAGTCTTTTATCGATACACAATGTCCTGCATACTAGCATTTATTAAGAGATGGACAAAAATTAAGACGCAACTGCGCGAGTGGACAATAATTTCCCCAGTAAGAAATGATTCCCTGGTAATGACATCATTAAACACCACTAACTAGCCCTTTATTCTGGTAAGGGATACATCCTTTGTTAGCTAAAATATAACTTAACAGGTAATCATCTGAAACATAAGACAAAGCTATCATTCTTTGTTTAATCTAAGATATTGAAACTGTAACAGACTGTAACTTTGTTCAGGTTTGAATGAGGGTTTGTTTTCCCGGATTGACGAAGAATCTGTGAAAGAGAAGTCATACTGTGAAGACTTTGCTCCAGTGGCCCAAAATGGGAAAAATCTCGCAGAAAGCAGTACAAGTTGTCAAGAGTATAATCCCTGGGGTCAGACATCACAGTCGCAGGCCAACTGCGTCATGTCTACCTCTTGGGATATGCAACTGGAAGACAAAGGTGAAGAGGGATGTAGACTATAGAGTAGAAGATATTTCACTTTGGTTGAACATTTACTACCCCTGACCTCGAGCCTGCACAGGTTTACAGCTTACAGCTCCCTCTGAGGACACAGAGGTCAACTGATTTGTGTTTTGTCTGGTAATCTTGGGCAATAGCTTTTTACAGAAACTAAATCCAATTGATAAATTGGGGTATTGTGAGACTTTTTCTTTGTACATGGGGCAACCAATACAAGTAAAAACAGATTAAGTTTGGATTGGGCTTTAAACCAATGTGTGCTGGGCGGAAATGGAACTAACAAAAACTCAATTAAAGAATTAAATATAGAAAACATCAACAAATCCACACGATAAGAGGATTTTTGAGACTTGATAGGTTTAGGGCAAAGTGTGGTGTATGACATTACTTTCTATTGACTATGGCATAAACGATAAAATACACAGCAAGCCTTTTCTTCTTAGTTGTAAAAATAATCACAGCAGCTGAAAAGTATAAATTAGTTTCTGTTGGAAATGTTCTTCATAGCAACATACAGGCTTTGCCTCATCTGAGATTTAAATAAACTTTTATCAAATAAACTAAGTACATGAAATAAGTCCAATACATTTCGTTGTGGTGTTTACAAATATCATTTATCGACTGTTGCTGTTTGATTATGTTGACTGTTCAACCAAAGTCAAATTGCCTTAACAAATGTTCAGACATAGTTCCTACAACATTGTGAGCAAGGGGTACTTAGGTAATGAACAAAGGTACATTTTGAGGCAATGTAAATGGCAAATCCTTTGATTTATAATAAATACACTAACAAAAAATAAAACTGTTCTTGAAATAATAATTTACCAGCATTTTGCAAGATGTCTGTTGACATTGCTTTAAAAAACTAACCAAAGTCACAACATCAACCCTCTCCATCTAATAGAGAGCAGTACGTCATAGTTTTGACATAGTGCCAATATTTGATAAGTTGTTCTCAGAACCAAAGCTTACTTTGTATCTAACTGATTTCATGCTGTGACCCATGACTGAGATCATGAAGTTTCAGCATTCTTCACATACCAGCAGACGGGGAAAATGCTTCAGCAATGTATTATATTACAAATGACAAGGACAGTCTTTTGGAGCAAACACTTATTTTTGCTGTCATTTTAAAGAAGAAGATCTCGTAAAAATTGCAGAGCAGATCCATTGATATTAATAATGTAAGATTCACTTGAACACTGTTCGTTTTGTTTCCATAATGACTGTAAAACATGTGACTCTCACAAACATTTCTTATACATCCGTCAGACACAGAATAGAAACTCCTTTCTCACAAAGACACAGCTTGTGGAAAGGAAGCAGCATTAGCTTGAAAAAAATACAATTGCTAAAACAAACCTGCGTTAGCTAGAACGGAATTTGTGTTATCAATAAATAAACCACTTTTAGCTTAAAAAAAACAGTGGTAGCTACAAAGGAATCATGATATAAAGAATCCTGAGTAGCTAAAAGAAACCCAGTTATCAATTAAAACACCTCTTTACTAGAAAAACAACTATGTTATAAAACCACCCCTTAAATAAAATGTTAAAGAAACCTGCGGCAGCAGAAAGGAAATCCAGTTAGCTGTAAAGATGGCTAAAAGAAACCTGTGTCAGCTTGAAGGAAACCTGTGTTAGCTAACACAGACACCTCTTTTAGCTATATAAACAACTTCATTAACTGAATTAATAAAAGTCGGCCTATAAAATAAACAGTATTAGCTCAAAGGGAACCTAGCTTGCTATAGCATGTAAATTAACAAGGACTTATGACCGGTAGGAATTATTCTTGTGCTCATGCTGGCATTTTAGAGATCTTCTTGAGGCTTTGTGAGCCAAAGAAAGGATTTGGTCGGAGACTCCCCTTGCACTTAGACAGTTATGAAAGCTTCCAACTGAGCCAAAGGGGTTTTAATATCTAATTGTCCTGCTGCTGTGTGATGTAGTCAGAAATAGCTTCTAGCTATAGAAAGGCCTGCCTGGTTCATGCTGTGCTTTAGTTTGTTTTGCTGTTAGCTATACTTGTATACTTGTGTGTGTTTTCTGCATGTGTTGCTGAGCCCCCTCTAACTTTTGATTTTGAAGCATTTAGATGTGAACTGAGTTTTATTTGAGTGTCTTCTTTGGTGAGTGGACAATATGTCTGTTTTCTTCCCAGTTTTCACTGACTTTTCTCTGTCCTGATCTGTTTTATAATGCTTCCACATTAAGAGAGGGGACGTCTCGCAGCAGGTACAGTAGGCCTAATCCTTTCATTTACATTCATCACCATTGTGTAAACAGTTACATACCGAATCATTAACCAAGGTCTACCAACAACACAATGACACCATAGACTACATTAGCTTACTTCCATGGTTCATCCTGCTGTTTGCTGTTGATGTGAATCATCTATCTGTATGCATTGTGTAAGTTTGTGTTTATTATTTTGTTTTTCACCATGTTTTTTTTGTTTGTTTTTGTTATGTTGGCTCACATATCCCGCTATTTTAAAAAAAACTCTTGCAAATACATATACTGATTTTAATCAGTTTGTGTCATCTTTCAAATAATTCTCAGCTATGCAGAAACAAATGCAAAATCTTGAAACTTAATTACGGCTTTTAAAATATGTCTGCTGCATCATAAGAGTCATCTGATTCATATGAGCAGTATGATTTTGTGTATAGGACGCAGTTCTGTTTTCAGAGGTAAGTACAGTGTGGAAGTTTTGTTATAAGATGTTTCTGTGAGAGGCAAGAAGGACGGTAAATCATATTTTTCCTACAAAGGTTTACAGAAAGGTTGATGCCTACATTCGTTCTTCATTATATATTTTGTGTGACATATTGAATTTAACTTTATATTCATTCTGTTCTGACAAACAGCATCTTGTTTGTTTGTGTGTGCGAGGCACAGTCTGTAGTGATGGTTAGCTGTGTTAAAGCAAGATAATCCATGTCAGTAAATCCAGATTACAGCTCCACGGCCTGCAGCCACAGATTACATAACACTGAGACAGAGCCCATCAGGCATACACAGACAGACATATGTGGAGTCAGACATAGAGACACGACTATAAAAAAGGAAAAATGACAGATACACTTTAGAGATATAGGCATCATAATCTTATCAGTATCATCATTCCTTTGTTTCTTTATATCTCAGATAGAGGTTTAAATGAAGTTTTCATCATTTGTGTGTTTGTGTGTTTCCTTCAGGATATCTGGACTCAGATCCACTGAGAGAGGCTGATGAAGATTTAGTCTCTGAAGTCAACTTAAACAACTCCATCATCACAGATGAGGAGAGAGAGGAGATTCAGCAAGAACTAGCTAAAGTACGTTGAACATGTTTCGACCATTTAATGAGAACAAGAAGTCGAAATAAAGCAGCAAGAGGAAGGATGTCTTTTAAAGCTCTTTGTCTTGATGTTTTCCAGCTGGAAGAGGAGATCAGCACACTGAGGCAGGTTTTGTCGTCCAAAGAGAAGCAGCATGCAGAGCTCAAACAGAAACTGGGCATCAATCCGCTGAGCGAGATGAAAAACAACTTGAGCAGAGGCTGGCAAGACATGCAGACCTCTACGGCGTAAGTGTAAAAGGAGATTATTATCCTCTATTTGCTGTCAACATAGATGCCCTTTAACCAAACACAAAAAAGACACACATGCACACGGAGAGCAGGTAAAACAGCGTAAAGATACTTTCTCACACTGAGTGTCTGTTATACACACAGATATCAAAAACCCAATTAAAAAGACATAATCCTGTTTTGCTCTTAGCTGTGCTGCATGTTTGTTATCTTTGTTTTGCTCAGATACAAACCAGATTAAAAACAAATCAAGAGGCTACTCAGGGCCAAAGGCAATCACTGACCTCACTAAGTCCTGCTTAGTTACTGAAAATCACAATAGTGCATCCAATTCATGCCAATCAAATCCATCCTCCTCTCCCATTGACATGATAATAATATCCTACAATATTTCCAGACTATTATGATTATATAACTTGTACACTACTCTTATAATGCTCTGCGACGCTCCTCCAAATTAGGATATTTTCTGATCATAGAGCTATCTTTTTCAGCATGCAGAGAAATAACCTCATATCCTCATTGGACCACAAGCTGGGAGCTCTAACTCAGACACCAAGAGACAGAGAGGAGCAAAGCAATCGTCTCAAAAGGCCTCCAGTCTTATCCAGTTACACTTCAACCTGAAGATCACTTTACAAACACTGGCCCTCCTCATCTATTATGAACTAGATCTCGGGAAAAACTAGCTGATGATGTGGAATCCATGACACGAATGTGAAACCCGGGAAAAAACATGAATCAAGCTAAAATGTACATTGAAAATCTATGATCGATATTAAGAGTGATCAGAAGCATTAAGGTGATGTTAACCAGTATATAAAGTGGGTCAACTGGTCATGACTAGATTGCCAATGATATATAGATTTGACCATATAATAGGCAGAAATGCTGTTTCAGTTTATACTGTTTTTTATATGGGCCAATAAAAAACCCTTTTTAAAGCAACATATCATGCAGTGAACAATGCGCAGGGTGATTTAGAAATGAGGTCATCCTGTGCTTAAGAACGTATTTTTCAACCAAATACTATACGATACTCTCAGCACTGTCTACAGTAGGGAAGTATTTTTTTTTTTATCTACATCTATTATCATACTTTTTATTTGTGGTTTTAAGTCATTTCCTGATTTTACCGATCCACTTTTAAAAAAATTCAGATATGTACTGATACTGATTACGATATTTCTTTAATATTACTTATTAATGGTGTTGGTATTATGTGTAAGGTTACACAAAGCTGTAGTAAACACGGCATTGAATTTCTTAATGAGAAAGCAAAAACAATAATCATAATAATTAGAAATGCATCAGAATTCAAAATATTACAAATACATTTATTTGAACTTAGTTCTGGTTTCACATATGAACAGGAAGCAGCAACAACTGTCAGGTTTTCAAATTAAACATTTTAAACTGAATGTTAAGAGTTGTACTTTTGATCACATAGAAGGAGCTGTTCCATCTCGTCTTAATGGAGAGGATTATATCATTATTATGATATCCGTTACATAAATGACGTCAATATCAGACCTGATACTGATAATAGATCAGATCTGTCCCATCTCTAATCAAATCTAAACCCCCTCCTACTTTCATCACACGCTCACATTAAGAGTACAAATGTAATCTAGAAGGAAAAAGGGTTTGTAGGTTAAGAGGAGGGGTTCAAAATGAAAATGAAACCCCCCAAAAAACAACAGAGTTAGTGAGAGTAAAGACACTATATAGACAAATTATTTCAGAACAATTTATCTGACTTTTATTTCTGTTCATTTCTAAAAAAAACAACAACATTAAAAAGCAGTGATGGCCGGCCAGATCCCCCACTTTGATTTGATGACATTTGTTTATTGAGCAGTTATCTCTCTTATGTTTCTTCGCTTTTTTGTCATATGTATTGTACATGAGAGATAACCGTGTTTGTTTAGGCGCAGAGTTGAGTGCAAGTTTGCATGTAGGAAACGTGTTCCAGAACGCTGATGAAGCGCGTCCGTTGTTGTTTTTGCTGTTCTGATCCAGATAAAGGAAACTTACAGGACTCTTTTTAATGTTTTCAATGTACCCTCTTTGTGTTTCAGCTATAAGAAGACGTCAGAGACACTGTCCACAGCAGGGCAGAAAACCTCAGCAGCCTTCAGCACACTGGGCAGCGCCATCACCAGAAAGTTTGGAGACATGAGGTAAACAATAACCTCATTTCTTCTTATCTAGGGAATGCTATCTGTGTTGACCTGTGATGTATAGATGTTGGGACGCAAGTCGCACGCTGAGTTTGGTTGCAAACTTTCAAAGCCCAGCCTTCAGCACTAGTTCCACGTCGATCATATTCACAGGCACTTTTCTTGTGCTTTCCATCCCCATCCCTCACAGAGAGATTTTGAGGCAGATTTTGACTCTTGCTCTATCCAGCTCAGGGGAAGTTGAGATTACGTAAACTCACATTAAGCTGCTTTCTGTGGGAGCTGAAGGGCCAGAGGCAAATCTTTCTCTCGCTTTGTCTCTTTGCTTTTCTGTCTCTCCCTGGTCGCTCTGTTTGAGACGCTGAAATTCAGAACAAAGTGTGCCAGACAGCGTTAGCGTTGTTATGCACGGAAATAAATAGAGCATCATGTGTGTATGGTAGCAAGAGAGAGAGAGAGAGAGAGAGAGAGAGAGAGAGAGCGAGAACGTGGGCCTGTGTGCGTTCACGTGTGGCAGTGCATGTTGAAGAAATCATTCCCCATGTGTGTAGAGGAAAGAGACAAGGACAGTGTCACCTGTTTTTAAATCAAGAGTAAACACCTGAAGACAACTTGATACATTTATTAGCAGCTTTGATCAAATGACAATCACAGGAATCTTTGCAAAGAAGACAAACAGGGGGAAGGGGTAGTCCTGGTTGAATTGCATCATATTGTGTTGGTGGAATATAAAGTGCTCAAAGGAAACAATTGATTATTTTTGGTCATTACAGCATGATTGGTCTTGAGTTTCTGATCCCTCGGAGGTATGTTTCAGGCTCCTGGTGTGCAGAGGATTGATGCAGTGCATACACTTAGCATGTACTTTTTTTTTGCTGAAGTTTGTTTGAAGTGTTTCAAGTGTGTTCTTGCATGTTCTTTCTTACCCCATCAGTACAATTTTCTAACCATTTTCAAACTCATTTTCTTTATAGTTTTATTTTGAAAAGATACAGCATGTGAACAATCTGTTAGACTTTTTGTTCGTCACATATTTACTTTCTATTGTATAAAACAAAACATACCTCAACATAATGATCAATACCATAATAAAAATGCGTATTTCTTAATCAGATTTCTAGATGACCTCTCAAATGTTCTGACTTTATTTCTAGAAATAACAAACTATTTTGTGTCATTTAATACATCAAGAACTATTAACTTTTCATTATTTGGATTGCTACTTTACCATTAGGGCCGGGAATCTTTGGGTGTCTGACAATTTGATTCGATTTTTTTGGGGTCACGATTCGATTCAGAATCGATTTTTGATTCAAAACTATTCTGGATTCATGAATCCATGGATTCAAAGTTTATTTATGAATTAGTCCATACTTCAGGATCTGCTCTATTTGAAATTCTACTTAGTGAAAGAGCTTGCCTTTTTTTGACTGCTCAAAAAAGCAGTTATTATTACCCTGGTTCCCTCGACAAGAAGTCATGGGAATTTTCTATTGGATTTTGGATTATTGCAGAAAAAATAAGCTCTCTCTGACAAACAAAAGTTTCTGATACTCAAATGTTTTGTTCATTGGGATAATCCTCACAGGCATAAATACAATCCCAAGAACAAAAAAACCCCCTCAAGTTTAACCGTAAAATGACATGACTGTATGGCTGCGTCACCACCACTGGGATTACAACTGTTACTTGTTCGGTGTGATAAATGTGATTATCCCTGACAACCTCTGTGGTTTCATAAAGCTATCTGTGAGAAACCTCATCTTTTAAAAGAAGAAAGCCTTATGAATCAGAGGGTCGGGTATTTAACTGGTGTGTTTTTATGTCGTAGAAGAAGATCTAAAAATCTCTTCAGCTTTTGATAACCACGGCCCTAACTTTAAAAAAAAAATCTTTGTTTTTGAGACAAGGGGACTGAAAAGTGTAGATCTGCGGACTTATTTCCTGGTCTAGGAATCTGTCATACCACAGTCAACAACTAACTTTTTTTTTGTTCAATTAGCTAGATCATTTGTTGGTGGACAACATTTTCTGTAATTATCATCTCCATGGAAACATGTATGAAGGAGTGCCATTAACTGTGCGTGTAGAGAGAGAAAGTTTAATTTTTACGTTGTACTTCAAATATATTTTGGTATATATATTTTGCATGTCTGTATATGGGTGAGATAAAGTGTTGTTTGCTGTCTCTTTACTTCCCTAAATGATATCAAGTCGTCATCACTGCTTGTATTACCAGCGTAAGGTAACTCTTTCATGAAGCATTTGTTTATATTAATAACTTAACTGTTCCACCTGAAGAGAATTGGAAAGACTTTTTCTGTTTCTTAAAGTATCTAAAATGTTTCCATCTTTTTCCATGCTTTCCAAAGGTCCAACTCTATAGGGTAAGAATAATCACACAGCTGCTCATTTCACATTACTTTCCCTGCCTGTACGTTAAAGCGTCTCAGGCTGCGAGTCTTAAAGAAGTGAATCAGAGTCAGATCTGCTGATAGGACAAACCGGTTTGTACATACTCACATAGTAAGCCCAGTCTGGTTCAGTAAAGGCAACCTTCACGGTGGAGCTTCTGGTGTTCGAAATGATCTCAATGAATCATGGGAAAAAGGTGTCATGAACTACTACAATCTAGGAGGTCTTCAATTTTGAGCTCTCGTTTACTGAGCTGAACAGATTGTTGAAGATTCAGAGGATGCTTTCTCCTTTTTGTCTGTGTCGATGTTGGAGATGTTAGCTACTTTTCTACTTCTCTCAACCAGTTGAAATATCTTTAAAATCTCAGTTTCATCCCCTTTAAGGCACAGAAATAATCACAATAAAAAAAAAGAACGACTTGTCTGGCTAAAACTCTGCTGGCTTTTTTTCTTCACTGTTTGTGTGTCTTTGTGCATGCTCTGTGCTAATCATTACCTCCTCTCTCACCACGCTCTCTGGGGACAGCTACTCTATCAGACACTCTATGAGCATGCCCGCCATGAGGTAACCACTCTGTGCTTTCTTGCTTTTGTGTGTTTGTGTGTGAGTGAGTGAGAGAGAGAGAGAGAGAGAGTCAGTTTTATTCATGTATGATCTATTTTTTCTCCCTAATTTCTGACACAATGTTCACGTAATGCAACACTGTTCAATAACCAGATACGGAGTTACATTAGTGTGTGTGTTTTAGAAAAGTAAATGTTTCCTTCACTGACATTTATAGAGGGAATTTCAGCATCTTAAGTTTATTTTTAAAGGTGGAAATATTGAAATCAAGTCATTGAAATAGTATTTTCGCATGCATATATCCCACGCCCTTGTTTTTGTTCTCTTTATCACATGCATGTGTATACACAATAAAGTGTCTGTTCTTTATAAAGGTTATCCTTAAGAAACAAGGGTTAAACATTGCCATGCGACAAATGCAAGCATGGTCTGTTTTAAAGGAGAGGATATCAGTGCCTGTATCTGTATTATTGTTACAGATACTAGATAGTCTATGCTTTTGTTCTAAAATAATCAATCTCTCTTTTTTTTTTTGTTTGCAGAAATTCTCCCAGCTTCAAGTCTTTTGAGGAGAAAGTTGAGAACACCGTGACCACTATCAAGGTGCGTTTTTGTGTGTTAAAGAAAGTTTGTTTAGAATCAATTCACAGCACCACTTCATTCAAGGTGTTAAAAATGCATCGTCATCATTAATATTGTTTTTTTTAACATTTTAATGAGATCACATGACTTTGTGTGTACTGGTCCTTGTCAGAGAAATAGTGAGGAATAGTCAGTCACTGAAAAGCCAGGCTCAAATTCTACTGTTTGCTGCGTCTAAAAGTGAAAGATGTCACAACTGGAACAGAACGTTATATTATGGTTGTAGTTGCTCTCTCACATTCTTACACTAAGCTTTTAAAAAAATAATTTGTTCTTCTACTTGTGCAGATAGTCGTACCTGTAGCAGCCCTTTATTCCTTTACCTGTGACAAAGGAGAAATAATGAATTGCTGATAACTTCTCTCTTATTTTGAAACTTCCTGTTTGAATATCAGGAATTAAGAGTTCCTCTATAACGTTATAACTAATAAAGTTGTTTTATAGTGGAAGTCTGCCTCCTGGAGTCTATTCTGAAGCACAGCAGCATGGCAGGAATGCCATGTCTATGAGTTGATATACATATATTTGCATTTTTTGAACAGACAAAGGTTGGTGGTTCAGAGTCTGGAGGCAGCTTTGAGGACGTCCTCTCCTCTGCAGCGAACGCCAGCTCTCAGGACACGCCCACCAGCCCCTTGACGGACAGCACTGAGAAGACGTGTTAGAGCTGCAGCAACAGCACGAGGCGGGACTTAAGCCAAGAACTCTGACCAATGCTGTATCCCAGCACCTAACTACTCAAGGCTCCTGCTGAAATTTCACACTTTTATTGGATAACAAAAAAAAGTCTTCTTCTCTGCAACAACAAAAAAATCCAGTATATGGTAGAAAATTGACACCATTCACTCCAAATATCCCAAAGCTTTAAGAATTGTTTTTATTATGAGCAGGCAAGACCAAACAAACGGCCCTCCAAGCCATGTTTAACCACAGGTGTGGATCAGATGAAGGCTAAGGGGAAAGCAGTCAAGCCTTTAGTAAACATTTATGAAATTTCAGGAGGATTATGAGCCAAGTCAAAGTCAGCTTGTGGGGCTGAAAACTCAGCTGACAAATCACAGCTTGAATTCACAAAATACAAGGCTCTGACTTCTACTCAGCTTCCATTCCCTGATGCTAAAGTTTCAAAACTCTACAACATCAACACATAACTTTAATACCAAGAAGGAAAAAAGTCGGGGGGGGGGGGGTATTTTTTAGCAATATATTTTTGCTTTAAACAACACTTTAAAGTTTTAACTATAAACCGGTACTACTTTTTACTAAAGAAATGTTTAAATATGGCTTAAAATCCAAGTTAAAGTCCTGGATAAAACTGTAACATGTACAAATGATTTCACACTAAAACAGGAAATCCTCTTCAGACATCTAAAAGTTTCTTTTTGCTGTAATACTACTTACTATGTAAAAAATACATATAACACAGATATACCCATTTTCTGCTGCCGGCAGTTTGCGTTGGAGCCCTCTTCAATTTCATAATTGAACTGAGCACACATTTTAGGTTGGTGCATTGTTACTAGAGAATAAAGTAGTCTGTAGAAAGAAAATGACCCTGTAGACTTGCCATGAGCCGTGTAGTTTGGGCAAAAACAGGTTGTATTTTGAAATGTAACGATAGAGCATCTTTTCATGTTTTTCTTATGACAGAGTAGAAATGGGAAGTCAAAGAACAGAGAATTGATTTGTTACTTAACAAATGGAATACTCTGCTGGATGTTTAAAAAAAAAACAAAAAAAACACACAGCTGCTAAACAACTGTTACACATCAGGCTCATCCTGAAGGTCAACAGATGCTGACATGTCATGACCCTGATAACACACAAGGTTTTCACCTGCTCTAATAACACCACACCGGTTTCATTATGGACCAAAAAAAAAAACATCTTAAATTGATCACATGTAGCTGATATGAAATGTACAGTATATACCATGAATGTTAAATCCCACTGTAGCTGCAGTACTGCTGTAATTCAACCCTTCACAGTAAAGTGACCCAAAGCACTTCCCTGATTTTTAACACCCCTGTGCTGAACTAACTAGTTTGATACTGAAGAATGAGTTTTTACTACTTTTCTTTTCAAAGGTTGGTGCCACTAAATATTAAACACAGATTTGTATGTTTTTCAAAGTATCACTCTGTTCTAAGAAATATATATAATCTTTTTGGTGTTTTACTTTCTCATGTTTGTTGTAGATGTTTTAAAAGATGTTGTTGTCTTTGCTGTGGTTTGAAGAGACGCCTCGCATCATTTCATGTTTTCTGCACTCCGCCTGGTCGTCTTTTTATTCAGTGATGAGAGATGAGCAGCAGGAAAACCAAATAACTGAGGTGATGCTTGTTCTGTCTATTATGTGTCACATTGGTAGATGTGTTGGGTTGGACTTCAAATCAACTCTGCATCACTGTCTTGTTTCTCAAACATAATTTGTTACATTCAGATAAGGTTTTTTTTTTTTTTTTTAAACCTGTATGCAACTAATCACACAGCATTATAAACGACTGTCTATGGTTAATGTACGGATATTAAAAATTGTTTAAATCAACACAAACGTTGATATTACATGAAGCTCTCTTACTGATAATGATGCAAAACGAAGGTTAAAGAACCAAACGTACGACAGTTTCTGTAAAAATCTGCAGCGTACTTTAAAGAACATCCGCATCTGACAACTGTTGTGTCGTTTTTTAACAGCGCTGTATACTTAAGTATGCTGTTATCACCAACCACACTGCACTTTTCTTTTGGATAATCGTATTGTAGAGTAACGTAAACAGTGTTTCTAAATGCATTTGTCAAGGGATCCTGTTAACGCAAATTAATGTTGGAATACTTTAGCAGTTTCTCTATATGAGCAGTTTAATAAACTGTTAAGAGTTAAAGGAGCAGATTTCCCAACTAATGCGATTATAAAAAAAAGTCTTATTTAATTTTCAAACCATATTAAATTACATGATAATATTTTGAAACTTTATTGCATTTGTTGTCTGAGTACAATGCGTTTAATACGGATAGTGATGCAGTTAGTGTCCTCTAAAGTGCTTTATTAAAACATGCCGTCACAAACACTGGAGCGAAGCACTGAGGTAAAACAGGAGGGATGACGGGCTAATAAAAACTGTGTTCAATATCTAGGTATCTTCCTCAACACCTCAAAAGTAGGCGTGTCCTGTGATGCGTTTTTTTGCATACCTGTTGTTCACACACACTTTTGGTGTAACATTCCCTTGGCTGTGTGTGTGTGTGTGTGTGTGTGTGTGTGTGTGTGTGTGTGTGTGTGTGTGTGTGTGTGTGTGTGTGTGTGTGTGTGTGTGTGTGTGGCAGCCATCAGGAGGTGTGTGGTGTTGTACTTGGCTGGGAAGAGGCTGATGAAGATGATGGTGATGTCTTTGCATCATGTGTTTTGGTCACGTGGCATTCTCTCTCTGCATTCAAAGAGCTGAGGAGCTCGAGCACATCTGGGTGCTGGAAACGACCTGAGAGAGAGAATACAAAAAGAAAATAAATATAACAACACATGTCAATCAATATTTTTAGATGGAATAAATATCAAGAAGAAGAAAAGTGGGGAATCTTAAGAAACCTGTCCCAAAGTGTTATACATTTTCGTACAGAGAATTAAGGAGTGACTGATTATAAAAATCTAACAGAAACATTGTGGCGACTCACCCTCGGTGGAGTCAAAGAACTCCTGCAGTCTACCCGGCGTTCCCTCCAGCTCCTCATACTCGTGAGCCTGCAGGATCATCTCCAGGAGGTCAAACTCTTTCACCAACCTGGCCTCTGGACTGCCCTGGGTTTCATACTCCTGCAGGTGAGACAGACGTTTGTCCCTGTTTTTATAGTGAATGCATGATCACTCATAAAGGTACATACTAAAGTGTCATACCTCCCACAGTCCATAAATCTCCTGTTTGAGTCCCTCAGGCAGGAGACCTGATAGATGTCTCATTGCTTCCTGATACAGAGATGAGGAGATGTTACACGAGTATAATCGTTGGGTCGGGCTAATAAGAATAATACTTAATAATAAGCAGTATGACAGGGTCACTTAGTAAATATAATGGCTCAAGAAAACTTGACAGTCTGCTGTAGAATGTAAACACCTGCCTCCTCTCGTCTGTGTTTCTCTTCTTTACTGATGTTGTCAGATGGAGCAATATCTCCCACAATGCACTCAGCCATGTCATGAACCAGAGCCAGCTTTATGCATCTAAAGAAAGAATAATAAGCATAACTTGAGTTAATAGTCTGTCAAATAAAAAAATCACTATGCTGCATAATAAACACATTATTTATGCTTTTATTTACTTTACATGGGCTGAAATTAAGCTGTAGGGAATGAGTTGCTGTTTGGTGCTCTAATTGACATCAGCACAATGTCGGTAATTAATGTCAGTGGATACTAAACAATACATTAATTTTCATTATGGGGTTGAGTCTACGTGTGTGTTCACGCTGTGAGAAAGAAGTACCTGTTCTTGTCCACTGTGGGGTCTGTGATGGTCAAAGACATCATGGCCATGCGGTACATGTGGTCTGACACACTTTCAGGTTTCTTCACATTCCTGTACACCCAGCCTGTCCTTGGGACTCTCTACGGTTGACACCAACACATGAACAAAGAAAAAGATTTTAAAAAACATTTAGCCTTAAATATACTTTGTCTCACGACTTATTATGAGGGCTCTGTTTATTCTGTGTTAATCGGACAAGACAAGAAACAAGAAAATGTTCCTGTGAGCAGTAGATTACCCTGTGTTGTGTCTTTATAAACCAATACTAAAGTCATTAGGTAACTAGGAACCAGTCAAGGAAACATATTCACTAAATGATAACTATAACTACATCATTAATAAGTAATATTTCATTAAAATACTTGCTAATGTAATTATTCAATTATTCTGGAACAGACCCTTAAAGTACATTGTTGGAGCTATTTAATTGTGGTTAGAATTAGTTTTTGTATTTAGTTTACTAATATTTGGGTGGTGTTGTTTATTTAATTATTCTACATGTTTTCTTTATTTAGAAAAGATTTTGAGTCACGTTTTCTCTTTTGCTAGTTATTTGTTTAGTAAATTTTGTATTTTTGTTAGGTATTTGGGTAATACTGTGGGCACCGGAGATTATTTAAGTAAGAGGCAGGTAGAGGACCAGCATGCACCTGGGTGGGCCTTTTTTTTTTTTTTTTTACCAGATCAAGAGAGGCAGCAGGAGCCACGATTTTCTTTGTTCTTTGTTTTGTTTTTTTCCCTCAAATAAACCAGCAAAATACCGCAGCTCTTGCATGGACATTGGATTTCTTTTACCTGCGTACATTACATCCCCCATGGTGGTCATTTGATTATTTTTGATATTAGTTTATTTAGATTTTTTTGGACAAATAGCCACTACATGGGGCAGCAGTAGCTCAGTCTGTAGGGACTTGGGTTGGAAGACAAGTATGGAAGTTGGTCTGGTAGCTGGAGAGGTGCCAGATCACCTCCTGAGCACTGCCGAGGTGCCACTGAGCAAGGCACCAAACCCCCTCCCCACCACCAGCTCAGGAGCACCTGCTGTGGGCAGCTCCATCACTCTGACATCTCTCCCTTAGTGCATGTCCATAGGATCCTGTTTGTGTGCAAGTGTGTATGTACTTCAGCCTATGTGTGTGTTGCATGACTACAGATTGTAAAAACTGAAATTCAATAAAGTAAATCTTCTTCTTCTTACATACATAACACAACAGACCCCTCCTGTTTCCTCACAGTGACAGTATGAAGGTTTATTCTTTCTTGCTCTCAAGCTTATGGATGTTTTTTTAACAGTGTCTTCAATGTGTGCAATGTGTTAGGAGAATAATGAGATACACTTAAAAAAAAAAAAAGAAGCAAAATGCCAACTTAAATTACACTTCAAAAACAAAAAGTATGAAAAGTCAAACTAACTGTGAGGTTGAGCTCATAGACATTACAGCCTGTCCCAAAGGGGATCACTTTAATTAAACACTATTTGTTTGCACGAAACCACGTAACCAGAAGACGAGCAAGAGGCTTTAGAGAAGTCTTACTTTGAGCTGTCCGATAAGTTTCATAAACTGCAGCATATTACTCATGCCGGCTGCTTTCTCCATGGTCGCCGCCATTACTGTGTCCTCTGACCCGGATACAAACATTGTGTTGCCTGGGTGGCAGCAGTGACGTAGACACTGGGTGGCAGTATAAACAACAACAACAAGCACTGCGAGCACTTAAATACCCTTTTAATTGTGTCGATTAGATATCTGCGTCGAAGAAAATATATAAGCTCAAAAGCTTTAATCTGTTCTCGGTTTACAAACGACACAATCACCTGGTTTTCGCAGTTGTCGAAACGACAGGCGGCGGTATCGGAAACATTTTGACGTTGTAAATGCCACGAAGAAGAATCGGTTTAACCGGAAGTTAGAGAGGCGGGAGATTGAAAGACGTAAACAGACTTTCGGTGGAGTGGCTTGTTGTTGTTGTTTAACACAATAAATTAGCTGAAATGCTGAACAAGGCACCCAAATTGAAACATACTGTCAAAGGGAAGATGAAGAGTAACGTGAAGGTGGGACCAGCCACAGAAGCAATGGTAGGAAGCTGACTTTATAACTTTATAATGTCTCCTGTGATTTTGAGTGTTTTCTTTGTTTGAAGCTACTTATCGGCCGTTTTAACACCGATTTAAATACCTTCTCGTTTTCTAGCTTGAGCTCCTAACGCTGGTGTTTGTGAACAGCCTGGCGGAGGAGGCGAAGGCCAAAGCTTTTGAAGAAAAATCTGCGACCATCAGAGCTCAACATCTCAAAGCAGTTTCCAAAGTGAGTGTTAGTTTCTTTTCTTTTTTTTGTGGAATAATTTGAACATTGTTTTTTTGTTTATTGTATTTTCGTGCTTTTCATTTTGTTTTTGTATTTTTTATGTTTGATTTTATTTTATTTGTCTGAAATAAATTTAATTAATCAATCAATCAATCAATTTAGTGGGACGTGAATCATGGATACTCTTTGAACTACATGTCTAACCACCCTCGTTGTCTTTTTTTTATACAAACATAATTCTTTGCTCTTTAATTTTACCAAAGTCACACAATATTGTCACTAATAGACTTACATACACGAGGCGTAAAGGGCTCACAAACGACTGAAATAAAATACATTTTGAGTTAGTTATTCATCCTGCAACTCTTTTGGTCTTTGTGATATTTAAAAAGTAAAACATTACTTCTGAGAAACTTACATCTTCAAACATTTGTATTGTCCGTCTAACAGTTCAAAAACCAAAGACTGCTATACACCACACAATCCAATTTACAGTTTTCCACTTAAATCTTCTTTTGCCTTTCAGTTTTTTCAATACATTTAATGTTAAGTTTTGTGCTGCTGCCAGTTTTCCTGCATACACGAGTTGTGCAGCTGAACCTTTAATAAACATATTTATGGTCAAAATATTACCATGTGTAGAGTCCAAACAAAATCTTAACATTTAGGAATGCATGTAGTGAAATTAACCAATCATTTAAAAAAAAAAAACAGAAACACCTCCAGAATTCAAGTTGTTGAAAGTTTGTGATGACATGCAGTAGTGTTTATTATTACTAACCAATAAAACACTAGAGAGCTAATATAGTACTAATAAATAGTGATGAAGTCTTTCTGATGTCAGGACAAAAAAACTTACCGAAATGTTTTTTTTGTCTTTATAGAAAGTGCTGAAAAAAGCAAGGGGATGAAGACCGTGACATGCGTCAACAAGATTTTTATGGACATAATTATGAGTTATAGCAGCAATATTTTTGCTATTTATGATAATCCTTTTTTTCCTTCTGAAATATACTTTTTGTGTTTTTCATTCTGTCTTAGTTTGTTCTGAATTTTTTTTCATGCCAAAATGGTCTTTTTAAATTAAACTCTTGTGAATATTACAATGACTTCTATTATGAACCTTTTTTTTTATAAAAATGTACACGCTAAAAATGATAGCTTACTAATTTTCACACAGTCGAACTTCGGCCACCATCAGGTCACCATTCTTATTAAGATATCTTCCAAAGTTTTGTACACACTAAACAGCCTTAAAAACAACAGAAAATACAATAACAACTTTCAACCATGAACAATAAATAGTATAGAAGCCATAGCAAAGCAAATGCATGTAATAAGAATAATTTATAACCCAAAGAAGTTATGAGGTTGACTGTATTAGGATTTGTTCTTAAAGTTACACAAATTTAGTCAGTTCTCACAGATCTCTCCACCCCCCTGTCCCTCTGTCCTCTTTTTGTCATGTTGAATATTTTCTGCTTCTCCATAACAGTCTCTTCCCAGAATACAAACTGGGTCTCCTCCCAAATTCCTCTTTTCTTCACTCCACATAGATAATCAGCGTGTTGAGATCCTATCCTGTCTACTTCTGTGTCCACTACATGCAGGGTTCTTTGCTGTAACACTCAACTCTCAGACTATCCTCTTTAAGCCATAAAAAGTTACATTTTAGCACAAAATCCATGAATTAAGTAGACATGTTGACTTTTTAAGGCAACATACTTTTTTAGTCTTTATATATTTCAGATCGAACAAGGTGTACTTGGAGTGCAGTGCTGCTCAGTCCATTGACAGTTATTTAATGTTGTTGTTTCTATTGTCTGACTCTATGTGCCTGTGTTCTATATGTTTTTTTTCATATTGTTCTCACCTGGCTGCCAAACAAATTGCAACTAAGTAAAATCAGTGAGATTAATACATAGAAGAATGCAGTAGATGCTTGGAGAAGGCCTCTCAATACGTCCCACAATTATTACTATTTTTGTATTTAATAAAGTATATAATAAACAAATTACACAATAATCTTTTTATTGTCACATTAAGATTAAAACGCACTATCCTAATAATAGGCTATTTGTCATACATTGGTAGTATCACACGCACGGTACGTGTTGTGTTCCGCTGTAGATCTACAAAACATGTGGAGTGTCATTGGAAACGTAGTGCGGCTTATCCAGGTGCTTCGACGTCAGTCATGTCATGTCCGGCCGGAGCTTGCAGTCTATGGTCCGGAGCCATTACCTGGTATACTTTAATATATAACCAGATATAAATGCAGCATTTTAAATACATTCATCTACGCTTCAACGGAAGACGCTTCTAGCAACACCCGAATGATCAGGTGAGTGACAATAGAGACTTTAAATGACAATAACCACTGTCAGCTAAATATGCTAACTCCGTATGCCAAAGCAGCTGTCAACTTAGCAAGGTGACTGACAGCTTTACATTAGTCTAATAGTATGTTTGTATTATTTTTTTAAGTTTTGTATAGCGTGACATGTAAAAACAAACACTGTTCTGTCGTTACTGCTTGTGATGTGAACTTTAAAATGTAATGTCATGAGCATATTCAGCAGGTAGCTTACGTTAGCTTAGCAGAGGGTGGTTGGCCTTATAAACAACTCGTTTTACGTAATTCAAAATCCACCAGTGTTGGCACATTCATGTCACTAACTTAAATGTGCTAATCCGTTATTATGTTAACTATTTTACTGGTGCATATTGACAAACCATTTTTCAATCAAGTGTGTAGGAGGGCGTTCCCAAAACTATCAACACAGCGGCGCATGTCAAGTGGGAGCCCACTATAGATGTATACAATAGACAATAGTGTCTGTTTAAGTTACATTTAGGTATATTAGTTACAGCTTTGTAATCGTGCATGCAAGTGTTTCCAGATAATAAGTTGTGCTGTTTTTTTCTCTCCCTGTAGTATGGCTGGCAGTGGAGAAGTGGACTGCTCAGTGAATACAGCCGCTTTAACCAAGCTGATAGAGGAAGTAGGAGATACTAGTGATTCAGCCCCCTCCAGTTCCACCCCCACCTCTGAATGTGCCATCTGCTTGCAGAGCTGCATCCACCCCGTACAGCTACCCTGCTGCCATGTCTTCTGTTTCCTCTGTGTGAAAGGAGCATCTTGGCACAGTAAGCGCTGCGCTCTCTGCCGACAAGAAATCCCAGAGGACTTTCTGGAGCGGCCGGTCCTCCTCTCGCCTGAAGAACTGAAAGCAGCAGCTGCAGGGGCGAGCCGAGGTGTGGGGACAGGTGTTGGTGGAGACTTTGCTTGGTACTACGAGGGGCGCAATGGCTGGTGGCAATACGATGAGAGGACAAGCCGCGAGCTGGAAGAGGCCTTCTCAAAGGGCAGGAAGAGCACAGAGATGCTGATAGCAGGGTTTCTTTATGTGGCTGACCTGGAGAACATGGTGCAATATCGCCGGAATGAGCATGGACGCAGGCGCAAGATGAAACGGGATGTTGTAGATATCCCAAAGAAGGGAGTCGCAGGACTCAGGTTAGAACCTGAACCTGCTCCTAACTCTGCTTTACCAGCTGCCTCCTTAGTCGCAACAGAACGAGTCAGTTCAGCTGATGGATCAGACACTACAGGTCAGTCACAGTCCTCATCCTTTGGGATGCTACTTTCTCTTCCCCCTGTTAGACCTCCAACACTCTTGGGACGCCATCCTACCAGTCCACTTTCTCCCTCTACCTTATCCGTCGAAGAGTCTTTCTCCCAGCTTCTATTGAGCCAGCCAGAGGGTGAACAGGTGGAAGGAGATGATGAGACATATGCGTATGCATCTGGAAGCAGTGACAGTGAAGAGGAGAGCGAAAGAACACAGTCGATGCCATATAGAAGACCGAGGCAGAGACCGCCAAGAGACAGGATGCCTCCAGGGGGAGGGGACTCGAGGTCTGCACTCAGTCTCCGCTCACGTAGTCCTGATGGACAGTGCACTGTAACAGAAGTGTGACTATGGACTCGAATGATGTCTCTGCAACCTGCTTGACAAAAAAAAGTTTAAAAAAATCTCATGACATGGAAACATACCTATAATCATGTGCCAAACATGATTCGCTAATGATTTTCTCCTTAATGCATATAATGTGTTTTATTCATCAGTTGTGTTCATAGTTTCCTCTAGGATCAGGAAAAAAAAAAAATCCAAAGCAGAATTGCATAAAACAATGAAAAAAGTTGAAGCATTGATGCCCTTTCAAAATTCAATTTACACATAAATTAACGGCTTTTGGCTAAGACTTCTAACACTTATTTCAAATGTGATACATGCATAAACGAGTAACTATGATTAGTCTCAGAAACAGGTAACAGTAAAGCGAAGCAAAAGACAGTCCTTTGTTCCTTGTTATTTGTGATCAGTTTGTGACATGGCTATAGAAATGTCTTTGATATAATGAACATTCTCTCTGTTTCCTTATCTTTTGACCTCCAGCTTAGCATGCATGATATTTATTTGGGGGGTTTTTCTTCCCCTTTTTTTTGAGTGAAGGTGTTAAAATCAAGCCTAAATGTAGCACCTTTGTAGTTACAGAAAGTTGAAACTGCTACCTGTTACATATTTTTTTTGTTAAGAAGTTTGAATCAAGTAGTAGTTAATAACTATTTGAACCTGAGTTTGTGTTTGTATGATTAAGCATGTGAGGAGTAAAGAGTGTGAATTCCCCTCTGTTTTTTGGTAAATGTCTTTGTTTTAAATAATGCAGTGTGTTTGTGTCGTGAGCGGTGTTAGGTGCTGAAAATCTATTGGCAGAACCACTGGAAAGTTTCAGACTATATATGTAGAGGCACATTTGGATTTCTATTTCCTGCCATAGCATTCTCAATAGGGCTACCATCAGAGCACTGGCATTGACATGTACTGGGATGAGCTCCAGCTGTCCCTACATGCTCCTTTTTTCCATTTTTGCTTTAAAGGTGATTCGTTTAATTACAAACTATTCAATGAATTACTTACAACAAAGTGTGTGTGTGTGTGTGTGTGTGTGTGTGTGTGTGTGTGTGTGTGTGGGGTGTATAGCTGTTGTGGTGTTCTGTCAAGTCTTTAAAGGTGTTTGTCTTTCACCTCAAATCACATTATGGATGATTTCTATTTTTTAATGGAGGAATAAATCGTTTAAAAAAAAAAAAGAATCATGGAAAAATTAAAATAGAAGTGGCGCTGATTCAAACGCCTGATTTCAACTTTCTTTCAGATTTTAGTTTCAGTGCAATGTACCTTACGAGTCCACAGGATGGAGCTGTTGCACTAATTGTATTGTCTTCACCCAACCTGTTGTTAGAGACCCTATTCAGACAGCCTGGGTTGTCCAAAAACTGCCAATGAGAGCTTTAGAACTCATACTGCCAAAAAAAGAACAGTTTAGCACTGAAGCCAAACTGGATCATTTGCCAGAATAAGGAAACCACAGACCCAGTGTGAGCAGTGTGTGACTTGAATTTCAAAAAAGGCATAATGAGCTGGTTCCTTTTCAGAGACTTTAAACTAACATGTTTACTGTCACTTAAATGATTTGGCTACCAAAATGCTTGTAACCAAAGAATGACATCTTTCTTTGAATTCTTAAATATCGGCTGGCTGTGGTTCAAAGATTGACTTGGTGAACCTTCAATAGGAAGATTAAAGATGGGCAGTGTGATCCTGTCTCCTCTTGTCTACATATAGAAGCATCCTTGGACAAGAAACCCAAATTGTTAAGCTTAAGCTTTATGAATAATTAAATAATAAGTTGCCTTGCGTGGCACTTGACCGGTGTATAAATGTGATAGGTGATTGTGACATCAGGTGTAAAGGCGTCTTGCGGTCGAAAGGCCATGAAGCTATAATTGTAGCTCATCTATTATTGATTTAACTTCCTCACTTGTTCACATATCAACACGGTTGTTTGCACTGTTTTGTTTGCCCTCTTTTGCAAAGCAAGACAACATTTATTTATTTTTTATTTTTTTCAGATACAGAGCTCAGCAACAGTACATGTCATGTTCTTCATAGAGATACATCAATAATAAAGCATTTATTGTGTAGGGCATCACCTAGCCGGCATGCAGGGACACTGACAGATTTATACGACATGGAAAAAGACTGTATTTAGATTGAACGAGGATATATACTATAGGGACATGAGACAGGTGGTTGCCAATGTAAAGGACAAGAAGAGAAGAAGAGCAGATAGATGATGATCGCATGGAGGTTGGACTGAGTTAAAAATGAAGCTGGGTGTCTGCTTCTTAGCATGCGTGCAAGGTCAGTGACTGCGGCTGGTCTGGACATGCAGTCACATTTATACAGTCGACACACAGACAGACAGACAGGAGACCACATTTCTATATGTTTTCAGACACATAGCCGCCCTTTAACTCCCCTGTACATGTGCTATCGTATCCTGGTCAAATGCCTGCAGTAGCCTGTTTCTTCACACTACAAAAAATACACACAGTCTCCAATAGGTCCAAAAATAGTCCCGTCATACCCACATCTTTCGGCACCCAGAGGCCCACAGTAGAGCATTGTTGTTGTGTGCATTATTTATGACCTTGTTTTTGTAGAGCAGGCCAACCGGTCCATTTTATCTGTATTCTTATAGATTCAAAATCCTAAAATGTCCAAGAATATTACATCTTTTCCCCTTGTATAAAACATTATGTATCTAGGAATAAATGGTTAGTGCAGTTTTATGAGCTTCTATCCTGCAGCTGTACATATTTTATCACAATTCTAAGATATATTTATGTTCGGTATGTCATCAGTATATCTTACCATAATGCAGAGATTTACAGACAGGGTACTTAATTCCTGCAGGAGCCAGGAATGACCTCACTCCTACTGTAACCATCATCGACCTCACACCATTAGAGCCTATCAGGTGACAGTATTCGCTTTGCTCGTGCTACTGAACCTTTTATAACAGCGATACATTGCGTCATTATGATGACTTCCAAAATCATAAAGTTTATATGTATTACATGTATGCTCCATTTCTAAATACAGAACCATATGATCACATAGTCCATTTTGACTTGCTTACTATTATTCTGTTTTCTGAATAGTACTGTGACAGATGAGATATAAAGATGAAAGAGGGTATGTGACGTTAATAACAGACTTTTAGCGAGACTACTCATAGAGACATTTGCAGGGATCTACTACTACTAGTAGTACTAGTCAAATGCAAATTTGACTAGTACTATCTGACTTAGTGCATCTCTGCTGGTAACATGGTTTACTATGCATGGTGACATCCTTATCAAAAATAGGGTTGTAATAAGAGACTGGTATGTCCCAATAAAACTTTTACAACACAGTAGGAGCAAGTGTATTTAAATCCATGTCTATAATCACAGCCCAATACAAATGATTCAGTTTTAAGTTAATGTTAGTTAGGAAACCTATGTTTATAATATTTGGGTTAAGCCAAAGGTTAGATTAATAAGCAACTTTATAGGTTACGGTTTTGCAGATTTATTGGAATAGTATAAAGTCACCAAATGCATGCCAATGAATAGCCACATCAAGCATGCAACTCTGTGTGAAACGCAATATAAGGCTGCCGCTTGGTGAATTACCGGTATGTTGAACTACACACCATGGTGATGGCTGATATGAACCTTAAAGTGACGTAAACTGGCGGACAGTTGCTTATGCAATATCACTTGTGTCTTGCCACAAGACTGAAAATAAAAATAAATTAATAAAACAATCAATGATAATACATTTGTAAAAATAATAAATAGTAAATGATTCTATCAGATCTGCTTTGGGTGTTGTGGTCTTTGTTTTTGTAGTCTTGTTTCAGTTTCTAAATCTTCTTACTGAACCGCTTTGCTGTGTGATGGATACTCAATGCAGAGAGCTGGCAGGATATACTTTAAGATTTTTAAATTTCAGTTTAACGAGTCAAAATCGCCTGCACATTGTTGTTGGTAAAAATGGTGGTTGGTGCTACTGAAATGGCTCTTGTGTATGACAAATCAAAGAACATTGATTGGCTTGACAGATGCCTTTTAGACTACTATTTGCACATGTAGTACTACTAGTACTGTAGTACTACCAACAACAATCAGGGATACTTTGTGTTTAGGGTTCATCAGCAAATGCTTATCAGTTATTAGCATGATTGCATTAGTATTTAGCTAATGAACAATTTGTAAAGACTGCATTATTCTCTAGCCAACAAGTAGGTTTGTGTACATTTGGTTGTGTGTTATGATCCATTGCAACTCCATTACTGAGAACCGGCAACACTTTGTATTTTGCTAAACACCTTGTATAAAACGGTTTCCCCCAACAATAATAATAATATAGAATAGCACTGGGCCACAACATCTTACTGAGCCGTTATTTTGGATATGACTTTGTGTGAGTTGAATATGTTTGTTGGCCACAGGCCAGACAGTGTGCCATGTAGTTGCTCCCTGCTGACCACTCTAATGAAACCAAATTAAAATTGGTCATTCCTCACACGAGAAATAGAGCACTATAGTCACCTCTGCCAGGCAACACCTGCTAATCCCCCGAGAGCATGCTGCTCTTGTTTTGAAAGGCGAGCCTCATGGGTTGTCTTTCAAAGTAGGGATCTTTGGGCCCCATTCTATTTTAATGGAGAAGTCTGAAATTCTCAAGAGACCTTTAGGGTCCTCCCGGCTGTCCTTGATAGTCCCACCTCTTGTACTGCCTCACTCATCATCCGGTATTTGAGATGGCTGTTTCAATGGACGGACCCAGACACACTGACAGTTCGGACATGTGGAGGAAGATAGAGCGAGAGGGATCGTGACACAGGCTACTGTCCAACAGATGGGACGTTTTGTACTTTGTAGATAAAGTGGGTGAAAAATGGACGTGCAGAGTGGTGGGATTTAAGAGTACACCTACAGTCTAACAGGGTTGACCCCTGAATTCATAATTTAAGCCGTCAACAGTCCCAGTAGATCGACCATAGTTTAGAAACCCAACTTCTGTTATTGATACAGCTGCGTAAGAAGAACAGGCTCAGCCACTATTGCAGTAATGCTAATTTGACCTCATTTAATCTCATAGAGACAACTCCTGTATTTAAATACAACTAGTTGCTCTTCGATGTCACATCTGTGCATGGATTTGCCCTACACCCATTAAGAACGACGCAACACCAAACATCATAACAAAGCTGTAAACAGGTGTACGTCTTCAACAGCTTGTTTGTGAACACATGTCCGGTGCAGGTGGATTCCTAAAAAGGAACATCCTTTTTAAAGCAGACGAAAAATGCAAACACTGTAGAACTTGAAAGTACACTAACATGCATGTTGTTTGAGACATGCAACCGTGCCTGGTCTTTTAAATTTTAACAAGAAAAAAGATTCTACATAATGTACAGAGAAGAAATGAAAACCCCTTTAAAACACCTGTTAAACAGCTCAGTTTCAGGTCGTCCCATTCATGTTTAACCTCTAAAACAGGGTGGTCTTGTCAATCTCCTGTTCACATTTTTGTGAGACACACTCAAATACAAGTGGCAGTTAACCAGCTATTTTTAAGTCCATCACAGTAGGAACTGACACAAGCTGGGGGGGGTCAGGAGAGAGACGCAGCACAGGGCCAGAGGGCAAAGGACAGGGGACAGGTGGTTGTGGGCGAGAAGAGGCAGGAAGGAGCGTGAGATTCCCACGTGCCCCTGACAACCAAGAAGACATTATGTCAGCCACCAGGGACATTTCAGAGAGATGTAACTCATAATCACGCATGTACCGTATGGATTGAGCTTGTCTACATGAATAGAGGCTTAGAAATCTGCCTAGCAACTACTGTAGACAGCCTGTCTCTGAAAGTGAACTTTGAATTGTCTGAACTATAAAACCCAGCTGTTACCCATATATTTCACATCATATATTATGGACATTTCTATATAAACATTATATGTTTATTTTTTCTTTCAGGTTTCTTAAAAAAAATTTGTGTACATTTTTTAAGAACAACCTTTAGTATTTCTACAGAAACACTTTCTTCAGTTACAATAATATAATTGCAATAATAATAGTAATCGTCTTATTTTTCCATTTACACAAATGGCTGTTTTCTCCATTTAACAAAAGGTTTTCGATAAATAAGATATTCACTGCGTCACAAGCTTTTGAGCCAAATGCTTCATTTATTTAACTGGATAAAATCTGTTTTTTACTTGACACCTATTTTATTATACACTTAATTACAGTGGTCCCTAACCCTTTTCCCTTGGAGCCCACCTATTTTATTTACATACAAGAAAAGCTGACCCACCTTCATCCATGAAGAAAATGAATATGCGGTCATGTTTTTTTAATGAACAAACACACATTCACACCGGCCCTTACAAATGAACTTAGAGAACAGAGAGCCATGAGAACAGATGTCATAAATAAGGCCCCTGAGCATATGTAGTGGAATTGGTTCATCACCATTCATATTTATAGGTGTGTTTCTATACAAAAAAAGCACATTATAAAAGTTGTGTAATGCAGCAAAGATACTTGTGGAAGTCTTCCAGGCCATGATGCAAAACTATTTTTGAGGGGTGTTACCTCCTTTGCCATGAGAGTGGGTGTGATACCTTGGTGGTGCTGATGTCAGAAGAGCCATTGCTACAGTTCAGCTGTCTGCTCTAATGTTCCCTTTCTTTCTCTATTTGTCATATGTCTATCTCTGCTCTCATGAATAGCCTGTGCAGAAGAGAACATGCTGTGCCAAGCCGTGCCATGCCGTGTCTGTCTGCAGAGTTTCCAGTCAGGGGAAATGAAGGGAGTAGAGTAGCAACCAGAGGAGAAACATACAGCAGATATTATGGTCTTGTATACTTATATACTGTGGGTGATTTCATTCAGGCAGCAGCTTGTCAAGAGTTAGCAGGGTGCCTGATGAGGACACAGGAGTGATGGCCAACAGGATGTCTTGTTAAAATACCCACATGCGGCTAGAGTAGGTGCCAACCTGTAAGATGGGCTCTCATTTACACGCAAACACAGACTGGGAACAAGAGAAGGGGAATAAAAGCAAATAGAGTAGAGCCACAAAGACCCTGCAGCGCTACCTCTCCTTTACCTTCAGAGGAAAGGTAATGTTTTGAAAGCAGTGACACTGGGAATACAAATGAAAAAAATATCAGTATTTGATAGAGAAATAGAGTAGAAACTGGCAAATGGATACAGATAAGAGGACACGCTCTATCCTAATGTTAACTATCTAAATCAGGGCTATTCAACTCTAATGTTCAGGGGGCCACATTTTTCAGAAAACTAAGGACCCGGGGGCCGGACAAGCAAGCCCACCACAGCAGTACACTGCGTGAAAGCTGTTTTTTTCATCAACAACAGAAGCTTGTGAAATGCACAGGACCAAAGATGTTCTATTAAACAGGAGCGCTGAGCTGTTTTAAAAACTTTTACTGTGGCAACAATGACAGTCATTCACAAGTGAGTTATTTTCTTAAAAATTGTAAATAGAAGTGATCTGCGGGCCAGTCTGATGTCATCCGTGGGCCGGAGTTGGCCCGTGGGCCCCCGGTTGAATAGGCCTGATCTAAATCATCAATGTTTGATATCTTGTTTGAAGGCAGAAATAGCAAGAGGCAAGATGAAAGAACGCTACAGAGACAGAGTGAGGAACCAACGCCCCCCCCCCCCCTTTATTTATACCCCCAAAGACAGCAGGATAAGATTTCTGGCACCAAAACACACGTCACGCTTGCTATTTCTGTCTAAGGTGCCACATAGCACCAAGAGGTTGGGTGACAGGGCTGAGGCACCATGGGGCCAAAGGACTTCCGTACAACCACACAGCCTTTACATGACATTTCACACTCTGGCCACCCCTACCAAAAGAGACAAGCATGTGCGGAAGAGCATGTGATTTTGTGAAATTATTTCCTTGGTGAGATAACTGAAGGTTATGTATGCCTGGGAGTTTAAATTTTGTTTTTGAGCGTATGTGTGAAACTGAGAGTGTGTGATAACTTGCCTTTGAGACGAGGTGATGTGAAGGAAGCCAAAGGTTAAGGAGAGAAGTGGGTAGCATAATTACTTTGAAACGTCCTATTGTAGATCTTATCTTCCTCACTAGATGTGTTTTTTTAACTTCTTAATCCATGTACTTTTTATGAATTAGCAATAAACAGTGTTTGAAAGACTAACATGTTATTATGCAGATCCTTCATGTATTTCTCTACCAGTGGATGTGTTGAAGTTGGTGGGCAGTTAGCTCATTTGCAACGGCAACACCACTTGAGCTGCCATGGCATTGGCATGCAGGGAACTGCTGCTATCAGATATCCATAGGCTTGACATGCAGTAAATCATCGGAAATACGAGCCATCGTTAATGGAACAATGCAATGTAATGCAGCAATTGAGAGAGACAGAGTCCTTATGTCAATCGACTGTCATATTTATTACCAAGGAAAAAAACACATTAAAGGCATATAGTCATTTGTCACAGCTGTTTTTGAACATCTTAAATATATTACTTTGACAATATCATACAGAAACACACTATTGTTGACAGATAGCGGGTTGCTCCTGGGAGCACAGTTGCCACTGAATTTTCCTCTATTAGGGGCCAGGTTGAATTTGATTCAACATGGCCACAATAGGAGTTCAATAGAGCATGCACCCTCAAACTAGGGCTGCATGCATAATCTCATTATACACAAAACACCTTGATCCAAAAAATAGGGGGGGAACTGGATAACTTCACTGAATTGTAGCAAAGTAACACTGATGTTTTGGTAAATGTTTGGCACAGAAGAAGCAAAGAAGCCACAGCAACACTGGAGAATGATTTCATGTGTATTATCTGGAAACTGGCATCTAACATGGCATCTCTTAAAACATTCAAAGGAAGTCTTTACTATTTACACAAAGAGAGGGTTTCCCAGAACTTGATGACATGGAAGGGCCTCACATAATGACTGTTTCAGTCTGACGAGAATAGGAAATAAGAGGCCGGTGCTTCAGAGCTGGACTTGCGGTTCTTGTTTTGGGGCTAGGAGGACGAGTAAGGGGATTTGGGGGACAGAACATTGGACCTGATGGGGCAGTGATCCTGGCAGTTGGGGTTCGGCTCGCCCATCTGGAAGGAGGTCGCTGGTTGGCTGGCCGAGCAGGACGCGAGAAAATGTTGTGAGTTTTGGCTGCGGACAAGTTGGTTGGGTTTACCTGAACAGAAACATAATGAGACAAATCAGCTTGTACCAAATGTGCACAAGTTTAATTGGTAGTTTTTATGGATTGAATTTTAACCCTGAACACAAGAAGCACTTATGCCTACCTGCTGTGGATCCTGTTTGTAAACCGTGTGTCCTGTTCTGGGACTGGAGCTGTACTCATGAGTGATGTCCAGCATGTCCAGCAGCTCAATAAGTCCTTCATCCCTCACTTGACCACAACCTGGCACCTCCTGTCCTGCTAACCCTCCTCTTTGGATCCTCTGAGCGCCTGAAGACGCACTTGAGACCCTGAAGTCCATTTTGAGCCCCCCATGTTGGGGCACATGCCGCCTTGATCGCTCTTCTTGAACCAGTCCTCCATCTTTTTCTGTCCCACTATTAGCCTTGGGTCGAATCTTTGGGCTTCCAGCCACCTGTGACCTCCTGTGGGACTGCTGGGGACTTGTATGGGACCCTTTCGAATCGCTGTAGCCTCCTCTGTGATCCTTGTGGTTCTGTCTACTACAGTCTGATACTGACCCCCATTCTTGGCAGGGATCTACCTCTACTGTCAGCACGTCGGAATCTGCTGTGCATTTCTGGTTAGGCACGCGCACGGGCGCCCTGCCGGCGACTGCAGTGGCTCCCACAGCTCTGCGTTGGCAGCCAGGGGTGGGGCACTTTGGCTCCAGACCCTTATGGGTCACCACCCCAGATTCGGTTAGTGTTTTGCCCTCATTTTCTTGAAGCATGGCTCCGAACTTCCTGAGAACAGAAGGGCTGCTGCACTTTCTATCTCCCAGAACACCAACAGCAAAAGACTTCCTGTCTAGAGCAGGAGCATCAGCTGCTGTGAACGGGAGCTGTGTACGTGTTTGTATAGCAGGGGCATCCCTTTGTCCAAGAGGAGGCTTGGTACCAGTGTTTTCTTTGTTGGGAGAACTCTCTCTGTGTGAAGAACCCTTCATTTTTGAAACTTGGTTCTTTCTGTTTTGAGTCTCTTCAAAAGTGCCCAAAAACTGCTCTTGACCAAACCTACAAAGACACAGAAACAAGCAAAAAGATAAACACCTGGTTCTGTCACACAAAATTATCCTAAATGAAGCCCAAGAAAAAGAACTGTACCTTTCATTTCCAGAACTTCTTCTGATCTCATCCAGGTGTGAAGGAACGTCCGGGCTCACCTTGATTGTGTCACTGAATCGCTGAGAGAGTCAAAAAACAAATTCTATATTAAACATCCATATCAGTCTCAACCCACTGAATTCAACATCTTTCAATTACTCTGCTAAATGATTCTAGTACAAGAGGATCATTGGCAAGATCCAGTCTACTGTACCTTACCTTAAATTAACCTAATCTGACCCTTGTTCATCAATTGGTATAGCACTGCTGGAACTATTCTAATCTACTGTACTGTAATGTTGGCAGCATATGTGGGTTTTAATGTGGACCAGGAAACAGTTTAATGTCTTGGTGTCAAGGCGAAAGGTCTTGACAGGTTTGTCAGGAGTTGGGACAGAGTTGGGAAGATGGCAGTAAAAATATGTGAAACTAAACTCCTATCTGATAACCTACAAGTCTAAGCAGACTGGAAGGAACCAGGGAACTGTAATCAATATGTTCCTGGCTGAACCCCTGCTTTGACTCATATCATGTCACACTATCTGGTTTCCTTGGTTGTGCAGATGCCAACATAATGAGGCATCAGAAAGGGGAATATTATCTTGATAACTTACAACATGACGAGTCCCATTGTTCTTCCGGCTCACTTGCTTCCCCTGGCCCAAATAATCCTGCAATAAATCTCCAATCTCTGAAACGCTATTGGTGTGGCAGTAACTGTGGACGTTCTGAAGACTCACAGGGTAGCTGTACCCATTGGGGCTGTAGTTACAGGCGTCACTATAGTGATGTGGTGCAGTTATATCTCCAGAGGGATTCTTGCTGTGATGGGTGGGCACAAAGAAGCTGTTGCCATGGTGCCCTAGGCCACAATCCAACTCTCCGCCATTTTTGGGGTTGTCAGTAGTGATATCGTTTGCTCCTCTGCGGGCCTGAACTTCATTGTACAACTGAAAAATGAACACAGAAGAAAATATTTACTAAGGGTAGCTTATTCTCTTAAAATAAGTATAGTAACAGGTATTAATTAGTAGTGTTTGGTTGTCAGCAGATATCTGGCAATCATGCAGAAAACATTCTTTGTTCCAAATATCTAACTTCTTTGGTAGACCAAGTGACCTATCCTAATAATGTTCCTTTCATGTTGTGAACTTGTTCATTTGAACCTAGTTACTTGTGTGTACATGCACATATTGTAGTCAAGTCTGTGCAAAACACTCAACACAGGAGCTGTGTTTACAAAACAAACTCCTTATAATTTTTGAAAAATAGCTGCAGTCTAACAAATATTTATGGTCAGCACATATTTGTCCAACAAGCATCTGTTTCCCTTTTCATCATTTTAATAGTGCCTTTAGTATCTGCTTTCAGACTGTGTGTGTGTGTGTGTGTGTGTGTGTGTGTGTGTGTTTATGCGTTCAGTGTGTCAGTCAATACCTCACGATTTAATTAGCTTGTTAACATTTGTCTGTATCATTGCTCCAACAAGACCATGAGGTTGAGTCAGTGGGTGCGCTGCCAACAGTTAAATATGGTGCATGAGCACATACACATATTACACAAATTAACACACACTCTAAAGATTAGGAAAGCACTTCATGATCTGGAAACAAAACCATTACCATGTTAATAGTGATTAATCTTGACTAGAACTATTGAAAGACTAAGCTAATGCATTTCATATTTCATCATTTAAACTCAATGTGTGTCTTCAAGGACTCAGGGGCAAAGAGCAGCTTTAGATAATATTTTTATGATTTATTCTTTGAAACCTCACCTCTTCGATTTTCCTCTGGATGTCCTGCAGCTGGTCCTCCCACTCCTCTATCTCTGAATCGAAGTTGTCCATCAGCTCCGGCCTCTCTGGCCCCCAGCCCCGGCCACCATGTTCCAGCCCACGTTCCAGATCAATGGCTGCCATGACGTGGGCAGCTCAATACCCACAGGCCTTTTTAAATGGCAATTTCCCCTTACTCCTGTTTCACTCTCTTGTCAGAGGTCACTGTCTGATTGCCACTTAGTGCAGAAGGATCGATGGCCTGGAAACGCTATAATGACAAACATGAAAAAAACAAGATTGGCATACTTTATGAATTACAAAATAAATCCTGCTTTAAAATAATATATGCTCTGTCTTTCTGTATATGTTTTATCTCTTAATCTTTTCCAGATGAACAATTTTCTACACTTTTTTACATATTCAACCTGTTTAATAATAATAATGCATACAAGAACACTGGTATAATTAAACCTAAATAACTTTATATTTCAACAAGAGATTTTTCATCAAGCCAAATATTTTTCTTGTCGGTGTTGCTTGAAGTGTCATTATGTTTGACACTTTCTTCCCCCACTGAAGTCAGATATTTATGGCCCTCTCCTTTCGCATTCTTTTCCAAAATTCACAGGCATGTAAGTCTACATATGCAGCACGTGTGGACAAGAGTGTTGCATGACAGCACTTGAAGTGTTTAGACTCTTGGTCACTTTGACCTCCATCCTCTCTGTGAACCTTGGTATTCAAGGTCTCCTTTGAAAAGTGTGCTCAATCATTGAAGACGCACCAAGGGCTGCCGAAAAATATTTATCACCAAATCCAATAAATGTGGCCCAGTCAACAATGACATGATAAAGGTGTATTCCAATGTGAGTTTCAGTTGCTTCACTGTTATTGCAGCCCTTATCAATTTAATAAAATCAACCTAGTTTGTTGTTGTTGCCCACATGGAATACAACAAGTACTAGGACGAAAGTGCCTCAATGTACCAGCGACCTCCCTCCCACCTGTGATGCAAGAGTAGAGATATTAATAATCTTGTAACTATGCATAGTAAACTGGCTGCATGGCGTGTGAGCATGGGAGTGGGACAGAGATAATGAATGTCATAAAAATATCATAAATCATAAAAATACAGTAAGAAAAAATGTAAAAAAAAAAAAAAAAAATTAATAATAATACAGTATAAACTATGCTTAATCTTCCTAAAAAGTTAAATCCATATTTTTATTTCAAATCATATAGACACAAATGGATTTAAAGAAAAATTATAGCAAACGCCTAAACATGACAGTAGGCTAACTCCAAGTTTAATCTTTTATCTTGTCTACAATTTTTTTATATTATGTCCTAGTCTATATAAGCAATGCAAAAATAATACCGTCACAAGTGCCATAACAAATGAACATGTCAGCTACCAATTACAATAATAGACAAAAAAAATAATAACCAGCTGTCCTTACCTTGCTCAAAGTAAAAATAAAAGTTATCTCTGCCGTCCTATAAAAAAATCCTCACTCTGCTCTAGTCCCTGCGCCCTGTGTGCTACAGCTTCTCCAACACATTCACTCGCCTCGTCGCCAAATTGTCAACTCCCCTCTCTCCTCAGCTTCCACCTTGTTTTTCCTCCTCTGTGTTACGTAAATCGCGGCGGACAGGATTTAAAGAGCCCCCGTCTGCTCGTCACGCCTCGGTGCCGGGGTTAAGTCCGGAGCGTTGAGTTAGGGGGTAAACAACTTCTGTGCCAGCCGGGTGTCCCCAGCCTTTATACCGCTCCACTTTGTTTACGCGGGCGCGCCATTGGTGCCGGGATCGGATATCATAATGTCAAATTTATTCCAGCATTTGAAGTCTCGATGGGACAACTGTCGTCACCACCATCCCCTTCTATAATTACTAGCGCTCGCGGAGGAGAGAGGGAAAGTGTTTACATAGCAATTTCAGCTGCCGCGAGCTCTCGGCCAATAGGCACCTCTGTTGCTACTCTGCTTTAGGGTGCTTGGGCAGATTTTGTCTTGTGACTATGCCCTACTGCAAATCATTTTTCCAAGGGGTGCCAAATGGGCGTTGGTGACATAGTGAGTAATAATGTGTCACGGTCAATAATATCTTTATTGAAGTTAGTCACGAAAAGGAAACTGCAAGGTGGATGCCTGGCATGTTGAGCAACATTTCAGCCATATTTGATTCTTCACAACCTCATCAATGACATAAAACTATACACGTTACCGTATCTTCATGTATTTAAAGTACAATGAGAACTAACAAAAAGATACCAGGCTCGATATACTGTATTTTATTTAAAGGGCAGTACAGCAAAATCCCATACTATGTCCTGAAATAACCGAAATCTTCATTTGTGTTCTTGACTCATCCTGCCGCAGTGACTTCTGAAGACAGTTTCTACCTTCATCTGCCACAACATCAATTACTAATGCATGCCTCTAATCAGAGGTCCTGTTGGGAATATTTTTGAGCGCCCTTTCCCTCCTCCTCCCCAGGCTGGATCTAACATTTGGCACTCAACTTAATCACCAAAATTCCTTCCAGTTTGAATCCCTGGATCATCCCCAGTATTCCTCCACCTGTTGTGTTCCCTGTCAAAAGCTTCAGGAGCTAAGGAGAAGATTAAGAACAAACTCTATCCTTACTTTACCTTGAGTTAACAACAGCAGGATGGTACAGCAAGTGTTCTGAAAAACAAAGAGGAGGTGACCGCTGTCATCATATGTTACACCAGAAAATAAATATAGCAACAGGGTTACACCAGGGCATACAGCAACATGGAAAGGTGATCAAGATTCATCTTGTGACCTTAACACTCAATGAAGGCAACGCTATACTTACATGACTCCCATTTCTGAAACATATTACAGTATTTGAAACCATAATCTCAACAAGCTTTACAGGCATTTAAGATAGATCTTATGGTCAATAGAAGCTGTTTTTTTCTGTTCCTGTTAGAATAATGAAATAGTTTGACATTGTTGTTTATGTCTCTTTTCCAAAATAGACAATAGGTCATGTATGCTGAACATAAAGCTAGAGCCATCATTGGTTAGCTGAAAACTCACTATTAACTGAGTTTTGTCTCTGTCTTTAGTCCTTGGATAAATGGAAACACAAAAACCAAAGCAGGACTAGCTTTTATCCCCACCATTTATTCATGTATACTAACTAACCTAGGCTCATCAGATGCTTACTCTAGCTCAATGTCTTTCATAGGCCACAGACATCAGAGTAGTGGCAATGTTGTCATATAACTTTTTATTATTATTATCATTTTTTTAACAAATGTCTTAACTCATTCACCACAGGTAGTAAACAGCTGCAGTAGCATTCAACTACCGGTACTTCCTTGTATTATTCAACAATGTTAAGTAATATTATAGGTAAGGGGCAAATTCCTAACTTAGATTCCTAGCCTAGGTAACTTTGGCTAACTAAAGGTAATGTTGGCTAAGAATTGGTGGGATGCCAACGTTGTTCTCTTTTGAGTTTTTAGATATTTTGTTTCAGCTTGAAATGTGGCCCGAAGTCTCATCATTTCAGTAACTGAACAATCAAGAAGGGGGCATGATAAGCATTCTATAGATTCCTAACATTTATAAGAAGGCCTTTTTGCCTTTATTAGATAGTACAGCTGAAGAAAGACAAACCCTAACCCGAATGCCGGGAGGGGAGCCTCTTTACAAGGGGTGCCCCGCATAACCGCTAGTCCATCGGCACCCCAGAGAACCCATTCTTATTCGTTAATCGCTGCCATGCAACAAACCAGTCCCTTCTGGAATTGTAGATCTTTATTTGTGGTTTTAAACACTGCTGCTGAATAAGGATCAGCGGAATTAGTTCTCATAACAGGTTCAGACTGTTATGAGAAGTACAATTATAGATGTTAACTCACCTTCTGTAAGTACAGTGGTGATGTCAGTGGTGTGTTGTGGATAATGTAGACTCCAGTGTTGGATCAAGCTCTCCATCTTGAATGTGACTGTAGTCTTGGCAAGTGCTGAGCTTTTCCTGTGCTTTTGGTTACCTTGGCAACAAATGACGCGGGGAGGACAAAAAATAAAAAGTGCAAAAACAAACAGGGTATGATATGAATTAAGGGTGGCGTACATCACAGTACAAAGAAAAGAGTAAAAAGAAAGACTAGTTTAAAGATGGTGGCATAAGAGAGGGATGAGAACAACACAAGTATAAGGATGAGCAAAATGATCGGCTGGAACATCTGGGGGAAAAGTGACGAACCATAACAGATGAAAAACAAGAGGTTGGGTTATGTGGGGGAAAAAAAAGGAAGAAACAGAATCAGTGTTATACTTTTCAGACATTTCACATGCCACAAGGAACTGAAAAAAATGGTAATCCTTAAAACTCACAGACAGCGGCTCATCTGTCTCCCTGTCCTCAAGCCTCGGCACTTCCAGTCTGTCGATGAAGCCTTGCAGTTCTTTTCGAAATGCCTTCATCTGAGCATTAATGCGATAAAGCAGCTCATGTTCCCTGATCCTACTCCCATCATCCTCTGCGCCCTCCTCCCCTCCTCTCCCAAACATCAGGTCACCATTTGAAACATAGACCCTCGCCTCTGAGATGACTGTGGCTGTATCAGCAATGAGCCGGTCGATGGTCCGAACCAGCCTCTCTGCTTCCACACGTATGTCGATCATTTGCTGTCTGTCTCGCAAGCTGCATCGGGCACCAGGCAGGAAGCGCGCCAAGGCGGATGAAGCGGCGCCCTCAGACCCAGGAGGTGTGTAGAGTCCCCTCGTTGGGGTCATGCATCGACTGCTGCCGTTATTATTTCTGACTTCATCGGAGTCACTTTCCCCCCCTACAGGACCCTCACGCTTGCGGTGTGGTGGGAGGAGGCGGGAGGAGGTAGAGTCCTCATCGCTCTCTCTGCGACCACTAGTGGTACCGCCGGCGTCGCTCTCTGCGTCGCTGTCCCGAGGGCTGGGCCGCAGGGACAGATGGGATGCCAGGTCATAACGCTGCATGTTGGAGAGGAGCACTCGGTTCTCGTATTGCAGTTGCATCACCTGAATAACGACAAATAGATGTACAATATTAACATTGTTTGATCATACCTTTACTAAAAACTACATTAACTGGTGATATTTAAGCTCCTCCAGTGAGACGGCACTTTACTTTGCTGCTGGTCCACCACTCTTCTAAGATTTGACAGACTGCCTTTAAAATGTTGCATGTATTCAAGTTCCTCAGCTATGCCTGCTGACTTCTGCCATGCCCTGATTTTTCCTTTAAGCACCTTGAATGTTGGTATTTTTAGTGAAATAAGTCTACAGTGGTTGGATACAATGCTGTAATTGGTACAGATATTAATTTTCTGACTGGGATGAACTGCAGTCACTTTGGTGATTCATTAAGTCTTTTTTGTTAAGGTCATCATTTGTCTTTTTGCTAAGTATTGCAAATTCATTGACAGTCCCATCACCCTCTGCTGTACTTTCGTGTGTAAGTGTTTATTAGCTAACGATGGAACACTAACACGCTCAACAAAGATAGCATTTCTGTTGAAGGTATACCTGCTTCGCTTGTTTGCCAGTCATGTTAACATAGCATCTAGCTAAAAGTACTGTTATGCCTGCAGTAAGTAAAACCTTACATATCTGCTGGCACAACAATAGACTCAATTGTCATAGTTTCCTATCCTTCATATCATTCCAACAGAATGTAGACAGTATTATTAAAAGAAAATAAATGAGGAGTATTAATACATGTTTAGTTGATGACTATAGTAAAGACCTTCAGGTATTTCTTTTATACTATGTAAGTTTGTGAAATTAACCAAAGGAAACAATCAAACTCATGTTAATACTATCAATGACTTTTCAATACCTTGCCACTTAGATCATTAATCTGTAGCCTTGCTGCCTTTAACTCCTCCTGCAAGGCCTCTGCCTTTGCTGCATCCATCCCTGCAGCTCCTGCTCCTCCCCCGTGCCTGCCGCCTCCTTCATGTGTGCCCGCTTTAAATCGTAGCTTGTTCAGCTCAGCAGTCACTCTCTTGTTTTGATCTTCAGAATCAGCTAGGTTCCTCCTCAGCAGCTCTGCTTCATCCTCCACCAACTGCAGCTGCTGTCTGAGCTCTGTCAGGTCATCGCCAAGGCCTCGACCTCCACCTGACCCACCCGTCGCTCCACACCCAGAGCCTCCAGCACCCTCTCCTTCACCACGAATATCGTCAAGCTCAGCCCTCAGGCCACGGTTCTCAACCTGAGGGATAGAGGGAGGAAAAGCTCAATACTTAAATGACTCAAATTCAATATTATTCCCTGAAAACAAAAACATATAACCCACGCTTTACCTCCAATTCAACAATTTTCCTGCCCAAGATGTTGGCCTCCTCCTCCACTAGTCGTAGCCGCAGCTTGAGCTCTGACTCGCGGGTTGTGGGCGGACCGCCAGCCTCTCCTTTAGGATGGGTGCTGTCCAGTTCTCCATAGAAGGAGCGGTACTTCTGCAGCTCTTGCTCCAGACGGTCCTTCTCTTTGTCAATCTTGGCTGTCTTCTTCCTCATGAGCACTGCTTCCTCTTTGATGAAAGCTAGCTGGCACTTTAGGTCCTCGTTGTCCTCCTGAGGCAGAGATACATTGCATAAGGAGTAGAGTGCATTTAAGAAGAAATAGTTAGAACTTAATCCTGAAGGTCCTAAGGTTGGTCTCTGCATACGACTTACTGTAAAGACGGAAGGATTTAGGATTAAATCGACGATTTTGTCCAAGTTTTTTTTTTTTTTTGCCAAAACGTTATCTTTCATTAGATGTTTGACTTATGCTAAGTCTAAAGCTTTTCAAACTCCTAACTTTAAAAAAAGACTTCTTTCAAATGACTAGAGCTATGTCTTCACCCATAGTAGCCTGAGTTGTAAATCACGATGAGTTGAGAACGGCCTGCTGCCTGAACAACCCCAGGCCCCCCCTGTTTGCCCCTATCCTTCTTCCTGCATCTTATCCCATCTCCACCTATCCCATTTTTCAAGCCAGGCGCAGTTTTGGTAGATGGCTGAAACTGGTTTTGCTCAAGATTTCTGCCTCTTTAAAAATACGTTTTTTTCTTGCCACTGTAACTTTGCTAAATGTTGCTAAGTGCTGTGCTCATGATGGAGAAATATGGACCAAAGTCGCCAAGAGAAAAGATCTCAAAGATGATATGATCCATTATTGAAGGTGATACAGGGCAATAGATGTTCTTAGAAAGAAATGTCCTGGTATATATTTTTGAAACATCTCACCTCTGTAGGAGTCTGTGCAGGTTTTCTGTCTGTCTTCTGGACATCTTTGCTTCCTCTTCTCTTTTGAGACTGTTTAAGGACAGTAAAAAAAGGGGGTTTAGATATATACGAGTAAGTGTACACATGTATTAGTAGCATTTCCATTCTGATATTTGATTTATTAGGGCTTTTCTGTGGCTCAAATGAGCCTACAGGTTCATATAACTAAGAAAAAACTGATTGATGTGTTGTATAAAGATGTCAGTAACTTACCTCTTTGGTTTTATCTAGTTCATTCTGCAAGGCTTGTTTGGTAACCTCCACCTCTATGAGTTTCTGTCTCAGTTTTTCATTTTCCTCCTCTGTCTTCGTGCGTTTCTCCTCCACCTTTTCAAGCTCATGGTGCAGTCTCACAGACACGTCCTTCGCTACCTGTAGTTATTTAGTGTGATTTATGAACAAAAAACTTTTTTACTTTATAAATGTTATCCCTCCAACTTGAGGGTTTTTATTGTTTTATATGAACTTGTAATATTATGATAGTTTTGTTTTTTTATCATTGTTGCGCATTTGAAACCAAACTACTCCTTATAAAATGCAAAGGACCTAAAACCAAGGCAAACACTATATTCTTTAAGAGAAAATACAATGACCAAAAATCGGGGGAATACACATCCAGGCAGTCAAGTTGTTCCCTTTCCCCCCCTGTACCTTCAGGTCCTGTTCTAGGCTCCTGAGCAGCTCTTCATCGATCTCTCCTGTCTGGGCATAGCGGAGCCTTTTTCTCTCTGCCTTTCTCAGTCGGTACTGCAGGATCCGGCAGTTCTTATTAGCCCTCTCCAGCTCACGCCTCATCTCTTGCAGCTGACAAGTGTCTTCCTCGTAGAACGTGTCTCGCATCTCGTCCATCTCAGTTCTCATTTCCTCTATTTCACACTATAGATGCACAGTGAATATTGTATGTCACCATTATGAATTGGTTAAGACCCCTGGGGGACATCTTCAGTTTTTAATGGTTTACAGAAGATGCTTTTGATTCCTCAGATGGAGTAATAGATGTATGGACATGAACCAAGCTTCCCACCAATACACGCATTCATAGGCTGTAAAACATATTGCATAGCTGTGACTGAATGCAAACTTAACTCGATCAGTGGATCATTTTTGTTGGAGACATTTCCTGCAACTGCTTACATGTCACAAACAATCCCTGCTCTCTTAGTTGTCCCTCATTATACAACAATATCATTGATCCGAGCAGATCAATACCAATGTTATCAATAAAGAGTTAGTCATATGTGGCCAGTATGTGCATAGTAAGTCCTATAGCTTTATATATATATATATATATATATATATATATATATATATATTTTGTTTTTTTTATGGGGGGGGGTTAATATTTATTATCAGCTAATCAATTAATATTTGAATATCCTCTGATCAGTAAGAAGACCGAAAACTCTACATTTATTCCTACTAATTCTGGCACCTGGCTTTAAATGGCCCACAAACATTTTCTGCAATCCTCATTAACAAATGTTGGCTATTTTGCAGGAGGCCTTTAATCCTGAAGTGGCAGCATTGTGTGTTGTTGTTTTTTTTATTATAATCTACTATATTCAAACCAACTAATGACATAGCACCATCTTAAATAAAAAACACAAAGACGTATCAAAACCTTAAGATCTTCATTTTCATCGAGCAGTCTCTCCATCTCGTCTTCGAAGGCCTGGTCCTGGTCCTGCTGTGTCACGGACCCCGCCTCTGCAGCCGGCTCCGGCGCTCCCACAGCCATCTCCTCGGCCCCTATGTTTTCCGTCTTGGTTTGCATCTTCGGACCACGTCTTCTCAGTCTCCTTTGCAGATGAAACTGGATCAGTTCAGCCTGCAAGCATCCTCCTCTCCATAAACCCAAACCGAGGCCCGGGCCACAGCCCACCGATACGCCGCCTCTCTTGTTCTCCTCTCCGGCTCTTCTACGGCTCTCCTCCGCTGGGGGGGGAGAAGAGGAGGATCTGTCCGATACAAAACGCAGGGAGGAGTCGGCTTTAAAGCAGGGTAGGTGAAGAGTGGAGCGACGGGCCGGTACGGATGAATTTATCGGATCCCCCTCGACAGCATCCGCCCTGTTTGCTCCTACTACACCAGCTTCAGCACCATCCGGATGAACAGCTGCCCCGCCGTAGCTCTCGGGCTCCCTCTCCCTTCCGTCAGCGGACCTCAGAGTCTCCTTCACACCGGTGTTACTGCTCCGTCCCGCGGAAAGAGGAGACGCAGACCGGCCCGAGAGTCTCTGAGCTCGCTTCGTAGCCTGTTCCTGGGCTGTAGCTGGTGAGGGAGCCCGCTGGTGTCTCCTCTTCCTCCTCGCTGCGCTATTGAATGAGGCGGAAGATGATGGAGGATCTGCAGCGACGCTAGTGGCAGGCTTCATTGTTTGCTCCACCAAAATAAACTTCAAACACAGGCTATTATTTGTACTTTTTATGATGCGTTAAAGCGAATTATGGTTTTAGGGAGTCAATAATATAATTAAATATGTCCTACCTCGGTGTTAACTGGATATATTCTAACATTCAAAAAACTAAAAGTGATGCCTTCCGTTTAAAAGCCACTAGATGCCGCTTTCGTCCAGCTGCCACATCCTCCTCCTCCTCCTCCTCCTGACCCTCAGTCAAACTTTACTAAAGAGTCCAAGGCCGACTTTCATGTGTCCACGACTTTTTTTAAAAAATGGGCCACAGCTTTCTATGGGACCGAGAAAAAAATATTTTAAAAGCCAGACGAAGTGCACTGTCACTTAATGGTTGAATTCTTACCGCAGAGCAGCGTGAAGACTCGCTGACACAGGGCACCACCAGGCACTGCAGGGGCACTGACCATATGACGTATGAATTGTACGTCAAACCAGGAAGTGGACGTCCAACTACCACAATAATCTTCTTTCACTCCAAAAATGTTAAATTAGCACAAACGCCGGTGTTGTCAGCGGAGGTTGTAAGGCTCACAGTGAATACACAGGTAGGCCTATACGAATAAGCAGTCTAGCCTATATTTTAATAATTTAGTAGGATTTACATTTAAATAGGCTATTATTTATTTAAAAAAATAGCATAAAAATATCAAATTGTTTACTCAGAGTTGAAGGCATGACTGGAATAAGCACCTAGAAAGCCCCTACGGCGAAATTGCAGCCGGCACTTTATTTTTTAAACAAACATATACAAAATAAACACAAGCTGGGGGGGTAAGGTTATAAGAGATGTGTCAGCTGTCAGAGGACAGTTTGATAAGAAACACAATGGTGTTGCATGAGAATTGTATGGCACAGTGTTTGCAAATGTTTCATTTCTACACCAAGGACCTCCGTGACCGTCACTTGATCAGCGTGACCACCCCGGACTCTTTACCGTGTTACTTTTGACGCTTTGATGTTTTAATGTTATATTGCAGGTTGTTTAACCTTGAGGCAATCACCTTTTCAATTTATTCTGTAGCCTATAATTTATTCAGTGATGCATACAGTTGGAACCACACAAATGTAGTGGCACTAGGCCTAAGTGAATTGCAGACATTTTTTTTTTTTGCCATTTTGTAATTCCTGTTTTTGTCTTGCATGATGATTCCTTGTTTTTTTCATGTAGTCTACCTATATGCCAGGAATCACACTCCGTTTGGCTTCCCATCTCATCTCATATCTGTATATTTTTCGACCCACAAGTGACATGTCAGGGACGTCAGATCCAGCAGAGGGCGCTCCTCACTCATAAAGCCTATGCCCAATCTGTCACTCAAGCTGACTTGAGCCCCTAAAACGCTGACTATTTGCACTATGTTAGGCTGAATGAGCTCCTTAGTCAAATAATTGTTAATGAGATGAGATGAGTGAATGCTGGGTTGGGTTTGTAGAGGTTTAACCCATTAAAAACACACCTTTACCCTGCAACAGACTGCCGCCCTCAGAATCAAGGGTGGGTCAGTCACCTAAGATAATATATATGTGCCACACAATCAAAGACAGGGACAGAGTCAAATGTTTTGGAAAACTCTTCGTTTTGTAGACTTAAAAAATTCTTCTGCTTTTGGATGTGTTATCGTACTTTAGAATGCTTGCAGTCAGCCAACAGCAATGTTAGCAGACAGGTGGACTAAGTGTAACTAGTTCCTGTAGCAGCAGGGATGCAGGCTATAGTGACCTGTGTTAAATGCCTTTGATGGAAAAGCCTTGGCCCTTCTGCAATCCTCTTAGTCCCTGGCTTAGATCCCTGTCCCCGTGGAGGACATACTTCATCTCATCCCATCCAGTCCATCATTCACATTTGAACCCTTAGACCTTCCTCTACCTCTGCCCTCCTGCCATGAGTGCAAAGAGACAGGTGGTGGAGCGTCAGGATAAGATGGAAGACTCTGTACACGTAAAGTAAAGATGTGGAAAAGTTGCTAAGCATGGAAAAGCCCTGTGTGGACCAGTATTAGGAGAAACAGAAAGGGTGATATCTGAGATCTTTGGACAACAGGAAAATGATTGTTAATGAATCATTTAAAGATGCCATTAGTGAGTCCACAATGTCTTTTATTGGATTGTTTGTCTCTAGCTAATGGAAAATGGATGGCAAGTCAGGACAAAAAACATGGATAAAGAGAGTGGAAACAGCCTATAATGAACTAGGATTTAAAAAACATACAATTTGAAAGTTTCTTCCAAAAACAAGAATCTCATAATTGTAGATGTTTTTGTGCCAGAAGTGACAGGTGTTTTGTTCTACGTTTTTTCTAATAAAAGAATTAGACAAAAAAAAAAAACACATTATCACAGCCTAATGTTAACTAATCCATACAGTTTGAAAGTTACTGTAGCGCCCTGATGGCAGATTAGTGGAGGCTTCTCTTCCCGTGACCTGCTTTCTTGGGTAATTCACGGAGTGACGTGGAAATAAGCTCTTTTGGAGTTAAAGCCAATTTACCCCCAAAGATTAGGACAGATCTGTCTGGACAGGCCAAAGACACAACCTACCTCAGCCTCACTCACACACCTTTAAGAGCTATCTCCATCCCGCAGATCCCAACATGGAAGAGGGAGAGATGAAGGAAGGAAGGGATGAGGAGGCAGAGGAGATGGGGGATGGGAGGGCTATTCCCTAAAGATTAGGTTCCTTATGGGGCACATCTTGATCCTATATCTTAGGTACGACATTGCTTAACAGTAGAGTAGTTAACCTACAACTCCTTTACACAAGAACTAACAAAGACACACAGACATGAACTGTGGGGGGGCTGACATTGTCTTTATTTCAGTTATATGTGCAGCCAAAAGCTGGGACACTTTCCTTTTTTAATAAGACAATGAATTCAACAATTGTTTTTTAAAAAAGCTTTTCAGGAAGACATTCCCTTCAGTCCTACATGGCAGTGAGACAACACTGAGCTGAACTTCAATCTCTTATTCTTGTACCTCAGCTACATCGCACAGCAAAAAATGAAATAAATCATGAGGACCCACAGAGACACATAATAAGAAAGATACCCACACATTTGCATACATTCTAAAAGGAACTACAGCCCCCCTCCCTCCAGGTTTTAATTCACATTGAATACAAATAAAAGTAGCTTGTTTCTCTGAGAATGCAGCAGTTATAACAGTTTGAAACAGCAGGGGTTGGTTGTTGTCGCAGAGTCATAACTATTTGAATACAATTGATGGCAGTCATGACAACATCATGAGTTGTCTTTCTAAATTCGTAAACAAAATGTCTCCCGTGATCCAAGACAAAAAACACCTTTGGTATAAATTTCTGCATGTTCTTTCTGTTGGTAATAGTTAAAATAAAACTCTCTTAGAGAACTAGAATATAAATAAGCATATTAAAGACTATTTAATCTTTCAGTTAAAACAATAGTGGTATCCAGAATACAAAAGTTGGAGAGGAATTTTGGTTGACAAGTTAATAGATGCTGAGTAGTTTGTAGTTCCTTTTAATATTTTGGTCCTTTGATGGTCCCAAACAGATTTGGACAGGAGAGCGCTGCTCCTACATGAACAGCATTCTGCTTTTCTTGATAATAAAAAAAACCTGTTATGGAAACAACCAACACCCTTCTCTTCCTCTCAAAAACCCTGACAGACACAGCCACAAACACACACTGCTACCCTTTCCCCCTTTCAAAGTTGGTCACAAATTGCATCTTCCTTCTACATTACTGGCAGGGACGATGAAGCTTGTCTGGTTTGAACTTCTCTGTTTATCCCTCCCCACCCCTCCCTCGTTCTTTGACCCATTAAACAAACGTCCAAGCATACCTTCTTTCTCCTTTTACTCCCTCTTTGCTCTTCCTTTCTTTTGCCTCTTCCCGTTGTCCTCTACCTCTTCCACTTTGCTATGACCGTTTGTTACCACTGAGTTGCCGTTGGCAACAGGCTTGCCTCCTTTATGCGAGGAGGAGGGTTTGCGCCGGTAAGCATGGTAGTAGAAGTTGGCGAAAAGGATGATAAAGGTGACCGCATAGCCAATCAGAGCCCACTGCATCCAGTTAGGGAACGGACATCCTGTGTAGAGTGAGTAGCCTGCATGGCCAATGGTCACGTGGAACTGGATCTGTTGATTGCAAATTTTTTACAAACATGATAAAATATACACAAAACCAAGCCAAAACATCCAGTAAAAATGTGACATACTGAGCAGAAGGTACAACATGAAACCAGAAATTGGTCCGGTGACCATGTGTAATTTGAATCAGTTCACTTTGGCCTTGCATTAGTGTATCATTTCAAACACATTCTTAATAAAATACTATGAAGAAATTAAGTAGACAGACAAACTCAAAATGTTCACAAATATCTAGTTCCTCAAAATAAATGATTGGTGTATTTTGCATCAAACTTGTGAATTTATAGAACATTTTTGTCTTTTTAAAGCTCCTGTGTGTAGCTTTTAGCTGCTTATGAATCAGACTAAAATAACTATGGGTGTCTTTTATGAGCTTCATAAGAAAACCATCAGCATAAAGATGAATTATTTCTATATAGTTATTTTTGATGGCTAAAACTGCTGCAGCAAAAATGCTTTCAGATGACGTGATTAACAGCAGGCTACAAAAACAGACTTTGCTGACATTTTTTCTACTAGCAAATATTCTCAATGAGTGATATATATGACTGTTAAAATTTAGCAGGATATTTTTCATCAGAAAACATGACTTGCATAGGGTTTAGGACAAAATCCACTCAAAGATTAAATGTATTGCTTTGTTCACAGGAGGCTCACAAATCAAAATAAACCCAAAGTTCCTAACAGGAGCTTTAAGAAGTACATTTCCCCAATTTTAGATTTAAGAATTATAACCATTACATGTCTGCATCAATTTATTTATTTTTTTAAAGATTTATTTTGGGCTTTTCGTGCCTTTAATGCAGAGAGAGGACAGTGGATAGAGTCGGAAACCGGGGAGAGAGAGCGGGGAATGACATGCGGAAAGGGGCCATGGGTGGAAGCGAACCTGGGCCTACCGCTCGAGATGAGAGTCTCAATATATGGGACGCGCGCCCTAACCATTTCGCCACCAGCGCGCCCCATGTCTGTATAATTTTTACAACAAACACAAGTATAGTCAAAGTTAAACCTACCATTTGAATAATGGTGAGGTATTTCTTCCACCAGAGGTACTTCTGCATCTGAGGTCCCAAAGCTGCCAGACCATAGTAACCGTACATGAGGACGTGGATGGAGGAGTTGATGGTTGCACCAAAGAATGCTGTGGAGGGTTACATTTGGATCAGATGTGATAGTGGCCATGTTATTTGGAAAAAGGCATGTCTGTAATTGGATGCCATAGCTTCATGAGTCAAATGTAAGATACTTGATGAATTTAACGTCTTGATATTGTAGAATGTCAATTTCTGTTTCTACTCACATTGTCCACCAGGCACCCATTTGATGCCGATCCACCAGAGGATGAACATGGTGCAGTGATGGTAGACGTGAAGGAAGCTGACCTGGTTGAACTTTTTCCTCAGGATGAAGAAGACTGTGTCCAGAAACTCCACTCCTTTGGAGATGTAGTACCACCAGAGAGCAGATGCTATCTGAAGACAAGAAACAGGTTGGGGTGAGTAACTGCAGCTCTAACGCGACTGTATGCCATAACATCTTAAAAAGATGACACAAATCATAGACTGCATAAAACATGAACGTAGTCTGAGTGGTTTCTGAAGCAGCCATTTGAAGTCAAACTAAGGCAGCCACCATGTTTGAAATGTTACCTTCGGGCATGAATCCTCCTGGCAAACAGCTACAACATGCCCACCTGTCAGTCAAATCAGCCACGCCCATAATCATGCAAACTTATGAATAACTCTTAGCCTTAAAATAACGAGTAACAGATAACAGATGAGCAAGTATTATAAAAACATTTCATCCATCATGCAATGCAGTGTCTAGGATAAAGAAATCAGTTATTCAGACCATACCAGTTTTTTAAATCTGTATCTGTATCTTTAATTCTGCTGTAAAAATAGGCATTTTATTACGAGTGTAAATGGGACTTTCTCAGCTTTTGCAGCCGGCCTCAAGTGGTTACTGGAAGAACTGTACTGTTTTGGACATAATTGGCTCAACACTGGAGGTAGCTGCTTGCTGTGATTACACTTAACAGACATTACAGCATACACTTCTACAAATCAGTGAAGCTACAGGTCCATTCACCAATTTCACATGAAGGCCATGTCTCCTTGTTTAAATTTAAGAATTTTTAGAATAATTGGAAAACTGATAAATAGTTATTAAGCTGTTTTCAACTTTTTGGATACTAGAAAGATAAACGGCTAAGATTAGCCACTTCCACTTTCTGTCTTCCATGAGGGCAGAGCAAAATGAACATATTCAATTAATCAGCTTCTTCATTACTGCATGCAAGACACCTTTTTCAATATTATAAAAAACAGCAGAGAGTAGTTTTTATCGTTATCTTTTTAAACAAAGTAATGGTGAAAAGAATAAAGTTTTAGGCAAGCACATGAAAAACATGGAAATGTAAAGCATCAAGCTTGATTGATATGATATTGTAATATGGGCTGTATGAAGCAAGGACTTTAGTATCTCATATAAGGAATATTTGTACAACATACATAATATTGGCCCAACTCACAGTGATGGTTTATTTTGTTTTTAAATATTTTTTGGGGGCTTTTATACCTTTCTTCAGAGACAGGACAGTGGATAGTCAGAAAACAGGGAGAGAGAGAGAGAGTGGGGAATGACATGCGGGAAGGGCCACTGGTCGGATTTGAACCAGGGCCGCCCCGCCCACTTTCAAAGACTTCAGCCTTAACCCGGTGCTCGCAATAACCATTGGTCTACTGGTGCCCCACAGACATGGTTTTTTTTTATTATTATGAATAAAAGCTGTTAATAATAATAATAGCTGCTTGAAATTAATATTTCAATGAATATTTCAGTTCTGATTAGTTGTCAACGGATCGTTTATGATCTTATTAGATGGGAAAGGTTGACACTTTTGAGTTTAATAATAACATTTTAATAAACAAGATAGACAAGTTCAGAGATTTGAAAATCAAATATGCTGTAGATGTAAGAAATCCCTCCCTTTTCTTCACTCCCCTCAGCCTGAGAAACAAGCACAGCGTACCCACATGGCTGCTCTTTAAGCCATGGCAAGTGTGGCATCATGCCAGTATGGAAGGCCTGAAGGTGGAGCTGTGGGTGGAGTCTTACAGTGGTGAGATCAATTACTCCGACCTATCTGAGTGCAGGCCGCGCCCTCTTTGTCCTGAACCCACTAGATAAATTAACCTTTATCACAGTGTTTATTTTCTCCTTTAACCCCTGACTTAACTAAAGGCACTGATATATAGATGCAGTGATCTCCTTAACGTCAACAGCCGGATTACACCATCCGTATACTTCAACCAGTTCAGTACCTCGCTCACAGAGTGGTGTGAATCTATGTATTGGTATTGGGATGTTTTTGTGGATGTGTGTTTTGTTTTTTGTAGCTTACCCTGACTTCATTAACATCTTTGGAGTAGTTGACAGGCTGACAGAGGTAGCTGTACCCGGCTGCTCTAGAGCCTAGTAGGAGCTGATGGAAAGAAAGAAAACATAAAGTCAAGGGGAGGTTGAAAGAAAAATGGCTGACATTTTATAACTCTGATTTGGTGGAAGCAATGACCAAAGTATTATCTGAACACCAGTTATCCCACTTTTTTTTCTCTTGAACTGAGCAAGCAAACATTAACAGATTTTCTACAAAACCAGCAGATTTGAAAAAGAATTGAACGACATATCAGGCACTGGTCATTGCTAAAGTAAATACCATCCTCTGCTTTGCATATTGCAGTTTTTCAATGGTTGAATGTATTACAAAACACAAAGTACTCCTTTGTAATTGGCTGTAATAAAAGATTATTGAATGCACACAACCACTTGGTAGATACTTAGTAGAAATAATGTGTAGTCCAGATAAGATTTTATTTTTAAAGTCAAACTTGCATGATTGTAACGTGACTGACCAGAGAGACAGCAATTTGACAGGGTTAAGTACTGATTTTGTACTTGTAAGGAGATATTATGTCTAATTAATGGGGACAGTGGAGTAAGAACAGCTTCCCTCGAAAAGGGTTTCTATAGTCTACATGTTACATTGATGTGAGCTGAAACACATTTTCTAGGGGGTGTTTGTTTTTTTATCAAAAAGCCTCCAGATATTCCCTTTTGAACACAAGTCAACACTGGTATTGAAAGATGTTTTGAGGATCCATTGTATAATTGCCTCGTAATCCCCTTTTAAAGAAGTACAAGTTATGTTGTAAATACATGAAATAAATAATGCAACCTAAACTGTTTCCCCACCTCTTTGGCGATGTAGAAATTGAGCACCACCATGCTGAAGTTATACACTATAAGGGTCTTCCTGAGTGTATAGGGCTGGCGGTCCTGCATGTATCTAGGCCCCGCCCACAGGAAGAGCAGGTACAGACAGCTGATGGCCAGAGTTGGGAGGGGAGATGACATAAACGGCCAGTTCTGTACCCTCTTGTCTGAAGAAAAAAGGGTTTGTTTCATTGGTGAAAAGTTTGAGGTGATACAACAGAACCACAGTTCAATACTCGTTACCACACATGGATAAATATGGTATTGTCCTTTACGTTTACTGTAAATATCATCCACAGACCCTCCCTTACAACCTTTACAACCAGTTGACACAAGTCAAGAGTTTTTTTGCAGTTTTTGCCCTTTTGTTTCAGTTGATTTAATTGTTATGAGTAATGGTAACAATTTACTTAATAGCCTTATTGTGAAGGCAGGGGTGCATCGCACAGGAAGTCACCAGAAACTTAATGAAGTCACCACTTCATTAAGTTTCTTATAAGGCCCTCAGCTTAATTATTTTGTCTTAACAATTCATTTGCAGCTGCAGCCTGCATTCAAAAGTTACTGCAAGAAACTACGTGTGGCTGCTTTCATGTTCAACTCTGACTTGGTACAGTTTGTTTTGTAGTTATGCTCTCCCTGAATTTTCAAATGTAACAAATCATCAAATTCTAGACAACGCAAGCTGACTTTTGGTAGAATTTCTGAAATGACAACAAATATAACACACAAGATATACCTGATCATTTGGGTGACAAGACGTACAATGGACATTCAGTATTCCTGCATCTGAAGTAGCAAACTGTTACACAGAAACAAGTGACGGTAAAGATCTTACCTGCTATAGAAAGGCTCCATTTGTAAAATTCTACAGTGTCATTCACAAAATGTGTTACAACCTCCATGGCTCTGGTCTTGATTACACTGTGCGAGGGAGAGGGAAGGAGAAAGAGACCGAGAGAGAGAGAGAGAGAGAGAGGGGCAAGAGAATGCAAGTCAGTCAGACCCACCCAACAGAAAATTACAGGCCATGCGTATCCTTTTAATGTAACTAGTAGCACGAGGAGCTGCTCTACATAATCACTGTGTGTATCAAGTATGTTGCACTCTTGTAAACTATTGATCCCTGCCATGGTTAGCTTGCATATGTTGATGGTTAGCCTACATTTGTTAAGAAAATTGAGCCTGGACCAAACTCTAAGACAAAATCTTTTTGCATCCTCTTAAAGTTGAGGGTTTAGATCTTGCCAGAGAGATGAAAAACAAGGGCTTTTTAGACAATTAGCTGTGTCAAATCCAATGCTTATCAGGGCCATTCAGCTCAATATATTGTAAGTGCAAGGAAAGTTTTTCCATTAGACTTTCCCCTCGTTTGACGTAGCTGTAAACATCCAAAAAGAGCACATTAGCACCTCTCTTCACTTTCCATTTCAAACTGTACATAAACATTATCCTCCACATGATTTTAATACACTCTGCACTGATTCTTATGATTGCTAGTCAGAAAACGAGTGTTCGAGATCATTTTCAGAAATAAGATGGAGGATATTAGGTAGCCTAAATCCTTTTTTCTGCATTCCTAACGTAACCCTCCCTTACAGACAAAAAGATATCAGATTCAAGAGATGTAGATCGATAAGATATGTGTAATAAAACCTCTATTCATCTCTAACCTTCTTCAGCTTACTAACAACAGCTATGACACACAAAAAAAACAGACTTAAAGTAATAATTGAAGGAAATGTGCATCTCACTGACTGTAATTAAGCAGCATTACATAACAAGAATGTGTTATCCATCTGGGAGCCGAGAGAAGGTGTCTCTATAATGATCTATAATTAATCCTATGCGTCTGATCAGATGCCCTTTAAATAATAAATCACTATGTATACAGTGACGAGAACTGCCCACCACTGAGTGTTGATTAGCAGGAAAGAGTATTTAAAGTAATATTCCACGAGTGGTTAAAAAAAAAAAAAATCAGCAGGAAGGACGATCTTTTGCAGGATTTCACATGCTAGCACACAAACGCCTCATGGTTAGATTAGATGCAGTGGGCCGCGGAGGGAAACGAGATCGAGAGGGTTAACCGGGTCTGTGCGCACACAAAAAGACAGGGGCGCATGTGTCAGCAGGTTTCGCCCAAGAGGCTTAAATTCAATTGATCTACGAGCTTAGATGTAGGCCTAAGTACAAATGCCCAACGACCCACAAGCCTGCCCGATGGTTATCTCCCTACATGTGAAATGGCACACACACACACACACACACATACACACACACACACACACACACACACACACACACACACACACACACACACACACACACAAAAGCCTTGATCAGAAATTAGAGAGAATAAAGCTAGTACTTTTTTTTGTGTGTTTTTTTAAATAATACTACCTCTCAAAAAGTTGTTTATTTTCAGAAAAAGGGAAACTCAGTGCAATGACATAATTTACACAACTTTTAATTCAGGGATTTAAAGGCAGGCTAAATTAAATACCCTGCAGGCTACGGGTTTGTGGCTACAGGCTTAACAGGTGGGTGGGTAAGCTTCTGAGGCCAACGAGTGTTAACATTACCTACCGAACTAAAAATACATGTAATGAAAAGTGAGGTGTACCCACTGAAAGTTGGCATGCCGTGGACAAAGGAATTACCTCTTTTCCACTAACGCGACAAATTAAATATCCATAAATATCCCCTAAAACTTGGTGTTAACTGGTTTTAAATGTGAATGCAGGGAAAGCACGTACAATAAATACAGACACACAACATAGACAAAACGTCGCTGTTACTTACGTCTTCGATATTTAAGAGCGTGTAATGACATCCGGTGCAATTTGATGCTCAACTCCTTTCAGTAACTGCTTCGCTTTTTCTCCCGGCGTCACTGCTATTTAGTTTCTACACCGCGACGCTTAACGCCACAGTTCGACATTAAACAGCAATTTGGCAAGAAACTAGACAAGGCAAGAGTAAAAATCTATGATTAAGATTGGCCAATTATGCATTCAGTCCGTGCCGGCAGACTCAGCTCATCATCTTCTTGCAATCTCCTAGACACCGAGAAGCCAGATTGCATTGCGCATGCGCGGATTCACCCTTGTGTCTCGTGTGTGAGTGTGCGCGCGCGCATCCGTCATTAGCTCATCCTGGCCGTTTTCCTCAATAAGAAATCACATTCTCATTACCTTATTTGTTTTTTTTTTGTTTGTTTTTTTTACAAAGGAAATGTTAAACTGACATATTATCCAACAAAATCACGGATCAAAAAACTAAATAACGACATAGGATAGCCTACATTATAACAAATTCAACTTTTGTGAATGAATAAAGGTGGCACGAACGGTTGTTTTTTTTTTGTCAAAAAAAACTAAATGTTTCCTATTTTTGACATCTATTTAGTTTGTGAATGCAGCAGGTATCCCCCTCTGTCGTCTCTGCCTCTGTCACTCCAGTAGATGGTGCTGTCATGCTATCATTGAATGCTCTCTTCGCCTGCCCTCCCTCACACACCACTTCTCGCACTCCTGCAGGATAAAGTACGAGGTTTCTTTGAAGGAAGTCTCCTGTACTCAAACAGTTAGTCACGTCCAAAATTAATCCCCAGATATCCTGCGGAGGTGGCCTTCATATTGCAATATCTGATCCAGTTTATTAGATAGCCTATATAATTGAGGATATACAGCCACAGTAGGTCTAAAAGTAGGCTTTTAGTCTATCTTAAATCCAGATCTAAAAATCAAGTGAAATAAAAGGTTTCATGTAGGCTTACATCTAGGGTGTTAAGCGTAAAGGTTACAGCATGTTTTGGACTTCGCCCTCTAATTCAAAAGTTTACTCAGCATTTTCCTTTGTAAATATGTGGATTTACTCCTATTATTACTTACCATGAACAGATCCAGCTGCACTGTTTTAAATGTACCCAAATAGCCTATAAAAGAGCTGCTCTTAACCAAATAATGAATGAGATAAAAAGAAAGGCAGGGAGAGAAAGAAGGTGTGTCTGTGTGTAGGGCCTAAAGGAAACATTTGGTCCCTAAGACTATGTTTCATTTGAAGACATGTTTGTAATTTCCACATTAAAAAAAAAAGTAATTAATGTTACGCTGAGGAACCACATTTTGTGTGTTTGTGCATAAAATATAGGCTAATATAAAAAAAAGACATTATTCATGCTAGACATATTGTAAATACTTATCTACAACTTATCTCAGTATTACTGTCTGAATAATTGGCATGAATATAAATAGCCGGCATGAAGATTCAGTGGTAAATTCTGCATGCACATTCCAAACTAAACTAAACGATGTAACTGTAGTTTTTACTGGCAAAATGTATTCTGCATTTGTCTTGATTTTTCAGTTCATTTCTGCTATTGAACTCTATAGTATTCATAGTGCTTGCAGCTTGTTTTGCTCGGGCAACACAAAACCTCTTACTTTATGAAACTGACCATCTTGGGAGCATCCTATCGTGGAGGTGTTGAGCATTTGTTCGTTTGGAGGTTCACCATTTTATGTGGCTTGTTACACTCTATTGATGTACAGTAAATTAACAAGGTAACCTGCTTGACTGATGAATGAACATATCTCCAATCAGTCTCCAATCAACATGACATCAAGACATAGATAAAGTGAAAGATTTCATAGTGAACAAAGTGTGTTATCACTTTAAAAATGTACAATAGGAACAACCTAAAACAACATATTACAATAATAGAAAGTGATAGGACCTAAAAAAAAAAAACAGATCTGCATCATTAACAAGCAGTTATTTGTGTCAAGATTCTAGTTCAAATTTGTAAAAGTTAGTAAGACTTGAGTTGTCACAGGTGTAATAAGGGAAGGATGTTCTTATTTATAGGGTGTATTACATGTTTTTTTAAACAAGGCAATCTACCTTTCGGTATAATCATATCTGAATGTGCTCTTCTGTGTGTCAGTGTGGTTGTAGAGTCATGTGCTGGTGACTGAACTTCCTGTTATTATAATTTTTTTCTTCATCTGAGTTCTGTCTTTTCTTTTTCTTTCTCCTGCTGTTTGACATTTCAATAAGCAGATCCTTTTTTTTTTTTATCATCTACAACCACATCAACAACAGCCTCTTGAAATTATCATCATCATGAATATTCTCATCAACGTCAACAGCACCATCAATATCATCATTAGACATCAATGTCATTAAGTGGGGAGGTGTTGATGAAAGACCTGGGTCTTTCATTGTTTATTAAAGGTAGAAAGGGACTCTGTGGATCGAAGAGAGTTTGGTAACTTATTCCACCATAGGGGGGGACTGAAGAGTCTAGCTGAAGCCTTTGGGTTCTGTTCTGAAGGTGGACCAGAGCGTTCTTGTTGCTATTTTGTAGGCCAGTTTGATTGGTCCATTATACAGCTTGTAAAGTCAGTCTCTGTAAATCCTACACTCGTTATAACTCTTTATGGACTTCACATTTCGTTCTATATCTGGTGCTACTATTTTCAAAATGGTATTTTACTTTCAATTCTTTTTTTGCATCCATCAGAAATAAATTAGCTTATGATGGAACACACTGCACACAAACCACCAAGAAATGTCCTTCTGTATGGCACATTCACGGCCAACCACCTGGGAAGAAACGTTTTCCACATACCTCTGGAGCGCTGCACTCTCTGCTGTAAAAACAGCCTTTTGGGGAAATACCACATTTTCCGAACCATTCCCCATAGTAAGGCGGTAATTTTGGTCTCACAGGCCTGTTATTGGGATAATTGGGAGGTCAGAATTTTGCAATATGTAGTGTCTGTTTGCACATGCAGAAAAATTCATACAACAGTGCAAAAACCATACATCCACTGGTGGAGGTTAGTGTGATATTTAATGATGTGTGAGAGGAGTTGCACCGATAGGAGTAACTCAGTCAAGATGTATTTGCGTGGTCTGTCTCTGTTACAGCATGTGCGGCCAGGAAATTACAGGCTTAACGAGATTTGGCTCTGATATATATACTTACTATTGTCAATGATTTCTCTGCTTGTAGGTACTGCAGGTGTGTATGTGTGACATTTCTCCTGATATATGTCCATGAATGCACAATCCTCATGCACTTATTATGATTATACTGTTGGTGTTTTTGTCTCAGGTTAGACACAGTGGCTTAAACAATAATCATGTGCAGAAAAGTGCAGCAATTTCCCTTTTAAATGGCTCAATTCTACTTTAATTAGTGCTCCTGTCCTCGCAACAGGTTCTCCATTGCATCTGATTTCACAGTTTCTGTGTTATCTGGATCAAGTCCATATGCGTCAGAGTTTGTACATATGGTTTTAATTTGAAAGGCATATGCATCAGGCTGAGATGTAACTGGCTTCATTCAGGAGCTGATCCCTCTCCGTCTGTAGTGGCTCACAAGATGTGCCATATTAAGGCTAACTGGGCTTCTTAACTGGTGGTTCCCATGAATATAGGATTCAAGCTACACACACGTACTGTATATGATCTAGATGTGTACACACAAAAGAGGACACAGTGTTGTATCCTTATCTGACCTCTGTGTAAGATAAAACCTTCCCCTTGCTGTAGTGTGTGGCCAAAAGTGCCCACAGCATGCCATGCAGAAAGTACCTCATACTGTTACTATTAAAATTCAATTTTTTTTCCTTTTTTTGCCCATGCCCATTAATTTTTCCCTTCTTGTCTAAGCCCAGATCTCCTGTTCCAGTCATACCGCAGTTTTTATTAGTTCTGTTTTTCACCCATTCATCGTGTCATGCTTCTCCTCTCTCTCTTCTCATAGCCGATTTCATTCATCATCGTCTTTCTGAAGAAGTTTCCCTTCTGTTTTTCTTTTCCTGCATGTCACATGTCCACTCTTTGCTTTTTGCACGGCCACACACATACATTGTTGAATCTCTATTTATACAGGGATGGCAGAGGTGCAGCGACGCCCTGTTTACACTTATACTGAAAATTAAATATAATATTGCAGGATAACAGGAACAGACATAAACAAAACAAAATGATAAACAAAAAGGATCAGTTTGAGCAGTTACAGGGGGGTATTGGATGGAAATCAGATTTTAAAATTACAGAGGGGTGTAAGTGCTTAAATTTTCGGAGGGTTTGTAAATAATTCCAGTAAAGTAATCTTAATTGGTTCCTGAAGCACAAGTGAATCATTGCAGAAAGTTGAATATGAACCACATTTTCAGAGTAGTAAAGATGAGATATAAGAAGGTAATTTTCTGATAAGGGAACCTTAAAAACAATAATAAAGAACAGCAATAATTACATCCGGCATGCAGGAAAAACCAACAGAGCCTATTGTATTGAATTTCCCCTTTTAGGATTAATAAAGCACATCTTCATCTTCTTTGAAAATGATAACATAATTATCTCCAACCGTGAATCTAAGAGCAGAATTGTTCACAGATTTTAGAGTGGCGGCAGAACTAACTACTTCAGTAATCTTTTCTTGGAAATAAATTAATTATAGTTACAAAAGATTAAATCCAAGGGTTTATCTAGCTAAACCCTCTCAACAAAAAACAGGTCAAACTTTATCTGTTATCATGTATGATCTGTATATATTATGTAAATAAATGGTAAACTTGGAAGGAACAAAAATGAATCCCTGTGGCACACTCTTAGCTGGCAGAGCTCAAGATTCAGGTCCAGATGTTCTTACTCTCCCACAGTGATGTCTGTCTGATGTCCGTGATGTTACACAACAACTACCAGCTCTAACAGGATAGTGAATAAGTGCAGAGGCCTGACACTCCTCAGTGTGTGGTTATTCATAGTGGGCTGACCAAGGTGAAAACTCAAAGTTGCTACAACAGTCTAAAGTATTGTTGTGCATCAGGTGTGACACTTTTCAGGTATTTGCAGTGCACACAAGAAGAATAAACTGAAGTGATGTAGCTTCTGTAATGATTGAAACACCAACAATGTGATCCTACAGAGAATTATCAGCCAAACCTGCAGCACCACTTCATTGGAGTGTTCCTGTTGAGTTTCAGCTCATTAGCTGTCTAACTAAAACTGTAATGATTTCGTCCATTCTCCCTGCTTTAATAGCATTGTTACTGACACGTTTTTGGCAGTTTTTTCAGCTCCAATAACCTATACTAGAGGTGAAACCAGATGATTGATAGTCACAGTTTGGGACAGTGCATACCACTCTACCATTGAGCCACTGCAGCCCTTGTGGCTCATTAGAGTCTGTTGTCTCTGAACTGCGAGGTCGGGGGCTCAACCCCCAGCTCCTGCAGCCACATGTTTGATGTATCTGATAGACACTTTACATAGCACTATCTATCTTGAGTGTGTGAATGGGTAGGTGTGACCTGCGGTGTGACCTGCGGTGTAACAGTGCTTTGTTGTCAGAAGAATATAAAAGCACGATACTATTTACCATTTAGCTGCCTATAAAGACAGATATTGCATCAAATGTTTAAGGAGACTTTAAAAAGGGCAGAACACGAGATTTATAGTCATCAAATCTCTAGAAACATGAATCGAAACAAATAAAAATAATGCCATGTCCACTAGAACAAGTTCAAAACTTGTTTCCGGTGACAATTAAAAGCATTAAAAATATCTGTTTTAAATCTATGCAGATTTGTATTCATGAGTTTCAGGATTACATAAAAACAAAGATAAAAACCTGTAAGTAGAGATCAATATGCACAATAAGGACATCTCTTTGAAGTGTATGTTTGTGTGTTCAACATTTTTTCTACTGAAAGGTAAAAAAAAAAAAAAATGCAATGAAAAGTGATTTCTCTGAATACATAGCTGACAGATTATATGTAACCAGAGCTGCAGCTTTAACCAGTTGTTAAGATCATTACTGCAGATAGTGTATAAAGGAACGAGATTATATGGTCTACTGTAATATTTTCTTGACCTGTAGTACAACATGTCAGTCACACAAGGGCGCAAACCACAGACAGAAACCAGACGCAGACCTCAGGGTGGTTTCTCTATGGGGGAGCGGACTGTGCAGGGTTGCTTGGTCTGCTGGTGAAATGTGAGTCTCAGCTCTAAGCTGTAGCCTCTGTTAAAAAAACGAACAACATTCTTTGTCCTGACTTCAGCCATACTTAAACCTGCACAGAGATTCTAAAAACTGTTGTGTTGAGGTAATATCTGATTTATCTGTTTGTTTCTGTTTTGTTTATTAAGCTTAAGCCTGTGACGTCATTCCGTTTGCTTCACAGGACCCCAATAACCTCTATGACCAAACCCCACTTGTAAAAATGCCCTTCATTTTCAACCACCTACGTTATAACAAAAGGGTTTTTACACAGTGTGTAATAGGCTTTTACAAGCTCCTCAGTACTACTTTACAGCCTCCTACATTGTGATGAATGTGTGTTTTTATTGTGAACAGTGTTGTTATATGTCTGAACGAGTTTGATGATATTTTGAAGGAAACTATTTTCCTCTTTAGAATAAAAACTAACTGGAAGCAGTTACATGTTGTTCCCTTTCTTCAGGAAATCTAATTCTCAGGATTTTTCCTACATGCAAGACAGCCACTTCTTTTGATTACATTGTATCATATTTGCCATGGTGCATAGATGGTGAGATGTAAATCCATACACTGCACAGAACAAAAGTTTTTAAGTTAGTTTTAGTGCAACAAGAAGTTTAAGATGCAGCCAACAGAGAGAGTCTTTAACTGTGGCAGCGAAAGTCAACATGAGCTACATCCAGCACATTGTGGTCACTAATTATATTCTCATCTGGTTCAGGACCAGGCTCTGCCATAAGTCCCGTAACTAGGACTTGGACAGATACGCAGATAGGCTACACTGCCATAAGCTCTATTTTCTTCCCTTTTTCTTTGTTTTAAAAAAGCTTTCTCGAACGCTTTGTGAAGAAATACAAAAAGCTCTTTAAAAGCTCACAGTTTTATGAAATGTTATTCACAATGAAATTTATAGCTAAAGCTAGCTGTGTTGACGAGTGATATGTCGTTTTAAGGTTTTAGAGATTTGTAAGTTTAAGGTACAGCCAATGCCTACAAAAAAGCCTGATGGAGGTGTGATGCATTGCTGTTCCTGTTTAGTTTGATGATTTTATCATGGCCTTTGAGTTGTCTTGATACTGCCTGACACTGTCTAGCCCTGCCTAGAAATAAATTGTGTTTTAATTTAGTTTTCCTTGAGCATAGAGCTTACTACTTGCAAACCCAGATACTATATAAGTGCTTTATTAATCTTTAGTCAGTTATATGTAGAAATTTAGATTTTTTTTGTCTCTCATTTGGGACTAAAATTCTAAATTCTATCCATTTTTAATATCTGGTACAGATGTACTTTTTCCATAATCAGAGGATCACTCAAGCAGCCCTGACAACCCCTTACTTTATCACTACTACAAAGTCATGTTTTGATATATTGGGCAGTTCTGTTTGGTCTCCAAGTAAGCATATAGTCTTGGCAGTTAGATACTGTTAAATCTAAACACTTCCCTATGTATTCTAATACTTTTCCTCCAAAGCAGGCAATCCAGTATACACTCCCACATTGCATGAAAAAAAGTTTCTGTTTCCACCTGACATTTCCATCGTAGACTTTCAGTCAGCAAGCCCTTCCTGTGAAGACTTTGTTTTTAAAATATTTAATAATCTCTTGTCTGGGTTTTCACAGGCGGAGAAGTATTATCTATCACATTTAAACTGTCCATTTGAAAATTGGTGGAGTGTCAGTTTCTTTTTGAATTCTGTTTCCAATAGCTCAATATTTAATTCTCCTTCCTTTTCAGAGATGTTGCTGGTGTCGACTCACCTCCACCAGGACCCTGAAAACGACAACTGTAAGTGAAAAAAAAATGCCTTCTTTGCTATTCTAAAACGCAGCAAATCTCATAATGACATCGCTGAGCATACTTAGCGTCTTATATTAGTATGTAGTGTGGAATTGGGACAGTATTAGTTCCAGGTAGGCCCTTGCAGGTATAGCAGTCAGTAGTTAATCCTCTGCCCCAGAGAGCTCAAAGCCTCTCAGCACTGTCACGTTCTGTTAATGTTAATCTGAACTGGATGCACTGCCAAAGGTTTGACCCACTGCCTACGACCCTGCTATAGCCGAGGTCAGGCTCTGACGTCACACAGAGAGGCGGGGTGACCTGTGCCAGTGTGCTGCACTTTGGGAATTACTGACAATTACCTGCGCCTGAAATGCCAACGACCTGTGGTAACACCTGAAACACACACACACACACACACACACACACACACACACACACACACACACACACACACACACACACACACAGTGTTTGCAGTTTTTGGGTGTGTAATTTAATCACTTCCAAGTTACAAAGCTATATCAATAGAATAGTACATATGTTTGTGTACGTGTGCATGTACATGTGCATGCTACACTTGACTTGCTTTACAAACAAAGATAGAGATGACTTTTTTTATAACTGCACAGGATTTGTCAACTTATTTTGTGTTGGACGATAAAAAGATTCAAGAAGAGAGGAAAGCTCTTCTTTGTGGGAAACATGCAGCCCTTGCATCTTTGTACGAAACAAGGCAGCCATTCTGCAAATGTCTGCACCAAAGAGGCAAATTTGGAACAGTTGTTTTCAGGAAGGCATTTAGTCTTTTGTGCGGGTCTTATTCAACAAATTACAGTCGGTACACAGAATACACCCGGAATGTTGGAATAGGCTGACTTTGAATAGAGACTGTTTGCCAATTCATCGAGTTCACTCACAATGAAAGAGCCAGTGGTTGTTATGATAAATGATGATAAGCTTTATAATATGTCCAAAACATTACAAATAGACTTGATACAATAGAAAAAGGCTGGACGTGTGTTCCACTATAATGTGCCTAAAGAACTTGGGTTACAGTACATAACCTTCAGTTATATTGTGTCTCATAGTTCACAGTGTCCCAAATAAAACAATCGTTTAGCGTGTACCCGACTTTTATGAACAAACCAGACATGTTTTATGTGTCTGAAACATCTTTATAAACCACCTGGGTCCTCCATGACAAGCTATGACTACTCCTCGGAGGCAACCAGCAATTTCACTGTCCCTAGACGCTGGGGTTGCCCAAAATTCACCAAAATTGACCTAAAATTACCATAGATCACAAGTGCCTGTGTCTGGAAATGGTAGAATAGGCTGATTGTAGCATATTGTTATCTTCATCAAGGTAAGCTGCCATTTAGAAGGAACTCGTGGAGATAGTAGTAGAGACGTGCTGGAGAAAAAGGTTTATTGGATAAATGATTTGCAAGAGAGATCAAGGAAGGTGTTGAGGAAATTATTAAGACTTGACTCCACACAATAAGACTCAGTTGACTCAGATGGCTTACGTTGATGAAAGTTTATACATAAGAAGAATATTCATGAGGAGACATGATTCAACATCACACTTCTGTACTCGTGTCTTGCTCAATCACATCTGCAGAACTTTTCGAGCAGACAATACATCTACCAAACATCCTTGCAGATATCAGGAAAAACAGGTAACACTCTCTAAGCTGTACTTGGTGTTCTAATAACAACTGAACTCTGTCAGGTCTGACTGACATTAGAGAACAGTGAATAACCCTAGTGACATCTGTATATTATAATCTAAATAACTACAGAAATTCCACCACAGAAGGGGACAAGGAAGTTAAACCAAACCAACCAAACACATGCAGGCAGAGAGGGCAGGACTTCACAGTAAAGATATATCAAACCATAGGCAGCATTTAGGGATCTCATATATTTTACTTAAGTAAACATTATTGAATTATTTTGCCTTTAATACAGCTTTAAGTCATCAAATAAAAATGAGGAAGTGTTCATAAAACCCTAGCTACACAGTGCTACTAGTGATAATGACATGACTAACTTTTTAAAAAGTTAACTGAAATGGACCATTTTTCGAACCTCTGCATGCTAAACATTTGAATCTGCATAGTTTGCTATGAACCTTGACACTTTTGCAGTGTAAAAAAAATCTGACTGTTAGCTTAGTTACCTTTAGTTACCAACTCAACAAAACATTTCATAGATAAAAAAGTCAGTTGCAATGAAACTTAATTTATTCGCTGTAGTTGGGAAGTGATAAAAAAGACTATAATCTGTTACATCTGCTAAAGCTACAATGCATGTTAGCCAAAGCTTTGGCTCAAAAACAGCTACAAAAATTGAGGGTTAAAACATCCAAGTTTGTAAAGCCCCTGAGACAATATAATCAATTCCTAAAGGAAAATTGCTTAAAAAAGTCAAGCACAAAACAAAACCTAGAAATCCCCAAACTTTCCCCTGTTGGATCTGGCTTCGGGCCCTGCTGGAGCTATTTTACCATATCTGAGGCTGCATACTGAACGTCAGCCTGCACTGATTTGAGACGTTTGTTATCATTCATAAAGATACCTTTCCAGCTGGCAGGATGCCGTATGAACAACTTACATATACAATGGTTTATAGTTCATCACTATGTCTTTTTTTTTGCTAAAAAATGATTAAAAAAATATGAGTATGGTAAAAAAAATATATGAGTATGGTAAAGCCAAAATGACATTTAGCATGTCACCAAAAGTCTTCCACATTTCATGTAGATGTGGTAAACAAAAGATCAACACAGACAGTAACTTGTGTTTTAGTTGAATACATCTTTGACCTCTAATTTTTCCTTCTAAGAGTTACATGTGCATGGAGTTTCTGAAGAAAGTGGTCTGTTTGACTCTTTATCCAGCTGTAATGAATTCCCATGTAACTCGTTTTCTTGTCCTTTTTTTGCATATTTCAAAAGTGTTTGTTGTTTGTCGGCTTTGGTGCAATTTAAAAGCTTTGCATCCATAAGCAGTCATCATTTTTAATGGCTAAGATGGACTTTAATTAGTTTATTCTGAAGCCAGGAGTTAATTTAGTTGTTTTTCAAGTCATTTCCAGTTGTCCTGAGGCCTACTGGATGGTACACAAACACATTTTGCGTTGTTCTTTCGATGAGTCACATTAGGATGAACTTGCGGTCCCATTTACAGCACTAAAAATCTTCTTCAGAGTTCATGAATAAAGGAGAAAACTGTGAGAGCCTGTGTGTGCGTGCTTGTTCCGGCATTATGCCTGTGTTTGTGTGTAAAGAGATGATTGTTGCATATTTTCTAACTCGTTACCAGCGAGTGGTTGACTAACCCCACTCTACCATCTAACCCTTACTGTAAATCTGTCTTGTAATACGTAATGACAGACAAAGCTATGCTCATTTACACCACACATTAACAAATCTATGTTAATTGATCGTTTCCTGACCAGGACACCAGAGCCTCTGATATGGTTGTGTGATTGTGGCTGAGAAAAAACGTGATGATCATTCTTTCTGAGTCTGGTTGGTTTTATTTAACACCAAAGAAGAAGACCTACATGGGAGATATAGTCATAAAACAACAACATTCAATGAACAGTTACTTTATGGGAGATACATTTGTTTGCAATATGATGAGAAGATTGATTGATACCACTCTCGGGTTTGTTCCCAGATTATTAAACTACAGCATAACAGCATGGAGCCTGTGCAAATTTGAGCATTTTGGATATGTATGGATAAACTGATAATTAAAGATACATTACATAGGAGTAATAAAACGATACAGTACTTTGCCGAGAGAGAAACTGAAGCATGTATTCAGATACTACACGTCTTGCAGGGTCGTCTCTGAGCGGCAATCAAATATCTTTTTCCATATCCTAAACATCCTCTCATTTTTGTTGACAGAAATGTGTGTTTGGAAATACATGTAAATGTCTTCTAAACTATAATGCAAGTTTTGAAAAGAAAGCAGTGAGCACGTAAAACCTTGTGGACCTCGTTTCTTCAGGGAGAAAGGGGCTGATTTAGATTATCCTGCTGAGATGCGACACAGAAGAATATGTCAGAAATCAACAACAGAAACGCATATTAAATGTGTTCCATTTTCTTCCAACAACTTCACAAAAAACAGACATTTCATATTTAATGATATAAAAAGCAATATTAGACTCTTTTACAACCTGTGCTCTGACATTTTTTGCCAGTATTCTTTTTTTTCCATCTTCAATTAGAAACTTGTAAGCTTGTGCTGTGATGAATTTCTTTCTTTGTTACAAACACTCAATCTGGCTGTCACTATATCAGCCAAAACCATTCCTCATGAATTATTGATTAGGTATGAGACCTCTGGAAGACACAGCTGTTGTTATAGGGGTTGGTTTTGTTGTGAAACAAAGAGTCTTGTGAGACAGATAGTTTGTACACTCAGCTGCATTTTTGAATGGATTATATCCCTCTATTTCCAAATAAATGTCTTCTCAGCAAATTTCCCGAAATCGTCCCAAGGTTTTATGTCTAAAGGGAGATATCTAGCCATGCTGAGGAATATTTCCTCCTTTCAGAAAAATTTCACAGATGCCAATTTCAGATGACTCAAGATGCCAACAAGGTCTTCTCACAAAGCGGCAAGGACACAGAGATTGTGTAACTGAGAAGGACACAATCCTCACGTGCCCATATACACACACACATGCACACACACACACAGACGCCTATACACACCATCCAGACAACCCCTCTGAGCTTCCTCAGGGATGAATCATCCGGGGTCTGATGTGGTTAAAGAAGACCAGCGTTTCTGTGTTCGCTCAGAATCCGCCCTCACAGCCACATGGGACTCAGTAAGTTAAGAAGATTCATTTGGCTGAGTCATCACAAAGTTTCCATTATTCCCACGATTCCTGTCGTGGTTGCTGACTCGACAAAATAGGTCATCTTTGTCTCTGGGTATTGTATCTGAAACAATACAGTTAGACATCAACATGTCATATAATCGGACAGTAGGGTTGAATCTGAAATGACTTGATTCCAACGTCAGGTTACATCAAACAGATAAGAAGAAACTTCACAGATATTCATCTCTCTAATCTTAAACAGTGACTTACAACACAATTTACAAACAATGGTGCATCACTTACTACAGGATATTTGATTATTCTGTTCCTGAGGGGGAGCAGCTTTACTTGATGTGATCTCAAATGATCTCATGGCGTAGCTGTTGTAAACAGAATAGGGACTTACTGTTGAGATGCTCTGCAGTGATTCAAAAACAAAAACAGATTGTCAACAATCAGGATGACAAACTGTTCCGGGAGACTCAGTCAACTCTGGTTTTCAATTGTTCATCTAGACTTTAGCCTCGGGGATAGTCGTTTACCGATACTGACAAAACACTGTTAACAGCTCCGTCTCCACCTTATCATCCAGATTTTAAATCCTAAATAGCACACATTCTGGGCAGGGCTGCACCATTTATTGCAAAATCATCATTATCACATTTTGCAATAAACTCCTTGCACTCTACTGTTTCAGCATCGCACTCTGTCTGACACTTGATGAAAGGTCTTAAAAATCATAACAGCAGAACCAAGGAAAACGTCAGTTATTATTTCAGGAATTCTTTACTCATTTCATAATCTGGCATCTACAGCCTCCAATTTAACTTGAAAGCTGGCGGCAGAAAAGAGCTGCTGGATCTGTGTAACTTCGCATGACAATCAGTCTCTGTGCACTGTTCAGTATATCTGAGCTGGAGTACTGGACCCAAGATAAGCTGTGTGTTAACTTGATTAAACACATTCATTAAAAGAATGCTCATCATTGGATTGTAAAGCAGGTTTGTAAAACTAGGCCATCAAGATCACACACATCGATAAGTCACTTAAGGCTAAATAAAACGATTCACAAAAAACATAAACAGTGACTACAAAATGAATTGAGACAAAATTGTTAAAAGTTGATCACTGACTGACTCTACTGTGAGCGTCCCTCACATGTGGAAAACCCACTCACACATGTACACACGCACACACACACACACACACACACACACACACACACACACACAGTCATCTGGAAGAGGTCAGGCTAAAATAAGGAATGTCTGAATGCATCGCACAGACGTCTGCCATCTCTGAAATTCCAGTTCTGATAATTTAGCAGACCTGCGTTGGTTTGCTTCTATTGTACAAACACATCAGACAGAATCAAACTAAACGAGTGTTTTTTTAATCCTTTAACCGCATGTTCATTTTCAGAACCCTTTTAAGATCGTAACTGGAGATCTGTTTGTTCTTTGTTCGGTCAGTCGCTGGAGCATGGGGGTCTGTGAAAAACAGTCGAGTAAAATATGCACGGGGAAGTTTTGCAGTCATCTTCTATTTAGCGTGACATGCAAATAAATGAAGGCCCATCAGGACAATTATAATCAGCAGCCTTCCACATCAGTAACTCTGATAAGCACTTACTGTTCAATGTCGCCTCATATCCTGTAGCTTAATCTTTTTTATTTTCAGAAATGTTGGAGAGCCTGAGGTTATGCAGCTTTAGCAGCATGTGAAGCTTAGAATAAACGGTCATATAGAAAATCATGTCCAGACTCCTCCAGCAGCACCAGGACACCACTCGATCCACATCAATCAATCATCTCTAAAGGAGAACCAGAAGAAACATATTGAACAAATAAAATGGTCTGGAACACCATAATTGGTTATTTTGTAAAATGGGTTGCCAATATAGCCCGTAGTCACAGTTTGTGGTTGTGAGTAATTGTATTCCATACCTAAGGCAACCATTTTCTAAGCCAAACATGCTAGTTTTGTTGACACAAAGGAGCGAATCCAGGATTTAAAAGTTGAAGCCCTCAGCTAAAATGTAAAACAAGTGGTAATTCCTATCCTGTTTTCATCTTTCTGCCTTTTAGTTTTCTCGCACACATTAAAACAGTTTCTATCAAAACAAAGTTTACTGAGGCAATGACCTATATCCTTCATACTGAAAGATGACGGCACAAATACTGACTAAAGGAAGGAAACTCTCATTTTTATGAATCTTCACACCAGCATGTTATTTATGAATCTGTCATTGCAGTGTACATACAGTATGATGTTTTTGTCAGGGATGTGAGAAATTCTGTTTATTTGATGGATAGCCCCTTGAGATGAACCATTCGAGGGGGATGTAGGAGTGAACCAAAAGGAGTGGGACGTCCCACTGTTTATCACAACAAAGATTTGAAAACAGAGAGTAGAGAAACCAGTCAAAGGATAAGATGGTCATTTATTTATAATAACACCGAATCCCAAATAAAGACTAAACCTTACCTTACCCACGGCTTTCAACCCTAAGCCAATACATTCATATTGATGATGACATACATCTATATAAAAAACACTAAGACATTGTTTTATTTTTTATCTTTAAAAATGGTGTAGCAATCCTGAAACAGGGGGCAGATGTAGGTTTTAACAATTATTACTCAAATATCTGTTTTTGAAAAAAACATTTATTTGGGACTATTTTCATGAGTGGATGAATACATTTTTTTGAGCTATAGTGGGCATTCAATTAAATGAAATTCAAATTTTCATTTTTTTTTCTCAAAAGGACATTGAGGTTTCCCTTATTTACAATGGCGTCGACATTACAAGCACATATAAAACAAGCAGCACTTTAAAACAGGCAATAAGGAACAAACACATATAATCAGTCAAAAGAACAATAGAAATCAAGTGAAGCGGTTACAATTTGAAACATAAGAGTCGAGAAACTCTAAGCTCAGAAAGAGTGGGAAGATCTTTAATCTTTAGAGTGTGTTGACGTTCCATGAGTTCAGGGCATCGAAGGAATATGCAGTATTCTTTTTGATGCAGACTCATGTCAGTTCAGAAATTGCTTTCCAACAAGTTTGTGATGTAGTGAGGTCATTTACCAACGAGGGCATTAAAAACATACAAATACCAATGTTTGTCGTGCCGCTCTACAAGAGAGAGAGAGAGCCATTCAAGCTTCTCGTAAAGGATGCAGTGATGAGTGTCATATTTATCACCAGTTATAAATCTGAGGGCGTAATGATAAATATAGTTCAAGGGCTTAAGAGTTGATGCTGCAGCATGTCTATAAATAACAACACCATAATCCATAAACTGAGAAAAACATAGCTTCAACAATTCTCTTCCTACCGGACATTGGAAAACTTGATGTCTTTGTGTGTGTGATATTTGAATTTTAAGTCATCATCAAGCCATATGCTGAGATATTTATATTCAGTGACTCTCTCAGTTAGGGATGAGGGGGTCAACCGGTTTTAAGGTTAACCGCCATTTAAAACGTCACAGCTAAGGTTCCGCTACACCACGTGTTTCTCTTTCTAACATTACAACAGCTGTAGTGCACCAGCTAAACATGTCCATCTTGTGGTGGAATTTCTGTAGTTATTTAGATTATAATGTACAGATGTCACTAGGTTTATTCACTGTTCTCTAATGTCAGTCAGACCTGAGAGAGTTCAGTTGTTATTAGAACACCAAGTACAGCTTGGAGAGTGTCAACTGTTCTTCCTGATATCTGCAAGGATGTTTGGTAGACGTATTGTCTGCTCCAGTGTTATAGACGTCACAGTTTAGTCTAGGTGGGTCAATGTGACACGACCCTGATAATGATAATGTCTTTTAGGATATATGCGATGCCTTTCGAAAAGTTCTGCAGATGTGATTGAGCAAGACACGAGTACAGAAGTGTGATGCTGAGTCATGTCTCCTCATGAGTATTCATCTTGTGTATAAACTTTCATCAACGTAAGCCATCTGAGTCAACTGAGTCTTATTGTGTGGAGTCAAGTCTTAGTAATTTCTTCAACACACCTCATCAAGCAACGCTATATTAGCTTCATCATGGCTTAGGGACACTGCAGCAAAGCTTTGTATCCACCGAAGTAACGAGTGAAGTCAGCAGTGTGGAAGCATTTCACATAAACAAAGAATGACCAGGGAGTTATTCAAGACAAAACAAGTTTCAGCTCAAGTGTCAAACACATCAGACTCCGCACTGCACACCTGAGTAATGATCCTGCTTAATAACTGAGTGATATAACGTTAGTGGCCAGAGTTGGTCAGTAATTACATTTAGACATGTAACTTACAATAAAAAAAACATAGCGGTGACAGTTTGGCTTCAGTGTGACGTTAACAAACAGCAGTATGTCGTTTATCAGGGACTGCTCAACGTTTCTTCCTCCCGTCTGAGTGGAGTAAACACTCCGCAGTGTAGGTTTATATGCCAGGTGAAGAAAATGCTGCGTTTGCTTCCACAATGCTTCCAATTCAAAAGGGAGAGATGGACATTATCATCTTGGACGGGAACTTTTTTTAAATTTCTGTATAAAAAAGCATCAATAAAGAGCACCTTTCATTTTCTACAGACAGTTCATGTGAGTTTAAACATTAGTAATGTTGTGAAATTAATGCAAAATAATCATGACAATCATGAAACCAGAATTATTCCTCTGACTCTAATCCGGATATTAAAATTAATAATCTCTATTCTCAGTTAAGAGACATTTACAGAAGATATCTGCAAACGTTTCCGGACCTTGAAACAACTTGAAGTTTGTTTTACTCATGCTTGGAAGAAGTTTGAGGTTTGAGGTGTCTTGAAGAGCATTAAAAGCAATAAGCAAATTCTTGGCAGCAGCTTGTACAGAATCAGCAACATTATGCACAATAGTGTCCAAGGATGTGAGATTGACATGAAATGAAAGATCACACTTAAAGTAAGATGATTGTAATATAATTTAGTAAATCTTTCAAAGCTTCATTTTAATATTTCAGCAGCTGTTGATCTGGTGGCTATAAATGTTCCTGTCAGTGTAGTTTTCTTTGATATGAATGGAATATATTTTGACAAAAAGTTCAAAAGCTGAAATCATACTGAGCTGCATGTATTCACTTTATGCCACAGACCGTATCCAGGCGGATTTTTTCTCTTTTTCCAAAGACAGATATACGAGTGTCTCAGGATTATAAAGGGCCTGAATCTGCTAAACATCAGGCACGTGTCAAAAGGGTAACTGTGTTTCATGACCATTTAAGGTGAAGTAAAAAAGCTAAATATAAAGTCAACAGTTTCCAAACAGCTGCAGAAACTTTTGAACTGTATTTAGTAATCAGCTGTGTAGACATATAAATGTCATTTGCATTCATCTTTGTCTTTGTAGATGAAACTTCATCACAAACTTCTTCGTCTTTTTGGTTCAATTTAGTTTTGTTTAAAATGTCATGTCTCCTAAAATTAAAAATAAATGTAAACAAAAAAGAAATATCCGTGCTGTGCCGTAAACAATAATTTCCTTCATCTTGTGTTTCATTATTCTCAGTCACCGGGTTTTTGACACAGCTTGTCTCTGTGAGAGGAAAATGGTCGAGCAGTGATTTCAGCGGCGTCATGTTTCAGAAAGTGTGTTTTTTTTTTTTTTTTACTGCCTCAAACATTAAAATGGAAAAACTGTCTCAGACAGTGAATCATCTTTTATGCACTCTTGTTTTTTTTTTTTTCTTCTTCCTGTCCGATAAACGATGGCTTCATCTCTGGGAGATATACGTCCTGCTGTTCTTCCTCTGCCCTCTCTGGTGATCTCTTCCTCCTTTAGGACAGTAATTGTGAATCTGGAGACAGAAGCTACTTTTCCTTATTTTTCCATCTTCTTTTGATGGAAAAACAACTTTATGTTGGATCTCAGTGCGAAGTGATCCATAGTAGTAACCACACTGCACACATGTCAATATTGGAATAACTTCTTAATATTGGCTGAGGTGTGTTTATCGGTGTGTGTGTGTGTGCGGTTGTGTGACTAAAGAAGCGTTGTGTCTTTGGAGGGGTGGGGTTTGTATAACTAGTTTTGGTGGAGGCCTTTAACAAACTGTTTGTTTTGGTGGAATCATTTCCTGTATCTCTCAGACTTCTTGTTGAGGATTTAGGCCACAGCCAGTGCTGTTCACAATCGAAATAATGTGCACACACATAAACAGTACAGGGAGAGAAATTCTGAGAGAGAGAGAGAGGGAAGGAGAGAGAAAAAAGAAGGGAACAATCTGCAAAGAATGTAAGAGTTGAAGAAATATTCAAAGTGGAAAATACATTATAAAAAAATATATTACTGTTTATTGTGTTGTGCTGAACCCTGTGTTTGCATCAGATAAGTAATGAAACTAAACAAACCAAAGTCAAAAATATCTTCAAGGGAAATCTGTGATAAACAAAACTTTAAAACCCATCCAAACCTAAGTGTCTGTTGTTTCCTCAACCAAAGGCTGAGAGGAATGTAACACAACTTCAAGAAAAAAACATGTCATTCTTTAAACATCACTCTCTCACACAGATGTATCCATTTCCAGATGTCACACTGTTGTTTGAACACAAATTTAAACATCTATATTGTTTCTTTGTACAAGGTTCAGTCGAGTCTCACCCTGCATTACCTTTGTCCCCTCTCTCACCCCCTCTGTGTTCCTCTCTGTCTAACTGTCTTTGTCCCTCATTTTCCTCACACACTCTCTCTCTCTCTCTCCCAGATGTCTGCTCACCAGCTGCGCTCAGATGGCTGAAAGAGCAGACGGGAGGTTTTTTATAGAGCGTGCACACACACAAACACTCACACCAACGCACAAACTAGCACACACGCAACAGAGAGTCACTGAGTGACCTGCTGCAGCAGGGATCCGGCACTTTTGTCCCCAAGTTTATAGATGTCTCTCTGTTTTTCATTTTTCCAAAGCTTTTCAATGTCTATGAGCACGTCAATATGAAACAGATGCCCCTAACTCACGAGTGACTGCAGACAAACATGGGTTATGGACAGAGAAGGTCAGGAATTTGGCTTTTTCTTTGCTCTAATCGGATTAGTCTTTCTCTTTTTTTGTGTGTGACTAATATGAAAGTGATTAGACTGCAGCTTTTTGGCCCAGTGAAATGAGGGAAGTTTGTGGTAAAAACAGGGCTGGTTAATTAACCTTTATTAAGCCATTGTTTTTCCCCATGTGCCGATCTGAACATGGTTTATCATTTAGTGTATGAAAATGACTCTTAAATATGTACTTTTAATACTACTAGGGCCTTTTAATAGCTGTATTTCTGCTCGAATCATCTGATGATATTTTATGTCTTCAACACCTGACTGTCTGCTAAGCGTGCGCCCCCTCTTAAAATGGTAATGTAATTGTGCATTGACAAAGTTTACACTGACAGTAGTTACAGACAGAAACACTATTAGGGCTTTCACACTTGCAGAAATCTCCTGAAAATCTCAAGATATTTCCCGGAGGAGCTGTATATGTGAAGGCAAACAGCCAAATTTTTTGCTCGGACTTCACCCAGAGTTTCTCCTGCTAGACTCCTAGTATTTTGCAAGTCTGAGCGGGCTGATGTGATAACGCCGCAGGATATTATCTGGAGAACTCACCTCAAGCCAATAGGAGGGGGAGTGACGTTTGTATACTGTGACTGCTGCATGGTGCATAGACTGTATTTATGCGACCACTATGATCTCTGTGCACATTAAACGGCTGCATAACAGTTTCTGTTCGACAGTATGTTGTTTTCCCGCTCTTTTGTTGATATTGTCATTCCGTTGGAATACATGTAGCGGACGCTTGCTTCGTCCGCTACTTCTGTGTTGATTCTTTACGTCTGGTCTTACCTCAGGAGACCCCCCCAACCCCCCTCCCGTCTGACAGGGCTAGTCTCCTGCTGAGAGGAGCATATGTGAACAGCCAGGTCAGGGGAATCTCCGGAGCAGTCCTGAAATTATTTAGATTTTTTTCCGGAACGCATATGTGAAAACGGCTATATTTTGTGGCTTGTAGTAATGAAGCTTAATAATGGTCCTCTAAACATTCCTTCCAAATAAATAAATAAATACATTTGAAAATAAAAAATACAACTAAATATAAACTATAGACAAGTAAATTTGAAGCTTGATCCAAAGGCAACTGGGCTGGTTGAAGATCTTGAAGAGGTTTCACCTCTCCTCCGAAAGGCTTCTTTAGTTCTAAACATCTGGTGGACAGGGCTAGAAATGTAAGCCTCTGGGGATCATTAGGGTTAGTGATCAAGGGTGACTCACATCAGATCAGACATAGTGATCAAGGGTGACTCACATCAGAGTCGTTAGCTGACCATTTACCATGACCTGGATGACTGAGAACCTACACAGATATAGACAAGTACCATCAAGAATCAACGTGCATATCCTGTTAATCTACAGAGTCTTACATCCTGTTTGGTCTTGGAAGAAATGTTAGGTTAACTTTCTACTAAAGGAAGTATGCTGGTTAGATGAAAATGTCTTCTCCTGCAGCTTTCTCATGAACACATTGTGTAATTTGTTCTTTACACTTGTTAGGGCCCGAAGCACTGACAAGTGCGTAGGACCCTATTGGAACCCAAGGAATTTCTTCCGCCGCTTTGCACTCAGCTTGAACATCCGTGAAAACTCACCAAAATTTGACCAAAAAAAAATGAGTCAACATATAACCCTGGTATGACATGAGAGAATTACAGTGGAGTAAATGTGTGTGTGACAATCAGGAAGACTTTCCCATAATACTCTGATCCAGCTCCTCCTGGCCATCACATTGAATTTCTGACTTTGAGATGATAAACAACCAGCAAATATCGTCAATCAGGACATGAGAGGCTTTGAAAGTGTTCGGTCAGATATATGACTTTTTGTTGACTCTCTTCACGCCTCTCTCTGCCTTTTGTGTGCCTTTGTTCTACCCTCACCGCTGGCCTTTGACCTGAGAGCCCTTGCTGAGGTCACTTGAGAGCCCAGAGTTCAAGGCCGTAAATCTTTTGTTAGAAAGACGAGCATAGCAGTAAGTTAAGCTCCAAGACTCAAACTAAACTCATATGTGTCTTCTGGCTTAAAATTGTTCTACTATAGTGGAGAGAGAGAGAGAAAAAAGACAGTTTTTCTTATGAAAATAATATGAAGGATGAGTTGTTAGATTTACACTTAACTATCTTGGACATTGCAGAAAGCTTCCACAAACTTGGCAGTATACTCCCTCAGCGAGAATTACATTTCTTTAAACTTTCAGTTCACACAAAAACATCTGCAAGTCATGTGAATTTAATTTATTAAGCCTGTTATCACTTATCACAATGTTATCACGCATTGTGTGCCTGCTTCATCAATAACATTTTCAGACTTTCGATTTTCTTGTGTGGCTGCAGCCAATCCCAGCTGTCATTGGGATTCGAACCAAGAACCTTCTTGCTGTGAGGCAACAGCACTAATCACTGCACCACAATGCAGCCTGTTCCACTTACCCCATCACACAAAAACATTGAAATAACAAAAAACTTTTTAACATAATTGGTTCAAGAAGATCCCACAAGGAAAGCAGTCACTATTTATATAAATATTCTACCTCCTACAAGGATCTTACTCATACCCGACTTTAGGCTAGTACACATGGGCTGGTTGGGTGTATGGAGCGGGCAGCTATCTGGTAGCATGCCTTGAAAGATATACAAACATTCAAGTTACAAGTAAAGCAAAGGCTGATGGGGATATCATTAGTATTGGCGAAAATTTAACCTGATGATGGTGAGATGAAAAGAATGGACCACCTTTTTTCCCACTTTATTCTTGGGGGGAAATTAATGGCTGTGCCAAATTTCAAAATCTGATCTCTCTCTTCCACAGTCAGTTTGTCAGTCATTTCAGTGCGATCGCTGCGCAAGTCTGTTTTAAAATCCTCACAGTAGTATTTCATAGGGCTGGGAAATTAATTGAAAATGAATCAAAACTGACATTCAGAACCTATAACCGACGTAATCTCGCCCATGTCGATTATTTTGATTATTTTCAGGTCAGAGTCCTGTGACGACACATTCAATCCGCGACATGGTAGCAATGTCCGTCGTTTGGACACCAATTTCTACTTTAAAATTAAAATGTGGCATTTTCATTTCAAGCGATTTGATTTGAGTTTGAAATAGTCAATAAATAACTACAAAATAGTTCATCAAATATGCACTCTTTCACTAGAAAAAATAAGCAATAGTTGAGCATATTTACAGTATAGACCATGCCAGTGAACCATGAGGGCAAAAAACAAAAATGTATGAATCGTATAATCGTAATCGAGGTAAAATGTTCAATTAATCGTGATATTGATTTGTGGTCATATTGCCCAGCCCTAGTATTTCAGCACATTTTCATATTGTTTGCCACACCACAACAACAATTCTTATTTGGGCTCAGAATAAACTTTAGCTTCAGTCCACCTGCTTGACATTTTATTCCTGAATATGTACAATCCATAAAAATGGGTTCCTCTCTGCACATCTAGCAAGCCAAACTTCAGAAGCACTACATGACGATTCCAACACAAACTCATATTTCTTCTTCTCTGAGACATTCAGGTGTGTGTTCCAGACCAAACATAGACAGTGAGGAAATGTCTCCATAAATGCTGTAATCTTCATTAGCCATTATCACACTTTGAATGATGTCTGGAAAGTCATCAGAAAGCAGAGGAACCAAAGAGCATAGAGACATGAAAAGAAAACATATTTGTAAGTAAAGTGTAAAACAATAAAAACAATCTTGTAGAAAAATGTGTGAGTGGAGAACAGCCAGGGTATTAAAGTTTCACAGTCTGAATGTTTTTTGCTATGTCTTCATAGAAATACAGAGAAGCTGGAACTGGTGAAGGCCATGGTGAGATGGATTTGGTCAGATTGTTTTGGTGAATGCATCGCTATAGTTCACTTGACAGCAAATAAAAGACACATTTACATGCAATTAGTTGTTGTCCTTATTTAAGTGATCTGCAAACTGTCTCCAACTGTTTTTCCAAATTGATCTCGACATGACATCCCTACTGTATGTACCCATTATGTTTCCTTTCAACATGTTGAGAGTGTCATATTTACACTGCTGGAAGTCAACCAGAGCCTGCTTTGATGAAAAAAGAACATCTCTGCTGACTTAAGTGAATCACTTTGTTTGCCATGTAAACGTGACAGAGAACATCGTCATGCAGTGGCAGTGACAAGTGCACACACAGCCATGCATGCTGCACGCTTTCCCTGTATACAGGGCGCTCACCAAAGACCAGGAAATGGGAGGTACATCCATGCCTGTTCTCTGAAGGAAAACCTCTTTGCTTCTCTTCAACCATTAATCTCTGATAAAGAATAAGATTCATTTGTCATTTTATTTCCACATGTATAGCTATGATGTCAGCCAGTTCACTTGAGTAACAGTAGTACTTAATAACCTGAACTAAAAATTATTTTTGTCAGTTGATTTTGGCAGCTTGATGTGAGAAATATTTTATCTCTGTAGAATAACTTATCTCCCAGTAGAGGCTCATACTGACATATACTCCTTCAAACACTTTGTTATAAATACACAGAATTAATGAGATGGAAAAAGAGACCCAGAGCTATGCGCAAGAGGTTTGCATCTTCATCTTCCTTTGTGAATGATACAGTTTAAAGTTCATGAAGCTCACACTGATGTGCTCACATTTGCTAACTCTCCATCTAAGTCTGCACTAAAGTGCGTCACTCCCCTATGGAAGTGTTGGAAGTAGGGGTGCAAATGAGTACTCGGGTACCCGAGTACTCGTTCATTAAATAATAATCGGTTACAAAAAAAATGTAATCGATAATCGTTTTGTAGTCCACATTTTTGTAAATGTTTCTTGTTGCATTGTGGGTTCTAGGATAGACCTAATTCAAAACAGAAAGTTCAGTTCAAATTGTCTTTTTAGTCCACAGAAAAAGAAGGACTTTCACTTTGTGATTACCACTTTACTCCGCTAAACCAATGACGTTTGATCATCCAGGACAGAGCAGCTTAACTAGATGTTTTCCTATATTTTGGAATTTTAGATGATTAATCTTTTAATAACTAAAAAACGGAACAACCTTATAAGGAGACAGAGCTCATAGCGGACGGACGAGCGAGATTGAGCAAGTGTGTCATTACGTACAGAGGAGAAAGATGAAACAGACAGACACTTAAATTGTTCACCTGTTTACCAGAGTAAAGTGTGCTCTACACTGCAGACTGTAGTCTTTGTTAACAGAATGTTGCTGTCAAAACAGCTTCAACGTGCGATGAGTGCGCACTGATGTCTGCACATCCGCTCGCCACACTGCTCTAATTATAATAATAGAATAGAATAGAATTACTTTATTGATCCCAAACTGGGAAATTGTGGCGTTACAGCAGCAGGTTATCCAACACACAATATGAGTAAATAAATAAAGTGTTAAAACGGTCATAACACGTCTGTGTGAATTTTTATTTGAGGTTTGCTGTCTGTTGAAGTAAGAAATGTCATATTTGAATGTTAATACAGAGGCATTTTACAAACAATTATTAAAATCCTGAAGATTCAAATCCATCAAGAGATATTGTCGGCATCTCGTCATAGTTGGGGGCGGGGCCTCCCGTGGGGGAAAAGAATCACAGAAAAAAAAAGAACTACAAAACGATTACTCGAGTACTCGCTTTAACAATGGGAAGAGTAATCGTTTAGAGAAAATTTTGCATCTCTGCACCCCTAGTTGGAAGGTTAGAAAATATTTGACTTATTTTTTGGTATCCTAAATTTAATACAACACCTTTCCCACCATTGTTATATCTGGGTATTTTTGCATTTAAAAAAAAAAAAAAATTACAAGCCAAGAGTTCTTTATGTAGTTGATTCCTGGGTAATTGTCAAAGGTTTTGCATGCCTGATTGGGAATATTGTCAGACTTCCAAGAAAAATAACAATCCAAACTTTTAGCTTGTGATAAGTAATCTACACATTTGGATGCAAGTGCAGAAAAAGAAAACTGGTCTGAGTAAAGCCCAGCAGGTCTTATCTGATAAGGGTCATGGGTCCTTTTCCACTCAGAAAATGAGCAGCTGTGTGAAACTATGGAGTCTTGGATACATTTTTTATTGTTTTTTTTATTGGGCTGGGAACATTGCTGGGAAACTGGAACAGAAAAAAAAAAAAAAAAACGGAGTCTGCAGTGTTAGCACAGTCTGCCTGTGTGTGACCAGCAGCCATAACAATACACTATACTCCTGGAAACATTTGCTGTTTGAAGACAAGCTGTTGTGACTGAGAACAGTTTCTGTGATTAATTACATTAAAGTCCTTCATCACACAGAAAACAGCCACTAAAACATTTTTTTCCCTGTAACGACTTTCAAAAAGGACGGGGAAAAAAATTAATTTCAGAGAGCCTTCAGGAAGATATAACCCATAAATTATCAACAGCAAACAGATATAGATCAGATGATATATGATGCTGTAAAAGCTGAATACTCAACGTGCCAAAACATATACAGTCATTTCTCCAGGCCAGATAACTTTCCGTTTCCCTATATGACGACAAAGCTATACTTAAAAACATACAGGTGTGTTTTTGGCACGAGCAGTGAGCTGGCAGGTGTGTTCACTATAACAATGTGATAATGACTATCATTACAGCCCAGGTAAGAGCAGGCAGGAGTAAAGCAATAATGCTTTAACCAGGATGTGAGTGCACAACTAGCATTTTGACGCCATAAACACACATTTATACAGGGAAACTCGCACACACACTCATTAAAATAGTAAGAGGGATATCCACAAACACGACACTCACACAAATTAGCACCTTTGGAATTTAAATTTAGCTCCAAAGGCGGGTAACTGTGCTGAAATAAATGCCCATTACAGAACACCGTTATTTCATCCAGAGAGGAAAATGCAGGTCAGTGTTTTAGCCTACATAGTATAAATTAAACTGCTGACAGAGATCACGCAGCAAAGTGATTTTAGCTCATTTTTTTAGGTCATATTTGAGTTACATGACAGTGAGTATTTAGCCTGACGATGAACTCTCACAAATTGTTTTATTCCACATTTGACATGTTTGACATGGAGTAACACACACATAAACACGCAGGCACACAAACACATCCAGGTTACTGTAGCTACGAAACAAACAGACATTTCCTCCGCTTGCTTTTTAATTTCTGCTGCCTCACCATACGGGGGCAAATCCATCACAGCCTTTCAGTACCTCCTTGGGTCCTGTGAGGGCACACCTGCACGTAGACTCAGTTTCAATCTAATACTTGTGAGAGCTTTCACCGACAATGTTCACTTATCTTAATGACCAACTCTAAATCCTGATTCCATCTGGAAGCCTTAGTCCAAGTACTAATCATAAACCGATCCCTTAGGAAGTGAGGATCAGCAAAACACCAGGGTATTATGCATAACAATGTTATGTTAACGTCTTGTTTTTTTAATGATTGCTAGCACATTTATTTTTGAAAACATTGTGAAGACTGGTGCAGTCACATCCTTTTTGAGAGCCTGGTGTGCTGCGGTCAGACTCTGGGGAAAAGCTCCAAAGAAGCATTTTTTTTCTAAAGTTATGTTTTAATGATGCGTTCTGTATGATAAGCAGGGACTGCTTCAGTAATAAAAGTGTTTTGGTAATGATGGGAATTTTTTTTTGGTAATGATGATAATTGTGATGATTTTAATCCCTGTTTTGCTTGTTATGAATATTTCAAGTGAGCATTAATGTTGACTCTTTGCACTCATTTTGGAGCCGTAATGTTTTCACTTCAATAGTCATACGTGCAGCCTCCACACAGAATTGAACAGTTTAAGGGTTTGTCACATTTTCTTGATTTCAGTGCACTCTTGTCTTCCCTTATAGCTTCTCACTCGGACTGATGGCTAGCAAATGGCTGCTTCAATTCAGGTTATCTTTCATGCACATTGAAAGTACAGCGTGGTGATATCAGTAGGGATGTAAAGATTAATCGTAAAAATCGTGATAAATCGATTTAAAGGTGTCAAGATTCACATCGGTACTCTGAAAAATGAATCGCAATAATGTCGTGAGCGTCATCAGCTGTAGAGCAGAGGCGGTTGGCAACTGCAGAGTAAGATTTTGAAATTGAAGACACACCACAGTCTTTTAAATTGGAGTTGTGGAAGCATTTTGGCTTCCCCAAGACAGAAAATGAAAGAGGTGAGAAGATAACAGACAAGACAACAACTGCGTGCAAATATTGCAAGCAGACAGGGAACTACAAAAAACATGATGCAGCATTTAATCGACACTACAATGAGAAGCTCCAATCACCTCCCCTTTTTGCGAGAAAAAAACATTAAAAGGCAAAACCACACTGACAAGTGGGTTTGCAAGCCCCTAAAGCAATCTTTTTCCGTCATAATTTGTCTACGGTCTCATTTTGTAAAATAAATCGTGAGAGAATCGTATCGTGAACCCAGTGTCGTGAATCGTTACATCCCTAGTTATCAGTAAAAAAAGAAAGCAATAAAACATTCTTAAAGATTAAATATCAGACATACAGACTCCACGTTCTACTGTTTTCACTGTAAATGTTTTCTTGTAGGAAGGTAGGAGAACAGACTGTGCTGGGTGGGTATAGAGTCCTGTAAGATGTGTAGCCTTCCTCTTGCAGCGGGTGACTGTGCAGGTTAGTGTGTAGTAGGTTAATGTGTGTGTGTGTATTACAGAGCAATGTACCAGATGTTACTTGAAGGAGAGAGGAGACCAGCCTCTCATGGCCTGTAATGAAAAGAAGGATTGTTTCAACATTGTTCTAGTAAAACAGAACTATCTCTGAGGCTACAGCATTTAAAGGACGTGTAATTTAAATACTAAGTACCTCTTCTACACCCTTTATACACTTTCTGATAAGTCCTTATTAACAGTTAACACAAAATTATTTTTTTTGACGTATTAGAAAATAAAAAAAGTAGGTAATGAGTATTAAAGCTACCGTCACATTTCTTTCTCTGGCTTTTTAAAAAAGTGTATGGAACAATTTAAAGCATTTAATATCATTTGCTTTGTCAAAATTGCTTCTATCTATCTGTGGATGGCGATGTACATCCACCCTTTAAGTCCTGACTGGGATACAATGAACTACAATACTTGACGAATTGCCATTTGTTCTGCAGATGAAACATAAACCACAGTCATGTGCTAGGCAGATACAGACAAATAAAAACAAACAATACAGATAGTACAAACTTGAACAGACTAAAATGGCCTTGTAATATTTGTTTCTAAAAGTTTGAATTTGAGTTAAATTAATTTAACACAATCAAACTGAAATAAATTTGCAACATGCACTTTTTGCTTCATCATGCATGCATTCAAATTGCAGACACATGAGAACACAGAGAGTCTATGCATGGACTCAGGACTAATTACTGCGGGAGTCTTGAGAAAACAAGCCTCTTGGGTGACGTATTTCAGATGTGTCTTTTTCTCTCTTTTTGTAGCTCTTTTTTTTCTTTTTTTTTTTTTCTTACTCTTCAACATGCTAGTCTGTATTCCAGCGCCGGCCCTGATCCAGCTAGCTTACAAGTATTTACACTGCCAGGGATGAACACTTCAGATTGGGGTTGAAACTGGTTTATAACTAAAGCCAGCCAGTTGTTTTGTGTCTGATGTCACTGAAAACTTCCCTGGTGATTGGTTAAGCCCTAAAGAATGAATTATTATTACTGTGTTGCCTGATAATCAAGAGGATCACGTTTTGTTTATAACTGTTATTCATACTCTTTAAAAGCAACATCATCCGCAGATAAGTCGTACTGAAAACTGAGTGCTAACTTGAGTTTTCCCATCACACAAATACACAGACAGCTAAAATACACAAATACAGACATGCGTGCCCACACACACTTTTTTTTTTTTCTTCCATCTAGTTTGCTCTCTTTCACACACAGACAGACAAACATCGTTGTTTCTCACAGTCTTGTCTTGCTGTTGTTTGATTTACTCAGTGACCTCTGTCCCTGGCTGAGCTGAGCTGGATGGACTCTTGGCCCTGTTGCTGCTCCAACTGGTTCATTTCCACCATAACCCCACTGGACCTGTGTGTGTGTGTGTGTGTCTGTGTGTGTGTGTGTGTGTGTGTGTGTGTGTGTGTTTCTAGATACACATCTTCACGTGCTAACGATCCCTGTTTCAGTCTTTGGTCCAAAAAGCACAAGTGTTATAGATAATAATACCTCTCTGTTATTTTAGCTGTGTAGGTTCCATAAAACAGGCTTTTAGTTCAATGTTTTTTGTAATATTTGGGTCGAAAGAAGCGTCTAAATAACAGTTCAACTGGTTTAAGCTGTCTTTATGTAAATCTGCATGATGAAAACCACTTGTAAAACACGCCACATTAGTGCTTACAAGCTGTTAACTGACCTTTAAGTGTTATTAATTTCCTCTTGTAGTTAAAGGCAGGGTTGATAATTTTCTCCAGATACACTTGAAATTGTCTTTAGGCCCTGACAGAAATGAATAATTAATGTGTTCTGAAAAAGGAATGAAAAAATCTGTCTTCTGTAGCAGTTTTAAGCCTGTAAAAACTTCAACCAATGTCTGCAACGGGGTACCAATTTGATGAACCAATCACGCGCCCCTGTCTTCCTGCTCGTTCTTTTCCCCTTGCGTGTAATAGCCCTTACTCAAAGCCTGTCACCGATTTTGGAGTTTATACTCTGAGTTAGTCACTGGCCATTGAGAGTAATACATTTGTTATGATAAAGTTTAGTGTTTAGTTACTGCTAAATGAGACAACAAAGTTACTTTCTACACAATACAAGCGATGAGCTGAGGTGTGTTTCTGGAGCAACGGCACTCGTGCATGTAAGTGAAATAACAGTATTTTTTCTTCTTGTAAAACATTTCAAATGACTCATCCTGCACTCTAGGGCGTTTACTAATTTTTCACCCTATTAAAAATCCTTAAAGAAGCTAACAAACCAATTAAATTCATCTCAACGTTGTCCCACTTTCTGTCTTGTGATTGGTTCTATCCGTTCTTTCCCATTTCAGTAGGAAATACATCATGACCATAGACTGTAGACATCCAGAGGCCGCCATGCTGGAAATACTGTCTAATTCTAACTTTCAGTCAACCTAATGACAGGCTGAGAACCGGAGCTGAGGCGGGTTTTCAGCCTCTTGACAAACCGTTACATCGCGCCCACCTGTCAATCATGTCAGCTACGCCCTTAACTATGGATAACACATACCATTTTCAAAATCAAAATGGAGCCGTTTAAAAACAAATTCACTCTCCGTACAGTGTGTACCAGTGATGAAAATAACTAATCACACCTATTTTGTTTTTTGTACCAGGCTGTAAACATGTTTATTAATGCTGTAAAAAAGGCTTTTTCGCCTTTTGTGTGTATGTGCCTTCCAGTGTTCCTGGAGCCAGCCTCAAGTGGACACTCGACGAACTGCAGGATTTTGCACTTACCATCATTTTTCAAGACCAGAGGTTGCCCTTTCTTTATTAGTTCATTTTGGTTTTCACACCACAACTCCTATTCTCTCTGTCTTATGTTAGATTAGTCATCTTCACGGTGGCCTTTACAAATCCGATAATCATTTGTTTTCTTTTTTTAAAGATTTATTTTTGGGCTTTTTGGGCTTTAATGGAGAGATGGACAGTGGATAGAGTTGGAGATCAGGGAGAGCGAGAGAGAGGGAATGACATGCAGGAAAGGAGCCACTGGCTGGATTTGAACCCGGGCCACCCACGTTTAGGACTATAGCCTCCGTACATAGGGCGCACGCGCACTAACCACTGCGCCACCAGCGCCCACTGATAATCCTTTCTTTTAGAAATCTATATCCTCTGAGGATATTTTCATGGCCTTTATCTCTCTGTCTCTGTTGATCTGAATCAATGTCTGAAAAGCTTAAACAAAACATTGTGCTGATATATAGAATATCTTCCTGGATGATAAGAAACAACTAAATCTGTAGTAAATAAATCTGTCAGTGCTTCTTTGTGCAGATAAATCATGAAGGAATGTTTTTTCTTCATACTTCTTTGATGGCTGCAGTCTTTATTTAAACATATGTTTCATCTTTGAAGGCTGTTCATACTGTAGCTCCAAGTTTTTAAACAGATGTTTGCTGCCTTGCAGTGCCAAAGCACCAAGCTTTAGTAATATCACTGTGACTTACAAACTTCTAAAGTCAATCGTTTGACATCACAGTATAAAGGCTCTGGCTTTCCTGCTAGAAGAAGGTGAGAAGAACAATTCCACTTTTTTTGGTGGTCAATATTATGCTGTAGGGATTATGGATTGTGACTTTCCAATTATAATCAGTGATAATCCTGGTTTCACGATTACAAGGCTTTGCTGCAGTCCCTCTGCCATTGTTAAGCTAATGTAGCGTAGTTAGTGTCACTCTGTTTGCATTCTGTGCAGGTTGCACCGAAACTAATATTACAGCCTCCTTTTTGCGAGTGAGAACAGAAACATGCAGTGTAGCAGAGCCTTTAGGATTAATTAACCATGATGTTTTAAACCTTGGTTAAGCGTAAAACAGGCTCATCCCTATGAGCTAAAATTAGCAAACAGTTAATTTAGCTTAAAGAAGTAGAAAACAGCCAGCCTGAGTTTTGTTAGACCACATAAACTACGTTAGGTAATACCCCCACTCATCTTTAAAAAGGCGGTTGCTAACAAGTGGCTAAATGTGACTACAGTGGTTGTTGGGGACATTAAATGTCATCACGCCGGACACAGAGGCCGGGACCTCTCTCACTAGTCGGAGATGTCTACTAGCATAACGCTAGTGACGTCACAATCATCCGACGTGGTGTAGTTCGCTTGTAGCATAACGTTAGCTTTTTACTTCTGTCGGCCGCATTAACGCTTCAAACATCATAAAAATGGTGTTCATCTGTGTAGATTATCCTGCTGAACAAAACGCCTACGCTTCAGAAACGTCTGTTTGCCACAGAGTTTATTGATTTTGGATTTATATCCAAAATCCAATGCAAAAATCCCATAGGCAAATTCTCGTTAGACCCCATGGCGATGCTACTTCCGGGTTGGCCTACAAAAATACGTCATATGGTTTGTTCTCTATATTTGATCCTCCAACCTCAATATATTGTGTTTACCGGCGAGCATGAATGATTACGTTTTCTGAAGGTTGGATAAAGCCAGGCTAGCTTTTTAGCCCGGTTTTCTGTCTGTTGCTAAACTAAGCTAACTAGCTGTTGGCTAAAGTTTCATACTTAAGGTGCAGGTATAATTACAACATAACCATTTGCTAATATAAAGAATGTAGACAGGTGTAACCAGTTCTTCATTTCTTAATATTTTTCAAAACAACCCCACTTAAAAAACTTGCTTGGTTCAGCCCACCTGTGAAGACGCTACTGCAAAGCACCACTATAGCACACGTACGACTCTGCATGGGTCATTAAGTTAGCGCTTTTCCTTGTTGTGCAACACACTTGCAAGCCTCAGTCCCTTGTTCTCAGTTCCCTATAAGCCCTTGATAAGGAAGTAGCCTGAATGTTTTTCTGTCCTTTCTAGCGAGAGTGACCTAAAAGATTGCGGGGAGATGGGGGAGGTATGTGTTACAGTACAATAGCCAGTAAGTCTCTCGCAGTAACCACACCAAAGCACTGAGCACATGCTTATGGAGGGAGGCTAATCAGCTTTCTGTAGATGGGCTAATGTCCTTACAGTGGCTGAGAGGGGGGCCTATATTTAGCGTTCACTCTCTCCCTCTTAACAGGGGATAACATTGGCCCTGTGCTCCTCTCCATGGCTCATCTCTCACTGCGTGAATTCATTAGCAACCCCATGCAGTCACGGTGGAGAGGAAATGAGTGGGCACATAAAATGAAAGAGTGGGTTAGCATGTCAATATTGTGTTTACACATAATGACACAGTTTGTTAACATAATACTCATTTTCACTCAAAGAAAGAAATAAGTAACATTTGAAGAAGAAGAAGAAGAGATAAAAAAAAAAATCAGGACAACAAAGAGACAGACTAAAGAAAATAATATCAAAGAGATCATGAAAGAGACACAAAGTAAAATATTTTTTCCCAGTGTCAGCGGGGAAAGTGACATCTGGAGGCTGAGGCCTCTGGGCATTAAGAGAGACGAGACCTGGAGCCAATCTTTTCAGTCAGTTCCCATGTGTCCCTGGAGATCCAGGCTCCGCTGGTAGTAAGGTCTGTGCTTTTCATCAAATCTACCTGCCAGTGTTAAACACTCAGAGCTAATGAAGCCTGGCAAAGTGCACGATGACGGCTGTTGACAGTTGTTGACGTTCATCGTGACGTCTCTTTGAGGGGAAATCCGTTACGCTAAGCTGTCACTTGCTGGCATCTACCGTGGTGCCCTCTGGGATTGAGTGGGCACCTTAGGACATTGACCCGATGAGTCTGGTACCCAAACCTCAACGGTTGTGTATCATGGCTATCCTGAAGTTCAAGAAGGTGACACTTCTAGGAATCCTGTTATAATGTTGTGTGTGTATGTGTGCGGTGAGAGTGATGACAATAAAACTGAAACAAACAGCTCTTGTTTGATGGTCTTTTTCTCAATTTTAATTTTCAAGTTGATCAACTTGAATGCATTTATCATATCATTATTTTCATGTCCAAGCAGGACTGCAGTTAAAAACACACATTGAACAAGGAAACAATCTCTTTAGAGCAACAGAAAACCCATAAAACAGCTCAGAGCACACATACAATGAACACTAAGTAAATCTGCATCTTTACAAAGCCACTGTATCCGCCTGCACTGCTCTTCATCAGCCAAAAGTAAAACACAGACTCGCAAACACCAACAAAAAAAAGAAAAGAAAACTCAACGACACAGCTTTGAATCTGCTGCTACATCAGCCAAACACAAACTGTACAAAAATAGAGATTGATAGAAAAATAGGAGATCTGACGTGAGAGAATATGCTGAGTCTCTTGCACTTGTAGAGCTGAAAATGTACACCTGCTGTTATTTTCACAATAAAAACAAAAACTCTAAAGCCCCCTTGTCTTATTGCCGTTGAAATGTGTCTGTTTTTTCCTCCCCACTTTTTTCCTCACTCTTTGGTGCTTTTTCGGTGCTAAGAGGAGATAAAAGGTGTGACAGCTTTTATCTGCTCATGCAGCCCATTTTTCCACACATCCTGAATCAACCTTATAAATTGGCCCAATATTTACTGTGCTAAAATAATCATGGAAAATTATAACAGGCGTCATGCAGCTCTTTTTTTTTTTTTTTTTTTTTTTGCAAAAATGTTTTTCTCTGCTGGGTGTCGGACTCTTCAAGTAGTTAAAGTTTACTCGACTTTCGAAAGTTGCTCTATTGCTACATCCTCCCATACATAATCCAACTTCCACCCCTCTGACCAACACACCGTTTGTTGTGTCAGCGCGTGGTGCAGATATTCTCTTTCTTTTTTTTTTACACATGGAAATAGTTTTACAGTGCATATAGCATGTTAAAAAATGACTCTGAACTGAATTGCCATGTTAGCTATTTGATAAGAAAAATTTAAATGAATCAAGAGTAAATTTTTTCAAATGTTCCAGTGTCATGTTGTTCATCTTTTAAAAATCCATTTCAAACACTGCGGACCTTATCAGATATTATCAGAACTTAAGGGTGCTCTGGAGAGTTTTTGACTACATGTAGCTCAATAGAGCTATGATTTTTGAAATGGGGGTTTTCATTGAGCATGCATACCGGGATGCTAATGCACATGTGTATATGTCACCATCAATTTAAAAAACAAATGAGTAGTGGTACACAGAAGTGCACCCCAGTGCCTTTTAAAATAAAGGAGATTGATGTATACAAAGCACAGCTTGTTTTCATCACAAGATAACACTCAAGGGTTTTGTGACAAATACTATTAAACATAAGTTTCTGTAAGTCTGAAAAAAAAGCCAATCCCCTTTAGAGCATCTTTAAGAAGGCCTGATTTTTGTCTTTTTAAATCCATTCATTTAAAACCCATTATAGTCAAACTTTTACATACCCACACTTGTTGAATGTGTTTCTTTCCTCCTCATTAGATTGTTTTCCTCTTAGATAAAAAGTGTCTTTGGTTATCAAACAATGCCTGCTCCACTTATTTTTGCAATCCAATAAAAATTGCAGTTATGAGAAGTTAGTTTTCCCTTAAAGCCAATTCCACTTTATTTTCTGTAACATGTTTTTATCAAAATGATCATCTACTTTACTCTTGAAAGCATTTTGGATTCAATCTCCACCCCCCTACAGATGATGAGATTATGTTGTTACTTCCTTTTTAGTAATCAGGATGTGTGTTAGTCCAAAAGGACTGCAAACAAGAGCAAAGTCTTTAACTAAACATTGTCAAATAAAAGTCCCAAACAGCCCTCAGTGTAAGAGACCTTTCTCAGCATACTGCAGGTATAAACTGTTCCAAGGTACATTAATTATCACTTTTAAAATGTCATTTAGACAAATGGACAGCTCTCTGAAGAACCCCAAAATATATTTTCCCTTTAGGCTTCATCTAGGCACTTAAAGAAAATTATTCCTGTACAGAAATAAATCATGCATTGTTTTGTTGTTACGTTTTCCCCCATCAGGTTTCAGATGAAGTTAAGTATATCAAAGTAGATCTTTGGATTTGTAAACAGTATCCAGTTCCTCTTTTTGCATTGTCTGTGAAACTGTACATACACAGTGCACATGGAAAAGGTCACACGGTCTGTGTTCTTTAACTATAAATCAACATGTTCAGCACATCGTTTGTGTCCTCTGTTTCTCTCTGGGGCTTTATGTGAGTCTTTTCTGGTTTCTATAGTGCTTTTTATAAATGTTCATTTGAAATCTGTATTCCAGTGAGTCGTAACTCACACCAGAATAAGAGAAGCATCATCATACCCAGTATGCTGGTAACTCTGAGGCCGAGCTTCTGTTTGGTCAACCAAACGGATCTGGATGAAAGAATTGTTAAACTGATGAGCCGACTGTCTCTTTGGCATCCCTCCCTGTGGGCTCAGCTCTTCCTGCTGTGGCACCCTACAATAGGGAAAACCCTCTCTCTGGCCCGCTGCCTTGATCCAGATTCCTTGTCCTCATTCCTTTACTCCTCTCTTTTATTTATTATCTTTGTCTCATTTCACCTCCTCTTGTCTCATTACCCTGTCTCTTTTGACTTGTCTGAAGAGATAAAAGATCATTGTTTATCCCTTTTAAGGGGGTATGGGCTCCGTTTGTTATGCAAAAGTGCATGCATGTACACAAAGTTTAGTTGCAGGGCAACCAGGTGGCGTACATGGGATGTTGTGAAGTAGAAATGTAATGCTGAGGAGGTGAGGGAGGGCAGGGGTAGATAGGCTGAACCTGCGCTACATAGTAGTTGCTGAAGTTGCCATCAGAGACATAAGGAGCCGGCTGATAAAAGCATGTTACATTGGCAGCGTTGGGGATGGCGTTCTGCTCGGCCAGGACCCGCAGCGCCAGGGAAGAAATGAGACTCAGCGTTTGGCGCCTTTCGTGGCCCATCAGGCACACCGTACTCTCCTGCACCACGTCGTACAACGTGGCCAGGTAGTCATACTTCCTGTCCTCTAGGTCTACAAAGTGGTTCTGCAGATATGACTCCAACTTCCTCCTCTGCTCATTTACGTCAGGAAAGTCTATGAAAAAGCGGGAGCACATGTAGCGCTGCAGCAGTTTCATCTCGCTGTCCGACGCGGCGCGGAAACCCCGCACCAGCAGGTGGCAGTATTTCAGTAAACCCCCGCCACGGATCTCCTCAGGGCTTCTCGTGCAGATGAGTCGCTTGCGCAGGTGATCGAGAGCGGTGGGAAAGTCTCCATAGACGCTCTCCCCGAGGATTGTGGGGTGGAAAGTTGCCGCCATTGGGTGCTCTGAGCACTCGTAAAACAGGAGAAGTGAGTCCAGGCGGATCTGAAAAGAGTCCACGCTGAACTCAAACTGCCGTCGAAGAGAGTCCACAAACTTGAGCTCCACGTTCTTGCCACGGTTGTTGGAGAGTGAGATGAGGCTCCATCTGTCTGAGTCATTGCACACCTTCACCATCTTCTGCACATAGGCCTCCTAAAAAACATGCGCAACATTAGGTATCAGTACAGAGCGCTTGCTAAGTTTTAAATCAAAATCAAGAAATTCTCCTCAGAGCACAAAGTCAAAAACTATTTAGTGAGTTGATATTGATGGTGAATGTACTTGTGCTTGTATAGCGCTTTTCTAGTCTTCTGACTGTGGTGGAATTTCTGTAGTTATTTAGATTATAAATGTACAGATGTCATTAGATTTATTCACTGTTCTCTAATGTCAGTCAGACCTGAGAGAGTTCAGTTGTTATTAGAACACCAAGTACAGCTTGGAGAGTGTTACCTGTTTTTCCTGATATCTGCAAGGATGTTTGGTAGACGTATTGTCTGCTCCAGTGTTATAGACATCACAGTTTAGTCTAGGTGTGTCAATGTGACACGACCCTGATAATGATAATGTCTTTTAGGATATATGCGATGCCTTTCGAAAAGTTCTGCAGATGTTATTGAGCAAGACACGAGTACAGAAGTGTGATGTTGAATCATGTCTCCCCATGAGTATTCTTCTATGTATAAACTTTCATCAACGTAAGACATCTGAGTCAACTGAGTCTTATTGTGTGGAGTCAAGTCTTAATAATTAAAACTGACTACTCAAAGCACTATTACACCGCATGTCACACCTACCCATTCACACACTGATGGTAGAAGTTTCTATGTAAAGTGACCATCAGAAGAAACTAATTAATTCATACTCCTGCAAATGACGAAGCAGCAGGAGCAATTCGGGGTTAAGTGTCTTGCCCAAGGACACATCGGACATGTTGCTGCAGGCACTAGGGGTTCCAACCCCCAAACCTTCCGGTTGAGAAACAACTGTCTCGACAGAGCCACAGCCGCACATGATGATGGCTTTGAAATGTATTGATACCTTAGATATAATAATTCATCACCGATATTTCATCCATTATTCATCACATATGAAGACCAGTTTATTCTTTTGATTTTCAACATTGAGGCCAATTCAAAGCGAAATTGGGTCAGATTGTTTTTTTTTCTATCACACAGAGGAATACTAACCACTATGTCTGCTTTCAAACTCCTCCTCCTCTCATTTCCTCCTTTCACAACTGTAATACAGTGCTAGTGCTCTTGCAAGGGAATTACAAAATCCCTTTTGCACGTAAACCATCAATGAAACTGATTTATAGGTATTCCCATCCATGATGAACTTTAGGCATGATTAGGCTTCCTCATGGGTCTTAAAATTGGAGATCCACCGGATAAAAATATTTTATATAACAGTTTCAGTTTGGGCAGGCTTGTATCTCCGGACAGTAATGCTATTTACATCAGATAAAAATCTTGATTTGTTCCGTTAGTCGCAATGTTTTGCTGATCAAATCTGTTGGTGGGCCATTAGCAGCCCGGGTAGTCCTCGGTATCTAGGTAACTGAGGGCCGACTTATTAATGTGGATCCAACTCCAATTGGATTAAACAGAATCCTCTTTGAATTGGAAACCGACCTTTTTACTATTTGAGGGCTTATACTGTATCTCCGTGCAGCCAGGTTAGATGAATTCAGGACAGATGTCAATCTTATTTATTTAATCTACCTATTGGTGTAATGTAAACTTCACACTGGAAATAGGCTATGTGAGTTGACTTGTTGCACTTAAGTTCAGAGGTGTGCGTGCGTAAAGTATGAGAAAAAGGTTTGACAGCATTTTCACTTAACATAAATTTGAAACTAAATGTCACTTGTGCTTTGCAAATCATATGATCTATTTATATACGTGAGCATTGTGTTCTAATTGCGTATTTTACCTTTAAAGTCACTGGTGTTATCTTTTCTTTATTCACTCCCTCAGGCAGGAAGTCTAGCAGAGAGTCCAGCACTATATCTTTCACTATCTGAAACTCCATTTCTCCTTTCAGCTCAGCGCAGAATATCAAGTCCAAATCTTTCCATCCCAGTCCGCTGTCCTCGTGCAGGACGTAGCTGGCCGCAGAGCCGTTGAGGCGCACCTCCCGGACATGTATCCGCTTCTCCTCCATGCGGCTCCGGACCACCTTGACGATGTCTCGTGGCTTTACCTCCAGAGTGGGGAAGCTCCAGCGGCCGTGTATGGGGATGGAGCCGGTGAGGATGGTGTCCAGCCGCTGCACTTGCTCCCAGTTGAGCACACTGAGGCTGATGCTCTCCCCGTCCGAGCTGCTGTCAGCCGCGGCACACTTGACGCTCTCGTGCATGTTAAAAAGAGGTAGACAGAAGGGTGCAAACGGACAAACTTTGCACAAACTCTCGCTGGATGTGTTGCATTAAACAAACGGTAACTTTCTGTAGAACTGGACCTCCAGAGTCTATCATCACGGAACGGTGCAGGACGACGAAGCGGCTCTACGCATGACGGAAAGAACTAGCTGGGCGGTGTTATGCTTGTCCTACTTCTTACATAAAGTCTGCACTCCAGACAAATTCAATTCATGAGCTTTCCAACCGTAAGGCTTAGTCACCGTTCAGCATCTGCTGCCCCGCTGCGCTCTGCTCCGGCGCTTTCGCCAAACTAGAAAGCATATGCTAAAACTGTGAAGCTGGCAATGATTGTTCCTCACACTGTCAGCTTTTCATTATGTCCCAAAGGCCAAATGACGCATCCATCGCATCCAAGAAAACGTCTCTTTCAAAACAAAAGTTCCTGTATTGTTTGACTCACTTTTACGCACGAATTATTGCGCGTCCCCGCTGTGTAAAAAACAACTTTTCGCGCGACGATTTAAGACTGCTGTACGCTCCACTATACACCTCCTTTCAGAAAGAGGTGTGTTGCTGTTTTTTCCCACTACATTTTGGCCTTTGTTGCTCGTTGATACTGCGTGATGCCACAGAGGTCCCACTCCACAGCTGCTGGAGAAGTTGTGAACGGTCCTGCTTCCCGTCTGAGAAGCGTTGGGGCGGGACACTTTGATTGACAACCCACACCCACTAATAGCTGTCGATGCATCCCACAGTTTCTCTTGAATGACTGCAAGCCCGTAGACTGAGGCGTGTCTGGAGAATTGGCGTTTCGAGAGAAAAGAAAACGATTGGTCGCTAAGCATTAACCAAACCCCTCTTTTTTTGCTTTGAATCTATGTGTTGACACCCCTTCTCTTAAAACCCACTCAGACATGCTTTGCATGTTGTGTATTATCAATACGATTACTTTTCCCTTTCATTCAGGGATCTTATTTAAAAAAATAATTGCCCGATATTCAGTTGTGACAGTAATTTAAGAAATACACAATAGATATGCTACTGCACAATGCCTGACTTCCATTGATTGTATAGCATTGTGTAGAATCAAGAATACTTAAATATTGATCCATTATTAGTTAGCTTAGATAACATAATCACAATGTTCACGAATGTCAATCTTCACCACTATAATGTAACAGTCACTCAGTTGCCGTTTAACTCACAGGTGAGGCTGGGAATTTGTTCTAGCTAATGCCCTCTAGAGGTGCCATCATCATTTTGCTCTGCAGGCATTTGTGTGCAGAACTTTATTCAATTTACTTTACAAACTTACAGCAAAATTTCAGAAAACGCTTATTCCATTATCAGTTTAAAATGAGTCCTCTGGGAATTTGTCTCCACCTCTAACGTATATAAGCTGTCTGTCAGTATGTAGGTTATAAGCCATGTACTGTAGTCTCTGGAGGTAAGTTGTCATGGAGAATCGATCAGTGCAGAGCTTGGCACGTATATCTGCGTCACTGCAGACGAGCCCATAAACCAGCTTAGCTCAGATTACCCCTGTATGTGCAGTGACACTCACATTCACAAATACACAAGCGCATGGACACAACTCTACCTGGCTATTGTTAGTTTATGGACACATTAGTTCATGTGAGCAAAGAAATGTAAGAAGAAGAAAAAGTCATACAGAGCACTTTTCATTTCCCTGGGTGGAAAAGCTTAGTGTAGACGTTACACCAGTTTCAAGCCCTGCGACATCTTTCTGACGTGTGCAGAAGATAGTTTCACTTCTTGGTTTGGTTTCTTCTGACTATCATAAGGTAGAGTAAAGAAACAAAAACGATGTTAAATTTCAGTGCAATAGAAAATATAAACTTAATTCAAACCCAGTTAACGTAAAACTTTGCGTGTATATTTCCAATGAAAGGCTCCTGCAGGCCTGTAGTTTGACACACAGCAGCGGGCCAGTCACACTAGTCGTTTTTCCCATTCAGCAACAGGCTCAATGTCAGGCTTAGTGCAGGCCCTGCTTACAGTGAAGCAGCTACTTACCTGACCTCTGACTTGTCAAGTGGATGACTACGGCTTGGTTTCCAATGTCTGACGACATCAGAGGATTGGCAAAGGGGATTTTAGTAGGACCCCTTGTCAGGTTGCCAAAAATGATTGCCATCTATTTAAAGATGTGCATGTATGTTTATTATATAAACTGCATATGCATGTAAACATCTATACGCTTGTATACCAAGAGTTTCAGTCAATGCAAAAGATTGGGCCAACACATCTTTCATTATTTTGTCCCATGCCCTTAAAGACACACTAAAGTATCTCTTTCCCCACTCTCCCCCTCTGTTGTCTTGTCTTTTGCTACAAATACATTTCCCTCCCTTCATCCTATACCGCTCCTCCTCTTTCCCATCCCGTTTTCACCATTCCTAAATGTGGAAGTTCATTAAGAGATTACAGTTAGCCCGTTAGCAGAACATGCTTTCACTGTCTTCCTCCTCACCTTTCCAAGCCCCTTGCACTAACACCTTCTACTATTTTTATTCTTTTGTCTGGATCTCCATTTCTTGGAAAAGATCCATCTGTGATTTAGAGTTTACGCAACTTTCAAGCTGTAACTGATTCATCTAACACATCCTTATCTCTTCTGCTTCTGCTGTTGCCTCTACAAGTTATATCAGAAGATGACTTTGTGACGATACTGATTAAGTATTTGAAAGTCATTGAAACTATTTTCTCCATTTACAAACATCTTCATAAAACATCTGCACTTCTCCCACAGACCTCAAGTGAAAAACAAACTCAGTTTAAGTTGTATAGGTTCATTGAGAGTGAAAAAAAGAGGCGCCTTCTTGCGTGTTTACCTGCTCAGACATTAACATTTGATTCTGATAGAAAACACAGTTGTAGCTTGGCATTGCTTCCCAAATGGAAATTATGTAACCTTTGGCTATTATTTGAAGATAATATAGCTTCTAGGAGTGAATGCGGTTGTTTAGGGCTTTCATTGTTGCCAGTGATTCACAATAAAAGGACTTCCAACCAATGTAGTGCCATATTAAGTATAGTCCAACTAGCAACTTGAGAGGCAAGAATAAAGTTGGTGTTGAGAAACATTATCTAATAAGGGAATATTAGCCGCCCTTTTGCTCTCTACGCTGACCGATTTATTTTCCAATGCCTTCTGAAACGCTAGTATAGGCAATACTACTCATACTATAAACTGAAACCAGAAAACCTCTGATACCAAGATCCAGACCTGCGCCTACAGATGCAGAATCTGTCAATAGAGATTAGACTAGAACAGAAAGTTATATGCAGAATGTATCCACAATGCATAAGGAAGTTCTGGAAAACCCCCAAAATATCATAATATTGCAAATGGCCTCAATGCCACACAATGCATGGGGTTGCCTTCTGATAAGATTTCTACAATAGGCCCTAGCCCACCCTCAGAAACGACACTTAGCAAATAGCGTTGGTCCAGACTGTACTCTTTGTAATATTAACCAGTTACAGAAAGCCAAGAAAGTGAATCATCCAATGAGCGACCATTTAAATACAGAAGAGTGTAAAACTTCCTCAAGCAGAACCAGACTCGTTTTTGGGCAACCATCTGTCATGAATGGAAGATGGCTACCCGAAAAATATATAGAATTTCCTGTTCCGTTTTTTTATTTCTGTTATATGCCAGTATTGTCGCCATTGTATTTTATTGTCAAGGAAATCTGAAGCTTGAACTCAGAGTTTCTGGTTATACTGTATATTAAGTTGAGAACCTGCAGTCTCTTAATCTGTTTTGTGCAATCCAGATTCTTTATCAGAATAATCAGAAACAGTTAATACCTCTGCTCACTCATTCTTGTTTACGTTACTTGTGTCACAATAACTGTTGCAGTTGTTAATTTGCATTTTTTTGCAACAAATTATTAATTTGCAAGTATTTACAGAACTTCCTGTTCCTGTTACTAAGGATTACATTCACATTGTCAGCATCATATATATATATATATATATATATATATATAAAGCACCTAATAGCTAGTTTACTTAATGACACTGTAGGAAAAGACAACCTCAACGGTATTTCCAATCAGTTTCAGCCCTGACCTCAACAAGAGACCTTTGTTGACCCCGCACTCAGTATAGTGTAAGCCCCCACTAAACTCTTCCACAGCCACTAATGAGATTCTCTGACGTGCCCTGCACTGTAAGCCATCCTGCAGCGCTCCTCGAAGCTGCTCTGTATGGGAGTTATGAACTTCGTAGAAAAGAAGACAGGACAGTGAAAGTGAGATTAATAGTGACTTTGCACATCACATTTTCTACCAAAACAAAAAGTAAGTCAAAGGAACACGTACACCTGTGCAAAAATATTTATCTTTTCAGTTTGTGCAAGATTTAATTCATCAAAAACAACATGACAAGATCTGATTACCATTCATTGAAAATACAAGTTACAATGTAAAAAAAAGTTTACAACGTAAACAAGTATTGGAACATAATTAAATTATTAATCAGTAATTCTGGATCATTTTCACACAGGTTGATCCATCATGGCTGAGGACAGCAAACCACTTTGACAGCATAAAAAGGAAGTGAGTTTCTCTATCTGTGACTCAGCTTCCTGCGTGACACTGTGGTTATAGAAGTCAACACCACACTGATGTTTGTGTAGATCTCACCTCCATGTTGAGAAACACACCAAAAACAAATGATGAAAGGACCATGATAACACTGAAATAAAGAACGACAACAAGTAGACTGAAACTCCTGGCCCTCAAATGTGACTAAAAGTCACGAGAGTAACAATAAATAGTTTGTAAGTTGTTAACCAGCTTTTTATTGACAATTAGGGTTTCAGTTGATTCATACTCATTATTTCCCAACCCTAAGTTAGGCCTTCTCAAGTTAGATCAGGAGTAACACCAGACTACTAACCGTATGAAAGTATTTTTTTCTGACATTTTCCTGTATTCTTGTGCATTATTCCATCATACCAGACATATTCAAGCCTTTAAAAGAAATACTGAAATAGAACAGCGAGTTTGGTTTGGTTGTCCCGGTTACTCTGAGACCAAATAACTGACATTATAACACCTTAAAGGAGGGTCATGCATTGTCTCTTATTTGAATTCAAAGAGGATTTCTGTGTCAAAATTTAGTTTTAATATTTTAATTAAAGATATTCCACTTTTGCCAGTACATGTTAAAAACTGACATTTTTAAATTGAACATACAAGTTACTGCATAAAGGGTTATACAATACGATTAAAAATTATACAAGTGGGAGGTTGGGGGTATTAAAGGGGCCCATCATTCTTTTGTCCCTGGGACCGTCTATCAAGTCAATACAGCCCAGCATGTATGCAAACACTGATGTGTGCACAATCAATTGAATTATAAAGCAAATCAAGCAAGTGCTGCAATGCTGTAGAGATGCAAATGTAGGAAAACTACAGACCGCAAAAAATCTCCAATCATGGAGATTTTCGTTTGTGTTGTTCTCTTTTTAAGTAGACAATTCTAATGCAAAACTTGCAATCTCTTTCTTAAAATTAAAAATAACAGATTCCTAGAGCATACATATTAAACACACTTAATAGAATATCACATGCACCTTTTCTAAAATAACAGAAGACAACTTACTCTTTCCTTCCACTTTCAATGGGAAACTGGAAAACCCCTGAAGTCTCATCAAAGGTCACACATAAAGGTTGTACAGTGCCATCTGCTGGATTACAGCAAACAGCCCATGCTGTTTTTTTAATCAGCTGGCGCCACATTGACTCTGTAAAAACCTCACCAGGTGGCGCTGTTTACACAGTAGTTCGTTAGTCTCACTTCCTTTCTTTCTCTCTCATTCTCACTTTCCCTCACTTTCCCACACTTTAGGCTGCTCTCAAATGTTAGCACATGTATTTGTACAGCTGTTTTAGGTGAACGGTGTCATCCATGAGCCAAGTTAGGTCATGTCGTTCTTAATGCGGTGCAATATGCTTCTGGTAATTAAAGCTTAACCACTAAGATGCACTAATCAAATGTATGCAAACATGACAAATAACCCACATTAGCTAACAATCCCCTCTTCTTTTCTCTTCACATATATATCTTGTTTGAGGGGCTTTATGGTGAGACTGATTCTATTCTGTTTTAAAGTAATGGGGGCAGCAATGGAATCAATGGTGTCTTCAAGAAGCATGACTGGTTTGATCCCTGAAAGTCTGAGTCGAAGATATTTCTTTCTTTCTGTTAATTATTTTCCATCTCTTTTGTCTTTTTTGTTGCGATGCTGTGTCAGCACAACTCCAAGGGAAAAGCATGACCTTTTTAATCTGCTCTTTGTCTGCGGTATGGATGACTCAGAAGACGTATCGCATGAGCAGAAGAGGCGCTTTGTCTCAAGCTTTGTTTTGACTCTGCAGAATGACTTATGGCCACAACATTGCAACAGCATGAACTTGTGCCATTTAGTTGCACATTAATAAAAAAACATGTAGCAGTTATCGATTATTGACATCATCCTCTGCATGTGCACAGGGTGAAAAGAAACATTTCCACAGTTCTTTCTGCATCTGTAACCTGTTTGCTTTCATCACCAGTGGGAAAACTTCCTCAGTCGTACGGTATGTTGAAATGGCACTGAAAAAAAGCCTGACAAACACATGTGCAGTGACACCCTCTTCAATCTTCTCATGAGATCAATATTTGACACTTTAACTCTGATAAGATTAAAGTGGTATTTTATGGAGATGGATTCGGCTTCAGAGTGACAAAGAGGCTCTCAGTTATAAGATCTTGAAGGAACTCCACCCCAGCTTGGTTTAGTGAAGGTCTGCTTTTGAGTTGCAGCTGCAGGTGATGTGGCAGTCATTTAGCACCGTGGTAAGTCGTTTGGCAATTTGCGCTCTATCATGAAATGTTTAGGGCGGAGCTCAACTCATGTGCTCTTCTGTCTGGATGTCTGTGTATGACCTTGGTTAACAGTGATTTAGGATGAGGTGTTCTTGCCTCAATCCCACAAAGCAGCACAGTTGTGGGCAATGGTAGGGAAGAACACAGGGAATTAAAGATAAGGAGTGAAAGAAAATTCTCTGCCGTTTAATTTAGTTCTTGGATGCACAGAGGGGAAGAAGAAAGTGAGGAGTGCATCGAGTGGTTATGAGCTGGACATCAGGGAGTGGTGGGGGAAAAAAGGAGTGGGTTGGATAGCATAAACAAAACATTAGGAACAGAGATCATAGAGCCTGGAATAAAAAAATGCTAAGTTAGGCCTTAAAGGACCACGTCACCGCCTCATAGCATCCAGCCAGCTGGCTTTATCTATCCCTGATGACACACCTAACATGAGGTTGCTTTCCTTCCAAGACCTACTTCTCACACAGGCCAATGACTCCTCTTGAGTTTCTTTCCTTTTAGGAGCATTACCTACCCCTTTACTGCTCCTTCTAAGCTGATTTTTCCCCTGTTTGTCCTCCCTCCATATGTACATCTCTCCCAAAAAATCAAAAATGATAAAGAAAACAGGACACAATGCAATATTGGTCTCCTTTAAAGAAAACGTGGGACAGTGGTGCTCTGGAGGACACAGTGCACTCTGGGATGGACTTTTTAAAAAAGTATACAATGCATTTATTTTCCATCAATCTGATTCTGCAATGGCATTCTGCTTTGTTGAGAAAAAAAGTATATCAAATTTAAGATACAGCATTGACTAATTCTGACATGGCAAAGGGACCACCAACAGCCGCCAGGGATGGTTTGAGCTTGACAATTAACTGCTCAATGATTTGATTAATTCCTGGATATGAGAAGTATTTGTTGGACTGAATTCTTCGCTAATGCCTCGTAAATTATTGGAGTGTGTTTATAATTAGAGCACTTCCTGTTTGCAACAGAAAGGAAAAGACACTTAAAGGTTCAGAGAGAAGTTTGTGCATGTGTATCCGAGTCTTTTCTTCTGGGTGTGGTGGCGTGGAAGATTTGGTAGATGGGATATCTTTCACTTGTAATAGTTCAGTCAGTCAATGTACCATGAGGCCTGCCTTTTTCCCCAAAGCTGATTTAAATGTAATTCATTAACCCACCTTGCCTTTTTTTAACCCATCATAACGTCTTCGTTAAGCTAGAAAACAGCTGGTTCAAGTTCTGTTACATCCGATGCATATCATGGCTTAAAAATGTGAATAATCAGAATCTCCTGTCTGCTGTTTCTTTTTTGTGTAACCAAACCGTGGGAACATGAAAAGTCAGACATTATATCACTTATTAAGTTATTATTCTTCTAAGGAGAAAAGGTTTTTGTGTCCACGCTGTACAGGACAGTTCTCCCTCTTCTCTCAGTCCATGCATTTATTGCCTCTTTAGTTGCTTACATTGCTCTGGAGAGCAATTGTTAGTGCTGTGCTTAAAAACACAATATAATTTAACACTTGATACATGACAGAGATGGCTGAAAAGGAAACACAAAGTTCTTTCTCACAAGTACAAAATTGAAATAATTAAATTAAATCCAGAATAACGCTGTAAATCTGAGTATTAATATTATTTGGCTCTTAAGCAGAACATACTGAAGTATGAGTAGTTTAAACCTTCAAACTAGAAAACAAGATTAGTCATATTGATTATTTCTCTTTTTTGTGTAACTTCAGTGTAATATGAGCTAAATTTTATAACTTTGAATCAAAACAGAAAAAAAATGGGTGACAGTTGAAAATGACTTGTCTAGATACATTTCTAAAAGTCAGGGGTTTAAGCACAAATAACTGCAGCATCATTTTAGTCTCCACAGCCTGCAGGGATTTCAGAAAATTACCGAAAGATGGATTTAGAACTTGAGAGAACAATTAAAGAGCACAGAGAGGTGACACGAGGACAGAAAATAGCAAATCAAATTAAAGTGAAACCTGGCTGTAGCTCCACTTGTTTGTGTGTTGTGCAGCTGTCTCTTAGACACGGAGCCAGACTGAGACGATGAAAACATACAGTAGAGAGGTTGATGATTTATCCATGTGTCATTATGTCTTCTCAATGATCCGTGCCAAACTATCTCCCACTATCTCAACTGAGGGACATTTTCTGCTGTGCCGCCAAAACAGTGAACCCCCCGTTATTAAACAAGCTGTCAAAGCCTTTATCATAGTATGAAACAAAGCTGCAAGACAAGGACTGGGGGGACTATGTTAAGGGAAGGGGGGGAGTAGAAAAAAAAAATCAGCTTGCATCAAAATGTTAACCTACATGTTGGTGGTCATATTATAATCATTTGACTACAGACCATATCTGCCAGCATTTATACTCAACATAAATCAAGATTCACAGGCTGTGTGCTGGCAAATAAAACTCAAAGTAAACCATTAAACGTGCCAGTGTTCTTTCCACCCAGATCAAGCATGCATTGTAAAAGACACATAAAAGAGTAATAAGGGAGTTGTTCTGACTATTTAATTTAATCTTCACTGCAAAGTTTCCAAGGACTTTACTTGGTTGTTTTCATCATATTCATTTTGTTGGATTTAAAACTGAAGCTACACACTGAAAAAAAACTAAAGGGTGTGTGCGTATTCTTGAATCAACTCCCAATCTGAGAGATCCCTCCCCCCCCCCCCCCCCCCCCCCCCCCCCCCAGCTAGTGGGTGTTGTGTCTGAAGCCAGATTACCATGAAGCAAAATCACCCCTGAATTACGCAGATGCAAGTAGCAAAGACTAACGTGGCAGTGTCACTTTTACAGCGTACCAAATCCTCATAATGGTGCTAACTACATACTGTTTAGCGCCGCACCCTGTGATAAATTGTTAGTTCAGCAGAAGTCCGTCTGCTACACCATCTACACCCAAGAAAAGTACCGTCCTGTAGTTTATGCCCAAAAATGTTACTCATTTTCAGACTGGAAATGTAAAACAGTTAACAGCCAGACCAAAACCAATGGCGCGTTGTATTTGATGTATATTTATTTTGTTATCCTTAGTGGTCGGGCATATTAAAACACAACAACAGTTTGGAATTTTGACTAAAGTCATATAAATGTTAATGACTGACTGACATTTTCCCCCCTTTTTTTGTCTTTAAATGAAGAAGTGAAAGACCTTGCTGAGTTATGCTTTGGACTTGTCTATAAATCTGCATTCTCTGTATAGCAATCAATGTGTGATGAACACTTTGAGGGAATTAGTTTAAATTTGGCACAAATGTCCACTTCAACTTGGGTACAAAAAAGTTTGAGATTTGTAGTCAAAGGTCAAACTGCACGTTTTTGTCGAGCTAAACTTTACTGTGAACTTTTGATATCAAGAAAACAGAGGATCATTTTCTTAAATAGTGACACTAATCTCGGTACACATTTCAAGATGGAGAATTTGCAACTTCTTTGGAGAAGTCCATTTCAGTACCTCTAAAGTCAGTTGGAATGTAGTGCCCTTATTTGCTTATGCCAAGTAGACACCTTTTTTTTCTAAATGAGGCCTGGCCTATCTCACTCCGCATTAATCTCCAGGTTCATCTGAGGATTGAATGTCTTCAGATCTGATCAGTGGTAAACATGTCTGTAGGATTTGTGATGCGTAACACTGAGTGATAAAATATGTAAATATATCAACATTACAAACAAGTGACCCTTATAATGGCAGAGAGTCTATAAACAGAGACGGTGGACCACACACTCTTACACTGAAAAAAAAAAAACGTAGACAGACGGAGAAAAACACACGCTCACCAAAAAAATCTTTACTAAAACAGTTTGGATGTCCAAGAAACACAAACACACGCCTCCTCAGACACACACATCTGCTTTGATTTGGAATAACAGAACAACAAAAACCTCCTCCTGAAGTGATAACGTGGTGACAGTCGTGTGCACACGTCTGCGAGTTCAGCGGAACATGCAGTGACAGAAGGCTTCACAGATGTCCTGTAATTGAAATTTCATCACGTTTCCAAAGTTTAGAGACTTCAAGGAAGGATGCTTAGTTTCAGAGTATGTTTAACTGATGACCAGAATCACACTGAATCCATAACACATGATAATAACAATTATCATGTGTTCTGAATAAAAGTTAATGTTAAATGAACTTCCACAGACAGTTTGTTTTACAGAGCTGAACGAAGAGTGACCGTAGGACTTGTATTCACCACTTAGCGGGTAACAAGATTCAAACTAAAAACTAATGTTGTGTTTTTTTCTTTTCTCTCCTTAAAATAAACAACTGCATATTATTTGGTGATAGCATTCGCAATGCATTACAAATAATACACAAACACTTTCTACCCACACTGAATGTCAATCAAAGCAACAAATCACTAAACTGTTTACAACTAAGCATTTGAAATGATTGCCATCTACTTGTGAAATACTAGGCATTGAAGGACAGAAAACACATTGCTTGAATAGTTAAAACCTATAAATAATCTTGTCATTGTTTGGGGGCAATACCAACTATTTTCTATTGTAATAAAGTTGGACACAACATACTTTTTCATCCATAATCAGTAACGTTAGTCATTGTCCAAACAAGCTAAAATGTAACTTAGAACATTCTCAACCTTATGGTTAATAAATACCCTTCCGCTTTAATCCACAGCACAACATTGTGTTTTGTTAGCTGAGAGCTTCACTGGCCAAGAAACTAATTCGGCCTGTCCTATAAATCTTCCAATGAGACTATCAGAGAGTCAGAAACTGAGTTAGCTCAAATTGCCTGTAACATCAATGTCCTCTCTTCATTCAGAGCTGTGTTTGATTTGTTTATCTCTCTCTGTAAAGATTGTGAAGGCCTCTATAAGCAGCTGTGGGAGGTTTACTAAGGAACTTGAGCTGAATGTCTCTGATCACATCCAATTCAAATGAAAACAAGAGTTTCTGGAAAGCTGTGTTGTAGTAAAATGATCTGATGTCTGGATTGTGTCGGGCTAATGCCGGCATGCTTGTCATCGCAGACTCCTATGTTTTGCTTTATATGAGTCTATGGAAGACTTGAAGATACTTCTCTACACTGTCTTAGAGCAAATAAAGGTGTTCCCTAAAAGCTCATTTAGGCTCAACTGTTGAACCTTAACACTCCTGGTTTAGGTAACATGGTGCATGCATTTACACCTTGCAGCACCCCTCAACGAAAATATGTTCCCAAGGGTAGCCAATATGACTGCCTAGCTAAATCCCGTGGACTTGACAAGTGGAAGAGGGAAATGCTCTTACATGAAGTGAATGCAAAAATTATTTTCTGTGCTTTAAGCTGATGCCCCACATTAAATTTGATCAATACAAGCCCATTAAATCCTGCATTAAAAAAAAGAAGAAGAAACATATTCCAAGTTAGGGCAACATTTCGTATGACTTGACACCTTCATTTGGCATGTTGGTGCTGCACTGAAAAGTGCTGCACTGAAAAGTGTTGCACTGAAAAGTGCTCCAGCACATTTGCACATCATTACTTGCTTTGTTTATGAAATAAGACACTTTAAATTGTTAAAATTCTAATGTTTCACTGATAACATGACTTCATATCCTGCATACCCTTAAGAGGCAAGACATTGTTATTGTTATTGAGACAGAGCAGTAAGTTAACCAATATTTCAGCCTATTCTTGAAGGCACTTAATGCTATGTAGCTATAGATTTCAGTGCATGAACTGAAATTCTTAGCAGAGTATAATTTTCTTTGGCAAATCATCTGAACTTTATTTGTCTGTAACACATAGACCAGCCTAAAACATGTACTGCAAGCACACATAGAAAAGGAAAATTTGGATTGGGAGCTAAAAATAGCAGGTAGTTATATAAGAAACTAACTTTACGTATAGCTTTATTGGTGAGACATGAATTCACAGGTTACACTGAGCCAGAGCATTTTCAAAACTGGTGGGAAACCTTCAGCTTTGCTGTAATCCCCACCAATGAGTTACGGTTCAAGAGAAACCAGCTAACTTCTATTAGAAGACACACAAGGAGGGAGGTATGGAGAGCCAAGATAAACCAGCTCCTCTTCTCCTCACTTGTTTCTCTCTCTCTCTGCACCTGGCTTCTCTGTGAATACTTCCAGCTGGAAGAAAAGAGAGAGCAAAGAATGGACAGAAAATTACACTTGACATCTTTTGATAAAACCGCATCTAAATAGAAGAAAAGTCAAGTTACAAAAGGGCAAGATGGCGCGCCGGTAGTGTTAGTGGTTCGTGCGCAACCCCCATACGGAGGCTTTAGTCCTCCAAGCTGACAGCCCTGGTTGGAATACGACCTGTGGCTCCTTTCCCACATGTCATTCCCTGCTCTCTCTCCTTGATTTCTGGCTCTATCCACTGTCCTATATCTGCAACAAAGGCAAAAACCCTCCAAATATTAAAAAAGGGCAGGATATGGCAGGATAGATTCATTGGAAGATGAGTGAAGCAGTAAATCCTAGCTGCGTGAGAAGAGAGGAATGAGCAGGCAACATTGAGTCATCAGCCAACCCAAGACAATAACTTGAACTGTTATCAATAGTCCTCCACAGACTTTACCCAACACATCAAAAAAAATCTTGTAACGTCAGAAAATCTGTTTTTTTCCCAGTACTGGGTTCCCACATCTTCTATTGTTTAATTGTCTTGGATAAGAATACGTTTCTTATTTTGAGATGTTTTTATTTGGATGTTAAGCCTTTAATTAAAATACCAAATTGTTTTCCAACACACAGATAAGCCTAGTGTAAAAATATATGTTTTTTAAATAAGCTTATTTGCTATCATGCCAAGAGTAAGATAAGCAGTAGATCTCTCTCACGCCATTAGAGTAAACATGACGCTAATCTGTCTGGAGACTGTTAGCTAAATTTAGCGTCTGAAACGCTACTCTGGGGAAACAGCTTATAGGCCTATTCTTCTTATCTTAGCTTGAGTTTGTATCTGACTATTCATCCAGAGATACGTTATACTACTAAATTGTTAAGTCAGTTAAAAAGAAAAAGAAGACTTTTTTGCTACGGGTGGCTAGCTAGCTGCGTCTTTTCCCTCTTTGCTGTCTTTTCGCTATAGGCTGATACAGTATGTCCTGTCCTAGCTTAAATTTAACGTTTAGCCTACCATACAAACCTGAAAGTGGTTTAAATTAGTCATATCTTTCAACAGAGAAGCTAATAAATGCATTCTAAGTACAACATTGTAATACCAGGTTATTGAGCAAAAACATTAATTAGCTTCACTGTAAACACATTTATGATTTGTTTGATTTAGCAGTGAGATGGAATTTATCATGGAGCAATCTGAGTGATTAAAATCCTCTTAGAACTTGCACAAAACATTTGATGTGATTGATAGTCATCATGACTATAATTATGCTCTAATTAAACAAAATAATTGTCTTTGAGGTTTCCGGATTTAGTTTTAATGCTTACACAGAAACACACAGGCCTTACAACATATACTTCAAAAAAATATTTAGATGTTCATTTCCTCTTCCTGTCAAAGGTCAAGATATCACTCCTTTGATGACCAATGTGCATGTTTCAGAGCATGAGAAACGTAAGCAAGCATCTTGGCAGACACACATACACTGAATTTAGAGCAGAAGTCATCTCTGCATGGGAAAGGGATGCTTTCTTTGTTGAGATCTGGCCAGAGAAAACTCTTTCTGGGCTCAATGGAGCAGCTGGAGGAAAATCTGAGTCACAAAACATAAAGAACATTCTCTCCTTCATGGTCGTGACCCTGTAGGACTTTTTTTTCTTTTTGACAGTGGTGTCTAGACAGAGTTCAGCACACGAATGCTTATGGGTTGACCTGTACATGCTGTCCACACAGCCTGAGGAGAGAACATAGATGATGGAACTTCCTCATCCTCCGAGGCCGTCACCAGCAGAGTTAGTCGAGGAAAAATCCCCTCATCTCGGCCCCACATACAGGGGAAGACCCTTGGACTTGCTGGTTAACCAAACATATCAAAGTCAGATCCAGTCCCGCAACGGAAATTAATGAAAAGAAAGCAGAAAAGTTGAAGGTTGTAGAGAGTGTAAAGAAAAGAACAAAAGATACAGTGATGGATGTAACTGATTACTATTAGAAAATCCCAAAGAAGAACAAGGAGCTTTATTAAGAATTATATGAACAGTGACTCCGTGACCTTTAAGAAAATGAAGTGAAACCTGTATTAATAACAAGTTCTCTGGAAGTTCACTGTAGTGGTTTATTCGGTCTTGTTAATAAATCTTTATGTTCTTAAACTTAGTTCTTTCTTAACCACTCTAGTGACGACATTACACTGTTTTACGCGTTGAGTTGGCTTCACACATGTTCCCATGTGGCCACAGTAAAACTACCGTGTTGCTCCACTGTCACTCGTTTATTTCACTTAGACAGCGTAACACATAACAATACACTTTACTTCCTGTCTCCTGATCACATGACTACTGAAGTCTTACAGAATCACAACAAACCTTCAAAATAAAATAGGAATAATCATATTAAATACATCTAAATAAATCTAATAAATAAATAAATCTGTTCTTCTTTTCAAGAGATAAAGCAAGATATAGTCTTATATCATTTTATAATACTGATAATGTAATTTTTATCTTAAAGAGAGCTGAAAAAGTCTGCAAGAAAATCTGTGTCGAAGCCAAATAAATGACGGAATAAGTTTGCACATCTACTTATATTGTCAACACTGCATAGTCCCTTCTTTTCAGCTTGTTGCGAAACAATGGAGACAAATGGTCGTTCCTTCTGTTGTTTGGACTCCAACACTAACATTTAGTTAATCTTTTTATGAGCTGATGTTTCCTCTGACTGGATCACCTTAAAAAGTTAGAGCCTTTATCGCCAGGGGCAGTGTCAGTGAAAGCAAAAGCATTTGTACAACTGGAGACAACCTTAAAACCAGTGGAAAACCAAATCAAAGCCTTTTAACATACATTCAAGGGTCTTTGCATACATAAGATAAGCATCCATACAAAGTATTACGAATTGGTCATTCAAAACGTCTTATTATAGGAATAGTCCAAAGGCAGCTGTTTGGCTGTTTACACTAAGTATTAGTGTCAAATGCAGGCCAAGTACTTACAAGGATGATTACTTCGGGTTATCTGTTTGGGACTGGGGTTTAAGTTGGGACTGTTTCTAATCTATTTCCGTTGAGCATATAGGGAGAGTTTATCTCCTTAATATTATAGCACAAACAAATATCTGCTGACAAAGCATGTGTATGCAACTGCTAATTATGGTATATAAGATCTAGCAGCTCACCATTCAGTCACAAATCTAAAGAATAATTTTGATATCAGGGCTTCTACGTCTTCCTCTAATACTGAATCCGATAGAGAAGACTCGATGGGATTCCACCAGATGTCTATGAAGACGTGATCTGAAGGGATTTCTGATGTCTTGAGAAAAAAGTCAAAACAGCCAAAAATGTCCGTTGTTCAAACTAAAGGTTGTTTTCAAAACTGCATGCTATCATACAATTTAAGTATAATGTCATATTAACTATGTAGTGCATTTCAAGATAAGATAAGATAAGATAATCCTTTATTTATCCCACAATGGGGAAATTTAAATTGTTACAGCAGCAAAGAGCAAAGATTGCAGACAAAAAGTGAACACAGTTCAATTTAAATAAAAGAAAAATTAAGAATGTACAAAAAAAAATAGATACTCAGAAATAGATTTAAAAAATAGATTAGCTATTGACAAAAGTGTAGTCCGTAATATTCCGTGTAACACAGACATGCACACAGTGCACATAAAGTGTAACATGTTATTGCACAAAGTGGACAAATTAATTCTATCCAATTTTGTGCATGTGATAAATACACGAATGGTTTCTAAATTGGCCAACATTTTTAAGAGACAGGAGCTCACTCGTCGCCCCAAAACGCATCGAGTCTTATCAGAATATACAATAGCAGAGCTCAACAGCCAGAAAAAAAGTTGCTTACTATTAAAGCAAAACATTTTATATCTGTTCAAATAACGATTATATAACTACGCAGCTATTCAAGCTTATTAATCGTATTCCATTGTTGACATCTAGTGCAGCCTGACTAGCATGCTGGATCATTCAATGTAGCTCAGACTGAAATGTGTGATCGATGACGTCATGACTTTGAGAGGATGTGCATTGTATGCTAACGGCATGATACCTTATGTTTGAGGTTGAAGTAGGCAGTACATCAGTATGAGATTTCAGACACAGCCCAGTCATTAATATGTAGGTTTATTTGCTGCTCAAATAGACTTCAACTTCAATATCATATATGCATTTTATTATTGCAAGCATTGAGTCATTGACACACACACACACACACACACACACACACACACACACACACACACACACACACTCACAAACACACACAAATTGACATGCCCAAAAAAATCTGTTTTGAGGTTGTAGCATAATGTGGTCTAGCTTCAATGAAACATAATCAGGAAGTCTGTTTTGCATTTGAATTACAGTATAATTTATTTAATTTCAAGTTCATCTTTTGACATTTTTCACTGTTTTATCATGATTCATTTTTAATAAGGGGTTTAGACTTGTTATAAACAGCACACAGCTAATATGAGGCGAGATGTTTCTTAATCTCAAGTTTCATAAGTAACCACTAATCATCCACAGCTCGTTATGATCAACTGATCTGATTTTATCCTGTGAGATGAGATCTTGAGTCTGAAAACACCTTTTTATCAGTAAGAAAAGAAAAAAAACTTGCATATGTAACGATGTAACAATACCTGGAGATACAATTTAAAAGAAATACAATAAAGGACAATTTACATCGATTAGACAAAAAAATATATTGCAATCCTGTTATTTAACAAGCAGAGGGTGCTATCAGCTTTTGGTTTCTCCTGTATTACATTAGGAGACTATAGTGCACCAGCTAGGTGTAGGTCTGATTTTATGTTTGATCTGACTTAGAGTTGGAAGTAATGAATGTGGCACCTTGATGCATCTTATAAGCCTTGGGCGGCGGAGGCGTATGATATTTTGCAATTTTTTCTTCAGAGAATTTAAATAAAATAACCAGATTTATTTGTAAATTGACTTCAATCTAATTTTTTTTTATCAATGAGAAAATCTTACCCTGAACCCAGTATCATAATCCAAATTGCATCACAAGTGGACTTTATTGTTTCATCCTTATCTAAATGTCTTAATAATCTGGCTGTGCAGACTGGTGATTTCTGGTGGTTGTATATAGGCCTAGATAAGATTATGTCAGACTCTTGACTTATTTTCATCTTCCTGGGATGTGGAGCTTTTGCATGAACTGTTTTTATGTTCGCTTTTAAAGCACCTATTGCAGATGTTTGTAAAAGCGAACGCATACATAAAAGGATCCAGGAAGCTATTCACAAATGTCAGTGCTCCAACAGTGTTCCAGTTGTCTTTACAAAACTTCACCAGGGTTTCATTTTTAAACAAAATAGCTACCAGACTGAGTACATTCATGGCCAGATATGGCAGCCAGAGGACAAGAAAGGTCACAATGATGCTTGTGATCAGCCGGGTCGTCTGTGGGTTGTTGAAGAAAGCTGCCTGCTCCACTTTTCTGTGGAGGCGGATGTATGCATATGCCACGACAGAAACTGAAGCCAATTCCAGTAGGAACTCTGTCAGCAGCACGGCAACCTGCTGAGTCCGGGAGGAGTAAAGAGCTCGGCAGTTTGTTGAATTCCCGTCAGTGGTGGTTTGTCTAACCACTAAAGCAGGGATTGACATGTTCATTGCAGCCAGCCAGAGCAGAACCAGCAGCCTCCAACTTCCTTCAGTTTTGAACCACTTCTTCCGGTGCACCACCTGAAGGTATCGCTGAACACTGAGAGCTGTCACAGTCAGAAGGCTACAATAAATGCAGCAGTACATGAGATATGTGAGGAGCTTACAGGCGAGCAGGCCAAAGGTCCAGCTGTGCAGTAATGTGTAAATCCAGAGGGGCAGTGTGAGCAGGCAGAGCAAGTCTGATACGGCCAAATTCAACATCAAACTCTGGCTCAGACCCGACATGTGCTGTCGGTTTGGTCTTAAGATAATCACAGCGATGTTTCCAGGAACTCCCAGCAGGAGGCAGAGTGACAAAACCACCGCAGGCAGCAGACCACTGGAGGGACGAGGTGGATGTCCAGGAGAGGAGGAGATGTTGGACGTGACCACTGTGAAGTTGAGTGGATCCATGCTGCAAAGGCGCTGGCAGAGTGACTAAATGTTTGACGAGTAGGTCAAGTAGGAGCAGGAGGTGATGAGTGGGTTTTTGAAAACATGATATGATGACCATAAACCCCACTTCCTCATAGAAGTGGCAATGACACCTATATGAAACTGAGAACTGTTGGTTTCGTTGCAGAAATGAACTTCACACATTTGTTTTGACAAGCATTCATTGCAGATGGCATCAAAAAAAGTCTTTGTTTAGCCTCCAACATAATGTTAACTTATGAGACAGAGCACATTGCAAAAGAGAGGATTGTAATAAACTTTTTAAATAACATTAAAGGGATACTTCACCCGTTGAAACATGAATCTGTATTGACATTTAGTCATATATGTAGTAGAAATGTGAAATACATTTTGAAGTTGGTGCCTTCTTGGCCGTGAAAAGGCAGAAAGTGTCTTTATGGCTCATGTGGATGAAAGACACCAAATCCCAGAATGCACAGCACCGCAAGCCACTCCCGCTAAGGTCCTCGAGGAGCATATGTGAACAGCTAGGTCGGGAGAATCTCCGGGGAAGTCCTCCTGTAAATATCTAGATATTATCCGGAGTGCATATGTGAAAACGGCTTTTGTCTGTGTCCATAGGCAAACAGTGAGAGCACCGACACTACCAGTCCGCCCCAGTTTGAGCCGGCCCGGGTTCCTCGTCCTCACCGCCGCCGACAGGCAGGCCTTATGTCTCAGCAATACACCAACGCCTCATTTAAGAAGCTCTTTATGGGCTCAGAACAACAATAATCAACAACTTGATGAACTCCATCAGCAGATGAACTGTGTCCCAGTTCAGGACTGCATCCTTTAAAGGACGCATTTGAGGAGCGATTACTTAAGCGCACAGGGTGTCAAAGGCTGTCCCATTTCAAAGCAGCCAACTAATAAATCCTTTTTTTTTTAACCAGGCAATTTAGGGTCCATCCTGTGCATCCATTGTGGCTCAACATGTCCCAAGATTCATTGTACACCAATTCAAACGAAATGGAAGACTCCAAAGTGGCTCAAGGATGAACTTTTAAATGTAAGTATATGTCATTCCCCACTCTCTCTCCCTGAATTCTGACTCTGCTGTCCTATCTCTCCATTAAAGGCACAAAAAAAGCCAAAAAATAAAAAGCTTCTTAAACGCAATCAGAAACCTGTTGTTTTTGAATGAAAGTAGGTCCTGGAAAAACAATAAATAGCTGCAGTATAGCCACCACATAGACCGTCCAAATAAAATGTCCTTGTAATAAAACTGTATTGTTACATTTTAAAATATAGGCTGAATACATCTACAGTGAAGTTTAAACAAGCTTAAAGTGATACTTCACCCATTTGCATATACATGTGCAAAATACAGTAGGGGTTATCGCAACCTGGAAACCTGGTAGTATTTTTGAATGGTCGTGCATCCTGCCCTCATTTTCCCCTGAGATGGGAAATCTTTGTATTTCTGAGTCTGAAAAGGAGCTTCCGATGACGCAAAATGACGATTTTTGCTTTTCGGAAGCTGTTCGGAAACTACAACGCTAGTTCCTCGTATTTTCGACCGCTGAAGCTACAGACCAATCACAGATCAGTGGATGGGAATTCACTCCCACCCAGCAAAAAGACTTCTTTCAGTGTGGAAACTTCTTACTGTGTGATTAGATGCAGGCTATGAAACCCACAGGAAAACACATACATACATCCCCCCCAACTGCACACACAAAATCACACACCACACAAACCCCTCAGCGCACATTCACACATACACACCCCACAACACACACACACACGCGCGCGCACACACACACACACACACACACACACACACACACACACACACACACACACACACACACTGAAAGAAGTCTTTTTGCTTAAACCAAGGAGACACTTGTCAAAATAAACCAACATGGGTTAAAATATAGGTCCCTCAGATCATAAGAGCTGAAGTGTGTGTGTGTTTGTGTGTGTGTGTGTGCTGTATGTTTCTAGACACGCTTCAAACATCACCGGACATAAATCTAAAATTACCCTTTTGACCGCAAAAGCGCCGGATAAACACGCACTCAAAGGCAACATTTTGTCGCCTGGTCTCTCTGTAAATAGCTTCACATTTAAATTAATTTCTGACTGTGGAAAGCAGCACTGTCCTCTGTGTGTTCACGTCGTAATAAAAATGTTTGTGTAATACGAGAAAAATACCCCCAGATTCTCTCCAAACGGCTTCACTCCTTAGCTAAAATGTAAAAACATTTAATGATCAAAAGCTTCAGTAATGCTCGCATGAGCCCCCTTTAACTCGACTCCCCCCTTCTGCCCGTTGGCTCGTCATTTTTTTCTTCATCAGAGTGGGATGTAGATTTGTGAGAGGATCTCTGCACCAGTGTTTTTTTTCTGGACTGGAGGATATGGTGGACGCCAGTCTGCTGGAAGCCGTTTTGATGGACACAATTTTTTATTGATGAGAAAAAGAAAAGTCTACTGCAAGATTTTTTCGGATTTTTGCAGGTAAGAACATTAATGTCTTGATGATGTTTATTTGAAATAAGGTCGGACCTATCATATCACTTTTAATACTGTTTGCTTATGACAAATGCTTTCTCTATTTATCCTTTCCCGTTACTGCTGTTTGTTAATCGTCTTGTGTTTCAGACTTACTAACGTAGAAGTATTTTAATTCGTTAACAGAATTAAAGCGGACTCAAAGTCGTTAATTGCATTTATTAATTAGGCTATTGTTTGCAAATTGTAATTTCCATAGTTGTTTTGATACTAAATGGAAGCTGAGGTAGGCTTTTGCTTTTTAAAGAAATAACATTTCTATTAATTCTATTGCAGAAACAACTTTTGATATGTCAAGTAAAAGCATGACGGTTGCACAGTTTAACCATAGCTTCTGCGCCCTCTGCTGGCCAAAGAGTATATTACAGAAACAAAAGAAAGAGCATGAATATCATTTTCTTTTTGGTCTGATAGAATCAATTTCGGATGCTGGTGGTAAGTCAGATATTTTTGTTTATTAGACCTTAAAATAATTATTTGTTTAATCCAATTTTATATACAATTCCTTTCTTTCAGAGGGATGGGACTCAATCACTTCTTGTTTCTGCTGTTCTGTGCAGCCGCCCTCTCTGCCTCTTCAGTTTTTGGTTTAGATGAGAGCAGCGAGGCGTTCAAGTGGACCAGGCAGAGCCTCCCGGTGCTGCAGGACACACACACAGAGCTTTTAAGCCCTCCTTTGTTCAGAGGGCAGGAGGAGGACAAGGCGAGAGGCGGGACAGAGACACTCTGTGGAATAGAGTGTCAAAGCAAACAACCACCTGTGGACCAGACAGAACAGGAGAGGATACTGGGATATGAGACAATGTATGAGAACGGCACTTGCACACACACAGATATCAGTTTGAAGGGTTTTAACAAAACATCTGCAGGTAAACCAGCACGTTCATCAGCTCGTACCCGCAGGAGACGGCAGGTTTATGGAGCAGACGGGCGCTTTGTCATCTCTGACTCTCATTTTATCACCAACTATCCTTTTTCCACTGCTGTCCGTCTCTCCACAGGCTGCTCTGGAGTCCTAATATCCCCAAAACATGTGCTAACAGCGGCTCACTGCATTCACAACGGGAGAGACTACCTAGCAGGTGCTAGAAATCTTAGAGCTGGGGTGCTACAGCTCAAAACCAAGAGAAGAAGAGGAGGGAGAAGGAGAGGAGGGCGACAAAGGGATGGGAGGAAGGAAGGAGGAATGGAGGAAGATGAAGAGCAGAATAGTGTAGATGGAGATGGAGAGAGAAGGAGAAAGGGAGACAAAGGCAGGAGGCGCAGAGGAAGAAAGGAGGATGAGGAAGGGGTAGCTGATCATGGAAATGTAGATGAGTTAGCGGGTGAAAGACGAGGGAAACCGAAAAGTCTCAACCGTGTGCAACGTAACGCTGAAAACAGGAAGCAGCCTGTTTTTCGTTGGACACGTGTTAAACAAATGAAAATCCCTCAAGGGTGGATCCAAAGCAAGAGCTCTTCCAACTCAGTGTCCTCTGACTACGATTATGCACTCCTGGAGCTGAGACGACCCCTCAAACAGAAGTACATGCAGCTCGGGGTGGCGCCCTCAGCAGCATCCCTAACACGCATTCACTTCTCAGGCTATGACACAGACAAAAGTCTACTGGACGGGCCTGGACATGAGAAAGTGGTGTATCGTTTTTGTTCAGTGTCAAACGAGTCCGACGATTTGATTTACCAGCACTGTGATGCGAAGGTGGGCGCTACAGGGGCGGGTGTTTACATTCGTCTGAGACAGGAAGAGGGAGACATGGGGAGGAAAGGGAAGTGGCAGCGGAGGGTGATTGGAGTGTTTTCAGGCCATCAGTGGGTGGAGGTGGAAGGGGGTGTGCAGAAAGACTTTAATGTCGCAGTGAGAATTACTCCACCCAAATATGCCCAGATCTGCCACTGGATCCACGGAGATCCAAGTCACTGTAAAGAGGTGTGACTGCAAAGCGACTGATTCAATGATACGTGTCAAGCTATGTCCAAGCTTTAAAAATAATCTGAAGATAAAAGTAGGACCTAAACCGCTTTGTACACAGAATCTAGAGTAACATTTGGTTTTTTTTGGCTTAAAACCTGAAAACTGCAGTGTCATGGCTACCCAAAATGTCTTTCATGAAGCATTTAAACATCCAATGGCATGCCTTAGTCATGGCTGCATCACAGTTTTGTACAACATAAAGAAATACTGATCTGTGTAGGTCTATAAAATGTAAGTGTCTTATAAAAGTGTGTGATCTTTTTCAACAGACCCCAAAAACACATTTCATCATATGAGATTACATTGCCCTTTATAAAATGATCAGAATCACAACAGAACAAAAATCGATATAGTACACCAGAAATATGTTTTTTTATTCCTCTGTTCCAATATAGGATATTACCCATAATGCAACTTAATGTCTAACAGTTTGTTATGTTTGTAGCGGCTAATGAATCCCAAGCTGCTAGCCTTGGGCAGATATGAGGAGTGGGCCGCAGATCCTGAAAGCCCTTCTTTAAAACTCCACTCTCACGGATTTTTTTCATTTTCAGACCCGCTCTGACATCACCAGAGGTATTATTTGTTGCACCCATGCCCTTGTTTCTGGATCTATGACCTTTCCCTTTCCCATTCCCATCAGATGTCTGCGGTCTTTTGAAAACCATGTGCAGTTAATAATCGTGAATGACTCAAAGTGTTCTCACCAGATGAAACTGTAAAAAAGAAAGGAAAACGTTACTCCTATTATGCGTATACATTGTCTGTGTTTCTCAATTTTGTATGAAAGCATTCATGAGTAAATCCAGTGCTATTTGTGTTAAATAGTACGTTTACATAACATAAAGATTTTCTATTGTTAAAAGTAAGTGACATTATGTTATTGCAATGTATGTCTGTTACTGCGCTTAAAGGATTTTCATGCCACAAACACATTTTCTTTTTTGATGCTGACCACAAATAAAACTGTTTTCAAACAAGCAGAACAGAGATAAGTGATGAGCCGTGAGGGTCGTTTGGATCACTGTATTTTTCTTTTATTGCATCTCATTTGGACTGACATGCGGGTGGGGGGTGGGGGGGTGGGGAGGACGATGCCATCCATATTAATCCAAAGAAAGAACAAGAAAGCCTTCATATGAGTACTTAGCAAACAGCGTTTTTCCACATTCTTTTTGTTTTTATGTGTCATAGTCGTCTTTATTTTTCTTTCAACACTTTGTTGATGCCACAATGGATTAAGATACAGTCACTTTTGGAAATAAACATCACACAAAACATCCAGCTTATACTTGAGTGCTTTACAAAGAGAGTCCTCAAGACTACCAATGACCAAATGTACCAACTGCTTAAACGACCCAAAGAAGACTGAGGCCAATTACAAACACAAACGCTTCCTTGTCAGTTTAAAATTCCACCAGGATAGTATGTCATAGTGGGGACATAGAGACAAGGAGAGGAGCTCTCTGAGAGTATTAAAATGCATCCCAGATTTACTTGTTTTGCATGCTACGATGCAGTATCACTCCACACCAGCAGATGGCGTAATAGTAAACACTCAGGGCAAAGTTTCATCCAACTATGCCTGATTACAGATTGAGAGGTATGTACAAAGAAGGCGGGGTTTTGCGTCTACTTGCCTTTTTTCAACCATATTATTAGAAGTAACTAAAAATATATGATACATTTTTTTTTTTCTCAAAATAAAGTTAAAGAAAATATGTAAAATCTATAATTTAAAATAGTCTAAATGCATATGTCAATTTGAACAAAGTTCAGAAAAATTTGCATGTTTCATACAATCCCTAAAAAAAGAAGAAGAAAAGAATAAACAGAAGACAGGTTGATGATAAGTCCAGATTTGCAGTTCAAGTTGTTCTCAGGTACGTTTTCAATTCAGAGTTGTTGAAGTAGACAGCTGGGAGGATGGATGGCCAAGCAGATATAGGTACAACCAAGTTTTAATGACATTAACATAGCTCAGTATTAGTTTGAACAACAGGGGCAGAGGAGTGGGAGTGGGAGGTTGGCCAGTGAAGTTACACACACCGAACACAGTCCACATTTAACAACACGGTCCTCATCTGGGAGATGCGCAAAGAAACCAACATATATCCACCATTCCAATCAGCTGATACGCAGAAATCCAGGATGAATCTAAATACACATTAATTTATTTTTTTTGTTCGTTTTTCCATAGTATATTAAGTAAAGGTTAACACTGATATACACGCACACCCACACACACAAACGGGTTTATGTTTTCTGTATCTAGGGTTCACATTCACAGTTGTGCTACAACATTAGATAAGGAGGGCAGGTTTCTTCAGGGCGAAGGAGGGCAGAGATGGTTGATGAAATGGCTGGTTGGCTGAAGGGCATGACTGAGGGGAAGGCAGTGGGAAAGTGCAGACATCCACATCCACAGAGCTCCAGACACAATGCAGACCTACAGAGGAAAGAGGGAGAATAAACTTGATTGGAAAAAGTCCTCTCCACTGTCATGGTTGAAGTCTTATTCAATATATCAAAATAATAATGTATATAATTCACATGACAGTTTTGGTTTGCCTTCGCCGTGTTGACATTCAAACTGTCATTCACATCAATTAAACCGATAATAAAAAAAAGTTCCCAAAATATTGACTTTTTAAAAGGTGCAGTCAACAATTTGTTACTTCACGTCTTTTCAGCAAATATTGCTGTTTAGACCATTTGCCAAGATGGTGGGGGATTTACAGATCACATTTGATAGACATCTCTCTGAGACTGAAAATGCTTTTCAGTACATTTCACAGTTTGCAGTCAACACATGTCATGTTAGCTAACAACCCCTTATTTGTTTGACAACTATAAACAAATGCTGTACATTGGCCCTGTTAGCTAGTACATGCTTTCACATGGAGCTAAATTCCCCCATTGGATACTCAACATGAGCTGGCATGAATATCCACTCGTGGCTACAGGAATCAACTGCAGACAAAAGACTTGCCAGGTGTAAAAAGCTGAATTGCTGCTGTGACTACACCTAAATTTGGTTTTCTGAATTATTTCATTACTTTTATTATAATTTTTAAAGCAAAAAAAAAAAACCCAAACAGATTTAAAACCCAAAGTCAGGAAAGTTGACCGAAACTTAAACGCAAACATTTAAACTGATTGATCCTAAGTTCTCATGCTTTGTAAACGCTTCATATTTTTTGCTCAAGACTTGGATTGTTCAGAAGTTGTAAAGGATTTGGGTTTTCAGTGGCTTTAAAGTAAGCTTGCAGCATTTATTTATCAATATGTTATACCTTGGGGGTTTACAGGTCAGTCAGTCTACATGAAGTCCTTAATGTTGAGGTCATCCAGAGCGTTCCTCGGTGGTGGAGGCTTCCTGGGGCTCTGGGCTGCTCCGGGAGACATCTGCAGACACATTTGACTTTTAGCGCTTTGACTCTTGCTCTGACTTTTGTTAATAAATAATATTAGATTTAGTGTGTGTGTGTTACCGGTGCCCCAGGGGTCGCTCCGGTCGCAGGGAAACCCGGCCTCACCATCGGCATCATGGGAGCTCCTGGTGCCCCAGGCTTAAACAGAGACAGTGGAAGGAAAAAGAGACAGTAAGACACAATGTCTGACACCTGATGGGTGTTAGGGACACCTGAGGGACTCATTGTCCATCAATGTCTAGTAATGTCCAGACTTGGTGCAGGGACATTACTAGACTATACTGGACTGGTGGTCTTACCATGCTGAAGCCAGGGTAAGTCCCCATAAAAGAAGGGACCCCCATGGGTACGGTCTACAGGTGTGAAGGGGAGGGAGAGGAGGAGTTGGGATGTTACTAGACTACATATAAGACAGACAGACACAAGATGCAAACAATGTACACACCCAAATCTTAAATAAAAAATGGACACACTGATTTTGGACAATAACATTCGACAGAACAAATAAAGAAAATAAAACACAACACAACACAACTTTAGTCCTAAAATAACTAACTACACATGCACAAGGGTTTCAAGAGCAGAGGAGAAGCTTTTTGCAGGATGCCTACAGATGAGAATGTAATTTCTGTTTTAGCCAGAAAGACAGCTAAGCTATCAATAAGGAGCTAATGTGTTAGTGAAGGGTGTTCAGCTGTGAGGGGGAGAACCAGGAGGCTATCCCGGACTCTAATAGGCTTAAAAATAAAAAAAATAAGATTAAAAGAATTGAAAGAAGAAGAAGCTATATCAACAGCTTCTAAATTTGGCTTTATCATTTGCCACTTCATTACTCTCCAGTAGATGTTCCAGATCTATCAGAAATCCCAAACTGCATATTAAAATCTGCCTTTATTTCTGCCCTTGGTCTGTTCCAGTGTCACAAGTTTGATCCAGCCTTTTTCCCCTTATTGCTGCCATGGCCCTCAGTATGCTACATTTGTTATAAAACCTGGAACCTGGAGAGCTAGATGAAGGCAATGCTCATGATTGCTGCGATGCCCTGTCTGTAGCTGCCATGCGTCTCCACTCCATGCTATAAGACACAGACAACATTTACCATGGGAGCACCCCAACATGGGGGAGCTACCTGAGGAGCCGCTGGGGTTCCCATTGAGAGATCTGAAAGAGAAAGAGAGGTACTGCAACATCACTGTCTTCATTCACTGACATCAATGACACCACATTAGATAAACACAGTTTTGTTAAAAACATTGTGAATTAAAGGGATACTTCACCCGTTGAAACATGAATCTGTACTGACATTGGGTCATATATGTAGAAGAAATGTGAAATCAATTTTGAAGTTGGAGCCTTCTTGGCCGAGAAAAGGCAGAAAGTGTCTTTTTGGCTCATGTGGATGAAAGACACCAAATCCCAGAATGCACAGCACCGCAGACCACTCCCACTAAGGTCAGGTTTACAGACATATTTACTTCAACACATACGGCCGTTTCCTCAACTGATTCTGAGATTTTTTCCAGAAGGAATTGGTATCTTGGAAATTCCTTGCAGAAAACAGACTCTATGTCTGTGTCCATAGGCAAACAGTGAGAGCGCCGACACTACCAGTCCGCCCCAGCATCGAGCCGGCCTCGGCTCCCCGTCCTCACCGTCGCCAACAGGCAGGCCTTACGTCTCGGCTGCTGAGCTGGCAGCGGCTGGCGGCGTCCAGGAATATAGCAATACAGCACCGAGACGGTTGCTGCAGACAGGCTGGTTTAGTTTCTTGGCTGCTGTGGCCGCTAGCCATGACACAAGACCGGCCTGTCGGCAGCAACCATCTCACCGCTATATTCATATTTTTTCGCCATTATCAGCTTTCTCCATAGAGCCTGTTAGCATAGCTTCCAAGCAATATGGCGGACGTTAAGTTTCGATTCTGGGAGTGAGTTCCCACCCACTGATCTGTGATTGGTCTGTAGCTTCAGTGGTCGAAAATATGAGGAACTAGCCTTGTAGTTTCACCCTGCTAACCGCAACAGCATCCAATGACGCAAAATTACAATTTTTGCGTCACTGGAAGCTCTTTTTCCGACTTAGAAATACAAAGATTTCCCATCTCAGGGGAAAATGAGGGCGGGATGCACGACCATTCAAAAATACTACCAGGTTTCTAATGATACAAAGCTTAATGCAAATGGGTGAAGTATCCCTTTAAATCAGTGGTAAGAAATACACTTATTTGCTTTTTTAACAAGATCAATACCACAGAATCTTTTTGGCAGTTTAAGTCTTGAGCTGAAGCTAGGAGGTGATTAGCTTAGCTTAGTATAAACGAACGGAAACGGAAGAAAATAACCAAATTGCTTTACAGCACCTATAGAGCGTGCTAAAAATGTATTATTCTTTTAATGTCTGATTTTGTATTTCATAGTATGTAAAGTTACATGCTGCAACTCTTTCCTAAAAACATTTTAGACAAGGCCAGGTTAGCAGGTTAAATGTGCTGATTTGACAACATTTCGAAACAATCAAATCTGTCTGTAATGACAGGTTACAGCAAGCAATATTTTAGCCTAGCTTAGCTACGAATTGTACACATGTCCAACAGTAATTGACCAATGAACAGAACTAAAGCACACAATTTAACATTTCTTGCTTGTTTAATCTTTCGCTTTTCCTTTAAAACAAACAAACGCAGGTGAATTGTGGTACAGTCAAGAGAACCAGTCACCTTGTTTCCCGTCGTTATGCTAAGCTATGGGCTAACTGGCATCTAGCTAAAGCTTTTCATAGGTACAGGGGTGTCAAGCTTCACAATCAATGAGGTCTTGTCATTTATCTTTTACAAATAAAGCAAATAAGCACATTTCTCCCAATTTAGAACAACTTTCATAACTCCACATCCATGATATTGCTCGTGATCTAAATGACTACTTACTACTCGCCATGTTAGCCATAGAGGTGTCAACATCACCCCCCTGAGGGGTCAAAGTCGGCTTCATTACATCTCCTAATCCATCAAATACTACAGAGAGGGGAGGGGAGAGGGAAGGTTGATATTAGCATCTTTCAATGTAAGCAGTCCTCACACTCTAACAGAAGTCATCCTTCCTACTGGGGATTACCATGACAACCAACAGATGTCTCCATGACAACAGAGAAGAGAGAAGCACTGGTATGTGAGCTAAAGGCCCAATTTTTATTACATCATAGAAAATCAAATCTATAGAAAAACATAAAAACAGTAAATTTTAGTATTTCAATAAATGGAATATCATTTGGTGCAGACTGAGTCAATATATAGTCATATCTTTTACAGGAGACATCTGTCAGCTGTTTAGTACTGTACTTATTTTCAATATGGACAAAGAAAATTAGATCAAATTTGAAATATATATATACATTATTGTTTAAAACCTGAAGTTTGACCATAAAGTGCTGCATCTTACCACCATAACAACATGAACAGGATCAAGAATACATTTTCAGTGCCGGTTGGTTGAATTACTTTTTTCTTAAGGATTATTTGTGTGAATGCTGCAGAAAATATGATGAGGGGAATAGGCACTGCAGCTAGAATGAAGCTAAGCTAAATGCTAAAGCGTCCTGCATCATCACTCTCTGTGAGCGTAGAGCGTCAGTAATGGAAGGGACGGTGCAGCTGAGCGTGCCTTTCACCACTGCAATGCAGCAGTGCACTGTGGGAAGTTAGCGTGTTAAAGAGCAAAGGAAACTCACCCAGTCAAATGGCAGGAAGCAAGCAATGAGCCAGCCCATGAAACAGTTGGAGAGAGAGAGAGAGGAAGAGAGAGTGAGGAAGAGAGAAAGAGAGAGAGTGAAGTGAAAAAGCACAGATGCCAGAGAGGGGGGAGAAAAGCATTGAGGTTTAAAGGAGCGGGAGACAATGGAACCATCCGAGTTTAAAGCATGAACGATAGAAAGAAATAGGGGAAAGAAAGGGTTAAGCCTTCAAGCAGTAGTATTGCAGACCATCAGTTGTATAACATAAAGACCAATGGCACAGGACAGGGGATGAGAGGAAACAGGTGAGCAGGGTACATGTTGCCATGGTAACAGTCACCACTGAAACTAATTGAATAATGCTGACAGGTGGGAGAGATGAGAGGAATTCCCCAAAGACAAAAAAAAAAAAAACAGAACATGATGTGAGGATGACGTTAACTTGACCATATATGGACATAGTTTAAATTCACATGACTCAACAGTGTCTGCACTTTATATCCAACAAATATAACCCAAGTTTTACTTTCTCACAATCTCTTCAAATTCAGCATCCTGTTCAGAAGCCTATATCTATGAAAGTAGTCCCCTGGCTGTTGTTTTAAAATAAAGCTTGCTTACAAACATTTACATTTCACGACTTTGGATTTGCAACAACAATCACAAATCTGTAGTAAACCGAGCACAAACGACTCAGTTTGTTTTTGTTTAGATACTGTATAAGATTTGTCTACACATAAGTGTGCAAAGTGACTGACATGCAATAAGTAAAAAATAAAGTAGTCAACGTATTAAACAATTAAACGTTGGCTATTGTATTTTTTTCACACATGCCATCCTGAAAGTCTCTAGAACATTTCAGGACAGCATGCTCCTTTATTACCCTGAGTTGCCCTCACAGCAGGAGTAATTACACATATTCACAGTATCAACAAAAGAGTGGGAAAGAACAAACTAGCAAAAGAAAAGAAAGTGAAGCAGGCCTCATTACGTGCAGAAATTAAACTGTTGGCGCAGTGTCCCCAGGATATAAACATCATAACCACCGACCACTCGCTTGTGGTGAATATTCCTGAATAAGTCATAAGTCACCCTGACTTCTAACAGAAATTTTGTTAAGAGGCTGTCAGGAAAAAAAGTTTAGTTTGTTTGAAACATGCAGCTCACCTTAAAATAATTATGTGCATCTGTGAAAGGGGCGTTTGTTTTACTCAACTGCAGCCCCCTGGTTATAAGTCCCTGACTGCCACCCCAAGTGGATGTTCTGACTTTTTATACTACTAATCCTGACTTCAACACCTCATAAAGAAAGCTAAGATACACGATCCAGTAATGATGCCAGAGTGTTACTTACAGCATCCTATTTTGACTCTTAAAGTTATTTCAAATGTAAAAGCTGTTATATTTAGCAACTTGGGATGGACAATGGGCTGCATTTTATTATTGTGTCAAGACTCATTATTAGGTGTCATATAAGCAAAAAATAAACAAAAACAAAGTAGATAGCTAACAATAACCTGTTTCGTAAACCTTAACCAAAGTTGATAGAGCGACTGAAAAATCCATTTTCAAAATCGACCATTCAGCCAGAAAATAGATACAGTGGCTGTAACAACAACTGCACGACAACAACAACAAGACAGCATGCAGTCATTGAGGAATTATCAATGGCTAATGTCATGGATGGATTATGATGCAACTGGCCTCTGAGCAGAGAAATGTAACGGCTCTTTGCACTCCTCTTCTCACTGTCAGTGTTTTGCAGGTGAACCAGAGCTTATATATATTTACACTGGAGATTAAGAGGCAGTCTAAACCTGATTTATATAACTTGCCTAAGTGACATTTCTCTATTACTTTAAATATTACTCTAACTTACAGGAAGCATGCTTTGTAGCTCTGATTTTAATAAAACAATAAAAACTGAATTTGGGGTTGCATGGAGGATTCATTTCCAGACACTCAACTTAAAAGGTTCTGAGCAGGATCAGAAGCAGAAAAGCACAATCAGGACATTTTTAGTTTTTCCGGGTACTGTAACTCAAACAACAGTCTGCCTGTATGCTGCCCATCAAGCAATCCATCCATGACTTAACCACAGTGTTTTAACAAAGATGGAAATAAATAGCTGAGATGTCAGCAACATGTCCTTATTTCTGAGTGCACACACTATACATGCAGAAGGTTGATGCACTGGTTTTACCTGACATGAGTTCAGCACCAGGGGCAGCAGGCGCAGCAGCAGCAGCTGTAGCGTCTCCTCCTGTGGACTCTGGCAGGTCAACACCAAAATAAACCAAACCAAACCGTGCCAGGTCAAAGCAAGAGGAGCCATTCCCATCGCAGCATGAGGGCAAAGAAGTGGTTATAGTCAGCCTTCTCCTTCACACTGGTAATGCCAAACAGAGTGCTTAGAGTTAGAGAGCATGTTTTATAACACCACACACACACACACACACACACACACACACTTTTATAATTGACTTATCTGACAGTCTTGCATTTTCAATGTAAAACACACACAAACTTCAGGTTTGAAATCACTACTTGCAGTTTATGTAATTTGAACAATTCAACAAGATAACACCTGTCTCTGATATCTACTTGCAGCACTTTATCAACCTCCTCACAAATGATTCCCCTTGTTAAGAAATGATGAAACTAAAGAAATCAAATATGCAACAATGTAACGACTCATTAGTTAGAATATAAAAAAGCCAAACATCAATCTCATTATGGTTTCATTTGTAACTACTCTACTCCTCTTCACTGATGATGCGTTCAGGAACAGGGGGAGGCAGGGGAATAGAAGACAATCATGTGAGTTACCCACCACCAAAAAGGTTCATGATGGCTCCTGTGCCAATTTTGGGTGGGGGTGCGGAACAGAGAATGGGGGCAGGGGAGCTGAACACATCCGCTGGGGAGGGCAAGGTGAAGATGGTGTTAAGAGCCCAAACACACACGAGTACACACAGACTGTAACTACGAGTCATTATAATGCACATTTATCATTTGCAATCGCAGCACACGCAGTTCATGCTGGAACAGGAAGGAGGTAAGAGTGATTTAGAAAATGAATCAGACAGCTCAGAAGCTTTAAGCTGACCCATATGTGAGCAATCTCATTTCCTTCTCTTGTTCCTAAATCAAAGCCATGGACAAAGCTGAAAAAGAGACACGGCAAGACAGGATATGAGAGTGGGAGCACGCGAGAGATGGCAGAGCAGGAGCAACAGGGTACCTGCTGTAAACAAGTCAGCACTGGGAGTGGGGTCTGCTTTGGTCAAGCTCGTGTCTGGCATGGAATCAAAAATATCTACGAACACATACGCATCCAGAGTGTGAGGAATAATAAAAATGCTCAAACACTTAAAACAGTGAGGATGATCAGACATGAAACAGACCTTCAAAATGTGCAAATAAGTCAGAGTGAATAAGACTTGAAAGGTGAGGGGTATGACAAGCATCATTACAGGACATTCAGGAGAATATTAAAGACAAGATGATAACAAGACCACACACATCTCTAATGTTTACCACTGAAAAGGTCAGTCGCAGGGCTGGCGGCGCTGGGGGATATGGGAGCTGAAATGGTTGCGGTGGTGGTGATGGTACTGGAGGTGAGAAAAGGTGAAGGGGAGGGGGAGGGCACCACAGAGCTAAAACAGGCATCCAGGGAACTTCCCGGGTTATTATTCTCCATTGTCATCATGCTGAAAAGGTCTAGACCTGGAGACGTTGTGTTGGTGCTACCTTCCGAGGGGGCAAAGGGGTCTTGAGGGAGGGAAAAGGATGAGAGAGAAATGCAACACATGGAGAGTAAAAATGAAAGTTAGACAAGGACTTCGATACAAAACAGACTGGATGTTAATGTGAGGATGACGAGAACATGAAAGCGGAGGAAGTAGGGTTTAAGAGGAAAAAGAGGAGAAAATGTGCAAAGCTCCAATACTCTGTTGAAACCAGTGGAGAAAAGTGCTAAACAGCACTGGGGAGGGAAAGTGCCAAACAAATGAAGCCAATATTTTCCTCCTTTAAAGTAAATAAAACTAAGAAACAATCCACAGCTGACCTACACTGAACAAAAAAGAAATCTCCCACCAGCAACCTTTTTTTCACAACAGAAAACGCACACATCATATAAAACCAAACGACAAGAGATACATAACACTATTGTCTTCTATAGCCATGGCAACAACAATAGCACTGTCCAGACACCCGCAGTAATGAGAAGCAACTCTATACGCCTACTATCCCTGCACAAAGATGAGATGAAACCCTGATAAAAAACATTAGATCCACAAGAAATGCACACACACACATCTGCAGAAACAAGCCTGTAGGTAACAAAACATGCTTGAATTAACCAAATTGGGACAAAAAAAAGTATGGTGGTTATTTACTTAAAGTAAAGTTGCAACACTTCTTTATAAAAATATTCTATCACAAGTAAAGCCGTAACTAGCCTGAATGAAAGGGTATTCATATTGTTGGCAAAACATACTATTGGGAATACTTCTTACCCACATACACATGCATACCCGTAAAAATGTGTAAATGAATGTAATAAATACTCAATAACCAATGAGGTTAAAACACGACAGTAATTGCACAGAGTCCATTATTGCACTGAGTGCGGGGGTTAGTTCTATCTGTGTGTGTATATTGCTCAACTAAAGCTGCAAAAAGTAAGCTAGTGAACAAGAACCGTGTTCTGTCTTACGTTTTAGTAAAGTCCACACTAAACCCTAAGTTAAAACTAGTTAGTCACTTCAATTTTGTCAGGGTTTGGTTGCACCAAACAAATCAGTACATTTTATGCTAGCCGGGATTATAAAAAGAAGTGCGGGTATCATGTTACTTTACTCAACAGCAGATCGTAGCATCAATATTATGGAGAGGGCTTCAAGTGAAGGATAGGGATGCAACTATTTCTCAGGTCAGTCAGCTTCTAAGACATCTCTCTCCTTCATCAATTTCGTCCACAGTGTCTGAAACTGCTTCTGGTGACAGTCACGTATAATTTCATTACTGTAAAAGTATTGAAAAAACAATTTTGTTGAAAGTACGTTTTAACTGAATGCGACCAATCAGTGAAAATTAGTGTACTTAATGCAGTGTTTGTTACAGTGCTGCCTCTCGTGCCCAATGTCTTTGAACAGACTGACAGCTGAAAATAACTTCTGTAAACTGCAGTTGTGGAAAATGTACGTAAAATATGACAAAGCATTATAATTTGGTGAAAGCCTACAGAAGTGTTCTACAGCTGGAGAGAAATAACAACAGCGACACTGAGTGAGGAAATCATCAACTACAACATAAAGTAGTTTAACTGTATTTTATAATTGGGCCGCTAGAAATGATCTCCTGCTCAGTCTATGGAAACATTTTTAAAAAAGAGTAAAAAAAAAAAAACCTTCATAGATTTCTAAGGGTTGCAATCTATTGCAGAGAACGCACTACCAACGGTAAACAGCCCGTAAAACCTCTGCCCCTCAATATCCCTCCAAGTTATCCCAGCTACACCATGACAATCGTATAAACAGACGACTTACAAGCTACAGTAGGTGTAAGATTTAAAGAGGTCATATTATGCCCTTTTGGGGGTTCGTATATTTAATCTATGTACCTACTGAAGTATGTTCACAATAGCTAAAGTTCGAAAAAAAAGTGTCTGTTTTCATGTACTGCCGCTCCATGCACCGGCTCACTTCTGACTCTCTCTCTAAGACTCTGAAGTGCCCACGTTCAGAGTCCCCACGTGTGCCAAGTCTGATCTGATTGGTCGGCCTGTCGGCTCTGCCGTAATTGGTCAGTCGCTCAGCACGGTTCTCAAAAATGTAACGCCCCTTTTACCATATTGGGAATGCAGCCAGTTTGGCTCCGAGGGCCAGGGAGTAAAAACATTAGCACCTTAGCACTACTGTGCTACCGCAGGCTACGGCATATCATGGGCGTGCTACAGAAGTTAACGGGCATGCAACATGAGCTGCAGGGCCTGCCACAATGAGCCAATGGTCTTAGATCAGTGATATCACACTGACAAGACGTCACACTGGCAAAAAAAATTCGAGCTGGGCTAGAACCGAGCGTTACATGCAGCTAATGCTGCAGCAAACAGGAGGACGTAGGAGAAGCTGCGTTTCCGCGGACTTTGAATTTTTGCACATAGATGTGCCTAAACATGCACAGGACACTTGGAAAACATAGAAAAAGCATAATATGACCCCTTTAAGATGTCTGACCTGGTGCAACACCTTAAATGTTAAAACGTAAACTCTGTGCTCAATTAGAAATGACATTCAAACTAGGCCATGTTTGAACTTACACACAGCTGGTGCAACCCAGTGCTCCGCCCTAGTTACTGTTGTAGACAAATGACACAAATGCATTTCAAAGAATCATTTTGAATTTGGAGTATTTACCTCTTGAAATTCTACGTAGTTTGTTTGAAAAATATGTTCTTAATTTCAAACAGGCATAGACAAAAGCAAGCATCTAATTTCTGCCTGGTTTGTTCAGCTTTAAAGAACCCTGTAGCTAGCTATTTTTTAATGTTAGTTAGCCTACAGTTAGCTTAATGAGTCTGATGAAAACGCTGTCTTTTGTTGCTTTAAACATTTCCACCTGACTGGATTTAAAACGAGAATCCTGTAAAAGTGTTTTAATGTCAACTTGAAGGGTACATGGTGAATATGATATAAGGCTTTAAGAGCTAAAGGGCCAAAGCTCACAGGACTTCAGCAAAGGGCATAGTTGTTGTATCGCAGTGGAAAGCTTTTCATGATTTTGAACACCTACAGTGCACATCTACTTTGTTGCTTTTACCCTCACTCTTACTCAAACAGCCATACAAACACAGAAACAAACTTTCAGACACCCACCAGCTCCGGCGTTCGTAGCAGGGGCAGGCGAAGCAGCGGCACCACCTTCAGCAGTGGCTGCAGAGGCCTCAGTGGTAGGAGCGGGTGTTGAAAAGGTATCTGAGGTTCACAGAAACCCCAGGAGAGGACAGAGACAGAGAGAGAGAGAGAGAGAGAGAGAGATCAAGAAATAAAGTTGAAAAGAAAAATAAACAATCAAGTTGTGTAAGGAGGAAAAAGAAAACATCAGGATAATTGAGGTTAGATAAGAAGCTACTCAAGCATCAGACATTGACAGGTGAATGGACAAATGGGAATACAGACAGGAGGCACTACAGCAAGGATTAATCTACTGCACGGAGAGCAGAATAAGCTTGAAATCTACAAGTGTTACAGCTGCCATCTGTAACTGTAGCCATGTGACAGGGTTTGGCAGAATTGCTTTTCCCTGAGGTCATAGAAAAGCATGTCTGCCAATCAAGCAAGATGCATGTGGAGAATGAGTGTAGCAGTATGTGCAATCTGAGTGTGCAGCTACAAAATGAGAGTATGTGGAGTATCTGTAAAGGAATATTGCACTTGTGCTTGTGCCAGACAGAGTCATTGTGATAATGTGTTTATATTCACATCACTATATTGTGCATGAAGAAGTAAAAGTAATGAATCATGAAATAAATAATCACACGAATAAGATATTCAAAACTAATAAATTAACAAGTAATTGTGAATACAATAAATTACTATTATCTTCTTATTGGATGTTTTCCATCACTATTTCCATACTTGCAAAGTTATTAGAAGTCTTAAAAAAAAATCAACGTATCTGCATTAACCCAATAGTACTTAGATTTTATTTCACATGTTTTGTGTCACTTTTCATTCAGCAATGTTTCACTTAAATAACTGTGGTCTTACCTTTTATTAGTACAGCTCTTCTAAAATCTAACTAGTTAAAGGATTTGGTAAGGAGAGCATGTGCTGGTCAAACCTCATCAGTGTTTTGATTCAATGATCAATCAATTCATCAGTCACCTCTCTTTCATTAAGAACTGGAGGTGATATTTTGAATTTTATAAGTTTTAATTTCCATCACAATAGTATGCAAGCTAAAATCAGCCTAAATGCTGGAATCTTTACTGTCACAGTCCTGTTACTGAATCCTATACATCAAACATGTTTGGTATTTTTTGGGGCAGCACTTAATGTAGCTGTTGAGGAGATTTAAGCTTGGATATGTAAATTCATTATAATAGCCTACCAGATCATCTGTGCTTACAAAGATTAAGACCATTTCTCCTCCAGTTGTAGGGAAATGTAAATCAGGTGTACTGGGAATGTAGCTCCTCTGGCCTAACATATTATGACCTGCCATGGATGTGATGCTAGGTAATAATATGTTAGGCTAATTTAAGCTAACAATCTAGCTAGCTTACTCTTTAAGATTGTTGTATCAGTAGCTAACTGAAGCTATCTACCTAAATAGCCTGGCTAAAATAGATCAAGTGCAATCGATCAGCTGAAAGGTTTCAGGGTAATTAAAGTGACAAGAAATAAAATGTGGCAAGAAGTTTTTTTGTTATTGGGGAAATGCTATCACGTAATGTACTTACTGTATGTTAATAATAAAGTCCATAAAATATCTTCTGTATTAGGTTAAGTTCTCAAGTAACAGTTCATTGTTTTATATCATATATATATAATTATTTATTTCATGATTATTTATTGTGCTCTATTTTCAAATCGAAGCTGAAAACAATGAGCGTGTACATCAATGCATCATTTTAAGTTCAACGTTATTGATGATGAAACATCATCAGCAGAATACAACAAATATTAGTGAAGTTCAGTCTAGATACTGTATGTGTTTGTGCATGCAGTCGTCTTTGTGTTATATTGTGTGATGGTTCTCGGATTGAGCTTCCCAGAGTGATTCTTTCATAGAGAATTTTCTGGAAGCCCACTGACCTCCCAACAGATCCATATTGGCGGTGCCAGGGGAGGTGACAGCTGCTGTGCTAGTGGGAGGAGCTAGAGAGACTCCAGGTTCTGCAGCTGCAGGAGTGGGCGTCGCTGCAGGGGAGGGGGCGGTCTCTGCTGTGAGGGTGGGTTCAGATAGCAAGGAATCGCCCATTTCTGCGAGCACCAACAGGGTGTTCGAAAGCCCAAAAGAAAAGGTCCAAAAAATAACCCAAAAAAGGAACCAAATAACCAGTTGAGTCACCGTCCCAACAGTGAACAAAACAAAGCGAAACAAAAGTACAATTTAAATCAAATCCAATTGAAAATATAGGATTTACCAACCAAAGAAACCCAAATATTAACCAAATTAAGATAGTCAAATTATCAACATTACCCAATCATAACCAATAAAACAACCAACAAAAATAGCCCCCATTATAAACCAAAAATCAGACGATGGAGTATGTGGAGGGAAGGGAGAGAGAAGGCAGAGAGAAACAAAGACACTCAGACTAAAGAGAACAACTTGAGGAGACAAACAGGGAGATAACCACATAGCATTTCTACATCGAAGTCTGCTTTATATGGATTAAAACACCAACATGGCCTCCAGTTGACCTCAATTTCAGATAAGAGTTTGCTCAGAAAGAAAGTCATACACACTGAGGTATCCTGGAGGATGATTTAAGACTACTGTACTTTAGTCTAGGCAATTGACTGGAGGTGAATGAGAAACTTTGACTGACACTCACCTGATCCAAGGAGATCTATGAAGCAAACATGGGAAAGGGGAAATGTGTTAGTTCAAACTGTTTATGAGGTGTTCCTTTAGACTGTAGTGGTTTAAATGTAAATGAATCAAGCTCTACAAAGAAAAGTAAATATTTAAATGTTTTGCAGTTAACATTGAAATGTGAATGCTAAAAAGTGAATTTCAGCTTCTGAAACGAGTGGAAGAAGGGACTTACCTCCCCAAGATGTGGGAGCAGCTGATGTCCCGCCTGAGGGACCCGAGGAGGACAGTGGATCCAGGTCCAACAAGGAACTGGAAGATGAGGCAGAAAAAAGGCGAGTTGAACAACAGCTAATGCAACCAGCCATGTCCTATCCAACATTTTATTCGCTAGGAAGTAAATACCAAATATGGTCAAATGAAATAATCAGTCATTATGTTTGCTCGTAAAGGGGCGGGGAAACTGTTGTCTAAAAAAAAACCTCTATTCAAGGAATGACTATCAATGTGCTGTTTCCTAATTGAATCATTATCAGAAGTAGCCAGATGTACTTTGAGCTAGAGACTTAGTGTGTTTGCATGCTAACATTTATCTATTTGATATAACCACACACACAGCTGAGGTTAATATCATGAATCCTAATGTTTTGGAGATTTTTCACTCAAAAACCCATGTAGGAGCAGAGGGGACAATCAGAGGTATATCAGGTATGGTGCAGACTCTGGTATCCATTAACGTATGTATCAAATATCACAGTAATCAATTCAATAGATTTAAATATTTCCACTTAGACCACATGGTGAACCTCTGAACCGGATGAGTACATCCACAAACCTTTTAGGACTCATTACAAATTCAAACTTTATCGGCACAAATCCAATACATTTTTAAAAAGTCTCATCGAGACAGACATGATCTATTGCTGTAAAATGAGGCCCTTACTCTTCAGCCGGCTCAGGAGCAGCAGCAGCAGCAGCACTCTCCCCAGGAGGAGGCTGCAGTGTGGGGACAGCGTTTGAAGATTTGGCTGGAGTGGATGTTGGCGATACATTGTTCGTTGGAGAGCCCTGGAAGATAGACAAGGGAAACCCCTTTCAGTCTGGCATCAGACCCAAAGAGCTCAACAAAAAAAATAGTTTTTTATATTATTTGAAAGAATCTTACCTTTGTTGGAGACCTGAAAGAGCAAAGACAGATTCATTTGTGAGTGTTTTAATTGAAAAGGACAGCTTTTCTGCACATATTGGATATTATCTGATGGGTGTATTTGAAGAAAGACATTGAACAAAACTAGAAGACAGATTGCATTTCATGTGATCATATGAAGAGTTAATTTCCAAAGAACAAACGGAAAAACACTCTCATTTTGTCTGCAGACATTTTTGATGAAGTTCCAATAATTTAACCCTTCATATAATGATCCACATTGCATGTCAGGATGCAATAATACACATGAGGTGACTACTGTTATTCATAACATGTGTTCAGTTCACACATGTAAACACATCAATAGACACATGTCAACACAAAATCCTAGTAAACTTTGATGTCTATTCACATGGAGATCATCAACATAGTGTAACCCACATGTGAATAATGTGTACCTTTACCTGGTGGTGGTGGGGGATTGATAAGTAAAATAAATCTACAGTTCTCTGAGAAGTAAGAAAACTCCAAAACATTCAATATATGCTCACCCTTCACTGGTGATTCCAAATGAACATAAAAGGGGATAAAAGAGAGGAAGGGTTACAGGAAATCATAGGAAAAGCACTTGTTAGACCTTTTTCTACCAACAATTGGCTTGATTACTCAAGTTTTTCAGTCACACAACTTTTGAAAAACAAGCACGGAGCTTCCCAGAGTCCACCTTCTTTTCCTTATGTCAAGGCGGGATTGTAATTCTTCTTTTATGGCAAGCACCCAAATGGAAATGAAGAGAGTACTAGCTCGACAATCTCTTACCCCTTCTTTCCGCCCTTTACATCCTCCAGTCCATTCATGTGTGTTTCCAGACTCTCCAGGATGCTGCTGGGAGCCTGAAAAAAAAAGGTTGCGCAATCAATTAATAACCAGTTTCAATTTTGTCAACCATTGCAGCATCTGTGTTTGTGTTCCAACTACCAGAGAAAAAGTGGGAAAAATTGAGAGAGACAGAGAATTAGATTATCTCACTGCACTTCCATCATGCATGTAGAAACGCAAACACACAGGACTGGCATGACCTTTTTGTGAAATTCTATTTGAGCTTAACATGCCGACACTCCATCCTGTAATCAGGCACTCAGCAAGGACACCCTGTGGTTACCGGGTCCTCGAGAGGTTTAAACGGACAATCTTCGTCATCTGAATCTGCTAGATCCATCACTACCCCAGGGTGGAGACACTGGGCAGGAGGAGATTGTGATGGGTGATTCATTGGTCATTATGTGTTTTTGAAGTGGGATGGTTGATGTGCTCTACATGCTTGGTAACAATTCTTCTGGGATTAATAAATGATAGCTACAATGTGTTAACTTACGTAGTTGATGTCGGGAATGTCGTTTTTCTCAACTCCAACAGTCTGTGGAGTAAGAAAAATAAACAAGTTGGAAAATTTGCCAAACAGTGCCCATACTGTCAATTCTAACACTATATATTTAACCAATACCACACAATGGGGAGTGCTGTTGTACTGAATATTGGCACGGCAATGATTACGTTGTAGTCATCTTGATAAGCAGTACAACAGCTCAACCTTGAATGTTTTATTTCTGCTTTACAATAGTTGTACTAGTTACCTTACCGGTTTAAGTAAAACACCAACTAAACCAGTTCTGCAACTTGCAAGCAAGCAGACTGTTGCACCCATAAACATGTTCCTGCACTCTATCTACTAAACATTTCCTCTGACTATCTTATCAAAGAGCCTCTGCTTTAAAACTAATTAACAATATTTAGTTATGCATCTATAGTGAAAAATCATTGTTCTGTTATACTCTACATCTACACTCATAGAATGCCTCTTGTCTAATCAGATGAGTTGGTCTGAACTCATTTTTTTAATAAACATCAATAGCATTTGAAGGAACTGCCAATCGAGGAGCTGTCATAGGTTTTTTTCAATTGCCTTCCCAATTGTATGGGATAGGTACACTTTCAAACTTGTCAGCTGTTGGTTGGTATACTGTACATCTCGTTCTTACCATAACAACAACTAGATGGAATAAGCTGTGTCTGTGACTATGTGTGTCGCTAATAACAGAGTTGGAAAGCAGACAGGCAAATATAGACTTCTTTCTGTATTGTGTTTCATTTTTAAGGGACTTTTACTAGCTGATACTAACACACATTAAAATGATAGTAACCTTTATGTTTGGACAAAGAAACATAAATAAACTCGCCAAGGATCCTTCTGTGCTGTTTGAATATTGGGTCTTTCGTACAAGGTTAAAATGTCACTCTAAGTAGTGTCCTAGTTCTCACAGTGGGTGCACAAGTAAAAGGGCAGATACTTCAACTGTCCTATGAAATAGACACTTCAGACAGAGATACCGCTTGTGAAGGTCATACTGAGAACAGGTGGATCTCTTACCTCAGCCAGCTTCATGAATTCTCCGATCTTTGTCACCCTGGTCAGGAACCGCTTGTAGATCTCCAAGGCCTCCTTACAGTCACTCTTCTTCATCTTGAAGTATTTCTCTATAAAAACAAGAAGTGTTTAGGTTCACATTCATCTTAATCAGTGTTTTTATTTGTAAAGTTTCAACCAAGAGTTCCTCATGCACTACTGACCTAACAGGTTGATGACTCCGTCGTTGTAGGATGCAAACAGTTTGACCAGGTCCTTGAAGAGCAGCAGAAATGCCGCATTGATGATCCCATTGTTCAGCTCCTTTGGATGAATCTGAAAAGGCAAAGATAACAGAAAATGTGATGCTGCATGTTTCTATAAAGTAAGTGTGGAAATCAGAGTCACACTCACATCAAACTCCAGGAGTGTGTCAATCTGAGTTTGCAGGACAGGCATGCCTTTCAACAGCTTCTCAGTGGTCATAGTCCTCATCACACCCTCAGCACTGAAACAACAGCAGAGAATCAGATGCTCCACATGGATCAGAACAAACAGTGATTCAGTGAAGTATGGATGATCAGTAAAAACTTTGAATTGTTGACTGGTAATTGCATGATCTGTGTAGAAAGAAGGTAGAGATATGAACAGCTGTTTGACTCACCCCTTCTTGACTCTGGTGAAATCAAAAGCCATCTGGCGGTAGGCAAAGGCTTTCTCGTTCAGGTATCGTCCATACCGTCTGATGAATGTAGACATGTCATAGCCTAACCAGAAACATACATCAAGAGGCGGAAAAGGCTCATTATTAGTGTTTAATCGTAAAATTATGATATTCTTTGGTCTTTTTGGAATACTGTAATGCATTTTATAATTTCTTCCCTTACTTTCTCCTTTGTGAAGCACGTCCTGAGGTTTCTATGAGCTGGGCTAAACATTTTCTCCTCACAGCTAATTTAACATTAGCTGTAGCATGGGGACATGAAGTGCGGGTTACTATCACTTCCTGTTGACATTTTCCTATTTCAGGGTGCCTTAGAAATTGTCCTGCATCCCATATTTTGTGGAATTCAGCTCAAACCATTAGGGACCACAGTTTTGAGAACCATGATGCGATCAAAAACTTCACTGTTGGTGCTGGGTAGCAGTTATTTGCATGAAAGGCGGGGAAAAACTATCCACACAAGGCTGCCTTGCTTTCAATTTCAACCACATGCAGACAGCAATTTTGAGGAGAAACAGCACCATATTTTGTAGCAAATTTGAATAGTAATATAGTTTATTTCCTCAAATATTTATTTGTTTATAAATGTATCAGCTATATTAAAATGTGCTTCTTAGATTCACACGAAAAGGCAAACAAAAAGCATCAGAGACATTGCAACATAATATAGCTGTGCTGACTGGGAATTTAAATAAATGTAGCTTCAAATGTAATTTAACATGCGATATAAGCAGACTGAGACAGAAACGCCAGCATCTGTTTGCATGCATGTGTGTAAAATTACATGTGTGGTCATGTCCAGCCCCTCCTATCTGCCAGATGGCTCTCTTCCTGCTTCTTTTTTTCTGCACTGCCAGATACTGAGATCAATTTAGCTATGAGCCACTACCCTCAGTACACAGACACAATAATCACAGTGAGGTGTTTTTTTTTTTTTTTTTACCGTGAGAGCCGGTTTTGTCAATAAAGTTGCTGAGGTTGAACAGGGAGGTCCTGGAAGCCAAATACTGAATGAACCTCTGTGAAAGAGCGAAAGAAGAAACAATTAGGATTATAACTATAAAGGGCAGTGAAGGAAAGAAATACAAAAAAAATATATAGAACATATGAAACACATTCATGTATTGCATGCTATCTTGTTGTACATGGCGGTTTTACAGCACATCCACTTAACCCACAATATCTTTAAATAATTGTTGTCAAAGCCTTTATACATTTGTGAAACTCGAAGAACAACACAAAATCCACAGAGCACACCATTTTCAGTTATCCAATGTGGAAACGTCACAAGTGAGTTAAAGACCGTTAGAAATTAACATTTGCATTAGAATATAATTACGTTAATCCAATTAATTCTACAATTCATTTTTTTTAAATCCTGCATTCAGTTAAATTAAGCTCTTATGTTTCACTAAATTAACCTGGATCAAGCATGAACTGCACTGTAACATATGATGGGTCTTCCTCAATCCCTCCCACTTACCTCGTTGCCATGGACACACATGTGATGAGTGGTGACGAGGGCCTTAAAGACGACCACCCAGCTGGCATTGGTAGCTCGCTCGAACAGCGTGTCGGCCATCTGAGGGATGTTCACATTGGTGGTGTTGGTGGCTGACACCAGGTCTGCAATACAAGCAACAATGAAAATAATCATTCAAAGAGCCTCACTTCAAATCTACATTCAAATCATTAAGAAATTCAGAGTAGTTTTCTAGGGTGGGAAGTTGCTTTTTAAGAGGTAGGTCAAGGTTAGTTTGGTCTTTGACAAACGCTGACATAATTTGAACAACTCAGATTAAACTTTGATTAAGTATTCACTGCAGAGCTGCTCCAGACACCGAGGAGAATAATAAGCCAGGAGGAAGACCTGAACCGACACACACACGTACACACACACACACACGCTGACAGTGCACACAGTACGAGAGAATAATGCTTTGTCAGCTCTCCTCCTGTGGTGCCAGTTCAGACTCTGACAGAGTTGTCTCCAGCAGAGAAGGAGCAGAACATCACGTCAGCACGAGGTGGTATAAAAAGCGAACGGGAGCAAAAGATGCGCAGATTTAGAATTTCCCTTGGGATCAATAAAGTATCCTCTATCTATCTACCTATCTATCTATCTATCTATCTAGATACATCAAATAATTCTTTCTGTGTTACACTACTATGATATTAAACACAAAATAGATACATTTATCAATTATATTATATTGATTTATGTCCACAATCAGGTTTATTATCTTGTAGGTTTACAAGGAATTCGGTTTTGTGAAAGTAATGAACACAGAAAAAGAGGAAGGAAAAAAACAAGCTTCTTCTGTGAAGAAACTTCAATTAAATGAAATAAGCAAATCTATCATATTAAACATACACAAAAGTGTATTACACAATTTTCCTGTGGCATAAAGCTGGTGCGAAGCTCTATACCTTTATAATGTCAAACTACTGTAATTATAAAGTAATTTCCTCTCAGACATCCCCGAAACATGTGCCAAATCAAAATACACATATTACAGATGTTAAATACTATAAAAATATAAAGAACAAGAACCTCTTTTTTATCTGATAAGAGAGTGTTTTTTCTAACTCAATATGCTTACAGATTTTCTCCAGAGAAAGAGGGAGAGAGAGAGAGAGAGAGACTAGCCGACAGATGGCCACAGAGACATCCAAGTAAAGAGGAGAGGGAGATGATTTACTCATGAGGAGGAAGTCAGACTTTGAATCTTGATTGAGGATATTTAACTAATAAACTATAATCCAGAATGTTTGCCAGTTATGCCATTAGGGGGCATTCAAATTGTTCCACATACTCATGTTATGGCCAGATATTTCTAGGTTGGAGTGATAATGTTGAAATAAGAACACAATAAGAGCTTCATTTAAACGTTAGCAATCTAAACATTACTTGTAATATAAATGCATGTATTTATTTGTTCCTGCAGACATTGAAAGCTAAGAGACAAGAACAGCTCTTATCGTAACCGAACAGAAAGGACTGCAGCAGATATCGGCAGGCAAGTCTGATAATAGATGGAGAGGAAGGCCGTTATATTGAGCAGGCCTTGGCTTTGCTTTGAGAAGTTAGATACCGAACTGACAGCAAGGTGATGAGCAAGAGGAGGAGGAAGAGAAAGTCCTTTTATGAAAGAGCAGGGAGTATGTTGACATGAGTATGTAAGATGTAAAGAGACATGATTGTCAGAGCAGTGAGGCTCCTCAAGGTCGTGACAGGGCAGCAGGACGTTGGACAGAGGGGCTGGGGGTTACAGGGGAAGTGATGGTTGGGGGGATGTGAACAGATTATGACTAATCACTGGTTCTGGTCTTTCTACGCCCATCCCCCGCGTGGCGCGCACACACACATGCACACACCTGTTTTACTCTACCTGTGTGACACCATTATCAGCTTTTTGTCACCAGTGCTGTCAAAACCTGCCATCATAATGATTCAGAATAATCTCTTCTTCTTCCAGCCACATGATGAAATAAGCAGCTCTGATATTCATTAAATCGTATCCTGATTATATTGATTTTACTAGTTTGAGTTATAAGTGAATGAAGTAAACACATATCTTCATCAGATCTTTTTGTTACTAATTATGCTCCATGTCTCTCAGTACAGCCTGACCAGATGGTAACATCCTCACTGTGACGTCTCTGATCATGTCTGATGTTTCTGTATTACATAAAGGCTGAGATGACAGCAATCATTCTACCTACATGGTTTAACTTAGAAATGAGTCTCCACTACATTATCCCCTATACAGGATAATTTCCCCTTTTCTGTTTGAAGTCTTTCTTCTTCATGGTTTACCTCCTTTTAATCCCCTGTTTACAGATTGCCCTCTGCGTTGTTGTTTTTTGGTCTTCTTTGTGAAATGGCTGAGGACTCTAAACCCCCGAGGCCTTTTTAGATGACACACACAGTGATGGTCCACAATGGCTGAAATTGTATTATGTAACGTTATCATATCTTAACATTCTGAACACAACGCACACCCTCTGACTTTAAGCCCATAACACTCATAAAAAACATAAAAACTGTGTTTGTGTTCATGTGCTATTATATCTGTTTACCCGTGTTTGATGTGTTGCCATAAACAGGCCTTATCTTGTCGTATAATCCATGCTTCCTGTTGTGGTATCATTACAGGAAACAAACACACATGGACATACGTGTGTATGTCTAATGAGGATTGGCAGAGCTAAATAAAGACTCTTACGGTAATCCACGGCCATGCTTCTAATAATGAGCTGTTAGTAAGGCCTCATGCTGTGTGTATGTTTGTGTGTGTCTGTTACAGCGTGTCTTTTCCTAGTCTGTGTCTGTCTGCTGCAATCATTTATTTAAAGTTAAACTAGAGGCCAGCATATTAGATCGAAACCCATTCATATCATTGTGTTTATCCACCCTGAAAGCTTAATTATAATTCTATTAGATATTTAAAGTGTTAAGCCAATTTAAATCTGATTTGTGTCTCTATTTCACTTATTCACTGCTGGCTATATAATACAGTATACACTCTTTGGTTCACTCACAAATTTCCAAAACTTTGCACAGGTGTAAAGTTATATAGCTATTCATCTTTACATCTATAAAATGTTGTGTTAAACGAGAATGTTAGCGCAATGCTAACATGAGAGTAATACGCAGATTTCACGTTTGGATTAAAGGTACAAAAAGAAAATGGTAGAAAGTAAAACTATAGGTATGAAACATAAGGGTTATGTTTGTTAATTGTAGGTTTTAGAACAACAAAGCATCACACAATTTAGTGGGTCAGGGTTAGGGTTAGCTAGGACTCTTGTATGAATTATGAAACAATACAAAATTTCATGAAACTCAAAGCAGAGCTCCATATGAGTCAGCATATTTATGTGTTTCCTATAAAAGGAAGCTAAGACACTGGTTCAGATTTTTCAGCTGTTTGCAGCAGGAAATAGCATTGAAAGCGAGAACATTCAAGCCAACCGTGACAGTTAATATCTGCTAGCTAGAAAAAAATTCAAGACATTCTTTGGATTCAACATTAGCAATCCCCTACCAGAGCAGGATGTGCCATCAACATATTTATGCTTTTCATTAAATAGATGACTGAAATATAATTTACAAACCAGAACAACTATCATGTCAATGCATGAATCAAGGCCGTCAGCTATGACAAAAACACATTTTAACTAGGTTACACTTCAAAGCAATATTTGACATTTTCTTTCTTGCTTGAGTGTTACAATAGGAGATAAATACCAACATATGTGCCCTGAATATAAGGCTGCAACTAGCTTTGCTAAACACAGACAACATCTGGGGGAAAGAAAGTGGCCTAGTCCTGCGAAAGGTAACAAAAGCAATCAAAAAGCACCCCCCAATGCTAAATATTATTACTGCTTCCTGTCGAGAAAAAGATGGGCCATAAGCCCCGTAAGTTCCAGAAATTAACTATTTTTTTCTTGTTATTAAATCAAAGATCTAAAAAGCTTACAGCTGCTGTTAGGTTCTCTTGGTTTGCATTGATTTTGGCACCACTGTGGTCGAAGCAGACCTCTTTCCTGATTTTGTCCAATACATAAGAAGTGCTTTTTAGCACACAAGAAAATTACCCTCCATTATTTATCAGCTCAATGACAATCTTTGCAGCTGTATTTAAAAAAAATGCTTTTTGAGCAGGGAGTAGTTAATCACTTTGTCTGACACCTACCCTGCGGCAGGATTTTCAGGCTTTAAAAATAACTATAGGCTATATACGTTTTTATTGATGTTACTAGTGGTTCAGTTTTCTTTTTTAGCTCATAATGAGGCATCGACATTCATTCCAGTCTGTTTCATAACCAGCTAAAATTCTGAGAAGATGCTGGTAGTTGGATTTATACTCGCACAGAAGCAGGCTAGCTGTTCCTTCCTTACCAGCTATTACTACTCCCACAATATGATCTTAGATAGTTTGAACCCATTGCCTCTGGTGTTGTGTGAACACTACTCTCTAAATTGACCATGTATGCACTGCTCCATGACATTTTTGACAAATCCCTTCCACTTGTATTTTCTCTGCACCCACCATGTTTATATACAGCACACTAAGAGGGCTATAAACTGGAGTTTGAAATTGAATGAGGCGTTTTACTGTTTATATTGAGAAATCACAGCTTTGATAGCCGGGTCTTTCCCTGCATCCTGTGTACATAAGTAACAATCACATTTTATATATATAGAAACTTTAATCTAAATGAAATGTTTGTTTTGCACAAATATATTTCCTTTACAGCTCCTTTGTTGTAGTAAATGTAAGGGTCAAAATTATTGGTACAACACCTGAACGAAAGGAACTCCTACAACGTCTGTAGCATTTTAATATATTTAATCCAAAATTCAGTAACAGCCATTTTTTTCTCTCAACAAGTGGCGAAACGTGTTAGGAATTAAGTCAACCACCTGCACTGAAAGGCCATTGCAATTCCGCACTCATCGCTAAAGAAATCTACATTCATCATAATTGTCTCTGCACTCCAGAGATAAGAGCCCTGTCATTTTCCCTCTTCTTTCTCACAATCTCCCTCTGTCCAAATGGTGCCACCCCCAGACACTTGCAATCTGTTGCCATGGTAACCGCATGGCACCTCCTAAACCACTACCAATAGCGCACACACGTCAACCCCAGGGGTCACAAAACTCGTGAGAAAGGAACAGACACAACTTATTGAAATGTCATCAAATACTGAACACAGGCGGTATAAAAGAAAATGGCCTGAACATGTTCTTTTCAACTGTAGTAAGCAGTTGTTCATATTTATCTTCATATAAATATGAACAACTGTTTAATACTGATCCCATTCTAGGTCTAAACTATATTAAGACACATATTTTAATCAAGCTATGAGTATATATTGTCAATTTATCAAAAACATATTGTGGCTATGAGTGGAAACGGTGTCAGGATTTCCTGTGTGAGAGAAGCATAGTGGCCTACATACAACAGGGTTGTTGAATTGCCCTAGAAACAGATACCGCACAAAAATCATTGACTAACAACCTCTTGGAAGACTACTCGTCAGTATGTGTATGCATTTTATCTTGATCTGGATGTTTTTAAATATAAAGTGTCAAGCGATAGTCCCATGTGTTAGGGGTGTTCTGGGCATTAAAACGCTGTCTCCTGCAGTCAACGAAAGAGGTGGTGACAGTTTGCTCGACAGCTGCACAAAGTCGGAAGTTAAAAACATAAAAAGCAAACACACAGACGCAGCAGAGAGGGAGAGAGTGGGGAAACAATGGTCTGTGGTGCATGCTAGCCTTAGCATGGTCACCTTTGGCTGTGTAAATAATGCAAGGCAGTCATTGGCTGATTGTTGAATTATTCATCAGCAGAGCGGATCACAAGATATAAGGTCCAGGCCCAAGAAGCAGGGGCCAGACCTGCCTTGCAACCACACACACACACAGACACACAGACACACAGACACACATGGGCAGACATTAAGAAAAAAAGAAGCAATCAGACTAGCAATCATCTGTATGCAGCGCCACGTGGCTGCTTTGGTCTGACTCAGTATTTGTGGTAGATGACAGAGATTAATCATGATTTGTCATGAGGAGGCCCAAGCCTGGTCTGTGAATGTGTCAATAAAGCTGTGAGGTTGTATTTTCGATTCAGCTGTCACTTCATGGCCTAAACTCACCACTATGAGGTTTCTTTGCATGCTGTTCAGACAACATCCATGGGATCGACATTTTCATTAAGTGTGTGTGCATAGACTTTAGTATCGTGCAGGGTTTCAGCAGCTCTGTTACAGACTTTTTCATGCAAGTGCCCATTACAGTAAATGGTCTTTTCCAATAAGAATGATTTGTCAGTCCGCCTTAAATTATGACCTTTCTCTCCCACTCTCTCTTTCTCTCTCACTCTCTCTCTCTCTCTACGGGTTTCCATCATCTTTACTGGAGGCTGACACAAAGGGTCACCAGAGGGGTCATCACCGTGGCTACATCAATTCATTATGGCACCACACCCTTTTAAGCTGAGGGGGTGTGTAATTGGATGGTCATAGTGATAAGATAGCATGTTAGCATGTGGTTTTCGTGGATGTGTGTGGTTAGCCTATAGGCTCTGCTAAGCCAGGCCTTGCAGTGGGAAAGAGGAAGAAGAGCCACACTTACACTCCAGGTGCTTTTTCTTGGGCGCCATCACTTCATGAGTGGTGGCTTTGCACACAGCTCGGGCCATATCTGATCCCGTTAGCTGGTATTGCGCAGCGGCAATGCGATCCGTGAGCGTTTGCCCCGACATTTTCTCTCCGCGGAATCGACCACCCTCAGGAATGTGTTTTCACCTCGGGACGATGGAGGAAATGTGTGAATAAAAAGCCAGCAGCCTTCCCGGTGCTTCAGTGATCTGTCCCGTGCTTTCCTCTCCCCCCCCCCGATGGATAGGCCTGTGACCTTCTGTGTGGGCGGATAAAAAACAAGAAAAGGAAAAACGCACAAAACGTGCTCAAGCCAACATCATAAGCGTTATTTTCGCATCAGATTGTGCGGTCACGTTGATAATATACGTGGTGACATGAGTAGACTTACGCAAGGTTGTGAATTCCCCTCGGCTCGTCCCGTTTTTAGGCTCCGATCGTTTCAGTTCAGCACCTTGGACAGCTAATGCCACTCGGTTATGCAACACTCAGCTGGCAATAAAGGCTTTTTTTTTCTCACCACAAAGCAGTAACTATTTATTTTGTAATAGATGATAAATAAAAAATGAAGCTAAGTTTAAAAAAAATATATCCTTGCTAAACGGCGAAACGAGAATCAATAGCCTCCTCCTTAGATCGGTCAAATATCCCGTTTGCAGGGTGCACCAGGTTTGGCTGCTCCTCCAGCGTCAGTGCATTAAACGAATTTCAAAATAAAAGAGAGGAACCCGCAATCCCTCGGTTGTCAGATTGCAGTGTCGCCTCTGATCGGTCCTCTTCGGCTCCAAAAAAAAAAAGCCGCTTCAGATGCTCTGGTCCTCTCTTTTCCAGAGAAAATGCGCACCGCTCTCCGGAGGTGTCGCCAACACTGCGCAGCGCTAGAAAGAGGGAAACGACAGAAGGGAATTTCCTTTCCTCCTTCCACCCCCCCCCTTCCCCCCTGTCGTTTGTTTATTTATTTGCCTTATCTAAACATCCATCTAGACTACCCTTCCTCCCTCTGTGGTGCCTGGACAGGGTTGGATAGCACAAGTCTCATCCCACGTCTTTTTAAATAGTAGTTGACACGGGGGTCACTATACAGAAGTTCATAAGCGCAAAAAGGGTTAATTTACGAGCGTGACTGTAGCTTATGCTGTTGCATGCCACACAGCATTTCAAACAGGTCTGCACGAACAGCATGCAAGCTCACAGATGATGAAACATAATCAGGTTGGAAGCACATTTAAGAAAAACTTCCATTGCCCAAAAATACCATTCAGTGTTTCTGCCCTGTGCTTGTGATCAATAAAGATATGGGGTCTGACTAACAATTTCTCCAATTTCTCAGTTAAGAAAAGAACAAACCGTGCTGTATAACAACATGTAGGCCTATAGCATTATTTTTTCACAATAGGCCTATTGGTCTAAAAACGCATATGCTTGATTGTGTCTAAAAATAAAAATAAGAAGCCATTTATTTTTAAGGAAATGCGCGTATAGAGTAAAATAAAGGTGACTAATTTATGGTCGCGGGGTATTCAAGCCGCCCCCTCACCAGAGCACCGTATAAAATATACTAATCTACACACTGAGAGAGCTCAATGCACGGCGAGCGTAATTGCGTCATGTGACGTACACGGAAATGTAGCCACGTCACCACAGTGTGCAGTCAGAACTCGAGAACCAGGAAGGGTTTCATTGATAGCCACTCACTACTATTACTAATCCACGGTACGAAACAGTAAGTGAATTGCGAACAACTTTTTGTTCAAAACGACAACTCGAGTCCAGGGTCCACTCAGGTGATTTATGAAAGTATGTCCCAGTACGTCTCTGTAAAGTTGGTCTATCATTCAATAGGTAGTCTTCGGTTTATTGGGGTTGTCTCTCTGTTAAGTAGGTGGCGAACTGCTGATGTAATTTACTGCAAACTTTGCCCTCCTGTTGTCCTTTTGATATGTTGTATGGACGTTTTCTATAGGCGTTGTTTTCTCTTTTCTGTTTACATTTTAATAATGTGCTCAGTATTGTTTTCTAAAATAGTTCCTATGGCTTCAAACAGCAAGCTCATTTAAACACTTCTTGTCGGTGTGTGTTGTTATAATAGTGGTTGAAAGCACTACAAATCTGATATGAAGAAGAAACTGTGACAACGTGGTAGTTCTGTTGATGAAATGTGTTCTTAATATTCAGTATAATTCTCATTGTAACCTTTTTTTTTTTTGTCTTCATGATGCATTGTAGCTATGACCCAGTTTGAGGAAGTGTCAAAGCAGTCCAGTCTACACCCTAAACCTGTAGGTTTGGTTTTGCAGTATGGCACTGCTGGTTTCAGGACCAATGCCAAACACCTGGACCACGTCATGTTCAGGATGGGTCTGCTGGCCACACTTCGCTCCAAAAAGACCGAAGCCACGATCGCAGTCATGGTCACAGCCTCACACAACCCTGAGGTGAGAAAGGGATTTAGAAATGTCCTATTCCGTTATGCTATGAAATGATTTAGTAAGTACTCTGTGTAGATGTTTTTTTTTAGTTCTTGTTTTACTCCTCTTTTCACATTCATGTCCATACCTCAAGTAAGAACCTTCTTTTAATAACCCTAGGATTTGTTTTACAACTTTCATTGTATGTGATCCTGATAGTTCAAACCACCACATAAAAATAAGTTTGTCTTAATGTCTTTCTCCTGTCTCTGTTTGTATATCTGCACTTGTGTAGGAGGACAATGGGGTCAAGCTTATTGACCCCATGGGGGAGATGGTGGCACTGACATGGGAGGGCTACGCTACCCAGCTTGCCAATGCTGAGCAGGACGATTTGCTTACCGCTCTGAAGGATGTTATCAAAAAGGAGGCCATAAACATGAGTCAGGAGGCTACCGTGTTTGTGGGCAAAGACACAAGGTATATATGATATTCTTTAATTTGGGTTTCATACACCCATACTCTCTTGATAACAGTGCAGAACAGTAAACCTACAGTTCATTAAGCAACAAACATCAGAGAGTACGTACACACAAGTAAGGATCTAGAGAGGAGGAAACAACGTCAGAAAGTGCAAACCAACAGCTTTAAGTCTGAACGGACGCAGGTGCTGACAGGCCGTGTACAGAGGCAGAACACTTTTCCTTTTAAATCTTCATCAACAACTACATCTACAGCTGTTCTTGGGAGTTCGATCAGCATCAGAATCCAACTAAATATTGTCACCATTATCATCCTCATCAGTAATGTTACATGTGTAGGCGTTCATGTGTCTCCTCTCCATAGAAGCAGCAGTGCAAGCCTTGCACAGGCAGTATTAGATGGAGTATCTGCACTCGGTGGTCACAGTAAAGGTAGGTTTAATTTGATCTCCTTAACATGATTAATCCATTTGTTCACTTACTTCATCATCTGTTTCCTCTTGTCCTGCTCTAAAGACTATGGTTTGGTGACAACCCCTCAGCTCCACTACATGGTCCGCTGTCAGAACACACAGGGTAAATATGGAGAAGCCACAGTGGAAGGATACTATAACAAACTCTGCCAAGCCTTCATTCAGCTCACAAAGAATGTAAGCAATCTGGGTTTGTCTTGATACTAAACGTAAGCCCTTTACATTTTGGTTTGTTTTGGTTGCGTGTGGATTTTGTGTTATATCCAAAAACACTTTTTTGCCAGGCGTCCAATTGCACAGATGACCAGAAGCACCTCTCAGTGGACGGTGCCAATGGTATTGGTGCTCTAAAGGTACGAGAGATGGAGAGTCACTTGAAGAAGGAGCTGCATTTATCTCTGTTCAATGATGGGAGTGAAGGAAAACTAAACCACCAGTGTGGGGCTGACTTTGTTAAAGTGCAGCAAAAACCTCCGACAGGTGGGAATTCGCTTTGTAAACTTGTCATAAGAAGAAATGTATGTTCTGTTCACAGCTTCATATGGGTCAACAAGCAAATATTTATACAGACAGAGCAGCCAGGATACTTAAATCTACTTGATAAGCAATGATAACAGATATGATGTGTTGTTATTGGGGTTTATTTGATTTAAAATCACAGATGTAATGTTTAACCACAAGATGGTAAATTAGCAAATTGCCAAAATAATGTATAAAAACTTTGGTTTTCAATTCAGTTCATACGGCATGTGCCTAATGATTGGAAAATATATGTATCTAGATTTGTGTTTACAGAACTAAAACTGCAGAGCTGCGTTACAGCAGGGCAACCAGGAGAAAATTGGAAAAAGAAAGTTGCAGCTTTTAATAAACCACTTCCAATCTCTCGTCTTGTGTGTGTAAAGGCATGAAGATGAATCCAGGGGAGCGTTGCTGTTCCTTCGACGGCGATGCTGACCGAATCATTTACTACTTCACCGACTCTGACGGAAAGTTTCACCTGCTGGATGGAGACAAAATTGCAACGCTTATCAGCACTTTCCTAAAAGAGCTTCTCAAACAGGTGTTTTTCTTAAAAATGCAAAAGACGAAATAAAATAGAAACTTGCACAAATACACAAACTCTTAGTGAACTGCTTTTGTTTCTGTTCAAACAGGCTCATCTAGACTTGAAGATAGCAGTGGTACAAACTGCCTATGCTAACGGCAGCTCAACACATTACCTGGAAAACACGATGAAGGTGAGAAAACATACTGTCACATTTTCTTTGTGTTCCTTTCGCTGTTTAGGGCTCACACCTTTTCATGTGATGATTCAGGTTATTGTGAGGTGCACTAAAACTGGAGTGAAGCACCTTCATCATGCCGCGCAGGACTACGATATTGGTGTTTACTTTGAGTCTAATGGTCATGGAACTGTGAGTAGATCAGTCATCACGACAATAAAAGCACAGACTTGTTTGTGTGATTTTTATGCTTAATCTGGTGTGATTAATACATTATTTCTACCATTAGGTATCATAATATGTTTGTCTTTTTTTTTTTTAGGTGTTGTTTAGTGGAGAAGCCGAGGAGAAAATCCAGCAGCTAGCTGAGAACGCGAGCACTGACGATGAGACGAAGAGAGCGGCTCTCCTTCTGCAGAACACCATCAACATCATAAACCAGGTAGACTCACACGCACACACTGAGTCATTAAAGCAAATCATCATAACAATAACACCCACTGGAAGTTCTGATCTGTGTCTTTTTCAAGACCGTAGGTGATGCCATTTCTGACATGCTGCTAATTGAAGCCATTTTGGCCATCAAGGGTATGACGGTGCAACAGTGGGACACAATCTACAGCGACCTGCCCAACAGGCAGCTCAAAGTCAAGGTTATTATCATTCACTGCATCTTAATACATTATATTCTAATGCATTATGATACATTGCACTGTAATGTACGTAAACATTTTTATTCTATTTTACTCAATGCTTCAGAACAGCAGACCTCAGGGCTTTGCATGCCCTCAAATCCTTAAACTTTCAGATCTAATGAATTAATTAATTCATCTCCTTTTTGGTGTATTATTTGAGTTTAAAAGTACAGCCTTATATTGATTTGTTGACTTGAGGTTACTATCGGCTCCAGCCTCCGCATGACCCTGAACATGACAAGCGCTGTAGATAATGGATGGATGGACTTGAGAAACTTTATAAGTCCTTAAAGCTCCTGTGAGGGGTTTTAGCTGGTTATGAAACAGAAAAATTAATATTGATGCATGCCACTTTATGAGATAGTTTCAACGTAAACTGACTTTTCTATATAGTTATATAAATGCCTGAAACCACCGCTGCAGGGTAGGTGTCAAACAGTGTGATGAACAGCACACAGCAGAAACATTTACATTTTTCAAGGCAGTGAGTGATACATAGACTGTGCAAGAAAAAGCAGGATGAGAGAGGATGAGGGGGCGGCTGAGAGCTGATTTCTTTTAACCTATGAATTACTATAAATCTTTTGCTGTTTTTTGCATTATCTGCACTCCCGTCAGAGCCACACCCCCAAAAAATAATGTGTACGCTGATATTATTATTAAAGGTGTCAGATCGCAGGATGATAGACACAGCAGATGCAGAAAGAAGGGCAGTGAGCCCTGCAGGACTGCAGGAGGCCATCGACACTTTGGTGAAGAAGCACAGACAGGCTCGCTCCTTTGTCAGACCCTCCGGCACAGAGGACATAGTGAGAGTTTACGCTGAGGCTGAAACACAGGTAAGGGTTTGTTTAGGTCCTCATCCTGTTTCCTGTCTTCAGTCGTTATCTCTGACACATAATGTTATTGTGTTTGTTTTTCAGGAGAGTGCCGATGCTCTGGCACATGAAGTCAGTCTCACAGTTTATCGCCTCGCTGGAGGAGTGGGTGATGAACCCAAACCTTTGCAATAGAAACACAAGTTCTCTTTGAATCTAGTCAGCAACACTATTTTATTTCATTTCAGTGCCAACTTATTTTTGAACTTAACCCCATACTTGATTGTAGTTTTTCACTTTATTTTTGGTGTTTCTGTCTTTTTGAAGATTTGGGACACCTTGAAGGTACAATGAAGGGATTTGTTTACTTTAATTGTTGTTTTTCTAACTGCCTGCTATGTGCCTTTAAATAATAGGTTTCTATGTACTGTAATATATATACTATGATTACAACAGCTGTAGTCTTCACAGATTCTGAAGTTGTTTCTATTAAATATTGGTTATTATGTAACTTCCTACTAAATCGAATATGTTTGAGCTTTGACTATGACGATTACTTACACTAAAAACAAGTTTACACTAGGTGAGATGTAGCAGTTGTACTTTCCTGAAATTAAAAAAAGCTTATGCTGCTTTCGTTTTAATAAACTGTGGAAACAAATAAAAAAAACAACAATCAAGATTGTTTGCATGCGGTTTATTTAGTTACTTTGAAAGGCACTTTCCTGACACACAGAAGGATTAAGGCAGTAAGAGGCAGACATGGGGTTAGCCACAGGCAGAGCAGCATAAATCATTATTAAGGTTTTAGCTCAGGACAAACACATTCCTTGCAATCCTTGACTTTCCTGGATTGTTTTTAATTTCCATGTCATCCTTAAATGTTTTTCAAAACATGTAAACCCCAAATAACCTGGCATGAAATCTTTGGGTTAGATAAACAGTCTACTCTTCATCCGTGTCGTCGGCTGCTCCAGAAATAGTGATGGTGCGCTCCTGTGTGTCGCTCTCATAGGTGTCCTCCTCTGTCTTAACTGTTCTGGGGGAAACGGGAAGAAAATAATTAAAATTTTCTTTATCATCTGAGTGTCACTTAATTATTCTGATTAAGAAAGACTCAAAATCCAAGTTGAGAGGCATTCTATCCCCGTCTACCTGATGAGGAGAGTCTTCCTCTCAGACATCTCTGTTGCCTGCTCCTCTGAGACCATGTTAGAGTCTGACAAGTCTCCATTGGCAACCACGGCTCCATCAAGCTTTGAATTCATCACAGAGGCTGAGCTGTCACAGACTGAAACAGTGGTTGACACAGCATGTGTGCTAACACTAGAAGTGAGATGCAGGGCTCCACTCAGGGACAGATTATGGACCATGTTGCTCAGACGGCTGTCTTCCCCCTCAATCAGCTTCCTGAAAAGTGAAAAAGAGGAAAGGGGAACGTGGCATAAAAGAGGGGGGGATACTCATATGAAGAGTTTCTTTTTTCTACAAATCTAAAATAGGCAGGTGGAAATACATGGTAAATGTTCTTCTCACCTGTAGGTAATGATCTCAACCTCCATAGCCATCTTCACGTTCAGCAGGTCCTGATATTCTCGCAGCAGCAGAGCGATCTTCTCTTTAGTTGCCTTCAGATCCAGCTTAATTGCCTCGATACGCTCCTATAGCAGCATGACAGAAGAGTTTGTTTTTGAAAATGCAGTCTGTGAGCTACTTTGTGAATTTATAAATTAGTTACCTCAAGATCCTCCTCCTTCTTCTTGTGTTTTACGATTGATTCACGGATCTGAGCCTCCAAATACTCGTTCCTCGTCTTCAGTGCTTCCAATTCACGCTGCTTGTTGAGAATCTTCAGACACACATACATAAGACGCTTTTAAACGCTAAGAAGAGGTAGATGTATATATATATTTTTTAAAAACTTTAAAAAATATACTGACATCCTTCTTATAGCCTGCAATTTGATCCCTCAGACTTCGGACACCTTGAACGTGTTTGTTGGAGGCGTTGTTCAGGTCCTGAAACTTTGAGCTGTACCAAGCGTCCATTTCCTGGAGAGAGTAACAGGATCTTTATTTCGTTAAATGATCTCTGCTTTTTTAAGGACCCCTGATCGTTGACTTTACAATCCAAGCCCATAGCACATTACGTTACATTTAATACGAGTTCAAATACTCTTGATTAGATTCAATAACCTTAAACAAATGCACAGAACATCATGTGCCTTCTTAGTTGCACTCTACCTGCAGGTTTTTGGCGGCGATGCTGTCATACTGAGACTGAATCTCTCTTAGAGCAGAGGAGAGGTCCGGGAGGCCAAAACTCAATTCAACCTTGGAGGTTGCTGAATAGATCCTCTGCATCAGCTCCTCGATTTCCTTTAAAAAGTGCACAAGCAAGCAGATATAAAGAATGTATCTGAAATTACATATCCCAGTTAATTGATGTGGTATTTAAGTTATATGGAAACAGTTATTTACCACAAGTTAGTCACACTTTTAACCTCAAGCTTGCCATTAGCTCTTCACACCTTGCTGATAATTGCTTTGGTATGGTCTTTCTCAATCCATCAACAGTGTCTCTGTTTAAGTCTGACCCGTCATGGTAATAACTACAGACTCATTTAATCATTACTGATGAAATGAAAGGCATGTCAGTCACCAGCAGCTGACTCATACACAACAGTCTGTATATGGACAGACAGGGAGCCAGACAAACATGTGTTACCTCCTTCTGAACTCTCTGCAGGAAGGCCAGCTCGACCTCCAGCTGCTCTTGATGTTTCTCCAGAGCGATCCGAGCAGAAGTTGCTTTATCCACATCCTGGGAAATGGAGCCACAAAAGTGTTGATGGGTTTGGCTAAATGAAGAATAAACAAATTCTATGCAAACATTTTAAACTGACTCATTTTAAAGTTGTGCAAAGCATCCAAGTGTTTCTTACCGGACGAAGTATCTCAATGTCATACTCCGTCTTTTTCCTTGCTTCCACTGCCTCATCATATTTGGACTTCAGCATGTCCAGCTGACCCATCATTCCCTCCTTGGCTGACAAAGACAGGTTCTATACAGGACAAATATACAAATGAAACTGGTGTGAAATTGAATGTAGCAGATAATGAAGAAAAAAGGAGCGCAATTTTGAGCTACATCTGGCTTTTTAATTCGTCACCTAAAGCCCTGATCTAAAAATGTTTTGCTCATGAGATGGACCCCCTCACCCGCTGGACTCTCATCTGCTCTGCAACCCTTTTCAGATCTTTCAGCTGCGACTCGTACAGCTGCCTGAGGCCTGATGGTTTGACATGTCGGCTCTTCAGGGCATCAATCTCAGCCTCCATGAGCTTGTTTTTTGACTCCAGAGTTCTCACCTACATATAAGAAGAAACACGTGAGACAGACAGCATTGATGTTGAAATAATACGATGGAAAAAGAAGGCTAAAGAGCAAGAGAGTTGAGGGAGGTAAATACAACATATATAATCTTTCGAGGATGACATATTTGTTTGTCTGTGGTAGGTCCGCTTGCCTTTTCAATATATGCTGCTAGGCGGTCATTGAGGGCAACCATCTCCTGCCGCTCACTGGATCGAGTCGTCATAAAGGCCTGGTTCTCCGCTGAGGCGGCATCCAGATCCAGTTTGGGCCCAAATCCCATGGACATCCCTAAGCACAGCGCTCCCATACTCGCACTGCTGCAGGCAGGGCCAGATAATAGTTTCAAGAAGATTTTTAAAGGCTTTTTTTTTTTTTTCGTTCTTTTCATTTTTAAAAGTTGTCATTGATAAATTGGGTACTTGCTTAAGGTTGAGATTATTTGCCCCTGAGCAGTTTTTGATTTAAACCATCTACACTATCCATTCAATACTTGAATGCAAAACAATATAATGCTCTCAGACTCTACAGTTGGATTTAAGCTGCATTGGGAGCATGCCAACCTATGAGCATACAAGCGAAGGTTTAAAACAATTGTCTGCAAAAAAAACAAAAAAAAAACAGAACAACATGTAGGCTACAGGTGACTCACCTGGTCATGCGAGATTTATTGGAGATGGCTCTTCGCCCCATTGAGCTTCCACTCCGAGAGAAGCTGGCAGACCGGTGCCGGGTGTCCCTGCGGGTGGGAGAGGGGCTGGACATCCGGATCTGGTAAATATTAGAGGCGGCCGTGGCTCCCTCGAAACGCCGGCGGTATGAAGACATCCTCTCTGGACTGCGGCTCATGTTGACGCTCCTGTGACTTCTTGATCTTCAACCTGCGACTTTCACTTGCTCCTTTAGATCCGCAGTGAGGTCTTTATATCCTCCTCAGCCCTTCCCTACACACTTCACAGGAATGTTGAACCTCCCTACCCGAGGATGATTATCCATACAAACATTTATCAAGGTAATGTCAATTGTCTAACGCTGTATAGGCGGTTGAAAAGATAATTATTAGGCCTACAATGATTAGTCTAAACCTGTCAGTCCATCAACCATCTGTCAATCAACTATGGCAGGGATGGGCAACTTTGGTCACAGCAAGGGGCCACATTCATTTAATTCTCACTGCCAGAGGGCCAAATTGTAGAATACAAAAAACGATTACAGTCGATTATGTCTCAAATTTATCTCAACATATACCAGTGTTCAAATATTATTATGGACATATTTCTGGTTTTCACTATTTCATGGCAGATTTTGTCATGTTTTCTTCATGTTTCCAATTAATTGATATGTCAAAATTGACCTGAGGGCCACATTGAGGGTCGATGGGGGCCGCCAGTTGCCCATCCCTGAACTATGGCAATACTGTTATTAGAAGGATAGACAGAAAAAAAAAAAAAATTTTGATCATCGTCCTATATTATAAAGCTCTGGTTTCTGATTGTTTTTGAAGGCGGAACAGATATTCCGGAACCATTCTGTCAATACCCGGAAGGTTTTCGGTGTTACTCTCGTGTCTACTTAGCATACTTGTTTGCCTGTGCTTTTGACTTGTTTGTAGAAAAAGAGGTACCGATTCAAAGCGTGCCTCTCTCCTTCATCTGTTTCGACATGGCGGGAAACTTCTGGCAAAGTTCTCATTAGTAAGTGTTTGTCATATTTCGACGTGTTACGGCGTCATTTCGTAAATCAACGCGTTTGTTGTGAGGCCTAATGTTAGCTGTAACGTAGGCTACCTGTTTACCTCGTACTGCTGCTGCAATGTTTTATAGTTCATGTTATTATAAAGAAAACATAGAAGGGAAGTCTTATTAGGACAAAGGCTGTTATCAAGTATGGCAGCAAGATATATGCTTCACATCCAGATGAGTTTGTATTGTTCACGCTGTGTTGCAGCAACGTCGACGGCTTACATGGTTAATGTTGACACAGTTGACCTGCCTGCTGGCTGCACTCATCACAGTCAGATTATTAAATGTTACCACATATATGAATTACTTTTTCTTCTATCTTTTAGTCTGCAGTGGGTTCTGGACAAGCAAGATCTGATGAAAGAGCGCCAGAAGGATCTCAAGTTTCTTTCCGAAGAGGAATACTGGAAGCTGCAGATTTTCTTTGCCAATGGTATATCTGTTATAATATATTTTATAGCATGCAGCTTTGCACCGTCTTTCAATACTTTTTAATCTGTTAGATCACAGTGTATAAAAAGAAAACCCGCTACAAGCATTATTTTTGTACAGGTCAATGTGAAATCTTACCTTTTTATATACTGCTTCTTTTAAAAATACCATGTAGTTAACTTATTAGTTACAACCCATCAAGTATTTATTAAACTTCATAATTAAGTCACACTTTGTTACTGTAAATTAAATTAAATTTATTCTGTGTATTTTTTATTTTTTATTTTATTTTATTTTTTTATTTTTTTTTTTTTTTCTGTGTATTTTAGTGATTCAGGCTTTGGGGGAACATCTTAAGCTGCGGCAACAGGTCATCGCTACTGCAACTGTTTACTTCAAACGCTTCTATGCCAGGTAATAAAGAAGAACTTGCATCATAATAATACAGCTGTAATGTTGCTCTGCCTGCTGTCCTATTACATTGACATGTATATCTGACATTTCTGTAATATAACCATATCCACATCCCTTATATAATTACTCAAACCTGCTATAATCTGCAATATAGATTCCATTATCGATTTAAGCTATCCATTATTGATTTTACCCATAGCTAGTGCACAAATCTTCTAATATATATTCAAATGTTCTCGCACACAGGTATTCTTTGAAAAGTATAGATCCGGTGCTCATGGCTCCCACCTGTGTGTTCCTAGCTTCCAAAGTTGAGGTATGGAGGTTTCTTTGGTGCCAGTACAAAAATACATTTTCATATCCTTTACACCTTTTTAGATGAGGTTGCTTTAAGAGGGCAGAGTGGGTTGATGTGACTTTCACAAACTGGCCTGCTCCTCATTTAAACTTCCAAGTTGTTCCATCTTGGTGTGTTGTATTTGAGCTGTTAATTTTTTGATATGACTTCAAACTTTTCCTTTTAGGAATTTGGAGTTGTGTCCAATACAAGGCTGATCTCTGCAGCGACATCTGTTTGTAAGTCGCCACACTGAGTAATACATTTTCTTAATGTGAACGCACTTTTATCTCTTAAGAGTGTGTTTTGTTTGCAGCGGTTACAATTTAATCATGTTTTGTTTTTTCTCAAACAGTGAAAACAAGATTTTCCTACGCCTTTCCAAAGGAGTTCCCTTACAGAATGAATCATGTAAGCACAATGTCTCTGTGACAACACTATTTATGTTAGACATTTCATACCTACTATCCAGCACTTCCTAAATTGAGTACCATGTGAAAACTAACTCCTTACATACATTAAACAATGAGGACACTGACGGAATGAAGAGAACTAGAGTCTTTACTCTGCCAGAAGTTTAACAACACATGATGTTGTTGGAAGTGCCCGGTAACAGTTTTCTAAAGTATGTTTGTGTTTAAGGGTTGGACTAAAGTTAAAAGTTTCAAAGCGAAGTGAAAAGTAAAACAACATAAATTCATCAGTTCAAACCACTGAACTGTCATATGCTCGTGGATCAATGATACCATAAATTAATCTATAAACCGTTTTCCTGCTTCCTGTGCAGTTCTTTAAGCACTGCTTTGCTGCATTACAGCATACCAAGAATCCCTTACAGTGTATCACGGTGTTGCCATGTCAGGCTCTACCAATGCGTGAGATTCCACAACTAATGTTCGCAAACTTCTGATTAAAGTCTTGTTGCTGTGGGAGAAAGTTTCAACCGTGGCTACCGTTTGCAATAGTAAAGCGATTGTGCGGCACAGTATGTCTCACTGTGGTGTTAAGTTGTGTGCACATCCAGTAATTTAATTTATGTATAACCTCCAGCATGTTGCCAGGACGTCACCCAGGCTGTTCTGACACGCAGCCTGTCCAGGACGCTGTGTAAACTATTATTTATAGTGAGCCACCGGGGAGCAATAAAAGGAGGGAGCGGTTCACACAATAGATAGCGGGGAGCTGTAACTCCTACACATAATTGTCATATCATGCAGACATTGTAATAGTGATCATGGCATGGTAAAAAAACGGGGGTAATTTAATCTTATCTCAAGAAGTGTAACTGTTCTAGGATTGTCATTCTCCCCAGCAGAACACTTGTGTGAACAATTTTCTTTTATCTCACATGTTGGACACACGTTTTTTACTCTCTTCTATACCCATATTATCTCCCAAAATAAAACACCTAAAGCAAAAAATACTCTCCAATAGATATTAATATTAAAGCTCAGAGCTTGGAGGCAATAGACGTATCATTGAAGGAAGACTAAATTAACCAATTACATAAGAAGCAGATAATATTTAGAGTATTTGAGCAGGCATTTAAATGAGACAGGATTAAGCACAGACTATGTTTTATTTGTGAGATTTATATTTGGGCCTTTAGCCTTTATTTGGATAGGACAGTGAGTAGAGTAAGAAATTGGGGAACGATATGCAGGAAAGGAGGTCCACAGGTCGGACTTGAACCCGGGGTGCTCGCTAGGAGGGCTAAAGCCTCCCAATATGAGGCCTAACCAAACTAACCACTAGGCCATCAGCGCCCCTGGGCCCCGACATTTGTGCCAGTATGAGTATTCATTAAAGTAGTTTAAGAGACTGGGACCATAATTTGTGAAACTTATCCTGAGCTATGTGTCACTGCAGACAGTGCTGAGAGTATAATGTACTGTAAAATTTTTTTTCCTGGTAACCACTTCTTAATCACAGATGAATAGTTTTCTTTATCATACGTTTCCTACGACAATTTCTTTGAGATGATACAATTAAACATCTACTCAGACACAGTTATGTCTGTGATATCAACCAAATGTTGTCACTGTTGAAATTTGTCTCTACAGATATTAGAATGTGAGTTCTACCTTCTGGAGTTGATGGTGAGTGGAAATGGCTTCTATTTTGATGACTGCTGCTGTTTTGTAGGTTAAGTTTCTTCCATTACACTGTAGTAATGTCGAAACCCTCCCCCCCCCCCCAGGACTGCTGCCTGATAGTGTACCACCCGTACAGACCGCTGCTGCAGTATGTGCAGGACATGGGACAGGAGGACATGCTGCTGCCCCTGGCCTGGTATGGTGCTCTGTGCAAATGTTTTTTGTGAAAGCAAGAAGTTGGGACAAATAATGAAACTCTTATTACCAGATTTAGTGTATGTTCTTTGGTTAACTTAGTGTCTCTATCTGAACCAGGCGAATAGTGAATGACACATACAGGACAGATCTGTGCCTACTCTACCCTCCCTTCATGATCGCCTTGGGTAAGATTTGTCCCCATGCATTTCTCATCAGTTATTTAATGTAGAAACGGATTCAAACAAGGTTAATGAGATATAACATGATCTGCTGTTCTTCTATTTCCCCTCAGCCTGCCTGCATGTGGCCTGTGTGGTGCAGCAGAAAGACGCCAGGCAGTGGTTTGCAGAGCTTTCTGTCGATATGGACAAAGTACGAACAGCCTCAGTTACATATGTGCTCATATAAAGATAAAAATAAAGTGTTATTTACAGTAAGCTCCACATGTTTGCTGCCTTGTTTACAGTTTTGTTTTGCAGCCTGACACTGTTAAGCGTTTCTCATCGTCATTGTTGGTCTGCCTTCGAGCGGCATTCAGCCCGAGGCCCCTGATAGGGACTTAAGGAGACCATGAAGTCACTACAGCAAAAGATGAACATAGAAATAATCTTACAGAGCAACACTGAAGATCAGGACTGGAGCTAGAGAATCTGTTTTATTAACATCCCTATACAACAAAGACGATCTGTTTTACTACAGTCGTTCTTGTTGATCAAAATAACCCAAGTTTTGTTTTTTCTCTACACAGATTTTGGAGATTATCAGGGTCATCCTGAAGCTGTACGACCAGTGGAAAAACTTTGATGACAGGAAGGAGATGGCAGCCGTACTGAACAAGATGCCTAAACCCAAACCGCCTCCTAACAGGTAAATCTGGCCTGCTCATGTGTGCAGACCCTATTGTTATATACAGTTCATTTTGAAAGAGTCTTTCTTCTTCAGTAATCCAGAAAGTAAATAAAGACAGTCAAAATATTCACCATGCCTTTACGTGTCAGGAAGAATAAAACTGGAAGTGCAATAAGATTAATTTCTCTCAGTTTTAAGCACTTAAAACATTTTTCAATGCAATTCTTTTTTAATACATCTAACTTAACCTGACATTATCAACTGAAAATGCTGTGAGTATTTTAAATGGTAGAGTTGTACATTGTTTTGCTAGACAAAATGACACACAACACCATTTCTGCATCACAACTCAACTTTTTGACATTCTATTTTAAAAAAAAGCTTCTATATTAGTGCATTATAAAACCTCTATGGCCATATAGAGGTGTGCCCAATGGAAGTAATTTCATATCATGATGTTTTTTAATGGAAGGATCAACATTTTATCACAATTCTTTGATTGATTTTTAAGAATAATGTTCAAGTAACTGAGCAGAACCAACTGATTCCCCTAGTTAATGTTTGAAGTGCACAGATACTGTACTTAAAAGGGAAGTATATTTAAAAAGTATCACACAATGTCCTCATTGAAGCCCACTGTTAAAAGATTTTATAAAATACTGACAAAGTTGGCCCTCGCTGACAAGTCCTGTTTTGAAAAGTTTCACCTCCGATTCCATTCCATACAACCGTTGAGCCTTGTGTGGAGAGGCTTGTTAATACATACGTAAACTAGAGAGAGAATACCATCGGGGGCAAAATTAAAACACAGGCATTAGATTTGTGCCGTGTCATACTGTTTAGCATTTTGTCTCTTTTTAGGTTGTTTAAAAGTTTTGGGCATGAAACAGATTAGCGAATCATGTGATTTGGCTGAGAAAAAAAACTTGGGATGTGTCTGTGTAGAAACATAGAACTGTAACGCATAGACTGTGCACTCTAGCCTGATTCTGCAATATCTCTGCTTTGGGCGGTGCATTCTTCACGATCTAATATCGTCCTATCACACACACCTCTTCATCGATATTTAGATGTTGTCTGTGATCGTACATAATTGGCTGATATTCAGGATCAAAGGTTTATTGTTTGAGTGGAATGAAAACATTGTTGTGTTGAGCTCACGTAATAAGGAATACAACTAGAGTGTATTCTACTGAATGTTGTTGAAAATATCAGCCGTGTGTCTTTTTGTATGATCATCTTTCACAAACAAATGAGTTCTCTTTAAGCACTTTGAAACATGACACCTAGTAATATATCTGTGAGAGTTCAGTGTAATTAATCCCTCCCTCCCTCCCTCTCCCTGTTTTATCTGCAGTGAAAGTGACCAGAGCTCCAATGGGAACCAAAGCAACTCCTACAGCCAGTCTTAGCGCTGCCTCTAATGTTTCCATAATGTTCATGTAGAAAGAGAGGGGTGGATCTTTTTTTCCTTTCTCTTGTCATTATGGATTTGTGGATTGTGCAAGCAGCTGCTTAATTGCCTGTGGGGAAACCTGATGAGTGATGACAGTTTATTGTCTCCAAGATCAGGCTCTGCTTCAGACTTGAAATGAACTTTAAATTGAGGAACTTTTGAGGGGATCTAGGAATGTGGGTGAAACTTAAAGGAGGACAGACGTGACAGTCCACTTTAGACCTGTTTTAATGTCATTGTGATGATCCTGACATCCTTGAACAGCCCAGAGGAGCGAATCCTCTCATGTGGACCTCCGTGGGGATTCGAGAATACTTGATCACAAAGACTGTGTCTGTGTGTGTCTTTGTGTTTAGGAGTGAGTGAGTGTGTGTGTGTGTGTGTGTGTGTGTGAGTGTGAGTGAGAGAGTGGGCAAAATGTAAGCGGCCAGTCTGTGTGGGTTTTCATTCCTCAGGGACTTAAGTAGTCTTTGTATGTAACTTGATTTGATCCTGTGCTGTCAGAGAGTGGATCTGATTGGATATCAGGCTGTGCAGATGTCATGTGATTGGACACCCTGTGGGGTCTGTGCTGTTTGATCGTGAAGAGAGGCACAAAATGAACTCTTTGAATCCAAGAATTTACTGTTTCGATCATGACCTCTTCCTCCCTCCAGAGTTTATCTTCTCTTTTGTAAATAGCCTTATTATGTTTTTCATTTATTTAGGTTTTTGCATTTTGTTCTTTTACAAAACAGAAATCATGAGCTTCTTGTGTCTACAGATGAAAGTGCCCGCTTTTGATTCATTGTCATGTTTTGGTTTTTCTGCTGCAATTCTCATTATTTTTCCGTTCCTTTGCATTAGTTGTAGATAACATTTCTTGTACAAAGTTTTTGTATAGGTTTTTTTTTGACATGGAAAGGCTTTTTTGGGGGTAAATTTAAATACATTTATTTTACATGTATATGTAAAGTTTTTGTTTTACATTCTTCTTGTTTCAAAACTTCCCTCTGCCATCTTTTTAATTGCTAAATTGTGGCAATGTACGTGTGCATAAACCTGTAAATGTGTCTATTTTTGTGTTGTAGTACTGTGCAAGCTGTGTGGATGTAAACAAAAGAAGGTGCTTGAAAGCCTTACATAAATAATCGCTGCTGGTTACAGAGAAAAGCCTTCATTAAAAGCACATTGTTCCATTCAGGTCAACTGTAAGATGCATTTGTTTCATTTCTAAGATGCATCTTTTCATCCTCCCTTGGTGTCTGTCTGTACACCAAATGTTTGTCCCTATTGGAAGGACATTGTGTTAAAGACCCACTCATACTAAGTTGGAGACAAAGAAGGCTCTGGGGCGACTTGGATGCAGCCATGCTCTGGTTTCCCGTTCTGTATTTTCCAGCCCTTCAGCAGCCTCCATCTGTTACATGACTGTTCGTATAAATGGGTTTCACAACAAGGGCTTCACCTAACCTAAATATTCCTGCCAGTTCTGTTAAGATCTATTCCCCAAATTGTTTGATCATTACTTGAAAGTTTGTTAATTATTTGGCAGACCTTTTTTATATAAATAAAATGTATTGTGTGCAAAACAAAGTGGTCCTTTCCCGTTTGGTTTTCCGTCATGTCCGCTTCAGGCATATCTAGGAGCATGTTACAAAAGTCATGCTCACTCCCTTTACCTAACTCCAATGTCACTTCTATACAGTAGTGTGAATGTGGTAGGACCCCTAGTGGCAGATGCCAGGAATAATTAACTTAATACATGATGTTTTCTCATTGATAAGCTATAATTCATTTAACTCGGAGTGAAAGTATACAAAATATCTTAAAATATAACAAAAAGAAGAAAATATTTCTGTGTGAGTAGAGTTAGGAGTCTTTGATGTTTTTTTATGCCTAGCTGCCTCTGGGAGCTGTTACTATAGGGTACAACCAGTCCTCGTGACGTCACTGTACCAGTGTAAAGACAGTAGAATTACATCCGGAACTTCAAAGGTTTGCTTCAAAATTGAACAAAATAAAAGTAAAAGTTGTAATGTACATTTATTTTCATGTGAAAAGCCATTAAACCTCAGAGATTATGTTTAGACTCTCAAATTAATCACCTATAGGAGTTTATTTTTCTCAAGTTTTTAGGCTTCTGTCATGAGGGATTTGCATGTTAATGTGTCATGGTTCATATGTCTGATATGGTATCACCATTGTGCTTTAAAACGACAAAATGTTTTATATAAGTAATGGGATGCAGGGTTATTTTAACAAGTGTATCTATACTTTAGTTCTTTTATTCAACTTTAACTAAATGCAGTTTTACCACATAAATTGCGCGATACCTAACCCGTGATTAAAATATTACTTTGAAAGGCTCAACCGGAAGTTTTGTTGTTTATTTATGTGACTTGACAGTGGCAGGAGGAGGTTAGAGCCAGCGAGCTCGGAACGGGCTGCGGAGGATGTGGACCCCGCTGCGGGGACAAACTCCGGGCGGGACGCTCGTGTCCAGTCGGCTGATCCTCGCCCTGTCGCCCATCACCTCCAGCCCTGTGCACCCATGAAGCCCCCGCTGATGAAGCCCAGAGCTGCCAGAGTGAGGCGGAAAGTGGCCCGAGACAGAGAGCATGTACTGGCGCGTCGGGATTGCCTGGACGCGGTCGTGTGTGGTTGATCTTTGCCAGAACCAGAGCTTCTCCTTCGGCCTGCTGGGCTCCGATGAGACGCTCTCGTTTTATGGGTACATCATCGCCTACCCACTGCAGGACTACGGCGGGATCATGTCGGCTTTGGGCTCGGACTCATGGTGGCGAAAGACACTGTATTTGACTGGAGGGGCTCTGCTCGCTGCTGCTGCTTATCTGCTGCACGAACTGCTGGCCATCAGGTAGGCAACCAATAACACAGAGGAGTGGGCCTATTACCTTAAGGGCCCAGGCCTCCTGGGCCGGAGAAGAGTGGCTCTAGGGACCACAGCTGATCTTAGTCTGATCTTATTTCCTGCAAACCTTCCTGGTCTTCTGTGTTTTCTCAGGGGTTTGTTATTACTTAATCTTGTCGGGATGGGCGGGGTGAGAGCGGAGTCAGTGGAGAATAAGGAATCGTGAGTGGGTGGATTGTGATGTAACGGAACCCCCCCCCACACCAACCCCCTACCCATGAACACACAGATTTCCATTTTTGTTGGATTTTTTTTAAACACATGCGCCCTAACGCAGGGGTCATGTTTTAGGCTACGTTGTAGTCTAGCTTATTAAAAGCGATTACAAAAACAAACCGTGTTGTTGATCTGCAGGCCCCGGCTCTTCTCTCGCCATAGCCTAATTGATGTTATACACAATGACAGAGGGTCACATATCTGTATTTCAAGGACGATTCGCCCTGATGTGAAGGTTTCTCTTGAGTCTGTGCTTTATTGTGACCCCCCACACTCACGGTCCAGAGTTATGTTTCGAAACCACTGCAGGTAGGACAAAATCCTCTCCGCCGAAGCCAAAGATAAACATACGATGCTTTACAAGGAGCCGCTTGAAATTGATATTGTAATAAAAAGGAGTCTAAATTTATGTCTTGTGTTCAAAAGTATTGATTGTTCTTTGACTGAACGTCTTGACCTTAAAGTGGCTCGAGTTACCTGCAGTCCGAGCTCATTTGTTATTGGCGTATCGCAGGCCTATCCCAACACAATTTCAAAATAGAAGTCATAGAGGGGCCAGTTCAAGGACCATTTTCTTAATTTTAGTTTCGTTTGAAACATTAAAATGATGTTTTGGTGAGATTAATAGTTGGCCTGTCGGAAAATGAGGCCTAAGGTGAAAATATAGGCTTAGCTGGCATTTTTGTGAAGTTGCTACAAGCTGTTTCTTGTGCAGTTTTTTCAGGCTTTCCCCATCGCTGTTGTTGTTTTTTTTTTAATTTTTTTTATCAAGTCTGACGTTAACTCTCTCTCTCATTGTATTCTTGGACATTTCCCGATACACTCGCACCTATACGGGCTAACCCTGTGGTAGCCCATTAAACTAATGAGAGGTTATTGCACCAGAACCAACCTTAAACAGTATGCAACTATTTCAGCACCGCACTGACGTAGACAGCTCCTCCTCTCCGAGGCTGACGTCTGTTTTCACGTTTCAGCACCCCTCACAGTGGACAGCTCTATTTAGCGTCAAGTGAAATTGTTGCCGTTTTGCAGGCCTGCCCTTGTCCGCGAAGTCGCCTTCACCGGTGTCCATGAACGCACCATAATCTTCCACATTGTTTTGACATTGCACTTTCTTTCTTTTCTCGGCTTAGATGGGTGGCTCGGGGCTGAGGACACAAGGCTAGTTTCAGGACATTGGTTGCAGATCATTAATTTATTCAGTCTATCATATAACAAACCAGTTTCCCAACTACACACACATCCTACTATGCTAAGTTTAGCTTAGCATTACGACTGGGAGCAGGGGGAAACATCTAGCCTGGCCTTTTCTAAAGGTACCACACTCTTGGAGTCTTGTCCCACTGTACATTTGCAAATAAACAAACATAGGCATACGTTTTACGTGAATAAACAAGTCAAATATAATGTGTTAATAAGTTAGTTTTGCTGGTTAATTGTGTTTTGAAGGCTAGATGAAGCCAGCCTATAGCTGCTCTTCTCTGTCCTCAGTCATAATGCTAAGGTAAGCTAAGAGGCTGCTGATTTTAGTCCGAATTTAAGCTAGCAGACAATTTTTAAAGCAAAATTCCTACAAATGTAACAATTGTTAGCTGTCATTGTCCTCTATCAAGGTGAATATTTTTGATGGTTTGTTTGTTGGTTGAAAAAAAGTTATTTGAAGACATCACTTCTGACCCTGATAATATGTGATGTGATGGACCTTTTTCCACTTTTCTTTGACATTTTTACTAAATTTACTCGCAAGCCTCATTATAAACATGACATAAAACCGCATACTAAAATTCAGTTATATTATCATTAATTTGTCTTGACATGAAAGGGAAATCTCCTCAATGTGTCCTTCTAAATCAGCTCTACAAATACACTCCATTGTCATCTCTTCTTCTGTGGGATCTTCAGCCCTTTCTTCACTTCTTTCCTCCAAACAGAAAGGAGGAAGAGCTGGACTCTAAAGATGCCATCATACTCCACCAGTTCTCCAGACCCAAAAGTGGCACCCCATCCCTGTCCCCCTTCTGCCTTAAGATGGAGACCTATCTCCGCATGGTGGACCTGCCCTACCAGGTACAGCGATGGTTGTCTGTGATTATTAAGAAAGATTTCTTCTAATGACACTAACAACATGCCAAGTGTGAGGTTTTTCATCCCAATAACTTTTGAAGTCCTTAGTTTGTCCTTTCTTTGCAATAATTTTTGCTGTGAATCATTATTAACAAACTCTGAGTTGGTGTTTCTTCAGTCAATAGACAATATCCTGACCTGATAATAGAAAATGCAACTAAATGTTTGTCTTGATCTTATCTGGATCTAAATGCCGACCACATTCACTACTTTGTATTTTGAACATATTCTCCAATTTCATGGTCTTTCTCCCTTGCTCCTCTCCATCAACATTTCCTGTATGTCTTCCCTCTTGCAGAACTACTTTGATGGGAAGCTTTCGCCGCAGGGAAAGATGCCGTGGATCGAGTACAACCAGGAGCAGGTGTGCGGCTCTGAATTCATCATCGACTTCCTGGAGGAGCGGCTGGGTGCGAGCCTCAACAAGAGCCTTACGCCACAGGAGAAGGCCGTGTCTCGCGCCATCACCAAAATGGTGGAGGAGCATTTCTACTGGTGAGGGACCAGTGGAGATTTAAGACTGTCTTTTTAGGTTGTTTAAGAACTAAGCAAAATAAAGAAAACACAGGGAGCAGAAAAGGAAACTGGACAGAACAAGCTATACATTTTATATATTACTAATGGATGGGTGTGTGTGCGTTGCAGGACGATAGCTTACTGTCAGTGGGTGGACAACCTGGAGGAGACCCAGAAGATGTTGTCGGTGAGCGGACCGCTGAGCGACCTGCTTAAGTGGATCCTGAGTCACCTGACTGGGGGGATCTTGAAGAGGGAGATGTACGGTCACGGGATTGGACGCTTCTCTAAGGAGGAAGTTTACACCCTAATGGAGAAGGACATGCGGACTTTGGCCACTCTACTAGGTAATAAAACAACAATATGGAAGATCTATTCTAACAAAAATGTGAGTAGTTATTCTGTTCAAATGGGAGTTAAAAGTATTTGAGTGTACCTAAACAACCCTGTCATCTTACATGTGACCATATAAAAGCCCTCAGTGTACAGTAAATGTGTTTTTCTGCAGATAAATTCCAGAGCATTCACTTTGTAATTGGGAGGCTTTGACACAATTTGTCTCGCTGTGTGTTCGTCTATTTGACCCTGGAGCCAGAACCACAGTTTTATTGGGGAAGTGAAACCACTGTAATGGTTTTTCAATGTGTGTCTTAAGAACTGTAACCAGAGACATCACATGTGTGTGTTGGTGTTGAGAAGCAGCACCAGTCAGAGCAGGCTCAGGTCCAGGGAGCGGTCTGTGCCACAGGCCCGTCCATATCTGGTTCATGGCTTTATTATTTTTTTAATTGCTGTATGAAAATGAAAAAAAAACAGCTCAATACTTACCTCTTGTGGTGAAACCTCAGCACTGTAGTGTAGAAGCAGTACATAACATCTGGCAAAGATGCAAGAGAGACAGATCTGAGAGCATGCAAGTTGTAGGGATAGGTTACTGTTGACTGTTACAAATAGTGCCTCCTAAGATTTCATAACTCTGAATGAAACAATTCACTCTCAAGTGACCAGAAATGATTATTTTCTTTCATTTTCTTGCTTAGATTTACTGTAATTTTGAAGGTTAGAACTTGAGATGTTACTGCTTTCTTTATCTGGCTATGGCTTGTGGATCTTGGATTAAAAAAACAGCATATTTTGAATCAATGCATCTGTCTCATGTCGATTAAAATAATAATTGTATTTTAGAAATTGAGCTACAGTAAGAGGACAGTTCTCTTAGGACAGGAAATACGCCTATACTGTACAATACTTCAAATAAAACCACAACTGTTTTTGCACACAGATTTAACAGAAGAGATAAAACTTTGTACTTTTTGTACTTCTGAGAAGATGGCAGGCAGTTTGTGTGAATGTTTTTGACAGAGCAAAAAAGCTGTTTTCCATACTGTTTTACAAACAGCTAAGCTGAACTAAATGGCTGCTGCCATCTTAATCTCAAAAAGAAAGTGAAAAGCTGAAAAAGGAGAGGCGAAAAGGAAGGCTGGGAGAGGTGCTCGTGGTCAAACACTGTTCCAGCTATACACCGGTGTCAACCTCTGGAGCTCAAAACATTTTCAAAGGTCAAACCGTCCCTTTAAGAGGAGAGGAATTGTTATTGTTGTTGTTTGACATTTCTTTTCTTTGTTTGATATCTAAGGTGAAAAGAAGTATCTTATGGGCTCTAAGCTTTCGACAGTAGACGCTGCAGTGTTCAGTCACCTGGCCCCTGCTATGTGGACTCTACCAGGTACACGGCCAGAGCAGCTCATCAAAGGTGAGGCCGCTAGAATATAAATCTACGATTTCATTCCTGCCATCAACCCATAGTTGCAAGAATTATACAGACTGGATTTTGCTGTCAGATAAGGAGGACCGCTTTTGTTTAAAGTCGTAGTACCTCAGGTTTTGTGTCAAGACTTCTGCTGCCTGTCCAAATACAAGATGTGTTGCTTATAATATGAAAAAATAAGACCATAAAAGCAGCATGTCTATGCAGAAAACTGCTAGTACTGCTGGAGAATCAGCAGAACTCACTGAGACCTTTCTACCAAATGCTACTGGAAACATTTGTAGGAATGAGTGTAATAGTAGATACACAGGAGAAGAGACTGAACTGATTTCATTCATCTGAAAGCTGCATGACTGAACTTTTTGTCACTTGAACCTCAAAACAAAGATCTGCATCAGAAATGTATTCAACATTTTTTTTAAACCGGCTGATGTGCAATATGGATATAATGTACAACATGCAGTGTTTTGTATTTGGTGTCGTCAACTCTGTTTGTATGCTGATTGCTTTTATTGTTTTGTTTTTATTAATACCACGAGAGGGAAAGCTAAATGGGTGCAGCATTTGGGGATTGTATTGTCTCATATTGTACTGTTCCTTAGTGTATCAGCGAGCTGTTTGTTTTAGAAGTTGGAACTAGACCATTTTTCTGATTTCTCTTGAAAATGACTTGGATAACTTTTGTAGTTACTATCTTTCCTAGTTAATTTTCTTAAGAATGACATCTTACCATTAAAATTTCAGCCACTATGTTAGAAATGCATTTTCAGAACACATCACCCATTATTCTTTTCCTCTCTGTCAGGCGAACTCATCAACCTAGCCATGTACTGCGAGCGGATCCGCCGGCGTTTCTGGCCAGAGTGGTTTGTGGACCTGGAGGACTTCTGCTACAGTGATAGCACAGAGGACAGCGACTCACACTCCAAACTCCCAGACCTGGGCCTCTACTCTGGCACGGACACTTTCCATGACTGTACACAAACGCACACTTCGAACACTCACACGCCGAAGGACCCGCTGTCCCCTGACAGCGACCCTACAGGCCACTCGCTGTATGACTCTGACATGGACACTGAATGCTCTGAAATGGACCAGCTCAAGTGTTGACAACAAATACACACATAGTACACATCACATTTTAACGCACACCAGAGAATGGAGATGCGTTTAACCTGCACACAAGCCCCATACCTCTTTGAAGAGATATTGTGAGGAGCATTTCCGTGTCAGTGGGCGAGGTTAGGACCTAGAGATTCAACCTGTACACTGTAATGGAGGAACGGCTGCAGTCAGGGCAAACAGAAAGAGGACAACAATTGGTAAAAAAGGTGAAAAAGTGCAAGGAGGAGAGACAATAGAATGAGAAAGTAGTAAAATTGCAGTGGAGACTGAAAGAAAATAGAGACAGACTAAAACAAGAAATCAGGAGTAAATGACGCCACTGCTGAGAAACTCCTTCACGGGGTTCACAGTTACAACTCCCACCTCTTCTGTTGTAACCATGGCAACTATGTGTGTGTGCCCCCCTGTTGTCCCTCGTAGCAACTTCGCACCATTCGGCCTTGTGTGTTTTGACTAAATGAACCTGTAACGCCTTGTGATGACATGACAGCGAGTCAGCGACACTTAGGAAGAAGTACAGGATTTATCCATTGTACATATATAAATTAATCAAATTAAATAGATAGAATATCTGATTATATATGAGTATAAATAGTATAGATAGCCTGAACATGTAGATGTATCCCTGCTGTGTACATACTGTAGGTGTTTCTCCTAAAAAAATCCCTTCTGTGTTGGACATATTGACCAAATCCTCTTTTTAAAGTCCATTCAAGAACGCTATGACCTCCTGTAAACAACTGGGATATTACAGAAATGCCTGCTGCCCATACTTAAATAATGCAGTAGTAATTAATCTCATGAAAGATCATGGAAGGCTAACCTCAATCTGCCATTACTACTTTGGCGCTATAGTCTCTTCAAGACAAATTTAGCAAAAAAACCCAACATTTTTTTCCACAGAATAGAAGCGTAGTATAAAGGCATACATTATTAGGGGCACGTATTGTTTGGAATGCCATTGAGGACATTACCTTAAAGACATTTAAAATACATTATAACATTGAGAGCGAGTCAAACAATCACGTAGAAAAACAATATATAGATATCACCTAAATGAAAGTGCATGGCTGGTACGTGCCAATGAATATTCCCTTTACACTTCATGTAGGTAACATTATCTACATGTCTTAGCTGGCTTAAAAAAGTTTATTTTTTACTTTTTGGTGCCTCTGGCCAAACCAACCACACAAAGATGTAGCCAGTTTATTTTTTAAAAGGAGTCATTTAATGTTGGATTGATAAGAAATTGTTGTTGAGCAATAACAGTCCAGACTCAGGTGTGCTTAGTTGATTTTAAAGCCAGGCAGCATTGTAATTTGGGGGATGTGAAATGATGAGATGCAGGTTTTATGTGTGTTTGTCACTCAGCAAATGCACAAACCAACATATTGTCTGTTAAGGCTTCTAATAAGGCTGTGAGAAAGGGATTTACATTATATCCGCGATGAGTCATCTTGTGTATGAATGATGTCAGAGTGGTGATCTATCACACAAAGCATTTTCCCGTATAGGCTACATACACTTGATTTCAATGTTGTTCATTATTCATTCAGAGAAAAGGTGGACGTCTGAGAAAAAGACACTAGCTAGCATTTTGTTTTTATCAATGAAACGGCTTCTTACTCATCATACCTCAGATGACATTCATGGGATGACTGATGATTGATGATTTAGACTGATGGACTAAAGTATCGCTTTGGGCAATATATTGGACATTATTAATACAAAGTCTGGTCTGTCCTAGTTGGTTAATCAATCAATCCATCTATATTTGTATCATGCCAATTCATAACAAATGTTATCTAAAGATACTACACAAAAAGAGCAGGTCTAGACCGTACTCTTTCTTATATAATTACGAAGACCCAACATTAATCCACCATGAGCACATAGCAACATTTAGCAAATTCACAACAGTGAGAAGGAACTGCCTTTTAACAGGCAGAAACCTCGAGCAGAACCAGACTCATGTTGAACAGACATCTGCTGCAACTGTGTTGGTGAACTGATGTAGCTGGTTAACTAGCTGCTATCTTGTTTGCTAGCCGCGCAGCTAACAGTTAATTAGCAAACTCAGTAGCTCCTTCAGTTATCTCTATTTGTCGAAGATAAGTTCATGTTTCATATATTCCTCTTTTGTCAAGCCATTTAAACTGGGACAGAAGAGGTTAAAGGAAATTGAAGGTAGCGACAAAGATGATAAGTTTATGCATCCTCCAATTGTGAATAATTGGCTAGCCTCCCCCGCAGAGATGACTCGTTGAACTGAATGCTAACATTTTGCACAGATTCATTTAGGTAGCTAAACCACTGATTGCTGAGATTGCATTTGAATAGATTTATGTTGCAACAAAGTATGGCCAAATTAAACGCTCCTATGACTCAGCCTTAATGCAGATGTATATGATGATTATTAGCATAAATTGTAAGTGGGATACACTTTTTGAGATTGCAGTGCAGAAATACCAAAACAAGTTTAATGTAGTTCAGAAAGAGTGTCTCAATTAGGCTACACTGTTTTCCCCCCAGAGAGAACCAAAAAGTTGATTTTATTTGAAAAAGGTTCAGCTCAGTAGCTACCCCGAAACATCTTGATCAGAATGAATGAAAAAGCATATGTTGGGAAGCTGATGAAAAATGTTTATGATGTTGGCCTATATATTGTTTACAGATGATGAAATCTTATTGAGCTGCAACCGGCCGCTAAGATCTTGCATTGGTCAGGAGCTGTGTGTGAAGATGCTGCTAATGAGGAAATCTATTTTGAGTTGTGTCTAGCATCAGTATGTAGCAGGGCATGGCTAATCAGAAGATCAAACATAGCCTCCTAGAGGGAAAGACGTCTTTACTACTGTGGTAGGCTATTGGTTATTGGAGGTAAGACCATGATAGGCTACAGATGATCGCTCGATGGTTTGGGTGAGGAACATTATGATGATGTTTTTTGAAGGCAAAGACTAACATCTGGGATCTCTGCTAAACAAAATAATGCCCAGAACATCAAAAAGCAAATTGCTAATGAGAGCCTATACCAAGTTTTTTAATAAGGAAATAGTTGAAAAGCCATTTGGTATGTGGGCTGCATATTCATTTCAACCCAATGATATTTTCTGTAACTGACAATAAGACCAAAAAACAATGTTCTGTGTCTTAAAACACCTCGCCTGCATGTTTTTGCCTTCTCTCGTATCATTTTCTAGCCTTACAGACACTGACTCCTACAGCTGTTTACTTTAAATCAGTGCCAGCAAATGACTTGTGTTTTTATGTGTCTTATTTATTTTTGTAATAATTTATTTCATGCTTTTTAAATGTATGTGTCTGGTGGTCTATGTACTTGTATTTATGAAACATGTTAATCATTTTGCACTTCTTTTCTCATGTTTACATGTTTTTCTTCTCGTGTGGAGAGTTGCTCTCAATCAAGCTTTGTATGTATGATCTGTGTATAAGTGCAATACTGTGTTTTCATTTACTTACATTGACACTGCATATTATCTTGTTGCCAGTCATTGCAGTAACTGCATGTATGTCCATGTTTGGAGATGTCATTTGGTAAATGTTTGAATATCATAAGATTAATGGCATTGTGTTCAAATGTTAAAGCCCATCCTCTGCTGCATAATTTACCATCTTGAGTAAATTTAAGAACTTCTGCAGAGCTTCATGTCGAGTGAAAACTTTTAAGGTTGGTCAAATGTTCAGGCTGAATAACACTGGTTGCTCAAGCTCATATCTGCATGACAAGGCCGGTCATCCTGCTGATCAGCTGATGATCAGTTTTTCAGAATTCTAACAGCCCTTCTAGTTTGTGATCACTTTCATCTGTCTGTGTCCCTTAGCTGTTTAAAGTCAAAGTCAGGGATCCAGCCTTGTGACGTATGTTGCTTCCCCATTACGAGATTTCCGCTTGTAGACTTTAGAAGCCATATTGCTTTGTCTCGTGGTGTTGTGGGTGCTGAAACACTTGTGGAATATCATCATGCTGTAAATACAACAACATGGGGGTCGGGGGAAAAGGGGGAAACTAATAAAAAATAAATTGCTCTGTAACTTTAAAAAAGATTCTTATGAATGTATCAAACCTAGAGATAAAAAGCTGTATGACAATGGATTACTATTAATATTTCATTAAATATAGCTGTGGTATTTTTTTCTTGTTTTGTCTCACTTATTGTGTAATTCTGTTTTGAAATCAGCTCCTAGCTTAGAAGAAAAGGTGAATCTTTTTTTTCTCAGTTTCAAAGCTTACATGTGGGTACAGTCTGGCACGTATCAGTGTGGTAATCCCTCTCCCTCTGTGCTTGCTACCATATGACAATACTAAGCCCTCCCTACAATGCTGAAGAATTAGCTCCCTGCCCTTTTCTTTGTGCTGAAAGAGAGAGAGAAAAGGAGTGCAGAGGAAGAGAAAGCAAGTCGAGGGAGAGAAAGTGTGAGTGTTTGGTTGAGAAAAGGGAAATAGACACTGTCAGGAAAAGATGAATGATATTTGATGACATGGCTGGTTGTAATTCTTTCTGCAGCCTTTGTGCACAAGAATCCCTGAGAGATTATTTCCACACAAGACAGAGGAGATAATTCAGGGCTGACAATGACTCCAGCTCATGAAACAGCCCTGGTGAGTCAGAGGTGGTGTACAGTGTGTGCGTGTGCGTGTGTGTGTGTGTGCGCGTGTGTGTGTGTGTGTGTGTGTGTGTGTGTGTTTGTTTGTGAGGATGGTTGTCTGCACGTGCCTGTGTGCTTGATGTGTGAGGTTGAATGTTGTGCGCAGGGAGGAGAGGATGTGCCTTTGCGTGTGTGTGTGTGTGTGTGTGTGTGTGTGTGTGTGTGTGTGTGTGTGTGTGTGTGTGTGTAAAAAAATGAATAATGCAGAGGACGCCTGTACGAGTGTGAGGGCCGGGAGGAGGGCAGATGGCCGCCTGCTGATAGGACAGAATCCCGGCATCAGGGTCCTCCAGAGAGCTGGATTTAAACCTGCCTTACTCACACACATACATGTCTTTTTTTCTCTTTTCTCTTTCTGTAATTGCTTTTTTTTTTTTTTTTTACCTGAGACATCATGCATACTGTTTTAGATTTCAGCATAAATGCTTGAATATTACAAGCATTAATGAGACTATAAAATAACACAGTGGTAAGGAGTAAATTAACTGCCTGTAATTGCTTGATGCATTTCTTTAAAACATAGCAGTCATTCACAAGTTATTATTATTTTTCAATCCATAGAATTTAGTGTGATCATAAGCAGGGCTTTATTTTTTAGAAACACTGACATCACAAGACCTCCAAATCTGCCCAAAACAAAGTCTTTTAATTCTATTTAGCCTATATAGTTTTTTTTTTCAGATTTCAATACTTATGCGATGTTCATTTTGTTTGTTTATACTTTTTTGTAGTACACAAAGTGACTTTTACAAAGTCTCCAAAACACAACATCTTAAAGTACCTAACTACACTTTAAATTTAAATGACTGCTGAACTTTGTCTCTGTTTTCTCATTTTGGTTAGGATCTTTATCTCCAAAAATAAAAGTAAGGAATGCTTGAACATTACAAAGCACCCTTCACTTTGGCAGTGATTCAACTCTGGTTGAGAGAAGAAATTTGATGGGAAAAAAATACTGAAAGTATGTTTTTAACTGTATAATGAAACTTTTTTTTATAAAAGCCACAACGTATAGAGTAGGAATAATCTATACTTATTTTCCTTAATAGTACTAAAGGCTAAGGTAATAATTTTATTATTATTAAGTTAAAGAAGAGCATTATCAGGTTTTAAGCGATAGACATCATGAAGAAATTCCCTCCTTTCATTTAGCCCATCTTTATCCTCCCGACACCACTAGGGGGTGTCAGCTGACTATTTCTGATTTGGCCACAGATCAGCCCAAAAGGAATCTGTCTAATATGATCGGCCTAAATGAAGTAAAAAAAAATACTCATCTTCAGAGCTGAAATACTGAAAGAAAGTGAATACACAATTTAGTTAGTGAAATTAGACCAAGCAATGTCCTGTAATAAAATCCCTCCAAAATGTCGAAAAACACGAGAGGTTACATTTTTTTCACTATTGAATTACACTGCGGCTCATCCAATAGAAAAACTGGAATATAGAATTGTTTTATATGTTTCTGTCTGAAAACATATAAAACAATTCTACAATCAATATTTTTCTTTTTTTCCTTCGAAAACTTCACTTCATGTTTGTATTTGTACTTTTCTGTAATGATGACAGCAGGCCTGATTTGAGCACAATACACACAATACCACACACAACAGCCTAATCTTCCTGATCTATACTGCGTCATCCTCTGTTTTGCAGATAAGGAACCCGTTTCCTGTTGTTTCCTGTGTGTCCCTTGTTCAGAACAGAAATGGTTTTGATGTTTTAAATTACGTCTCTCCATGAGTGTCAATTAGTTCCCATATTTATCCTGATGCAAATATTAATTAGAGCCGAGCTATGTTTCAATTAAAGGCCCATGCCCGGCTGTAAGCGTATCACTACACATCAGCGGTTGTAAACACTTCACCCAAACAGCTGAAGGACAATTTGAAGCAACCGAGACGGATTGATCAAATCACGATTATAATGCGAGGCCGCGTGCAGGAGAAAAAAAAATAAACATGCATTTGGTCAGAGCTATTTCCTGAAGTCCAATAAACGAGTAGAGACTGCAGTAATATAGAAAACAAATACGATTTAATGACAAAAAGCATGTAGAAATTGTGCAATTGTTGATTTTTCTTTTTTCTTCTTTGTTGGTTCACAGATTTCAGGTCAATGCTATTATATTTTGGTTTTATTGATTTTTTTTTTTTTTGTCCAACTCAAAAAAAAAAATTCAGCTGAAGGATTGTGTGACGTGATCAGAATTAAAACGAGGATTTAAGATAAGATAAATACTGGGCCTCGTTTAATTTATTATGCAATACAATCTAGAGTAAAGAAACTATAGACAACAAATAGGCCTACGTCAAATATCGTTAAGATACATTTTCAACGTTTTATTTTCTTTAAAATAGACCTAATTAAAATGAGTTTCAATATTATCCTCCTTTCCACTGTTATTTCTACATTCAGAAAGTTTATGAAATTCACATTATTTGTTCAAGAACATTAGGAACTATTTTCTTTCCCATCAGCTACATCCTTCAGTTGGATTTGAGTTTCTGAGTTTCTATAATTTTATTAGATTGTAGCCAGAGAATAAATCTCCAACTCTTTCCTTCAATAACCTCCCCCTCAAACAATTCATGTAATTAATCACAGGATTTGAATGGCACCAACAACACGTGTCTGTGTTTGTGCTTTGGCACAGACTGACAGAGAGAAAACGAAACAAACAAACAAACAAACAAACAAACAAACAAACAAACGAGGCCATACAAAAACGATTTGAGATACATCCCACAGAAAGTCTCTTCAGTGAATGAATGAGTCACACAGTAGTAATAGTAGAGCCACTGCGGCCATAGCTGGTATACCAGGAAATATATTCAGTTTGTTTTCTTCTTATAAAGGAAGGCAAGATGAGCTGGATTGTTTTCCAGCCTCGGACAGTCTCGGTCTTTCTTGTCACAGCATTTTGGAAAAGTAGAGAAATAACAAAGAGCAAAAACACAGACTGTAAACAGGAGCACAGAGAGGTCTGCACAGAAAGGAAAGCATAAAGAGAACAAGTCTCTATGGAAACGAAATTATTATTACTATTATTATTGTTATTATTATCATTATTATTGTTATATCATTATTGTTCATTATAAATTACAAACGCTATTCTGAAAATGTAAAGCAAGTTGGACATACATTTTGGAGGCAGCTAAAAGGTAGCCTATAATATGAATAATAATATGAATAATAAAAATAATAATAATAGTATAATAATAATAGCTGGTATTTTTTACGTTGTACAGTAGGTGTCTGCCATTTCAGCCTCTCGTGCCACGCGCTGAGCAGAACCCCTGTTGCTTTTGTTATGATGGAAAGATGGCGTTTATTTACCCACACTGACTGCGACTTCTCCTCGAGCCACGAGCTTGTATTTTTAAATATCCACCCCCTAGTAGGACACCTCGTGCCCACACCAGCCTCTTTAATGCCTTTTCTTTCATGACGCGTTAAATAATGACGCCTTGGGGAAACGTACAGAAAAGCGTTCGATATTTTTTTTTTTTTTTCTTCTTTTGGTTAGCACACACCAGACGTCTCCCAGTATGCTTGGCAGTCCCGCGGCATGAAACCTCCTCACAGCTCACTACTCTGCGTATTTTCAGTGTTGGAGTGCCACTGTAGATCCCCACTGTGTGTGTGTCCCACTGTGTGTGTGTGTGTGTGTCCGTGGGTCCAACATTTAGCTTGACTGAGGTCCAGTTCTGCGCAGTCCAGCACAGACAAACTATAATAGAGGCTTGAAACCTCCTCCTTAAGATGTCCTTGTTGTCTCAGTATAATGGACTTTTGGGGGGAGGTCACTGCACAGGAGTTTGTCCTCCATGGTGAGGAGGGGAGTCCCCGTACATGTCCTCCCCTCCTGGTATCTGTCCTCCCGCGGGTGTCATCCTCTTCTCCTTCTGCCTCCTGTTACAAAACCAAACCCGCACCACCTCCTTCTCAAGCTGCAGGCTGTCCGCAAGGGAGTTGATCTCCGCAGCTCCTGGTTTTGGACATTTCAGAAAATGGCTCTCCAAAGCCCCTTTCACGCCCACCTCAATGGAGGTCCTCTTTTTCCTTTTCCTCCCCTGTGCCGCGATTTTATCCAGGCTCGTGGGGCTCCCCGAGGTGGAGTCCGCCTCCTCCAGCCACTTGTTCAACAAGGGCTTGAGTTTACACATGTTTTTGAAGCTCAGCTGCAGCGCCTCAAACCTGCAAATGGTGGTCTGAGAAAACACGTTTCCATACAACGTCCCCAGAGCCAGACCCACGTCCGCCTGCGTGAAGCCCAGCTTGATGCGGCGTTGCTTGAACTGCTTGGCAAACTGCTCCAACTCATCAGAGGTCGGTGTGTCCTCGTCTGACTGGTCCTGGTGGCCCCCGTGCTGGTGGTGGTGTGACAGAGACTGCTGATGGGCCCCGGGGCCGCCTCCGTGATCACTGAGGTGCGGGCTGTGGCTGTGGTGGTCCTCGTCCCGCAGGGGGTGGTGGTGCATCCCCCCTTGCTCTCCCCCCGGCATCAGACCGAAACCGGATTGGGAGTAGACCAGGCTCTGGCCCTCAGAAGTCGCCATACCGGGGATGTGCGTGGTGGCGGTGCTCGTTCGCCATGCTCTGGCGTCGTGATGTGCCTGTTGGTGCGCGAGGTGAGGGTGTCGCTGTTGCTGCTGCTGCTGCTGCAGACTGCTGGAGTTCTGCAGCTCCTCTCGGTCACTGTCGTGCAGCACGGGCTTCACGTCCTGCTCTCCGATGGGACTAGATGGCCAGGGCGCCCCGCCGTCACCGTGAGACAGTGCCGTTATCCACTGGTGCGCGTGGCTGAGAGGATGTCCGCCGCCCGGTAACGAGCTGTAGTCGTTCTGGAGCAGGCTGTGCGCGTCCCTGTACGCTGCCGCCTGCTGCATGCTCCCGGACTCCGAGTGTGGCGGCGGCGCGCTGCTGGGGGTGCTAAGGACGCTGTAGTGGTTGGACGTTGCAGTCGCCATAACTCTCGCAGCCAGAGTGATAACTAGAGTTAAAAGGAGGCTGCCTTTGACAGGAACTCTTTTGCGCCACGGGGCAGCGAGGCGTCTCTCACCAGCATCTCCCCGGCGCTGTGCCAAGGGGACGCAGAGGCGCGCACCTGTGGTCCGCCTCGCTCCGCTCTTTATTGGCCAAGAACGGTTGACAGATGTGGTTACCCCTGACAGCACCCCGCTCATTGGTCACGGGAGATTGTACAGCAACCCCAATCACTCTGCCCAACAATACTAGCAGTCCTGCAGCATGTAGAGTACATAGTAGAGAGAGAAACCAGGCTGAGGAGTGTAAACAGAAAAGACTCAACCAGCAACGCTGGAACGGGAAGGTTTCTATATGCTTGAAAGTACTTTTTTAAAAATGAATGTGGGTTAGTGGATCACATGTTGAGTTTGTGCGTAAAAGGTGCTTAAGATACACATTTAATTTGTGTTTTGTTCCGTAATAAAACTTTAACTCTCAGAATAATCCAAATTGTAAAACTTTAATCTTTTTTTTTTTTCTTCATGCATTTGGAGCAGCATATTTTGTCTGTTTTGCGGCATTAAACGGTGAGCAGAGATCATGAGCAGAAACTTCCAGCTGCCTCTCTGCCCTCAGGACGCTGTCCAGAGAGAGAAGCCGCGTGCTTCCAGGGCCTCTGCCCCGTTGCCATGACGAGCGCGGTGAATGGAACAACGCCCACGTCACAGCTGCAATTCGCTTCTTTTTTTCGTTCCGTTCCAAAGGGCTCATTGGGGCCGCGCGCTCGGCCGTCGGGACAAATAATGGGGGGCGCGCGGAAAGGGCAGCTCGGGGCCAAAGAGAGGAGGCTTCAAGAATAGAGACCCCAGCCTGCTCTGCTCCCTCACACCTGCCTGTTGGGTAAACTTGTGGATGGATGCACGCACATTGGCAAGCAGGGCTTGCTTTTCCCAAAGCTGCCATCCAAAATATTTTGATGAGGGGAAAGTGCCTCTATCCTCCAATGCACAAAAACAGAGATAGCTATCAAGAGTTTTTAATTATTCCACAAGCACTCCACAAATATCCACCTCCATCAGCGGTTGAACATATTTACATATTTGTCACACAAGTAATATTTTAAGCATGTACCATTAGTTAAATATTTGAAATGACTCAACTTCACTTCTATCACATTTTAAAGCCACATGGTCAACCTTTTACACCACTACATTTATTTTAACCGTCATATTTAACTTCAAAGAAAAATAGTGTACACACAATGTTAACCTGAGAAGATGTGATGCATCATTTTTTATTTTTTATTATTAACAATATAATTTATAAAGAAGTTCCAATTAGCTGCAGCTGTAACGTGTAAATGCTAATATTATGGAACATTTAAAAAAAAAAAATTAAATTATTTTCTGTATTAAAATAATTTAACTTCCAATACCTCCTGTCCATTTGAAATGATATTAAGTACTTTCACATGACTAAGATTCTAGAAGTAATACACTGTTTTTATTACAACTACTTAGGTTAAGGATTAGAAGAATATTGTTGCAATTATTCTAACACCATACCATAAAACTGTTGACTCAGAAACAGTTCTGTGGTGTCTTGGCACTATTTAAGGAAAACTACTGTGATGTTTGACAGTGAAGAAATCATCAAAGGACAAATTCTGCTTTATCTTCTTGTTCTATCTTTACAAGACCACAATGGTGTTTCATTCAAACTAATCCTTCTTTAGATGAGCCCCCCCCCCCCCCCCCCCAACACACGCACACACACACACACACACACACACACACAAACATCCCCTCCAAAAAAAACTTTTAGTTCCTTGGGGGGACCCTGGACCTACTTTGGCAACTACTGGTATTTTGCAAATGTGATTGGTGCAAAGTGGAACATGGCCTGTAAAGCCTAACAGCTACAAAAAATGTAAAGGTCTTTGAAGGTTGAAAGTTGAAATAATCAAGTATCACCAAAAGAGAGAAAAAATTACATGAGACAATGACAATATATGTAGATGATTTATCGTGAATTTATAGAAAAAGTTTGATGCTATGAAAGGCGACAAAATATGCCATATATCCTCAATACAATACCACACAGGAAACGATAGCTTAATTGACAAATACTGTGAATCTAATCATGTTTCTACATAAACTGACGCACATTGAATTATAGGGATCCAAAGAACACCGGCTTATGATTAGGGTGTAATTCTGAGAATTACCAAATGTGTCGCCAGGGGCTCTGACAAGACCGTGTGTTGAGACGGGCAAAACATATTACCCTAATCGACTAATATGCAAACTACTGGCCGCCCAATTACAGAACTTAATAATGCATAAATGATGCGAGTCCTGCTCTTACAAGATGAAGAGGTCGCCATTAATTCAGTCAAACGGTTGGGTTTGCTGTCAACACATGTGACACCTCAGCAACACGTACTGTCTGTGTTCCCGTGTCTCTTGCTCTGCATTCAACAGTGAGAGTTAATGATGGAGAATCTGAGCGTTAAATTAACAGTAATTATATGGCCCCAGTGCTGTAAAGATTCAATCTCTTCACGAGTCTAATGGGCCTAAGTGTCCCAATGCGCAGACAGAATGCTCTATGAGATATTTATGATTGAGACACATGTTCAAGAAAGAAAATCTTTGTATACAACAACATAATTGACCATCTTTGGCTTTTTATGACTTTGTTTGAAGACTGATTTTTCCACTCTTTAATGCCAGACATGAAAAGCCATTTTTTCCACTCTTGTGTAAATAGTTCCAGTCCCAAAAAAAGAGAGACTCCAATGCAAGGCGGAGCCATTTAAATGTTTGAATGTTTGCAAGATAAGCAGTATTGTGGCTACTTTCACTTTCTCTAGGCCAGCGTGTGACCGGCCCATGTCCCTCCCCCTGTGGGAACTCCCGTGCAGGGGTAACTGGGGCAAGGGGGCTTCTTTATGCTGCCGGACACAGGGAGATAATGGCCATTCCTCCACAGCTGGCCCACACAATCAAAGGCAGAGGGGGCTCGAAGGATTCCAGCTTTAACCAGGCCATTGTCTGGGCTAATTACATCTGAATGCAAGACCCCAAGAACCCACCTCCCCCCTGAGCCAAACCTGCACAGAATACCCCAAACAACCCTTCGGGGTGGAGGGAGAGTGCACACAGAGAGTAATATATAAACCCTGCACTTCTTTATTACCCCTAAATGTAAGCACACACAAGCCTGCACACACACACACACACACACACACACACACACACACACACACAAACTCAAGACTTGTTCATTACTCACACACACTCGTATCCCCAGCAGGCTCTCATCAAAGTGTGTGTCTCTCGCACAAACACACTCACATGTGGCACTCAGCATTAGATCAGATCTCAGCTTGCTGCTCTCAGAAGAGATGAGGAGGTCTTAGAGGACTTAGGTTGAATAGAAAACACACTGAAGAGCCTTTCCCCAATGCACCCCCATAATCCCAATCTATACTCTCCCTCTAACCCCAAACCGCCTGCGCTCCGCTCCATCTGCAGCTGAAGACGTCCAGGCCCTAAGATCACTACAGAGCAGTCAGTGTTTAAAGAAACTGTAGTGATGTCTGCAGTGTCCTGTTTTGGTGTCTATTGGTTTAGCCGTTTCTGAAACACTGGTTTTAACCATTATGATGAGCACTGTGTTTTGTTTGTTGCTGTACATAATCATACACTGAGATAAAAACATACTAAATTGAATAAATTATTCTCACTTGCAGTAATTACCATGTCAACACAAAATGAGGAGAACCAACAGCAGGTTTCTTAAGATAGAAAAAGGCCAAACTTAAGGCTTACTGATAATGACGAGTCTAAGGAATAAATTATCTGAAAAAAATGACAGGTCCAGCAAAAAAGAAGCAAACAAGTAAAGCCACGAGTAACCATCCACACGCAAAGCAAGGGGGGAGGGAGGGGGGGATCCAAGGTCTCAAAGAAGAAAATTAAAAAAGAAGAACACATAAAATACCAGAAAGGTTGACACTAGAAAACACTGTAGGTTTAAAGAAAACTGATGCTAAAAAACAGGCAAAGACAAAGCCTCAAAACAATATGGTGATTCAGGGACAGGTGAGACAGTCAGGGAATCCAATCACAGTAACAGGAACAGAAACAAAGGGTGACCTGAAATGAAAGCCCTGATAGTGGACCTGATCGTGTGAACATCTAAAATAGTGTAAATGATAAAAACTAGTTTATATTTCAGTTAAAGTGTCAGTCAGTTTGCAGTTTTCCAGTCCCACTCTTTCTGAAACAAGGGCCCTGTATGTAAAAACTCTACACACAAAAAACAAAAACAAAAAAAAACACAACATCTTTCATCTCTTCAAAATGCAAGCACTACATTCAAAATCATCTAAACTCTTCTAAGAATTATACTTTTACATCCAAACGCTACACAAACATAGATCTTTCCACCGCCAACTGGTACACAGTTACTGGTTTGTAACTGGTAAACAGTATTGCAGTGACAGTTTATCCTGTCTCCAATCTTTCTCCTCTTGCTCCTTTTCCTCTAACTCTATCCCTAAATTTGTCCTCCATTGTTGTTCACACCAAAAAAGCAAACGTGACTCCTGTTTATGGTGTTCAAGCTCAGATTTCTGTGTGATGCGATTGTGGACTTCACATGTGCTTTCTGAGTGCAGGTGATGGTCAGTTAAGTTTGTTGTTTCAGTGGCAGTGTTTAGCAATTAACACACACACACACACACACACACACACACACACACACACACACACACACACACACACACAGACTGTCACTTTTTGAATGATGTGTAATGTGAAAAGTGTGTTTTGTGTTTGGCAAACACTGTGTGTAAAAAGTGTGAGGCTGAGAATGTATGTACTGTATAGTTGTGCAAGTCTGGGCTGATGTTTCTCTCTTTGTGTTTCGCGCTTCAATAACTAACTATGTTCAATTTAATATGTCAGTAATTGTAAAAACAAAAAAATATTAACAGCAGACAGATGAAATGTAACTCTCTGATAATTTGAGGTGAAGTCTCAGAACTGTAGATATTTGAAGTGTCAGTAGTTTTAAAAAATGAAAAGCTTTAAACAGTCTTGGCAAGTGACAGAAATCTTGCTAACTATATCTTGTCTTATATTTTCTCTCTTCCCTTATTGTGTGTGTGTGTCTGTGTGTGTGTGCGTGCGTGCGTGTGTGTTGAGTGTGTGCGTGTATATATGTCACAGTTTCAGGGTTAGGAGGTCTCACTGGTGCTCAGTTTAGCATTGATTTATTCTCTTTCTCCAATTTATTTCTCCTCCGCCTGATCTGCCTCTGGGAGGACAAATGGAGGAGAAAGGCAAAGCACTGTAACCATCGCGCACACACACACACACACACACACACACACACACACACACACACACACACACACACACACACACACACACACACACACACACACACACACACACACTGCATGTTCAGTGACAAATGTTTCCAGAATCACAGATGCACTCAAATCCGTATTTCTGGGCTTGCAAGAGCACACACACACACACACACACACACACACACACACACACACACACATATATATATATATATAAGAAAATGTTTAATGCCAAGGTTCTGTATTTCCAACCCACTGTGCTGGACCAATCAGAGATCAGAGAGATGACCATTCTATAGAACTATAAATTTACAACACTCCTCCAGTCCCAAGGCACCTTGGCTTCTAAGACTTCCCATGTTGTCCCATATAACTGTCTTCAGAGCACCCATAAAGACATAAAGGGACGCTCCCACCTCTAGGTGAGTGGTCATAACTCAGCAGCAGGTATTTTTACTGTGCTGTCGAGGTGCACAGATTCATCTCGTCTCCTACTTTATAATGTCCAACACAAACTCTGGATGAGGAAAAGCAAGAGTGCAGTCATATTTTACAGGCGTCTTGCTTTAATGGTTTGGTGTAAGAAGAGGAGTGTGTTGGCTCGTTGAAAGAACTTAACACTGTGTCACTTCTACTTTTGGGTGTGATAACCAACCTCTTCTTTTTTATTCCCAATAGGAAATGGAGGGCAGGAGGGGGAGCCAGTAGGTCGTTAAACCCACTTGAAAGCTCAGCAACCTGATCGATAGTCGTGGGCCAAGCAGGGATTAAAATCAGGCTAAGTCTGTTCCAATCAATACTGATGGCTAACCCTGGGGTTAAAACAGGAGTAAATCTCCATACATGTCCATACACAAGTCTGCACTATGGTCTACAGTACAGATAAATCTGCAGCTATCCATGCAAATGGACACACAATGGGTTGAATGAATGAGTGCTGTATGGGCATTCGGCAGTAGCAGATCTGGTTGTATCTGTGTGGATATACAATGTGTCCAGGTAGGAGAATGAGGCAGTAAATTTGGACTCATCGACAGGGTTAGTAGAGTGAGTACAGCTCTCATAAATGTGTGATAGTACGTGCAGCGTGTATGAAAGAGTGGTTTCAAACAGTAATGTGTTACACAGCAATAGTAGGGGTGAGAATGACTTATAGAAAGAGAGCTGACATGCATGATTGACTGTTTCACTCCTTAATGGATGATAGACATCACTGCTCAGATTGATCTTACAAGCGTAGGTCTGCGTATCAATTACCAATACTGATCAATTAAGCTATGGACAGAAAACAGGAAGAAAAAAACAGTTACATGTCTACATTGTGATCAGTTAATTCTAGTCATGCAGAGATGTATGTCTCCTGCTTGAAAGGTTAACCGTTTCTCCTAATCAGCAGGGACCGATTTAAAAGCAAAGAAGAGTCCACAACATAGGACAACTGATAATGCTTGCATTTTGGAAAACATGCGTTCATTTTTCTTTTTTAGCTGAGAAACAGAGGAAAAGTTCAAAATGCTACTTTCACATCTGTATGCTTAATATGTAAGTTACCAATTTTACTTTGTAAACAGGGGGGAACAGCTAGCCTAGCATACAGGGCCTAGCATCAATTACGTGTAAGTTATTTAGCTTCAGAGCGGAGGATTTTGTATTCAGGTGGATTTTTGTATTTAGGTGGATTTTGTTACTTTTCTACCAAACCAACTGTTTCCCCAAGTTTCCACTTGTTGTGTTTCGCTTGGCTAACTAAATAGAATTGGTCCCATGTCTCAACATGGATAATAAAGTTGGTTGAATGGATGTTTTGCTTTGCCTCTTTGCACTGCGTGAGCACCAGTGTCCGATCAAACTTAAAACTGTTTGTTTGCACTTACTGACGTTGTTTCTTCCTTTCTAGATCTTTAATCAAGTTGTTCTTATACGCTCTAATGTATTCCACTTTGGATGAAAGGGGCTGCTAAGTGAATTGTAGGATATTATCAGCAAAAGTGTAATATTAAAACATTGAGTATTTAATCAAACAATATTACTGGTAAAATGAGAAGTGACTTAAGTCTAAATAAATACAAAAGAATGTAAGAGTCTTGTGAAGCATCCACAAAAACTGAGTGAAAATAACGGAATGCAACCGATAGAAAACCTCTCAAATCTCAACAAACAGCTTACTTCCCTGTGTTAGCCAGTTCTCAAGAAAACACATAAAATGTATTTTCCGCCTGAACTATTTACGTGCTAACACCTGGTCCTGAAACACAAAGGCAAAAAATATGGCACCCCAGTCCCAAGCCCTTGAAACCAGTTCACAACAAACACATGCACATATTTTCCTACTTTTTGTTTTGATGGCAACTTGAAATCACAATTTATTTTAAGCCCAGCTCGCACAATTCACCACATTTGGCACAAACTTCATAGCCAAAGTCCGTCGTGTCTGTGTGGACAACAATGTCCTTCAAAACGCTGCAGTGTAAACCATCAATTGGCCACACTGATGACTCACAGGTGCAAACACTAGTCACTTAATTGGTCAATTAAACATCAGCACAGGGGGCCGAAGGTGAGCTCTCGTGTTCTAGAGATGAATGGATGACAATGATGCAGAGAGATGCAGAGGCAGAGGATGGTCAAAATGAGAGGAGGAAGAGGATAGTCAAAAGAGGAAGAGTGAGCAATATCTTGGATGAGGTTTGAACCACTTCAGTAGAGGTGATTTTTTTTTTTTTTTTAGAGAAAAGCTGGGCATTTATCTTTCACTCCTATTTTCCCTACCTGTGAGAACAGGCAAGTTAAGTACTGCTTGTTAATGTTTGTTCGGCCATCATATGGCTTTCTGGAATATTGCATTAATGATGTACTTTATCTTAAATGACAGGCTTTAATTTATTACACTCAATAAATATTAATGAGAAAACATTTTAAACATTATTCAATTAGTTGTATGTTACAGTTTTTCCGCAAAAATTCTCGCCCTAGCTGTTCCTCAAATGCTTTATCCTCCATCTCTCTAAAGCTTATAAGCTGGGGGGCAGGGTGGACTAGCCTATTCAATACCTAATACGTTGTGTGCCGCCCATTAAAAAACACTCCTAAACACACAATAGGACCCATAGGCCCAGGTGGGAGTTTGGTGTAAGTGAAACATTCTCTCTGTTTTTGAACAGAGCTAAAATAACACCTTTCAACCAGTTCGATCAGAGTTCTCATAGTTCATATAATGAAAAGTAACATAAAAAATTCCCTGTACATTTCCATAATTCACTCCCTTTTTCTTTGTAATAACACTTGAAGCATGTGTGTCCATTTGAATCAATTCCATCAACGGTATCAAAATATTTGTGCCCTTCCTTTGCTCAAATACAGTGCCACAGAAACTGCTTTAACATCTTATGGGGTCAACATCAAGGTCAAAACATGAGATGTCATGACTGTGACTACACCAACATTATATTCTGGTTTAGCTTATGACCTCCAGGACGCTGAGGCGTGCTTGTAAGATTGTTGCCACCCCTCTCACCTCGCACATGGACCGTTTGAGGCTCTCATAAACTGTTCTTTATGCGTTACATTAACGCCCACTGGACTTTAAATTTATTTTATTTACATGCACTCTGTGAGTAGGTTACATACACTGTAAGATTTTTTTTCTCATATATATAGTCCACTACACAGCTCCTACATTGCACCTTTTGTACATTTTTTGTATAGCGTTTTTTATTTTTTATATTTTACATTCTTAAATTCTATTTTATTTATTATAATAGCTTCTTATACTTTATTATTTAAGTTGTTGCTAGTTCTGCTTTATTTCCTTGTTAATTGTTTAGCACCAATACACCAAGTCAAATTCCTTGTATGTGTAAATGTACTTGGCAATAAAACCAGATTCTGATTCTGAAAATAAATTTCACTTATATTACGATATGCAGTAACTCTTATGAACATAATGACATACTCCTTAAAACTCAACAAACACAACCTACCTCTGTTATTCCTCAAACCACATTGACCTTGACCTTGAAATGGTTGTAATAACTATATTTAAACAAAACCTGTTGATGGCCTGTTAAAAACTTCATATGTGTAGGTGTGTTCCCTCTTCCGATCAGAATTGTATCTCTTCTTCAGGTAGCTAACATTTGGCTAGTTATTGATTTTGAGATAAAAGTTGTGAATATATTAGAATAAACTCGGAAATGTACGAGAATAAAGTCATACATCTATGAGAATGCAGTAATAAATGAACGAGATTAAAGACGTAAATTAACAATCAAAAAGTCATACCTAAGCTGCAAGAGAAGCAAGTTGTATATTTACGAGAATTAAGTTGTACAATTATGAATTTAAAGTCATAAATTTATGAAGATATTCTCGTAAGTTTTTTTTTTTTATGTTACAGTTATAACTATTCCATAAAATATCTTCCTGCCTGGTACAGTCACTTTATTTAAAAATTTAAGATTTAAGAATTACCTCTCAAAGATTGTGTCAACAGCAGGCAAAATGTGGGTTTAACCACAAAAACCTCTGTCTCAATTATTTACTGATAAGACGAGGAAGAACGCATGTATCCTAGCAGATAACGCCTCTCTCATGCCAGTTTGAGCCACTGAGCTCTGGGAGGCGCTATAGAGTCCCTCTGGTAACTAAAAATGTATTCAAGTAATTTATTCCAAGAGCAGTAAATATCCTTAATCTTACAACATGACTGATGAAATCTGAACCGTATGAACTGATTTTTAATGTGTAAACCTCGCTGCTATGTTGTCTGGGTTATTGACGGCCTGAATGTTTTTAAGCTGTTTTATGTATATGGAGAGGCAAATTTCCACCTCTAGTGGACAATAAAGATTTCTTCTATTCTATTCTATTATGCTCATATTTATATTATTATTGAGAAATGTATGTGCATGCAAACAATGAGTCTTATCTAATAGAAATGGCGATACTTAAACCACACCTGCATTTGAGGATTCTGAAGCTGAGCCAAGGTGATCGAACAGAGATGGATAGAGTAAAGACCTCGGGGAGCAATAATGGTCGTTCTCAGTGTGTTAATCAAACCAATTCCTCTCTTCTCCTCCTCTCCTCCTATTGTTTGTCTTTTTTTAGCACCAAGCTGGCATTTCTTTTTTATCCACCTGCAACACATACACTAGGTAGAGACAGTTTTTACATTTGGATTTTTGCAAGGGAAGAGTCCCCCAGTATGCACTGTCTCTGGTTACCACAGGATACAGATTTGTTCATTACAGTGGTCTCTCAGCATGTGGAATTTGTGTCCAACGAACAGCCAAATTCATCTTCACATCTTCACATCTCTGAAAGGAAATGTTTCTGGGGGGTATTCAGTACATTTTCAGGTCTTTGCTATTTTTTTTATTAGCTTTTATGCTCAAATTAACCACATACGACTGCCTAGCACCTACTCCCATAAAATGAGTGTCACATGCACAAAGTGAAGGAATGAAAGCAAACATTGCCTTTGTAAAGGAATACTACTTTTCATGCTTTTTTAGCCCATGCATATCAAATGTGTCTCGGCAATTATAAAGCATAATTCAGGGTGGAGGGAAAACAGAGGAGCTACTCTTGGAGGCAACCTTGCCAATTAATTTTCTGCTCAGATCTCAGCGCCTCACTGGAGAGGTGCTAGGCTACATACCACTAAGCTAATTTGTGCAGCAGGTCTGTATTAAATATATGCATGAAGCTAATTCAGTTAGTGTCGTAGCCCTGTAGCTGTGGTGAGCACGGCACTAGCTCCCATTAGCGATGTTTCTGCCTCCAGTGGAAATCAACACAAGTCGAGGCAGACGCCGCTTTTTCTTGCATAAAGCAAACAAAATTAAATTTAGTTCGCTAAATCAAAGTGCAGAGGCAAATGTGGGTATCTCTCTCCCCCGCTGTCTCTCCCTCTCTGCATGTCTGTGTGTCAGTCTCCATCTCGCTCTCCGAGGGATAAATTACTCCAGAATCATAAAAGTACGAAGAAAACATTCAGAAAGAGAGGAAAAGATTTTTAGTCAAGTGGGATTCCCTTCTCCCTCCCAAACAATCCCAACACGCTCACTGAGATGTTGGCTTATGTATTTCTAACGTGTTCGGAGTGTTTCTCTGATTTTGTGTGTCAGTCTGTGCATGTTTCCTTGCATGCGTTTACAGCATTTGTGTGTTTCTATCAGTCCAAATCTCACAGGAGAAGTCACAATGATTTGTACTAAAATAAATGTCATGTTTTTTTCTCCGATGTGTACAAATAAAGAAGCAGACCCTGGAAGCATTAAAGGGTATTCTTTTTTATTTTATGAGTGAAACTGGGCCCCAAAACCTAATCCAGACAAAACTAACAAATTATCTACTTACATAAAATGTTTTAAATTCACAACGTGACTATGAGGTGGTCTATATAACAATGGTGTTATATGGGCCTGATTTAGTAAGGAAGGTGTTCAAATTTGAAATTGGCGGTTGCATTTCATCATGCATCTATATGTGAAGGCAATTATTTAGTGGTTTCTTAATTGTCAAACACAAGTTCAATGTTGTGTGTATGTGTGAAAAAGAGAAGTGTGTTTATCTGTGTACGAGAGAGAGAGAGCTCCTACAAGAGTACCGCAGAGCAAGTCTGAAAAAAGAAAGAAAAAAAAAAAAAAAAGGCCGCTTGGCTGTTCCTATTGAACTTGACCTGCGGGCCAGATCAATGTGTGTTTGTGTGTGTTCTGTGTGTGTGCTTGTGTGTGTGAGAGACAACCCCTGTGTGTGTGTGTGTGTGTGTGTGTGTGTGTGTGTGTGTGTGTGTGTGTGTGTTAGTAGCTACGTGAGTGCGTGCTGCCAGATCAATGTGTCTCCATGTGCTGTGGAATGAGAGAGCACACTGATTACCCAGGGGTGGGAGGAGGAGGAGGAGGAGGAGGAGGAGAGGAGAGGAGAGGAGAATGAACGAAGGGAGGGAGGAAGGGTGGGGAGTAGATGAGATTGAGCCAGGGACAGTGCTGAGACCAGGATCAGGAGTGAAGCTCAGATCATTTCATTTTCATTTTCCCTTCATTTCACTGCGAGCCGATCCATGAATCGGTGCCTTCCTCATGGACAGGGAGCCAAAATCCGATCTGCAGCCAGATGGCAAAGATCTGCTGGGAAATCCCAACACAATCTGAAAGGAATGGGAAGATTAGGGGTCATTGGTCCGTGCTCCTGTCTTTCCTTTCCTTTCCCCTCCTCTCTTTTTTTTTTTTTTTTCTATAAAGCACCTGTACTGTTATAAACCTAACCCAACCAGAGAAATGTGCAGACATAAAACTCAAGGCTGTTCACAGTATGTCTTTATCATTTTCTCTCTGTGTCCTTGCCTCCTCGCCTCTGTGTCCTGCCTCTTTTTTTTTCTCCTTCATGTTTTCATCCTTAAGAGTATGGAGGACTGCACCCCAATCCTCAGCTCTGCGGGGGCTCCTCTCATCTCTCTCACTCTGTGTCTTTCCTGTCACGAGCAGTTCTGTTTGCAAACCCCTGCCCGTGTCCAATCAGCACGTAGCCAGTGTGAAGTGTATCTGTGTGTGTGTGTGAGAGGGGAGAGAGACAGAGAGAGAGAGAGAAGGAGAGCAGGGAGGTGGGAGGTGTTCTGGGTTTCTTTTTGACGGGCTATGTTTCTTCTGTGATGTATTTTGTATGTGTATATGCAGCCTGTGAGAATTGTGGCCCACGTTCAAACTGTAGAGGAATGTTACAGTGTTTGTTATGTGTGCTGGAGCATGATGGAGTCAATTATTTAACTTGTGAGAATAATTCCATGTCCAGATTTTTTGTTTAATTCTAGATTCATCATTGAAGAAAACAAAGAACATGTTAGAACGGCGTTACAAAAGAGGCTCTGCAGAGCATCTGCACTTGAAAAGCGGCATTGTGCCATTCTTTTTTTAACGACAGTGAGCTTTGACTTCCAAATACTCTGTCCTTCATAATGCCATTGCAACATTGACAAGGTGTGAACAGTATGACAGTGCCAGTTTTTACAGCAGAGAGGGGTTGGAGGAGGAGATCTCTTGAAATTAAGTTACCTCACTCCCAAGCTTGGCAGAGATACGGTTCTGGATGCCAGGTTATAACATTTGTATCGGTGTTCTTTAAATTGTATTGTGACACATAGCATGTAGTTTGCTTTCTCATAGGTTGGGTAAAGCTTAATTGTAGGCTTTTCTTCTTACACTCAATGCTAACTATACTGTCCAATGTTTCGATTCAAAGTGTAGGGACTCTTGTTGGGGTCAAACTTTTAGAAATCCTACTCAAATGGACTACTCGGTGTCGTACAGACTGGGACCACCTCTGAGGTGAATTTAGGCTCGACTTTACATGACAAAAAGAAGAGAACTCTGGACATCCTCTGAGCCGCCCACTTTGAGGTCTACCATGACTTCTCAATATTGAATGGTTGCTTCTTAACTTGTATCTGGACAATGTAATGGGAAAAAATGTATTAAGCAGATGTGTGAAAGTAATTCTGTTGTGAACTGTCTGTGACATTAAACTGCTAAACTGCTTATCTCCTACAACAGAGCTTGTCAATATTGTTGTTTCCTCCTTGACATGTATAAAAGGAGACTTTGTCCTGTATGTCATTTGAGCTACTCTGCAGTGTGGTCACCATGATGCACTCTGTACAGTTTCTTCTTCCTGCAACTTCTTGCAAGTGCATGTCAGCACTCAAACTTGTGAATCTGCAGATCCGGTTTTAACCTGTGCGTAAGTGCATAGAAATGAATTGCATGCATGGGTTTGTTTTACTGCTTTTATTGAAGGTCTTTATGATGTGTCGCATGTTGCCGCTTTTCCTTTTTGTGCATTGAAGTGTTTCCATTTCTGATCTCAGAACATCACACACACTCTCACACTCACTCTGCCCTCCCTCTGTAACCCGTCTGTGCAGCTCTACCTCAAGAGGAAATTGAATTGGAGATTTGACCCCACCTGACATGAGGCAAGCACCATTGATTTTTATAGGAACATGAGCCATCGATACTGAAATTGCTTTTGATTCTGTGTTTGTTTCCCCAGTGAGCGGTATGACCCGGATTTTGTTGTCATCCCAGTCATCTTTGTGACATATTTTCAGTGGAAAAAATACTAAAATACTGTACTCAAAGATAAACAACTTAGACTTCAAACTTCATATTTATGATCCATATGGAGCTATGTGAATGCTGTATTTTAAAAATGTCATCTATACAGGTAAACAGGTTGACTTAAGAAACATTACCAAACCTCAATTCTCGTATAGCCATTTTGCCATTCTGTGGTTTTCAATCATATCACATATTCTGTCTCAGCACATTAAATATGTTTTATTTTCTTAAAACTATAATATGCACAGACTTAATGTAAAGCAGTCAGCAACTATTTCAAAGGTAAAAACTGGAGATGATTTGTATTCTGGAGAACAACACCTACAGTGACATGGTTCAAAATCATTACTGGGCCTGGCAATTTTTCTAAAATGTGAGAAATGGGATCTTAAAGTTTCCTTTATATGAATGGGATTCTTAATTATCTCTCTGCACTTATTTAAACACCCCACACTTTACACTTATCTTGTTATTGATTGCCATATGAACATGACAGTAACACTGCAAATATAATACAGGCACCAAACCTTGGCTGGGATCATATAAATTTGAGTTGAGACACATACTAATGTGTAACAATTGATAGCAATTGCTGATGAATAATATGACTCATTACTGATTTTTGTCGGTCTGTCCTAACCTGCATGTGTGCATGAGGTATAAGCAGTTTTTTTTTTTTTTTAATGTTAACATGTTCACTGTATTTTACTATGAATATTTTACTATATATTTTAACTATATTGTATATACTATATATTTTACCCCCGCATTTGAACAAAAAAAAAACATCAAGCCACAAAAAGAAAACTACATGAAATATTGGAAGAATAGACTCAAACGGGTAAATCTAAATGTTATCTAACCCTAAATAGAATCTACACATTATCAAATAACCTGAGCATGGTTAGAGAAATCCTAAAGTAAGAAAAATCCTGACAGTGTGTCAAGATTCAGCGAGCACAGTGTGGTTGTAGAGATAGGTCGCTACAAAAAGAGCTGGCCAGAGGAGGACAGCCTCGCTCTCAGTGTGACACCTTACAGGTAGAGACAGAGCTACACTTCCTCACAACATGCACCAAGTATCAGGCTGTGAGACAGGAATACTTCCCCATGACACACACACACACACACACACACACACACACACACACACACACACACACACACACACACACACACACACACACACACACACACACAAAATAAATGGTGAGATAATAGCTTCAAAATGTATCACAGTCTTTCAGAACGTCAGGACAGCCAGTGGAACATATGTAACACACACACCCACACAAACACACACCCACGAACAAAGCTACACACAAACTAACACACAATAACAATTGAATCATTACACATGAACATTACTGTATAAAACATTCGGGAGTCTTTCAGAAACAAATAAAGACTTGTTTCTATATTTATTTGTTACGTTTTTTATGATATATTTATCTTATTACATCTTATTTTAATATCATAATTGATTATTATTATCATGATTACTATTGATTTGAACTATTAATTACTATTATTTTTGTATTCTTTGTTATTATAGTCTCACACTGATGCCAATAAAGCTTACTGAATTTAATTCTAGGAAAGTCGGGGTAGGGCAATCCAACATCCAAACATTTGTTTCTTCTCTTTTACTATTCCAGTTAACACTCTGTGACCTCACAGATTTATCTAATGGCCATTTGAAAGGGGTCATGACCCTTACATTTGGGACCACTGACTTGATATTGTTCTCACTCTAATTAATACAGACCGTAGTCATTTCCTGTGAAGGATAAGTAAAGTATCCATCCATCCATGTCTGCTAATTCAAGAGTGGAGATCTCTGTGTACAAAGAGGCAGATGCACAAACACACAAGAACAAGACACATACCTGTGCCTTTACATTTAATAGCCACAACTACACAAAGACAAAACACACACAAACACACAGGCACACACTTACAGTCTGCTGATGAAATCCAGTGCACAAAGGCCGTGGTGCTGCATATTAATGCCCAGCAAAGAGCTCCCTGCTGGGCTTAACCTGATCCCACTGCAGCCTTGGGTTTGCAACTCTGGAGATCAACTCTGTGTTTTACCTGCAACACACACACACCAACACACACGCACACTCTCACAAACACCCTACAGAGTCCTGCAAACCTTAAGCTCTCGTTTGTTTTACGAGTGCGAATTTGGCTTTCAGGACAATTCCCTGCTATGACAGAACAATCCACAGCAACCTGTGTGTGTTTGTGTGTGTGTGTGTGTAGTGTTAAGTACTGCCTGTAGCCAGGACTCTTTCTCTGTCTTACACATGCTGATAGACAGTCATATTTCCTGTGTTAACAAGCGTGAAAATGGCCTCATAAATCCAGAATGGTTTAACAGAGCCCACATCAGCGACTAAACAAGACATATTATGTAAATAAAACAACACGCCATCAGTAATGCTGGCTCTCCGCCACTACTGCATCATAATGACTCAGTGGGAGACTTTTAGTGGAATACGGCAACAGTTTGATTAGGTGTGTTGTCGTACATAAAGGAGAGTGTGTGTTTAAGCCCTTACACAGACACACTCCTCTGCTTTATATTTTGATATTTCATCATAAGTCTTTATCACAGCATGCTGTGCAGAGGTTTGCAGCCCGCCATGGTCCAATGATCTGTCAGCAGCGCACGAGGAAGGCAGGGCCAATCTACTTCCTTAGGTGTCACACACAAACACACACACCAGTCACACTGTTTATTAAAGGTGAAGGAGCGAGGAAAAGTGTGTGTATGTGTGTGTGTGTGTGTGTGTGTGCGCGTGCGTGCGTGTGTGTGTGAGAGAGCTTGCATATCATCGTAAAATGGACTCACATCACACACCAGGGTGTTCAGTGTGTGCGATGTGGTACTTTGCGATGTGAAGTCAGTGCTACTTTAATACACACACACAACTGAGACTCACATATTTAGTCACTCTCACACACACACACACACACACACACACACACACACACACGCACCCTAACGGCTTGCCCAGCTCCGACCCGTGATGGATTGGCTGCACTCCTGCCGTGACAGACGAGCGATAGATGGAGAGCTGAGAAGATGAAGGGAAGAAAAGGGACGGGGGGGGGGGGGGGGGGGGGGGGGGGAGTGTTTGTGTGTGAGTGTGTGTGTGTGTGTGTGATGGAGGAGAGAAAAGAGCTGAGTGCAGTGGTCTCGGTGCCAGGGAGGATCTTACATGGGGCCAAGCAGATCATTTCCTCGGCGGCAGCACGTGTCATTTCCTCTAAACAAACAGGCTTTCAGTGGACAGCAGAGAGGCTGGAGGCCTGCCCCGTCAATCTCCTCTGCCTCCACCCTCCTCCATCTCCTCTGTGTGTGAGTGTGTGTGCGTGTGTGTGTGTGAGTGTGTGTGAGAGTGTGTATGCATTTTTGTGCCTGTGAGAAGGACAAGCTGAAGAAAAAGGTACAGAATAATTTAATTTATGGAAAAAAGAATCTGAGGTAGGGATATTCACGTTTTTTATTTTGCCTTGGAATACATCTTCAAAAATAAATCTTTGATATATTGGTTAATGTTCAGAACTGGCTTGATAACCATTTTTATTTTAGAATGGGGCACTTTAACCACTCCACCCATACAGACCAGTTGTACCCTAATGACATCATTTAGGTTTATTCTAAAACAAACACAGCTTAGAGACATAAAGCAAATGTGTAACTTTTCCACCCAAACAAAGAAGTTTCAAAGTTGATCTAATAGTAAAATAACTTTCATCAGGGAGAATGGCATCTGTCCTATGTCCACAGAGTTCCCCAAACTCCTGTTTTAAGCACTATATAACTCGCGAGGCATGCACTCATCACAACAGCATGCAGCAAAATGACTTTGGACACAGCGCTACATTCGTCATTTCTGTCACCACTTCAATGCTGAAACGAACAAACAAAAATTATAAACAAAATTTGGATTCTAACGCATTGATGTTGTATCTGTATTTTAGCAGATTAAAAGACAAATTAAAACAGGTCTTTGACAGACCACCTCGATTTCAACCTTTTTCTAAACACATTTTAAATTGAAAATATGATTAGAGTTCAGTGTGCTAAAAGACTCCATCTGTGCGAGCATTTTCTGTTTCTCTGCCAATTGAAAGTGTCTTGGTGTTGGACTGTTGGCTGGAGAGAACAAGTTTAAAGATGTCACCTTGAGATCTTGGAAAATGTGAGGGGGATTTATCTCTATGTTCTGACATTTATAAAGATGGTCAATTAACTGAATTGAGTTTGGGTTGAGTTGTTGCGTCCTTGTAACTGCAACAGCCCTCATTTGATTCAAGCATCAGGACCTTTAAGACAATTATTACACTTATTTTTTCCCCATGTTTCCTGTCTGTATCTTACATTTCAGCTTTAATATGAATAAAAAATGTTTAAGACATGAGGTTTTTTTGATGAGGAAAATAACCTTGCAATTGTTTCTAAATGCAATTATATTCTGCTAATGTGCTGCTGGTATGTGCATACAGGACCTTCATGCATGCATTTCTAGCACCTGCCATTGCTGCAGTAAATAGTCATGTCAAACATTGTGTTAGACATGATTTGTGTTTTCCAACCCTGAGTGTGTTGTGTGTGCAAACCACCAATTACATTCGCTCCTAATTACACACTTAAAGACGTAATTAGGCCTGCCTGTTCCATTGCTACATACAAGAGATATAACACAGTGCACAGAGGCCCCCTGTGCAGGGAGAGGGTCCTCATACAGGCAGGCAACACGCACACACATTCTAATTAACATATTAATTGTGCACACTTAACATATATGGAAACTAACTTGAAAGCAGATATAAATGTCTGTTATTGACTTTATGAGCTATTGGTTGAGTTTTCATTGAGGGCACTTAATTCACTGCAGTGTTAGGAAATTAATGAAATGAAAACTACTTTGAGCAAATACATTTGACTTAAAATGCAAAACAATAAATATACAAACAAATGTCAATAGAATAGCAAGAAACAAAAGGGAGGGCTGTGTTTTCATTTAAGTTGTGCTGTTTTCAGCTGAATTCAACTTTTCTACTTGAAGCTTTTTGTTCTAGATTATTCACCGATATATGCTCTCTTTAATACCAACTACGCCTCTTCACCAATCAGTGTAGAGGAGTTGAAGGCCATCTCCATCCTTTCTAAGCTACGCCCAAGGAAAGCCCATGGAATGGATGGGCTTAAGGGCCGTGTACTGAAGGAGTGAATGGCCCAGCTGGGCCATGTGGTTGCTCAGCTTTTCCAGCTGTTCCTCAAATCTAGCTTCGTACCCAGGGCATAGAAGAAGACATCCATCACCCCTGTTCACAAAAACACCACACCAAGGCCATGAATGATTTTATACCTGTGGCACTCACGTCCATCCTCTGCAAATGCATGGGGAGGGTGGGCTTGGACCTACGAGGCAAAGCGGGGAGTTGATGACGGCAGCCTAACCCTCTGGGACACAGTGGCAAAGCACCTCGACTCTCCTAACTCATCCATAGATTATCTTTACCGCTTTCCTGTTTGGGGTTGCGGGGGGGGGGGGGGGGGGGGAAGCCAGCAGTCATTGGGTGAGAGCAGGGTAAAACCTGGAATGTTCACCAGTCAATCACACGGCTGACATATAGAGACAGCACCTACGGGCAATTAAGAGTCACCAACTAACCAAACAAGCGTGTCTTTGGACTGTGGGAGGAATCTGGAGTACTGGGAGGGAAGCCACAGATGCACGGGGAGAACATGCAAACTCAACACAGAGAAGCTCTGTCCATTCGAACCATCGTTGCTGTGAGGCTACAGCGCTAACCACTGCACCACCGTGCATATTCCTGACGTGTACATTAGGATTTTATTCATGGAATTCATCTGCTTTTAATAAAGTTAACATAGACACACCTGCACCGCCTCCAAGGACTACAAGCCAACATAACCTGGGCGCTGAGATTGACCACCACCTGTCTTTCACACAACATGCAGATTGCATCTACAAGAAAGCCCAACAGTGCATGTTTCTCCTGAGGAAGGCTGAAAAAGTTTTGATGTCAAACAGTGCATTTTAAAAACAGTATACTGGTCACTCACTGAATAAGTCCACTCATTAACATTGTTTCCTGGTACATCTTTCTCGCAGAAAAATGCAAGAAGAAACTCCCTAGAATCATCAAACACGCATTTAAAACCACCGGCACCACCCAAATCCAACTCTCAGACCTTTACAGCTGTGCAGCTGAAAGGAAAGCAGTCTGCATCCAAAAAGATAACTTACATGAACTCTTTTATTCCTACTGCAATATGCATTTTTAACAAGGCTACATCAGATAAACACTACTTTTTAATGTGTTTGCACATGTGCTTTTACTCATTTATGGAACTTCTGGTATGATTTTATGTGAGTATATGTAGACTTGTGTAGTTTGAGCCTCATACCAAAGGTAATTTACTGTCACTATGTGATTGACAATGAAGCTTTTTGAATCTTTAGAGCCTTTATTTTAGTCTCCCTCCAGGACCAAAGGCAATATTTGGATTCTCTTGAGAAGAGAGATAGAAGAGTGGAAAACAATAAACAATATAAGAAGAAAGCAGAAAAGAGTATAAATCGGCTACATAACGTGCACGAAGTTCCCAAAGATCTGTCAGTGGAAATTTCAGGATATTTTAAGGAATGCAGTGTTTTAAAAGGGCTTAAGTCTGTCTGCTGTTTTGAGCAGGGCTATTGAGATGTTTTGCAAATAATAAAACCTACTGGAGTGTTATAAAATACACTATTTTTTTTTTTACACAACCTGTTCAAGACAGAACTGTTACCATGCTGTAAAGCCTCGCTGTCTGTGTAAAAGGTGCAGAGGCAGAACATGTGGTGAAATCTTCTGTATTCAAGCCAGCAGCAGAGGAAGGAAAAAGGTGTGACAGAGGCAAAACAGCAACTCCAACAGGACGGGGAGCAATATGTGCGTGTATGTGGAGCTAGCGATGTTTGTCTCCACGTCACGCTTTCATAAAGATGTGTGACATCACAAAGTTGGACAGCAATATGCCAGGGCTTTTTGCATAGTGAAAAAGTAAAGTGTCAAAGTATGAAGCAGGGCTTTGTTACTGTGCTGTTGCAGAATCTCTGTGTAATTTCTTGTGGTTATAGGTTAAGTTGTGGGCCCCTAAACCCAAAAACATGAAACATGAAAGATCAAATGCCTTGTGTATGTAGAAGTAACTGCGAGGTCAGCTTTTAACACTTTGATGGTTCGCCTATATGAGCAACACCTTTTACATACAAACAAGAAGTGTAGTTTATCTAAAAAAAAAGAAAAAGATTGAAACAGCTTTGAAGTACATGCTGTGCTCTCTGGGCTATCGTCATTTCTAGCAAATTTCATCAGACTGAATGTCCTTGCATGTACTTTGGCAAAGGTTTACTTAATGCTCAGTATCCCCTTCTTCATTGCGACTCTGTTACATCGTATAAATTACGCAATCTAAAAAAGAACCTCCCCTCCTTAAAAAATGTCACCTAAAGAGTCAAGAAATATTATCAAAATAAAGATATGACGTCCAGGGAAATCACAGAAAGAAGCACGCAAACACGACTAATCGTTTGCTCAACAAGCACGCTGGGGCATCCGAAGCACAGAGCCTTCGTCTGAACCTGAGATATGAGGGCCGTGTGTGTGTGTGTGTGTGTGTGGGTTTGTGTGTGTGTGCAAGCATGCGTGCGTGTGTGTGTTTTAGCAGCCCTCACTCTCTAGCTGGCTGCTTAAGAATCCAGTCACATCTCTTGCTAGCAGGCAGGCAGTAAGGCGCTTTCACGCTCACAGGTTTCCTTTGGTTTGGTCTAATACCCCTTTCTCTTCCTGTATGTGTGTGTATATGTATGCATGTGTGAATACGTGTGTGTGTATGCACATGAGCATTCGAGACTCCCCACTTCTTTGTTTCTATACTTTCTGTTCATGTGCGACAGTTTTGTATTCCTGTTTATGCCTCCTGTGTGTTTCTGTGTGTGTGTGTGTGTGTTTCTGTGTGTGTGTGTGTGTGTGTGTGTGTGTGTGTGTGTGTGTTGGCCCTCGGCAGCACTGATAAACCCACTTAGACTCTTCCCTGATCTGTTCGCTCTGGGCTGGCAGCCCCCTGCATGGGCTTACACGCAAACACACACACACACATGCACACACACACACATGCACACACACACACACACACACGCACACAGAGCCCTCTGCTTGAGCTGCTAGCTGATCTGTGACGGCCTGCCACTCAAACACAGCTCCGTAGAGACACTGCACAAAGGAGGAGAGGAGTCTGGGAGTGGAGGGAGGAAAGGAGGGAGGAGGAGGTGGGGTGGATAGAAGGCGAGAGGCAGAGAGAGAAAGAGAGAGAGGTATCAGTGTCTCTCCTTCGGGTGCCTGCTAGCTCTGGCTCTCCGGCTGTCTCCTTATCTCCCTTCTCCTCACTCTCCTCCACCTGACTGGCTTTGGCAGCTGCTCTTCTCTCCCCAACTCCCCTCCCCTTTTTCTCTCTCTCTCTCTCTCTCTCTCTCTATGCCCCTCTCTTTCTCCCCTCCCCATCTTCATTTCTTCCCCTCTTTATTTTCCTACCTGAGCGAAAGCCAGTTCATCTCTCCCTCATTTATGTCTCGAGATGGGGAGAGTGAGCAAAAGATGAAAGGGGGAAAAAAAAGCAAAGAGAAAGAGAGTACGTCATGGAGACAGTCTGTCAGGGCATTTAAAGAAAAAAAAAACTGTGGAGCAAAAAGACATGGTTTGTTAAAGAAAATATTGCTACAGTTACAGGAAAATAGGCAAGAAGGGGTGAAGACATAGAGGATGCGCAGAGGGAAACTGTACAGTTCTTTTCTGTGTCACTTGGAGGCAGTGAATGACAGTTCAGTATTCCAGCTGGTCATTCTGTGCATTTACACCCTTATAGAGATACAGAAACACTTGAAGGATTAGTTCATGTTTTATCACATGTGGTTGTACCTGGCCAGGCGATTTTGATGACCTTTCCTGAAAAATTCCTGTTTGAGACATCTACTGTGATTTCTATTTCCTCTGCATTAGAGTGGAGGTAATTGTCTTCGTGGGGCTTACACCAATGGCACTGAGGTAATGTGGGTCTAAATGATGATGACATTCTTATGCTGCATGATATCTTTTTTTTTTTAAACTAATTTAAAATGTCTGGAATCATTTATAGCTAGTAATTATTAACAGCACTTTATTGGGATTTTAGAACATTTTCGTCTTTAATTTCGGCACACTCTAACACCTGCAGTATGTCTTAAAGCAGCCACAGCAAAACAACACTCATGTCAAGCATGACAACTGTACACAGTTTACGTGAGCAGAGGAAACACTGGCACCTGAGTGTGTGTATGTGTATGTGAGTGGCTTCACTTTACAGAGAGTATTATAAAGAAAACACCTGTGCAACTGGAATCCAAGTTAATAGGAAATCTTCAGTAAATTGGAAATGTTAAGTGGGCTTGAGCTTGTATAGCACTCTTCTAGTCTCCCCACAACTCCAAGCGCTTTTACACCGCAGGTCTCCGCCACTCATTCACACCCTGCGTCCGCGAAACACTGGATATTTACCAGCATAATGTTTCCAGAGGAGGTAAGTGGTCAAACACAAGCCTGTGAAGGAGTCTTTGTTGTGCTTGAGACCTGTCGTTTATCTGTACTAACAGATTCCATATTAGAGTCATTCTCCATCCTACAAACGACAGTCTCAGCCGGCACTGAGAGCGGGAGTGTGTGATGAGTTTGTCCGCCTTTGAGAGCTCCTAGAGCGGATAGAAGTGTGAGGAAGGCGGCCTCTGGCTGTAGCGGGAGTGTGTGATGAGTTTGTACTGTTGATCTCTGTAAGTGGAGCGGAATGAGGTAAAGTTAGTGACAAGCTATAAAAATAGCATTACGCCATTGAAGAGGCAAATATTCGCCCCATGGTTGGTGGAGACCAAAAACAGAACTCAAAGTAGAATGAATATTAAATTATGAATTAGAGTATATATTCATTAGGTGGCAACAAACATGGCTATAAATGTATGCTCATGTGTTTCTATGTCTACTGGATCTTAAAAAACAGGCAACTACTTAACAACGTGGTTCTTTTAAACTTTAAAAGATCATAATATGTCAATGATATGTTTATAGCTTGTTTGCTGCCCCCTAGTGGCACAAATACAAAAATTCCACAGGTTTAATGGAAGGAAGAAACTAGTTCTGGAAATGTGGAGCAGAGATTTTCCTTAAAGCATGTGTATGAGAAATCAACACAACAGCTGTTTCTGCCGTTGTGCTACATTAAGGTGAAGACTGTGTGAAAAGTGAGAGAACTGTGGGTGACGTGACAATCCAGGTAAAGGGAGCTTCTATAAATGTGCCAAGGAGATAAAGATAAAGCAAAGAATAGATGTAACACAGCAGGAAGGCAAAAGGCAAACAGAATAATAATAAAAATAAAAAAATAAAAAAAAAGTGCACAAATGAAAAAAGTACCCTGATCCCAAACAAACTGAGACGAGTGACAGTAACAAAGTTTTGGCTCAGCTTGAGGTGAAGCAAAGACACAAAGGAAGGAGTTTGTAGTGGAAGTGAAAGAGCGTGCTCAGCATTATGGATCCATCGCCCTGGGTAAGACAGAGAGAACTCTTCATCAGCACCTCGACTGCTGCTGCTGCCGATATCGCTGAGTCATCATCGCCCCGGAACACAGCTGCATGATGAAAAAAAAAAAAAAAAAAAAAGAAAACCTCCCCATCATCATCACCTTTATTTCCATCACTCATCGGTCTCGTCACTATCACAAAATGGTGTTTAAAGCCAACATATGTGTCATGTATTACTAAAGACAGTCTGAAGAAACTTTTGATTTTGAATGAATCAGAGCGTTGCAGGAGTTCATCCTTTTTAACTTTTCTTCCTGCAGCCTAGCAGGGAGACGCCCGGAGCTGTTGGGCATCTTTCCCAGCGCCAGCCTCGCACCTGCCCCTGGCAAAAACAAAATAACTATGCACAACTCTCTCTGCCTCTCCTTCCTCTCTTCCTTTTTTCAGTTTTTAATTAAACTGAAGCAGAGGGCTGCGAAAACCTGCTACTAATTACACAGCCGCTGCCTCTCTCTCTTCCTCTTTTCTCTCTCTCTCTCTCTCTCTCTCTCTCTCTCTTTGCTGTTTGCTTGTTTCTCCTCTCTCTGAGCTGAGCTGGAGCTCCGCCAACAGCCTGTGGAATCACTTACCAGCTACCACAACGGGAGACAGAGCACACACACAGACACACACAGAAATGTAAGAAATCACACATGCACATGAATCTGGCACAAATACAGACAATCCTTTTTGCGTCAAAATGTGTTAAATGTAGACTTGCAAACACACACACACACATACACACAGGTCGCACTCCACCATCCTGACACATCGTGCTCAATTTTGCGTGTGCGGTGAATGCATGAGGGTGATCAAGCTCCCTAATGAGAGAGAGAACACTAATCATATTTCACACTGACACAAACACAATCACAACCATCTGTATCAACTGTCTCCTTCCTTCCACTCCCCTCCCCTCCCATGCACACAGGCTACCCTCCTCCCCCCTTTTCATCTTTCACCTCAATCCCCCATACTTCCTCTTCCTATCCTTTCCATCATATTCTCATTTTCCAGCTTTCTATCACTTCCTTTTTTCTCATCCCTCCCCTCTTCCTGACACTGAATGCACAGAAATGGAAAGCTTCAGACCCACAGCCCTCTTTTCGTTTGCTTCATCTCTCCCTCTGTCTCCCTTCATCAAACACTGTATCCGTTTTCCTGTTTTTTTATTTATTTTTTTATTTACTTTTCTCTTTTCCTTCCTAATGCAGAGCACTCGTATTTAAGCGTTCAGCAATGTGGTGCAGATTCTGTAATTTAAAAACAGGTTGTCCAATCCATCACAGAGACAATGTACACACAGTGGTGCCATGCATCACTGGAAGGCTAGCGGATGGGGTGTGGGAGCAAAAAGGTTCATGAGAGGAAGGGAAACAGAGAAAAATGCGAGAAAACGACGGAAAAGATAGCAGAGAGTGTCATATAACGGATAACCTAAGAGTAAAAACACACGGCAATAGCTGTAAAAAGGACAGAGGTGGGAGTGATACAACAGGAGGTGCAGGGAGTAGATAGAGACACGCAGCTTTAGCTAAAGTGTTAGCCGGACAGCAGGAGTGGGCGGGACACACAAGCCCCCCTCTGCTGCAATCAAGCCCCTGTCACCATCTGGACGCCATTTTAAAACCATCAGCTTTGGCTTCCCATGTAAACAAGGGCACGACCCCAGACATGCTCCTTGTGCTAAATGGGCTCTTTCTGGCAGCTGCAGACCCCAAAATGGCCGACTTTGTGGGGTGAAAACAGGAGCCAGAATGGCCGACTGGCTGTATTAGAGAGGAGGGCGGTCTGTGCTTCATTACTGAAGCGTTTCCCACTGTGTGAGGAGGATGTTGGCTTGTCATTTATCCAGAATGTGTGTTTGAGGTTGTGAGCTCAGCGCTCCAACAACCCCAGAAGTAATGACTTTGAGGGAAAAAAGGGATTCTTGATGTCTGGTTCGATTGAAATTTAAAATTGCACAAGGAGGAAATAGAGAGACAAGAAAAGGGGCGATGTGATGGATTATGAGGCAAATTAATTAAGAAAAATATGTTTTTAAACGATAAACCAAGCATTTCACAGGTATCATGTGGAACATAATCTCTAATTCATATGTAGAATTTAAAAATATGTTGTAACAGTAGGGACTGCTATCTACAATATCCTTCTCCATGAATTAATATGCAAAGAATTTGTCAGTTACTTGATTAGTAATTGGTCTACATAAAGCTGTTACAAAATAATAATAATTAAATGCCAATCTAAACACAGAGTTTTAAGGGCAAGTTGATGTGTTCAAATGACCTTCATTGTGTAAAAATGAATAAATGTCTATATATTTTTTGCCTTTTGTGTTATAGGTCACTTTTTTTGTGCCTTAATTGGAGAGATAGGACAGCGTATAGAAGCAGAAATCAGAGAGAGAGAAAGAGGGGGGGATGGCATGCGGGAAGGGAGCCCCAGGTAGGATTCGAACTCAGCACCACCCACTTGTAGAACTATCGCCTCAAACCACTAACCACCACCAGCGCCCACTTTTTTATTAAACCTTTTTTTTTTGACAGGAATATTCCCAATGAGATCAATGTTAGCTTTTAGAAAGGAGTTCAGGCAAAGTAAGGAGCTCAGAAGCATAAAATAACCTTCAACAGACAACAGACTTTAAAAAGGAGAATACTGAACAAGCACTGTTTGGCAACAACATACGCATTTGTGAGCTAATCCATATTTCTGTTAAAGCGACTGTATCTCACTGATAATAAATTCCGTTTAAGGTGACTAAAAAACATAAATGGACGACTGAAAACCAAGAATTTCTGTCAAACTTCTTAATGGTTTAGAAAAGTTTAATCTCTATTATAATCAAATAAATGTTTAGAATCTTAATTTAACAGATTCTTTTTATTACATTTGCTTAACGCATTTTCCCAAAATAAACCTTGGCTGTTGATGTCCTTTCACCAACAGGTCAACTTAAATTGGCATTAAGATAAAGTCAAACAAATAATGATGTGTGGATTACGAGGAGCAGATTATTGCGAAGTATGATGTGCTTACATGAGTGTGGGACACAGATATGTAGATGAAGTCTGTGACAGAGAAAAACAGAGGGAGTGTGTCAGAGTGTGTATCCTATGGGGGACTGTGTGTGTGTGTGTGTGTGTGTGTGTGTGTGTGTGTGCGTGCGTGTGCGTGCGTGCGTGCGTGTGTGTTTGTGTGTTTGTGAGCAGCACAAAGAGAAACAGTTGAAGATCTGATGCAAAGTTCAGATACGTGCAAACATGAGTGCGTGCACACACACACACACACACACACACACACACACAGCCCTATCGCAGGCACAAGTATGATAATGACATGGAAATGACATGGTAATGATATGGTAATCCAGCAACATTATTCTGCCCACCAGAGACTGGGAGGGAGAAGAACCTGCCACAAACTGCACTCACACACATGCTCATGTACGCACGTATGCATGCAAACACACACACACACACGCACACACACACATACACACACACACACACACACACACACACACACACACACACACACACACACACACACACACACACGAGAGCAGAGGGATAGGGTAAAGTGTATGGAGTGACATGGATAAGGAGAGTTGGCCTAGAGTGGGGGGAAGGTGTGGGTCGCTGTCAAAATGCTGAGGGTTACAAGAGTATACACTTCTTTTGCAAGTTAGAACAATGTAAAGTGCAACACTTCATAGTTTTCATAGTCTTCATAGTTTTTGATACTTCATAGAAGTATCAAAAACCGAGCCTCAAATGTAAAAAAAAATAAAAATAAATGACATATCATCAGATAAATAGATTGAGTGGAGCTTCTTTTTTTTTAACCAAATACAACCTCTGATGAACTGTGTGAAAGACGTGCTCCTGAGAAGGACTTTTTATTTATTTATTTTGTCAAGCTTCTTTCCAAATGTTAGGAATGACCCTTGAAGCTCAAAGGTACGTATATATTGATAACTATAAACAGAATATATTGATTCAATGAAGTATAAAGAGTTTTAAAATCAACAAAAAACAGACATAAAGCATCCAAACCAAGCAGATCATCTCAAAGCTGCTTACCATTAACAGACCTTTTCGTACACAAGCTGCAACTTTTTTCTTTGAGAACAACACTGCCACCGTCTGGAGAGACTCTGCACTACAAGAGATGTGGGATATAGTTTAACCTGGATGGAATTAAATTGAAGTGTTATTCAGGAATGCCGATCCTGTGAGTTTTTTTTCCATAATATGTATCCATCAATCAGTTAGTATATTTCTGTAGTGAAAAATCACAACAAGGTTATCTCATGCAGAAAACACCAATGGCTCCCAAGCTTTTTCCTAGCCGAGCCCTGCAGGACCCAAATGGAAAATAAAAGATGCATTGCTGTAAAATAAAATGTACATACATTTTAAATGATGTCATTGTAACCTGAATTACAAGTGTTGCTGACCTGAGTAGTGTTTGAGTGAGGAAACAACATTTTTTCCCCACACTTTTATCTCCTTACCTTTAAATAAACTCTCCAGTACGAGTGTTTGCATTATTTTGGTTAATATGAGCAAATCTAATTTTAACAACCTCAGATCCCCCTGACTTTGGCTGCAAACTATGTAAAATAGGTAACATTTGTGTTGCATGTCAATGTAGTACTGCACATTCTGTTTAGGGACCAAAAATACCCTATACTTCACCAAAACGATAAAAAGGAAACTTATTTCCACACACTTGTGTGCATTTGAATATGTAACATTGCAGCATAAAGCCCAAACAAACATGAACACTTTTGATGGTGTTTCCAATTGATCACATTTTTGTTTATTTGATGATTGTATATGCTGTAAGTGATAAGAATAGAATAGCTGTGTGTATTGTTTTGGTGGAAATAATCTGTTTTGAGGAGACAGAACGTGGTTTTGTGTTTCATTTTGCAAGACGTTTGTGGAGTTTGACAAAGGAGTGACTCTTTTCAGTAGAGTTAAAAGTTTTAAGAAATTGTGCCACAGTTTCTGGGGATGGGTTTAAACATTTGGGAAAACTAAAGTTTGGATACAAAAGTATCATTTTTAGTAGAGTTTGTATGGTTTTGAATATAGTCCTTGAGATGTTTTGTATTTAGTGTAGCCTATATGTTATACATTTTTCGTTGGAGAATTAATAAACCCTAGTTTCAGGAACTGTGTTTTTGTAATATAGTGAAAAACTGAAACCTTAATGGATATTCAAGTCAAATCCTACTTCATGGAATATTATCCACAAAATTTTTGTTTTTCTTTGATTGTATACTTTTCATAAATAGTCTACTGAATATTAAGCTACTAGCTAGGCCTACATGTTAGCTTCATCTCGTAGTCATGTGTGGTGCAGCCTATTTTTAATTTTTAATATTTTATTAATTTGGCTAATTCCACTTGCTGAAGAAAACCAAAATGCGTTGTGCAAAAGCTTGCAAGTTTACTGTGAGTGAGGATTTCTTAAGGGAATACAAAAATAAAGCTGAGTCTGAGAGGCATTTTCGTTCCTCGTTTCCTTTCCTTCTTACTTTCCTCTCTCTCTCTTCCTCCCTGGTTGTCAGTGTTTCCCTTGCCGCTTCCCATTAAGTGGCTTTGATTGACAGCTGGGCTATATCCATGCAATATCACCCAGCACACGTTCCTATTCCCTCCTGGAGCCTCCATCCACCGGTCAAATTAACCTTCCGTGCCGATGGGAGGGGGCCCTGCGTGGGCCAATCAGCAGGTGATTAGGCCGGGGGTGGGAGGGGTGAGGGGTCACTGCGATGGGGCCATCGCAAGCCTGATTGGTTTCAATCAGCAGCCCGCCGCAAGGACAGCTGGGAGCTGAGCCGCGGCGAGCGCTAATCAACGCGTCCCACAGTGAGGCATGAACAGAGACAGAGACAGAGACAGACACACACACACACACACACACACACACACACACACACACAAGGTAGATTGGCGTGTACACACTGACAACACTGACATTTACACACAGGTGAGACACACATAAACACACACAGCAAGACATGGGAAGCAGAAATGAACAGTCAAGAGCACAACAGATAAACAGAAAACCCCATCATGGAAAACCAGAGCAAAAAAAGGAGCGAGAGAGTGCAGGGAGAGACACACATTCAGAGAAGAGAAACCACAGAATCGCACACTAAATTGAATGACTAATTGCATTGGATTCGTTAATTTGACTACTGGCACATCTGATAGGGGGCCCGTGACATTGGTTAGCAATGCTCTGTCCTACAAAAACTACAACGCCTCCTCTGTGATGTCTCAAATGTGGAACATTTCACATTCTCTCTGCTATGTCCGATGTTATGGTAATTTTTGTTTGAATCTCACAGCACAGTACTGACCAATTACTGATCAGATGAGACAGAAACAGCAGCGTAGAAGAGCTGTTTGGTAGGTTGAAAGTATAGGGTTGACACACTTTTCTGCTTTGGATGTGTCTATTTATGGTAGCCAGTGCTACTGTGCCTACTGAGAGGAATGTCTGCAGCTTTGGTTGTGTTTCGATTTCACTGAGCCATTACTGCGGCTCTCATGAAATGATTTTTCCAAAGGCGATAACTTGTGAGTTTCTGCTGCAACAGTGAAACCCAATTGTCATGTTGACCTTTTCTTTAACTGTCTTGTTAATGTGTTATCTCTGTTTGCCTCACATGGAGCACAGAAATCAAACACCTCTTGTAATGACATGTTCGGACGAAAGTAAGAAGACCAAGAAAAGCAGGTTCTCCCTTTATTCTGAAGAACTGTTACCGAAGGGAACATATTTCATAGTTTCAGAGAACCATGAGTCATAAATCAGCTTCTGATGAACTCTAAAAGTGTAATGTGTCCTTTCATTATGAGTAACGTAACAACTGCAGTCAAATTGCCATAATGTTATATTTGCATTCCAAAAGTAAAACACCAGTTAATAATCACATTTTGAAAAAATATGTTTCCTTTTTTTAATAAATGATGCATTCTCTGTTTTAGTTTCCTCAGGTTCGGATACAAGCCACTGCAGTTTTATGAACCACTTATCTATCCAGTAAAGTTCTTCAATCTTACAATAATTGTCTCAAAACATGCTCAAAGTTTAAATCTGACAAATTAAATTGTTAACTTAATCATTTATACTAATAAACAACTTAAAACTTAGTAACCAAAATCATACAGTTGTGGTCATTTTTGTCCTGAAATCATACCAAAGTATAAGAAAATATTTATAGGCTAGCAAAAACTGATGTTCACTTGAAGTTATTTCCTACACTGTCCACCATAAAATGATTTGCAACACAATTTATGAAACCGTGCGCACAGATTGCAAATCCTTGTGTGCTAATTTGTAAACTGTGGAAATAAATAAGAAAATAAAATGTGTACATTTTTATTTATTGTGTTTGGTTATCTTGATATCCCAATAGATCCCAATAGAGTTTAAAAAAAATTGGCTTCTGTTTGTCATAATAATAATACATTTATTTACTTAAAAAAAATAATGTTTACAAAGAGCTTTGGCAGACAAAGCAAATACATAAACTCATGACAAGAAGAGAACAGACATCAACAGAGGGGCCAAACAGAGAGTCCAAAAATAATATAAATGCAAATAACAGGAATAAGAGAGATACAACAGGCAGGTATCAAGAGGCAGTTAAAGCTAAAAAAAATAAAAACAATACAATGAATGACAATTAAATAAAAATGTTGTTGACTTGTTGTTGTATGTTGACTTTTTTCAACATTTAAAAGAAAAACAATCACTGCTTATTAAAAATCTTGAGCCAGCCAAGAGTTTCGTTTTAGATTCTCATTATACTTGAACCATTACTTTTCTGTTGCGGTTACAAACATTGAAATAGATTTAAAACTATTGTCCATCACTATTAAGTTTAAGCTGGCATACTGAAAAATCTCCCTAACTGTTTCTTATTGTTGACATTGTGGTCATTATGGCACCTAGTGAGTTGTGATTTCGAGGTTTGAGAAAGAGAGCATGATGGCATATCAGCGCTCATGCACAGGCTTTGATCCTTCTGTGGATTTTACATCTGCGCCTCAACATATAAAGCAGGGTTTTCGATCCCTTCCAAGTCCAATGAAGATGAGACAAAATGACCATCGTTCTCATCGATATTGCCACCCGAGGTAAAATTTCTAACATCTCGGCGGAAGGCGCTCTGTGTGTTTGCTTTCTGTTTGAACAGAATAATATAACACTTTGTGATGAACTGACAGAACAGGATGCCGTATGCTGATAGGAGAATGACAACCATCTCCACTGCTGGTAGGTACTTGCCTGTAACATTGAGATACACTGGGCCAAATATGATCCAACAGATGAAGTAAATCAGCATACTAAAGGTAATGAACTTTGCATCATTGTAACTCTGTGGCAGCTTTCTGCCCTTAAAAGCAATACCAAAGCAGATGAGAGCTAAAAGACCAATATAGCTTAACATGGCTCCAAATGCAACGAATGAAGTCTCATTGCAAATGAATAGACGTTCCTTATTGTTTAACGACTTCTTCCAATTGGGTTTTGGAGACTTGAGGGCGAGCCACAGGGCACAGATAATAACTTGACCCAACAAGCAGAATGCAATAATAATGTAAGGCTGATAGAGCTTCTTCAGGACTCTCTGGATGCTGGGGTCAAACTCAAAGGCCATGATAATCTTGAATGACTTGACCATGACGCAGGAAACACTTAAAGTGAAGCTTAAGCCAAAAAATACCTGCCGAGCTTGGCACTGCCAAGGCTTGGGTTCACCACCAAATAATGGCACACTCACAAATGTGCTAATCAGTGAGAAGAGGAGGAGGAGGCAGATTGGGCCAACCGATGAACGAACAACAGGAGTATTCCAGTGTGCGAGGAAGATGATCCCAACAATGAAGGTAAGCACTACTCCTAGAGCGGCAAATGCCAACAGTATTTCATGATAAATATCTCCCCAAAACATGAAGACAGTTTTCTTTTGGAGGCAACTGTCAGGAATACTGGAAACGTATTCAGTGGTAATGTTACACGGATGGCACTTCGAGGAATCTGCAGACACAGGACAAATGTTCATGAGAATCTTAAAGTTGGACGTATGCTCTTCTTTATTCTTGCGGTGCGTTTGTGATAAGTCTTGATGGATCACTCATGATTTTGTGTTGTAGTGCATGCCATCAATGTTACTGGTGATTACTTGAGTCTGATACACACCAGTGGTGTTGGAATAGTATTCCATGGGACATTTGTGGCATTCATAACAGCAATCAGGCTGCTCCGGTGCTGAATACTTCATGTAGCCTGGAGAACAGCTGTTTGAGCACCTGGATATCACATCTGTCTGGGAAAAGAAAGGATCCTCATCATTCACTTTTTGGGTAAATATATATAGGAATAGGAAGAACATAAAAACAACCAGTGAAAGTCTACAGCTATGCTTTAACACAGACTGTGAATTAGACTGCTCATTATCACAAAGCTAATCCTTATGTCACAAAATGCTAACATGTACTGTAGAAAACGAAGAGACAAAGAAAAGAAAAGCATAAATAAATAAGAGTAAAGTAATGCTTACAGGGTAGGCAAACTTACTGTGACACTTTTGAAATCTTGTAATGTTTTTCCTGGGATGAAAGTCAGATTCTTGTTTTGAATGTGATAATGAGCAACCATGTAGTTTGTGTCCAAAAAGGTTAGTGACGTCTGCTTCCACAGGACTACATCATATCCTGTGTTGAGGTCACCCCTGCTGTCAAAACGGTAGCTTTTTCCATCCATTTGGAACGTTGCTTTCCTTAAGGCTTTTCTTAACTGAAAAAGGAAAGTGTTGAAAACTGAGTCTGAAAATCATATTTAATTTTTCACCTGACTTTCAAGCAATCTATTTCATATTTTTAATCTACAGTCAGTGTTTTTTTCTTGGGATCAGAGTCATATTATCTGTAAAGTTTATACAGCGTGTTGTTAGCAAACAGTGGTCTACTTGTAAATTCAGCAGATACGGAGCAACATTTCCTTGGTTTCAGAAATGGGCATGAAGGTTATGGTTTTGAGGTTGACTAAAGGAAATATATTGTAATTTGATTGGTAAAGAGAATTTTCTAGATAATATCATAATATGTACGAGGACAGTGTTTCTATTTCCATGGGCTTACATTTATGGAAATCCTAAGTGGCCATGCATCCATACATTTTATTCAGTCAATTTTGGAGCACTCAGTACGAGATCAATATGTCAAGATAACAAGAAAACTACTGAACATAACTTGATGGGGAAAATGGAGAAGATATAATCACATACATATTTGCCTTTCTTTATTTTTTTCAGGGAGAGAGAGAGTGGGGAATGACATGCGGGAAAGGAGCCACAGGTCGGTTTCAAACCTGGGCCGCCCGCTTGGAGGACTACCGCCTCCATACGTGGGGCGCACGCACTAACCAATGCGACACCAGCACCCGTTATATTTGCCTTTCTCATTATACCTCTCATTTTTAAGCTTATGCTACTTACTAGCGAGCTAGCGAGCAAGTCATGCATTGTTTTCAAACCTAACCGCCTGAACTCACACATACTGTTACTACAAAACTTTCGGTGGTGTAACTAATAGCTAGTGAGTTACATTGCTAAGACAATACAAGTTTACTTTTCAATCTCATTTTGGTATTTTAACAATCCATTAACTCCTGAGTATCTGTCTCTTTGGCTGCTAAATGATCAAGAAGGTTCCTTGGCCATCTCTCTGTCATTTAGAACGCAGGAAGTGCTCATTGGGTTATTAGAGGTTATATACTAACAACAGCTGCCAACACCAAAACACAGTGTTATATGTGTAAGTTTTTCAAGACACCCATACTAAATATAAAAATAATGTTTACATAAAAGTACATGTTATGTACTTGTGTGTGTCAGGTTTGAGTATATTTACCTCCAAGGGCAGTAATCTCTGGGTTGTCCTACAGTCCCTGTTGACACAGAGGTCTGCAACAGCCTGAGCAATAGCTCTAACTGCCATCTCCACATTGACTAGAGATGGATATATCATCCTCATTAATTCTTTATTGGCTGTGTCATTTGGCTTTCTCTCCATCCTTCTCATCAAATATTTATACAAGAATGTATTGTTGTGATGATGGCCAGGGTTTACATCAAGATTTGTAAGATACTGCCTAAACCTGGCAGTGTTTCCAGATTTAAGTGTGAGCCCAAAGACTTTTCCCACATCACTCAAAGTATGGTTTGCCAGCACTTCAGCTGATTCCGACCAATTATCACTCGCCACCCAAACTTTCCCCCTTCCTCGTGGATCCTTGAGAAGCCTTCCGAAAAGGTACATCATATGGTAAGCTTTGGCAAAGGACACAATGACCTTCACGTGTTTTTTTTCAGTGATGCTTTTGACTGTCTCATTAATGCAATCATCTAGCGAATCGTCGACCAGAGCCTCTGGAAGAATGCTGGTGAAGGCAAAGCAGATTTTGTTGTTTTTTGCATGTTTCTGGAGGCGTTCAACTGCATAGCGGCCGGCTTCACTATCAGTTGCCACTAAACCAACCCAGGTCCAGTTGTGGCTTTTTAAAATATGGATGATGGCACGAATTTGGTGATCATCTTCTGGTACTGTCCTCATAAAGCTGGGGAAACGGGTTTTGTCACTGAGTTGACCACAAGTTGAACCATAACTAATCTGTGGAAAAAGCAGAAAGAATCAGTTAGACTGTAGAAATAACAGCAGTGACATACATATGTGGAAACTTTGTCTGTATGAGGAGAAGCAAGGACAAGAAGACAAGCTTTCAAACTTGTTTCAAATGTTTGGGACCCTTGGGATCAGAAGATTGAAGAAGTTGGGACCACAACCATATTTATATTTATACCAATCAGCTGGCAAGCTCTGTGGTAGAATGTGAAGTTACACTACCCAAAGTAAAAAAATATTCAAATACAATAAACAAGAAATGTAATGAAAACAAAATATAAAATTAGCGTTTTCCTTCCTGATCCTCAATATTAATATGATTTTCAATTATGTATTTGATGTGCAATTAATTGAGTAATTTTCCAGACATGAGTGATTTTGAAAGGTGGCTTTTTTAAAATAATTGTTTAATAATATTTGTCATAGACTCGCTGTAAACCGATAGTTTGCTGCAGACGCCTTTTCATCATGAGTCTGCTTAAGGTTTCTGCCTGTTAAACGGCAGTTTTTCCTTGCCACTGTAAATGCTGCCAAGTGCTGTGCTCATGGTGGATTAGTCTTTGTTAATAATATAACAGAGTATGGTTTAGAACTGCTCTTTTTGTCAAATGTTTTGAAGTAACATTTGTTATGACTTGCAATACAAATAAAGATTGATTGATATTTAAAAGTAATAATTGAACACTCAATGCAATTACAAATTCAGCATCTAAGATCATGGCACAGACATGATTGGTGTCAAGCGTTTCATCCAAAAGTATGATCCCAAATGAATCATCCAATGTCTTTAAGCTCAGTCGTACCAGTGGGATGTTTTCCAAGTTGAGTTGCCTTGTAACTGCGATGGATATCTCTGAGTAGTAAGCACCAACAGCAGCCAACACAGGTGGGGAGGGCTGCTCTGCTCCACCTATAAAAGTATCTGGTGTTGTATAAAGGACATGTCAAAATGTGAATTTTAATAGCTGAAAAAGTTTTATAAATCAAAATCTTGGTATTGATTCCATTCCCATTCAAATCGAGGTGTCTTTAGTTCAAAGGAGAACATACTCATCATAAACAAGAAAAGCTTTATAATTGAAATTGAAAAATTTTAATATTTATTAATTTTAATAAATATATATATTTAAACATTGGATATTTACTTTATATGGAGGATTTTCTAGCCAAATGCAGACAGCAAAGTATAAACAATTTTTTATAAATTAAAAAACATTGATAGAATATGTGTTATTTATCATGTTTTTAACTTTTACACAGAGCATGCAGTAGGTAAGATATTTAGAGAAAGAATGATCATTATGACACAAATGAAAAGCAACAGGAAAATAAAAGACAGAGAAAAATCAAAGCAAAACCTAACTCTTGTGTTTATCACAAAAAAGAACCAAATATTTTTTCTTTCTAACTTTACTTACTGTTTAGTTTCATAAAGGACAAGGTGTTTCTCAGGGAAGTGGTAACATCAGAGCAGGAGTCCACTATACGATATCCCAAGGTTAGGTTCCCCAACTCCCCCCTCCTATTTACCTCCTCCACCGCGTGTACCATCATCAGAGATTGCACCAGCCGAGGTAAGTGGAACCTGTGTGATACGATTTGACATATTACATCCTTATTCACCCCACTTTGACAATCACTTTTACAACACATCGTGGAGAGTCATAACATGCATAACAACTCAAACGCCAGGATTAAAATCACAAACCTGCCACAGGTCCCTTCATCACTTCCGACTCTGTATATGGGTCCATCAATGCTTTCATGGATTGGGAATAATCCACCAATAATAATGTCACCTGGAGCAGTGGCAGCATCAGAACCTGTGGTGATACACAACTGATTAAGTAAAACTGAGGCAAAAATGTAGAAACCAGAGAACTGCTTCATTTTTTTTGTTCTTTTAGATGCCTCAAGTCTGCTTTAAAGTGCCTCTCATTTCTTATATCTTCTCTCAAATTTCATACGGGAACACCTCTCCAATGTGGTAGCTTATCATATCTTGTTATTTTTCTCGTCACTGTCATGGGGTGTCACTTTGGCTAACCTATCGGGAATGTAAAAAATGTTCTCTTAGCTCTCTTCCTGATAAAACGACGAGGCTACAACTTTGGTAACATGACAGGTGATTACATGGAACTTGCTGAACATATTGACAACTGGCTTAAAACAAAGGACTATGCATGCTCATAGTTACAAATGGGAGTAGCCAGGCTGCAACGCCAGTGTCTAATTATTGAGTTTAGCGCAGTGACATTTTTGTATATTAATAGCATCTCGTCAAACTGAAGGTGTGAAGAAATAAAAAAATGTTACCAAAGAGGTTAGACAATACAATACCAAAGAACTGCAGGGTGTGATAAAGCCAGCTCTGCCTTCCTCATTGTTAAATATGTTATGATCTTCGTTCAAGTGTGTCACAGCTAAACCAGGTGATTTGCTTACAGGCTGCCAACCAATCTGTTGGCTCATTTCCAATGACTTTGTTTACCCACCAAAATAGGCAGAAATCTGACAGAAATCATACTGTTTTACAAAAAGTATGCAGCTATACTTAAAATGACTGGCACTATCTGTGTTGTTAACTGACAGGCCAAATGAATTAGCCTCACATTTGTCACCATATTTCATATATTGATGTGCTTGCAGGAGTTCAGCATATAGGTTTTGAGTTCAGCTGTTCAGCATATAGGTTTTGAGAATAAGGAGATTTTTCCAATTGCATGAGTTCACATGATGCAAAAAATGAAAATGATAATAATAATAAAAAAAGACAAGGCGACAGTAGCCTATAGCGTTTTTATACTCGGCACAGGAGAGTAGGCCTCGGCTAAATGTCAAAAAATGTTTTTGAAAGGCTATCTGCTGTGTACAGTTGGCGGTGGAGTAAGTACCCATAGGTTTTGTGTGTAGGCTAGTTTTGAAGCAAAAGTAAAATTGTAGAAGAGTTCAAAGGCTATAGTTTTCAATGTAGTGCTTGCAAGAGATGTAAAAGGTTTTGTAGGTATTGTAGGATAGGCTATGATTTCTGATTTTGTACGAGTTTTGACAAACAGCCTTATTTTCAGGAACTGATCATGAAAAAGTGACAAACTGTAAAACAGTATATTATTAAAGGGAGCTTCTACTCAACTGCTTCAATTCAAATAGCCAATTATCCAAGTTGCCTTTTAATCCAAATGCTGCTGGTATGTAGCCTATGTAGGCCTACTATTCACTTTTAAAAACTTTTAGTGTTGTTGTCGGATTCCTTATCCCAATAGCCTTTACACTTTTTAGTGTAAAAAAGGCCTATTTTTTAAATTTAACCTTTATTTTACCAGGCAGAACTGCTTGAGATCAAATTACCTCTTTTTCGAGCAAGGCCTGGCCAAAATGGCAGCAGCAAAAAAAAGAAATATAAGACAAACCCAAAAAGAAAGCACAGCCATGAGAAAAAGAGGCAAATACAGTCTATATCAATACGTAGCTTACTTCAGCACTTGTGCCCATTTTATTGTTTAAAGTTCCCAGGAGAAAAAGAGGTGGGCGTTCCCGCTTCTGTTTCTCCCTCAGCAGCTCGAGGATTGCAACCCAGAGCACGAGACAGCAGCCTGCTCAGTTTTCTTCGCTTGCGCATGCGCATAAACATAAAGAGGGGAGGAAGAGAGCGGAGACGAAGTGAAACATATTTTACAGTATTTACAGTGGGAAGAAGTTTACTCCTGGAGGAAAAACGAACACGCATACAGGTAAGACAGTCTCCATGCCACATGCGAACTTGTTTTGTTTTTCATGTTCTTGTGATATGAAGAGAAGTATTTTAAGTTCCGTAGTCGGTGTTTACATAAAGTGTTGACTGAGTAACTTAAGCAAACTCTTCTGTGTCTTATTAGCATTCGCGATCTTTATGTGTGGGCTAGCAGCTTCACTGTAGTTTGCCTGTTCAACTTAACACAGTAAGCTATTATTAGTTGAATTAAACACCATATCGCCACAAAGCTCAGTGAGTCAAAGTGTCAAACAGCTGTTCAGGACACAAAAGGCTTCACTGTGTACTTCCGACACAAACATCTGAAGTCAAGATAAGAGATGGAAAATTATCTTACATCAGTTTTTTTTTTTTTTTTTTGTTGCCATTATCTACTTTTTGTGACCCCTCTAGGCTTACAATTTGCTAACAAGCAACATTCAGAGGTTAAATCTTACATTTTAACTCATAACTTCACCCGCGTGACTCAGCGTGCCCGTCTATTTCCGGGGGAGGTGGGGCGCGAGAGCACTGCTAATGACTTGTGGCGTGCGGGATTGACACGCATTGAAAGCAACACATTTACTGTCAGTCAATTCATCTGTGCTTCCGGCAAAGGCACGGTTGAGGCTTGAAAAACAAGGCCTGATATTGGTGTGTGTACATCAGAAGAGACCATTAAAATGATGCTACACTTCCAGGATATGAATCAAGCAATGGTGTAATTTAACTAAGTGTGATGACTCAATCAGCCTACACATTTAAAGTAGGCTACCTTTACTTTACTTAAAAAAAACAAAAACATTCTATGATACTTCTTACTTGCTTCACTGCAATTCATATCCAAATATTGTGTTTATTAGCCTACTTCTATATTGACTTGGTCTTATTTGCTATATGAGGTTGGCAAAACACAGTGCATTGTTATAGAATAAATCACCCAACAATGTATAAAGTAATCAATACTAGCTTCAGTTCTGCTAGCTACAAAAAGCTGCTTACACAGCAAAAATTAATCCAAGGATATTTTAAATAATAAATAACTCCAGAAAGGGGCCATTCTGCTGCATTATGAGAAAAAAATTACCATTATTTATGTTTTAGACTATAGCAGGTTATTTCCATTAGTTACACACAACTGCAATCACAACTGGAACCGAGAGCATTGGGTTCTTCTCACTGTGACCAATTTCAGCCAAAAGGAACTTAGTTCCTCCTTTGGTGTGAAGAGTGTTGTTCTGTGACAAACAAGCTGCTTGGTTGTTGGGAACACTATCGTATTATTATCGTTAATACAAAAAAAGAGGCTGTGTTATAAAAAACACAACTAACTGAAATAGGCTAGAATTAAAGAATAGAGAAAGTGGCCTTAGTTTTCTTCTGTGACACAAACACACTGATGGACACACAGCCTATCCTAACAATTTGTCTCCAGCACATCAGTTTCTATTTTTTGGACGAGTTCTGTGACTGCAGAAGTTAAAACGTTTTCCCTTTATACGGTATTTTATTTATTTATTTTTGTTAAGACATTGCTTAAAATACTTTGTTGAAATAAGACAGAAAACTAACACTTAACTAAAAACAAATAATTTTCACACAACAATTAACCAAAAAAATCAGCATTACATTTGTTTTGACATTTACTAACTTTATACATTGATAATTGATGTTAATACATTAAAAACAAGTTAGTACTTGCAGCCTAATTTAAAGTACTTCTAAGGCCTGAAATATGTACAAAACACTTCACCCCATGGTCCAGATAGATTAATCATTCAAACTTCAGATCATCTGCAGGTAATTTTTTTCAGCCACTTGATTTAGTTCCTTATATTGTTAACATATTCCTCCTTTGCTGATCGTTGTCTTATGCTTTCCTCTCCAATGTGACACACAATACAGAAAAGAGTTTTGTTCTAATAATAAGTCTCATAATGCATAAAATGTACTGCCTACAATTTTGATAATTTTAAAAATTGTCTGTTTCTAGCTCCAGGTATTTAAAGGATCTGGTCCCTTTTTGTTATTTATATTGTATTGTTAATAGAATTTTGAAGGATTTAGGGCTAGGGCTCTCGTAAGCTGGACCTACATAAAACAAAATTCTGACATCTTATTGACAGATTGACTGTTTATGCAAATAACTCTTTCTTGAAGCCTTTTCATTTTTCGTTTCACTGTGTTGAACAAGCATTTGCACAAGGAGTACTTTTCTCTCCCACACTTAAATACTACAATCACTATCTGCAGGCAAACATCTGGTGCCACCCCAGTGATGTCTTCCCAGTGGTGGGAGCAGTGGCCCCTGCTGACCGGGAATAATACCACTACCTTTTCGGACAACACTAGCTGCTACGGCTCCTCTCAGAGCACTGTACTAAACACACTCAACTTTGGAGGAGTGCCTGTTGTGCTACTACTAGATTTCTCTGTCTTCCTGGTTTGTTTCTGTCTGTCTGTGTAGTAAATGTAGTAAATATGTGAAATGTGTTATGATTAATGTGACAGCTGAGTGGTATTATTTTTTTTGCTACCTGCAGGTGTTGCTGATCCTTTTCTCCATTATCAGGAGGAAGTTCTGGGACTACGGGCGTCTGGCATTAGTTGCAGACAAAGAGGGGTCAGTTCATTTACTCACTTTCTTTATTTTAATTTTTTTTTATTTGGTTATGTTTTCTTTTTGTTTGTGTTTTTTTCTAATTTGTAGTTGACACTGAACTTTGCATTTCAGGTTTGTTGGATCAAAACACCGTCGCTATGGACGCATGTCTTCAATTGTGTCCAGCGTGGAGGACCCTGAGTATGAATTGGTGTGTTTGCCAATAGTTTAAGTGCAACATTCAGTATTCAAATATTATCCGTTTATTCATTTATAACATCATTACCAACACCTCTGCTTTTTAAAGGCTTCCTCTAAATGCGCTTTAGATCATTTTTAGCCACACATAGCAAGGCTTTCAGATCCTTTTTGTTTCACAGATTTGACGTGCTATTTTTTAAAATTTTAGTTTCATGTTGCCTTTGGAAGACTACAGTGTGGACCATGGTACTAACTACATATTCCTTAAAGATTTATCATATATGAGTTGTGTCTAAAATATCTCTCTCTCTGTTTAGGGATTCTGCTCTTGGCTGCCTTACATCCTCAGAATGGAGTGAGTGACTCAGTAGTTTGTTGTCTTTTGTGCTCAGCACAGTCTTATCTGTTTACTCAGTAAAAACTGTTTTTTAATTTGTATATATGAGGCATGTGTTTATTCCGCTTATTGTGTGTGTTTGTGTTTCAGTGAAGAAAAAATAAAAGCCAGATGTGGCATGGATGCTGTTCACTACCTGTCCTTTCAGCGTCACCTGATCGGCCTGCTGATGGTTATAACTGTAACTTCCCTCGGAATCATACTTCCTGCCAACCTGAGCGGAAAACTGATGGGTATGTTTTTACACTCTTCTCTGCCTTTGAAGTAAAAAAAAAAAAAAAAAAAAAAGCCCAACTTAAAGAAATGTTATAATGGTGAGGACAACAAATGTGTGCTATAGTTCCAGTAAGACACATTTCATTCAGTCTGTTACATACAGATTGTGGACCAGGTGTAAACTAAGTCTGTTTCATTTATTGTTTTAAAAATAAAGTGTGTCATTTTATCACAGTACAATTGATTGGTTGATTGTTGAAACAAGATGTTTAGGTTCAAATGTTCTTGTTTTTTTTTGTTGCAGTTGTTTTTTTTAAACTTATCTTCTTGTCTCTTCTTATTTCATTTTTTCTAATTGTACATATGTTTTCTTTTGTGTGAATATGTTTGGTTTTTCTTCAGGTAATGAGCCAAAGAGTTTTGGAAGAACAACTATTGGGAATCTTCAGGCAGGGTAACTACTGTCACTGCTTGGATATACATTTTGTATTTGGAAAAAAAAAGTTGAATGTTTTGGTCATAACAAAATGCCTCTTGGGGTATGGTTTTTGATTCTAGAAACAACTTGTTATGGCTGCATACAGTGTTTGCAGTCCTGTACCTGGTCCTGACGGTTTTTCTGCTGCGACATCACACATCACAAATCAAAGGCGTGCGCAGAGAGACAGTGAGTCTCTGAATACTACACAATGAGATGTGTTTTATGAAAGTGTTGCACACTAGGTCTCCCCAAATTCATGTGTCCAAAACGGTTTCCACATGACTTGTTTTGCATCAGATTGCACCTTGAGGAGTCCAGTACATAATGAAAAGCCTTTCCAGATCACAGTGTTTCAACTATTCTGTCACTGTGTTGTTTTGTTTGCAGGCCAGGAACACTTTGTTTGTGTGTTCAGTCCCTAAAACAGCAACAGAGGATGCTGTAAAGACCCATTTCACGTGAGTGAATTATTCTATAATTTAATGGTGTAAATTATTATTAGTCCTTAAAAAAATATTTTCCATGGTTGTCAATTTGTGTTTTCATTTTCATCTGTTTGTCCCTAAGTGATGCACTCCAGGCTGAGTGTCTGAATGAAAAGAGCTTCAAAAATTCAGTTGAGTTAAAGTTTGGTTTTGTGTTTTCATAGAGAGGCGTATCCAACCTGTCGAGTGTCTGCTGTGACTCTGGGCTACGACGTGGCCAAGCTCATGCACCTTGATAAAGAAAGGTAAGAAATCATAGGTCACTTTAATAAACGGCATCATATCGATGCTATCTGTGCCGTGAGCATGGCCACTGAATCATATCAACCAGCACATTGCTCAAGAGTTCATACATTTCTTTACAATGTATTGCAAGTTAAACTGACTTCTATTTCTATTGTCGTTATTTTTTAACTACAGGATACGAGCTGGAAAAAACCTTCGCTTTTATGAGCGTTTCTTAGAGACAACAGGGAATCGTGAGCTGATTAACCCCCGCCTGTGTGGTCAACTCTGCTGCTGCAGCCCATCAGGGAAGGTGAGAGAAAACAGATGATAAGGTGACAGCTTCATGTAGCATAGTTTTAACTTTTTATATTGAATGTTACAATCTAGGTTTGGAAAAAAAATCATTGTTTACGTTATAGCGTCTAAGCCTAAAACTTAAAGCCACTGAGGGGCTACATAGACGGGCTAATCCAGCCTATTAATTGACGCGCTTGCCGGCTTCGCTCCTGAGTGTAAGAATTTGAAAAAAGACAGTCCAATATCTTATTCGTTTGGGAATATTTATTTCTTATTCCATCGTTGTCTTGATTAATGTCACATGTGAGCTGTTCCATTTCCATTTCCATTCACTCCTGTTACCTCATAGCGTGGCGTACAGCGGTCAAAAAAGTTTAATTACTCCCCGTCTAGCAACACCTGACACCCCAGTGATAGTTCTTACCTATATATATCACCTTAACCTAAAGGCGACATCTGCTGGAATAATTTGTGTTTGCACTTCCTAAACATGGCTCCTACACACGTTTTTTCATGAGTGAATTATAACTTAATCATTAAGTCAAATCATGTGGAGATAATGTAGAATCAGTTTTATTCACGTAAATAGAGGACATATAAATACTTCTTCTGAAGTAGCTTCTGAATAAAGTTGCTTCCACTTAAGCCATTCATCTTTGTGTGTGTTTGTGTGAATTTCTTCAGGTTGATGCAATAGAGTATTACAGTACTAAAGAAAAAGACCTGCTGGAAGAAGTGAGGATGCAGGTAGAACTGGTGCCAGAGCGCCCCCTGGGGATAGCCTTTGTTACCTTGCAGACGGAGGCTATGGCCAAGCTGTGAGTATCAATGTAAAGGTGTCTTTTTCTGTGAGTTAAGTTGTAAGTTGTATTTAATTGTTAAATGCAAAAGCTGTAATGTCTGTGCTACCTGACACATAATTTAACAATCCAGTCCAGCAGCAATGCAACCAGTTATTTTATGATGCTGAGTTGGCATCCAGTTTGTACCAGTGATAACTGCCTGGCAGCATTGAGTCAGCTGACTGTGCTTGTTCCTCTGGCCTGATCAGTTCATTGATCTCTTGGTTTTATTGTCAACACATGATTTGTTTTACTGGAAGCAGGGCTTTAGGCAACCAGTATTGCAAAATATTTGTTAATGTGTATCACTAACAGCTGTCGTTTACTCACCTCAGAATTCTGAAAGACTTCAACGCACTCGACTGTGGCGGCACACGCTGCTGTGGGAGGGACCGGCAGCCTTCATCAAATTGTGAAAGTCTGAAAGTGAACAAGTGGCGAGTCAACTTTGCACCGCATCCCAAAAATGTGTTTTGGTAAGACCTGAAACGACACTTTACACTGTGTGAGCTCCATGCAGATCATAAGACGTATTTTTGATGTAACTGTGGTCTTTTTGGCTTGGAAACAAGTCACTTGAATTATTATTTAATATGTAGTTGAGTCACGTGGTTGTTTTTTTACGATATTCTGATGGCCAAGTGGTGCTCCACATACAAACACATTCAGACATGCACAAACACACAGCGCTGCGCTCCCTCGCTGGCTCTGCTGAAACCATCTCACCTCCGTAGCGGTCCTGTTTCTACCTGTGAAGACGATACAGAGGGGGGATCGCTTTGTCCCCCCGTCACGCCTCCGGGACATTCAGACTCAAGGCGAAACACCACAAAGACAAACATATTGCAAATTGAAATGGCAGACTAAATAGGGCTCATGTTTTTTGTAAGAAAAGTCTAATTTTAATCACAAATTTAAGAGAGGTTTTCATTGTATATTCTGCTGGTCATTTAGGAGAGCAGCACTGCAACAATAGCAGGCTATTAAATAGAAGAAGAGTCTGATCAGGATCAGCTATACTTCAACCCTGGATCAGCCAGAAAGTATATTCTCATAGTAATCTTAAGGGTGGAAAATGCCATCCTCCAAATCTTTGGCAAAATTGTAGAAATTAGAGTGTAACCCACACATTGCTCTTTGCATCTCCTCTTTGCATCTAACTGTCCTGTTGCTTCTTTTTCCTGTTTTCTCTGTCCTACAGGGACAATCTCTCCGTGCGAGGTTTCCCCTGGTACATCCGCTATATTATGATCAACTTCTTCCTCTTCTTCCTGCTCACCTTCCTCACCACTCCCACCATCATCATCAGCACCATGGACAAGTTCAATGTTACGAGGCCCATCTACTATCTCAACGTGAGACTTCCACATCTACACACCCACACACACACACACACACACACACAGACTCATCACAACATTTCTGTCAAAGCTTTAATCTGCTGTTTGATTTGTTTTTTTGTTTTTCAATTCAAGAGCCCAATTGTCACTCAGTTCTTCCCCACTCTCATGCTGTGGGCTTTCTCTGCCCTGCTGCCCACCATAGTCTACTATTCCACACTGGGAGAGGCACACTGGAGCAGGTAAACACGCACAAACACACAAATTGGCAGTGCAGTGATTGGTTTCAGTGTGCATCGAAAATGTTTTGATCGAGTGGCATCTGTCTCTCAGGTCCAGTGAGCAGCTGAGTATGATGCGGAAGTTGTACTTCTTCCTGCTCTTCATGGTGCTTATCCTGCCCTCGCTCGGACTCACAAGGTAAACAATAGTTTGTCCTGCATCAAAGATCATTTTTCATTTGCTGTTATAATTTTGCTGTTGTCAAATATTGCATTTTATGGAGAGCAGGCATACTTCAGAAAAAAGGAGGCATTGATAGTGACTTGCAGTTTACATGTAAGCATGTATTTTTGTGGATTCAGAGAAAATCGAGCCTAACTTTTAGCAATTCTTTTTTGTGTCTTCTTTAGTCTTGCTGTGTTTTTCCGCTGGCTGTTCGATAAAGAGTTTCTCACTGGTGGAAAACTGAGGTTTGAGTAAGTAATCCATCTTTGTTTGGCCCACCGTTGTTTGTGACACTTTTGTGATCCAGTTTTATATTTTGGCATGTATTTTAGTTTTGGTTGTTTTTTATAATTAAAGTTTTTCAACAGTTAAAGATGGTTTGTTTGAACTTAAATGTATAATTTGTATTAACGTATCTCCATCATTAGTTTAACTCAGTTTATGTTTTCTTTATCCTTTCCCTTTCTCACATCAGGTGTGTGTTCTTACCTGACCAAGGAGCATTTTTTGTCAACTATGTGATAGCAGCGGCCCTGGTGGGCTCTGGGATGGAGTTGCTGCGGTTGCCAGGGTTATTGCTTTACATGATTCGTATGGCGCTTGCTCGCTCTGCGGCTGAAAGGAAATATGTCAAACAGGTTTGTTATGGGGTTATAAAATGTTTTGGAGCAATTCAAATTGTACACAATATTATATTTTTATATTTTAACTGTTTGGAATGGTCTTGTGTCATATTTATTGTTTTATAAATGGATATCTATACCACATATTTTCTGACTTTTCATGTCAGACTTTTTTCATGTAGACTTAAATTGGATCAAAGTTATAGAAGAAGAGAATATTTAGTTTGTAGTTTTGATTATTTTTCTCAGCCTGATTTAAACATTTCAATCGACTTCCTTTTTGTGATATCTGTTAACAGAACCAGGCGTATGAGTTTGAATATGGAGCCATGTACGGCTGGAGCTTGTGTGTGTTCACTGTCATTATGGCCTACAGCATCATATGTCCTATTATTGTGCCTTTTGGTGAGTAGTGAAAGGGGCTGCACGTATACTCATACACAACTGCAGCGGATACTCAGTCACTATCATGGGTTTTTTTTTTGGTTTTTTTAAAATTAAAAGCTGTGTTGTTTGTTTGAAGGTCTGCTGTACATGATGCTGAAGCACCTGGTGGACAAACACAACATGTACTTTGCTTACCTGCCTGCTCGCCTTGACCGCCAGGTCCACCTGGCAGCTGTCAATCAAGCTCTGGCTGCACCCATCATCTGCCTGATATGGCTTTACTTCTTCTCTGTCCTCAGAACAAGTGAGAAACAAATTCAGGATTTATAGTTAATAGTTTTATTAAAAACAAGGCAAAATTAAACCTTACTTTGTGAAGGTTCTTCAGCCTGGAGTCAGAATGTGCTTTTCTGGACACTATACGTGTGTTATATTTTTTTTGAATTGAAATTTTTAACTGGAAAATAATTTGTTTCTCTCTACATTTAGATTTGTGCTGAGAGTGAAAAAATGAACATTTCCTCACTTGCTACATAATAACATGAAGATGATTGCTGCAATGCTGCTAGATAAAGCACTGTAGGTAAAATCTCTGCGTGCCGTTGAATCTTTTTGTTTGACGTTTCAGGTTTCTGGGCTTCCACCTCTTTATTCACAATGGTCATCTTGTTCATCACTGTCTTCATCTGCGTTGGCTACACCTGCTTTGGTCATTTCAAATACCTCAGCCCACACAACTATGAGGTGAGCTTGTGTTTGACTACATAGTGTGCACTTCTTTGTCAACATTCAAATTTAATGGGGTTTTTGTTTGGATGTTTTGCAGACAAAAGACGAGGATCAGGATACAGCAGAGGGAGCGGAGGATAGCACCACGGTACTGTACTTTGTCAATTTAAACTGACATTCACTTAATTTTTCTGAACAGAATACTCATCTGTTTTTGCAATAAGCCTTTGTCTCACAAACCATTCCAGATTGCAAAGTTAATATCTCATGCATCATAGCTTGTCAAGTCAAGTCAACTCATTTTATTTATTTTTTATTTTTTGGGGGGGAAACTTCAGGTCTACCTCCCCAGAGTGCTTAACCCCAAATCCCCAGCCAGCAACCCACAGGAGGTCAAACCTGAGAAGGGGTACGGCTCTACGGAGGGAAGTCCGACCTTCAGCTCTACTCCCGTGGAAGGAAGCACGTCGGACGCCTGAAACTGTGTTTTTCCAACACTGATGAGTCAGGATGCCCACGGCTCTTTATCTTTCATTTGTTTCCTTAACAATCATTTCAACATGGAAGTTTGATTTCATCTCAGCCTGTCCCGCTGAGAGATCATCTCAAGGTGGTAATAGTAGTGTATAACAACGATCAGGATTGTCAAACTATTCCACCTCATGCTGATATGAAGACACACTATGAGTCAATAGTATCATGAAGGACAATGTGTTGAATTTGAATTATTGTTTGCACTTAATCAACAAAGTGTGCACATTTATGATAAGCTTGCGTTCTGTTTCCCGCCATAGTATTTAACGAGACCTCTCTGATAGAAACAACTTTTCCCGAGTAATGTCTGTGTCTAAAATGTCCTTTTTTAAAATATGCCTTAATGGTTGCATACAATTCCTGAAATTTGTATTTTTTGCACACGCCAAAGCTAATTACTTAGCAGAAGAAGAAAATCACTGCAGCCAAAAAAGTGGACAAGCAGAGTTTTCTATTCTTTATCAGGTTTCGATTACTTCACAGTGTCTTTTTTGATACCAGAGGACAACATATGCCAAGGGAATAACTTATTGCCTAATGTTAATTATGAAACTTGTGAGAAGAGAGGAGAACCCTGTCTACTGTTTACTAACTAAAGTTTACTGTCTGTGCTGTTGTAATGAGACAAAAGAACAAGAATTTGTGAGAGTATTGAAGAAGTTGCAACCAAATTTGATCAACAATGGTCAGAGCCATAATTTTCATTCTTGTTTAAGATCAGATACAGACGCTGTTCCAATAATGAAGAAATGCTTAAAACAGGTCAAGATTTATTTGTATTTAATGTACTTGTACATTGACTTTTTGCTTTACTGCTTTTTTTAAATGTGCCTTTAACTTAATCCTAACTGCAGAAATGTAACTGTACAGTGGTTGGTGACTGTTAAGGTTTAATAGATATGATGTCTACTGGTTGCATATGTTTTATAGGAACTCAGTCATAGCTTTGTATGCGGGGGTAAATGTCAACAGTATCAGTTGAACAAATATAAACTGGAAAAACATTGCAGTAATGTGCGTGTGGTGTCATTTGGGGGCACTGTTGAGCTACACTTGGGTAGTTTAACCTCTGAAATAGTCACACAGTAGTGAAAGAGGACAGAAACACACACAGTGTTGCAGTGAGGATTTTTAACTTATCCTGACATTGGTATGAGCCACTTCACTGGTCGACAATTCTAGTAGCTCCACCTCCTCACCTGATCTGTCACTGTTGTCTCCCTTTCTCTTCACTTACTCTTTTTTTCTGCCCCCTTTTCTTTTTTCACCAGAAGTACCCACCTCAGCTGAGAGAGACCTATGTTACTATTGGAGGGCTTGTAACATGCTTTAGTCATTAGCACAGTTGTTAGATATGGGAAATGAATATGAATAAAAGTCCCTGAAATGAAGACAGAAATCAATAACAATAGCACTGTAGTGCTTCCTAAAAGCGTAGTCATGGGCTTTTTTATGGCTCAAGCACACAGACTACATACATAAATATCCCAGTGTACTAAAGATGGGTTGCTAGTAAAACTGTTTAGTCGATGAGGGCCTTTTGACACTGATACATATACAAATTTTAGTGGGTGGTATACTGATTAGCATTATGGAGGCAGATAAAGTACATTTTCAACTATGCACCTTTTTCACCACACTGTTCGGACACTTGAAAGGCTTATTTCTAAACAGAAAACATTATGAAATGTCAATAGATTGTTGCTCTGCTGGGATGCTCTACATCATGACAGCAATTCTAAACCACATGAAGCATTTTTTTTTCCGCTTTGTATACTCTGTAAGAATACATTTCATATCAGCAAATATAGGGGAAAAAAAGACATGTATGCAATATCTGAAAAGGATGCATTACAAAACAATCTTGTACACTATTATTTCATTTGGGTGTGTATCTGTTTGTTTGTGATTAAGCAATAGATACTTTCTTAAGAGGTACTACCGGCCCCTAGTATTTTAAAATGAATATTAAAACCCACAGAATAAATATAGTTATTTGTTAAAAAATAATAATCACATACACTGCATGACTCCCATGCAAAGAGACTAGAAGATACTGAACAGACATACCTCAACGGAGTTGCATGAAAAATCTGTGCAGGGTCAAGGCACTACTAACTTGCAGATATCCTCATGTGGCGACAAGGATGAGCTGGGAAAGAGATGAGAGTTTAATATTAGACACCTAATGTTATGTGTATGGGTTGTGTGTTAAAAATGTGTGTTTTTCTAATGCCCTTACTGTTTGGAAAAGAAAGTCCTCTGCGAGTTCGGTGGAGAAGGAGGGATGTAGATGTTGAAGGTGCAGCAGCCTGGGAAGCAGCTCTGTCCAGCAGCAGCTGCCAGAACTACATCACACAGCTCCTAGATCACACACACACAGCTTTGAACTGATATTACACACACCTCAGATTCACTGGCTCAGTTTTGGTCCATATGGTTCTTGGACTTTCTAGTACTGGGTGTGTGAGCGTGTGATCAGAAGTTTGATTCAATTACAGGCAAACTGGGTGAGGTTTGGTGCATCTCTTGTCCAAATAGGACATAGACATAGGATGTCATATTTACACTTTCATTGCTATACAAAGTAAACAAATGTGAAATTTATAAGGTTTAGATGGGCTTTTAGGTGGAATGTTACCTTACTACAGCGTTTTGTTAACTATTTCCATCTGCCCACATAAGCTAACCGTCTGTTGGTGGTAGCTACATATTTACTTTCCTCAAACCCATTGTTTATAAAAGGGCACCTTAGGTCAAATAAAACAGCAAACCTTTAGCCTATACAGTTTTACTACTTTAAACAGCAGGCCTTACTCCAGATCAAAATATTTATCCAGTGTTAATCCAAAACCTCTGTGACTTTAGTGTGTAGGTGTGCAACCCACTGAACTCATTGCCCTCTTTGCATTCTTGGTATTGTTGTCGTCTGTGCTTTTGTATACCACAGACACTATTATTTAGTCACTTCACTCCCACTCTCTCAGCATTCACTTAATGCTGCACTCCCAGGCCACTGAACTTAGGAAAGAGCTGCTACGTTTGTGTGTGTGTATGTGTGTGTGGGTGTGTGGGTGTGTGTGTGTGTGTGTGTGTGTGTGTGTGTGTGTGTGTGTGTGTGTGTGTGTGTGTGTGTGTGTGTGTGTGTGTGTGTGTGTATATCAAACACGAATTAAACTCCTTTAGAGGTAGGTTTTGAGGTCAGGTTTCCTTCATGTCACCACCAAGATCGATGGATGTGACCTCTGGCTGCTCCAATTTGTATATAAACACAGAACCGGCCAATCCCAGCATCGCGTGGGATGCTGCCAACCAATGAGAGCATCTGGCAGCATCGTGCTCTGTGGCACTCCCATCTTTTGTCCGTCAGGATTAGTGCCGTGGCAACGGTGGTCGCCTGGGAGGTGAGTTTCCCAGAGCAGTGGGACCAGGACAGAAACAGACCGCTTCATTCCAAGTATTACTTCCTTCCCAGCCAATTGGGAAACAGAAGTGCAATGGTATGTGTATGTATGTGTATGTTAGTGCGTCGCTCAGTGTCTTCCAACTCCAAAACTTCCACCTAGACTGCCAACTCTAATGATGTGCCATCCTGAGCCACAAGCTCAAAGTGTGTTTGTCTGTGCGGGTGAGTAGATGGGTTGGTAAGGGGCCGTCCTTACGTGCTCTCTTCTGTGTGAGGTTCTCTGTAGAAAAGTCACCCCACTCTCCCTCTCTTTTCTGTTGGTGGACTACATTAGCCAGAAGGGCGGTGGGCCAGACAGCTGAAATCACCACTGCTGATGAAGCATGTGACTGCAGACCGAGGCCCTTTTGTTTGGACAAATACAGCCAATATACTGAGTCCTAGAATCGCAGTATGGCATGGGAAAAGGCAAGCATGGAAATGACTGGAAATAAAGAGTTATTGAAACCTTTTATCAGTTTGTTGATTTTTTTAAGAAGACTGCCTTCAGTATGTTCTTAAACTAACATTGCATAAGGCTTTAATGTAATCAAACCTATTTTTTAAAACTAGCCAATATAGTTTCTCTGCAAAAGCCATTGTTTACATTCTTTTTCAGGTGAGTCAAAACAGTATAACCAAGTACAAGATTAGCCTACCACTAACAGACAGTCCCAAATTATTTGTTGCACAATTTCTTATCATGTGTTTCTTAGTGTAACTTAAGCCAACACATTGCTTTTATCAGTTTAAATTGCCCCATCTGAGCCAGGACAAATTAAAAAAAACGCTGTTCATTTGGTGTCCTTAAACAGGATTTTCCCCTATGGTGCTTAGAGTGCCCAGTGATATCAAAACTGCTAATTCTGCCTGTATAAATAGTATATGGTTGAGTTCAGGAAGCCACATCACCACAAATAGTGACTTGTTAATGCATGAAATTACTAAAAGGACTACTCGTGAATGTGTTGGACTTTAAGCGTGTTGAACTTGGTCTTTGATATGCAGTTTAATGGAAACAGTGGAGGATTCAAATTTGAAAATAAGATGTTGGAGCAGGCGGAACATGAAAACTCTTTGGTTGGATTGGATACGATGGAATTTTATGAATGAAAGCAGCTTGTGGCAGCATGAAAGGAAACATGAACAAAATACTGGCATCTTATGAAAGAAGGTTTGAGCAGAATTAAAAAGCCCACCAGTAGAGAGGGAAATAGTATTTTACTAAAACCTCAATGGGAAAAACTAATTACAGAAATCTGGCGTTACTTTCTCCAACACCTGACCATTTCTCAACATTTTAAAGCTGAAAAATTCCCGTAAATTAACCAGCATTGGATTTAACTAATCACATCACAAGCAGTTCAGACAGAGGAACTTCTCTTTAACTACAGCCAAATCACCTCTATAGCCCTAACTCTAAAGCAGGCTCACACAAATGCACACTGGTTCTTTTCTCCTCTTTTTACCCAGCTCTAAGTCCTATTCATAGAATTTCAGTAAGCCTGCAGGAACATTGATTTAGGTATAGGTATGCTTTCATTTCACATCACAGAGCACAAGTAACTTTAAATTATGGCCAATGGTAGGACAATACATTTACTAGTATTCATCTCCTAAGTTTCCTTCTCAGTGAACTCCAGCACTTTTTTTTTTTTTACATTGTTTCTATTCCAGAATAAATGGACAAATCAAAATGACTGTATGTTTATAGGACAGGCTGATTTCTGAGCACTATTCATTGCTATTCCCATCAGAATTACAGTCATGTTAGAAGGATCCAAGCATGCATCCTGCCAGCTGTTTAAAAGGCTTAACCAGTTCTGTCTTCCAGGCACTCCCTCCATTCCTCTGCACGCTTCCCTCTCTCTACTAGCTTTATGTGAGAAAGTGCTTGAAGCCTACTCAGAGAGCTTTCAATCTCCACCTTGGAAATCCTTACAATAGCTTCTAAATGTGTCTTCCTGGCAGAAAGAAATAGGAAATAATAATCACGGACGTATCAGAGAAAATTTAATTTAATTTAAGTAGCCTATCATTTTGGCTCTATTGTGGTAACAAAGTTTGTTGAATAAACAAGGAAAAGGGGAAAATTGAGGGAAATATATAAATAACCAATTTTAGAACAAAAAAACAAGAAACATTGTCATTATTTTGCACGGAAGTCCAAAACAGCCCAATACCAAAGATAATAAACTACATAGATTTTGCTTTGATTGCAGAAATCAATTCTAAGAGATGTATATAAACTCTGTAGCCTGTAGAATGTAAGATGCTATGTTTCATGTGTTTAAACCTTTTTATTGGGAAGACATTTACATTATCACAAAACTGACAGCTGTTCTCTGCTTTAAAACATGAAGGCTATCCTCAAATTGCTAAGTGGGTTTATCAAAATGAAATAGAGAGCTTCATGAATCTTATTTTGTTCCACCTGCTGTTTTCTGCCATAAAAGGGATTTAGGATTGGTTTCTGACATTATAAAACGTTGTCACATATTAAAATCTGTGTGCTCTGGGCTTATTTCTTAAACAGAAACAGCTTCATCATGCAGGCACCATGGCAGGCACACACTTGAAAAGCTTGGCCATGACGTCAGACAAGGCTCGCGCATGGGTTGGTTTTAAGTAACACTCCGAAATTTGACCTTTTATGTTTCATGACTGTTTTCATTATATTATTTTGTGACCGCACATCAAACCTATGAAGGTTATTTAAAAAAATAAAATATAAAGAAAACATAGAGGAGTACCGGAAAGGAAAGGTTGCTATGACAACCTGTGCAACATGGTTTGTTGCCAATAGCAACCAAGCGTTTCTGACCCTGACTGTTTTAGTTAGCCGTTTTGTAGGCTAGCGAGTACTTTTACAAAGCAGATAGCGTCACGGTAACTAATATCTACGTTTTAGAATCGTTTATTAATGAAACAATGGACTCAAATTCTTTATTTTATTCGTTGGAACTCGTTGCTGGCAGTGGATATACGTTAAACGTCGAACAGAGAGCTGCCCTGCAGACCTCTTTGGTGATCCTGCAGAAAAACTACAAATTCGATCGAGTCTTTTTTTGGGGCAAAATATTGGGATTAAAGGAAGATTATTTCATTGCTCAAGGGAGAGGAGAAGATGAAATGAAGGACAAAAAGAATCTCTATAGGTATGTTGAAGCTTAATCGATTTAATTATTTATATTATTCAGTGTGAAATACTTTTTAGCGTCTCTATTTGGTCTCCAGCTTCAACTGTATGGACTGGTTCCTGCTCCCCCCTGCCACAGACTCCATGAGAGAGGAAGTGTCCAGAGGAGCAAAAGGTCGCTTCATAGGAGACCCCTCACATGTGTACGAGCATCATGAGATCCTCAGGCAAGGAAAGAAGGATGAGGAGGTCGTGGTAAGTTTGAGAACTTTGTGAAGGCAAAATTCAACATAGTTAAAGAACTGAGTTGTCAAGTCCCATAGACAAAGTGTTTAAGCAGTGGCTCAGCCTGTAGGGGCTTTGGGTGAGAACTGAAGGGTCGCTGGTTTAAGTCTCAGTATGGACCAAAGTATGGAGACAAGACTGGTTGCTGGCGAGGTGCCAGTCTACTTACCGACCACTTGCGAGGTGTCCTTGACTTGTTTACTGCGACAGACTGTTCAGATGACAGCACTGTTGTTCGCAGTGATTTATTTTTCTGATACCTTCAGTGTCTATACTGTCATAAAGTTGTAGCTTACAGATGGACTATCCTCATTTGCAGACCAAAGTGAAAGAGGAAAGCAGGTTGGCCGTGACAGTTCATCAGATTGATGAAGACGTGTCTGTGGTGCCTCGGGGAGCCTTTGTCAAGAGCCCACATGGCCTTGTCCAAGTCAACCGCAGCTTTGGAGGTAAAAACATTATTCCGCAACAGACTGTTTCACATTTTTGGAGTGCCAAAATTTACATTCTGCTGGTCAGGTATTTCAAAATCATGATTGTGATTCAGTGTGAAGGACATGCAAACATGTTTTCTTCCTCAGGTTTGTCTCACTCAGAAGCAAGGAAGCTCGACAACTTCCTTCATTTCAGCAAGCCAAAGAACCTGAAGAAGAAATCCATCCTGGAGTTTGGTGATTTGACTCCAGCTCTCGACTTCCTGGATGCATTGAGTGACGACATCCCTAAAGGTGGAGCCACCGAGTTTAGTCTATCCTACACTATAACATATACAGTCATGTCATCACATCAAATATCATATTATACAGGATCTTTTTTTTTTTTAGAAAGCTAAAAGGTGGTTGTCCTTTTACCTGGACCTATTAAGAACAGATATTTTGAGCAATCGCAAGTGTCATTGAATCCCCTATAAAGCATTCTAGGCCAGTATTTTTCCTTTTAACTTCTCTAGCCGGGAATGCTACACTACAACTAAATGAGGTGTGAATTTAAAACACATCATTCTGGTGATTCAACTGACTGAAAGTCAAGAGGCGTGTCTTCCAAGTAGAAACAAGTGAATCATTTTAACCGTAAACTGGTTGATAAAGCAAAGTTGTATGATTGGACACATTTCTAAATCCGCTGACGTCAGCCCACCTCCCTTGTGGATTTGGTTTTCTCAGAACATGCTCAGAAGATTTTCCATTTAACTTGGCCAAACACCAAGGTTTTGCATAGAGTGGTCTAAAAACCTCACGACTACTGTTGGATTAGAAGAATCTAAACTCATGAAGTCAGGGCCCACCTACAACGGGTGTAACCTCGTTCTTTGGAAAGTTAGATGTTTTTACTTGATTACATGATTTATGGGATCCCTCACATCTGAAGAAACTTAAAATATTCAAGATATATGTTTTGACCTCTTTAAAGATTTTACATTTTAAGTGCAGTGAGTGTAGTTTTCTGATTTTTAATACAGTTGAATGATTGTGTGGTTAAGTAGATCAAATCATATAATGATAACAAGTCTTTTAGGTGTGTATTTAAATTCTGGTGGAAACTTTAGACATTCAAGCTATTTAACAGTATGTAGGAAAAATCAAAACCAGAAGGAAAATAATATGAAAACTTAAAATACTGTGAAAAGAATATGTCGTGTCTATTAGGTCTAAGAGTGGTTGCTCAGCTGGATGGACTTCAGGCCACAGTAAACAAAGATATAGTAAAGCTCTGGACATACGCGTGTTTGAAAGAAAAAATGTTTAGCACCCCGCAACTAAACATGTAACAGATGTCTGCTTTAAGAAGGCTCCCACATGTGTAAATGTTTGTGTGTGTTCTCTTGAGTTGATGAGGATGTCGGCATTGTCATCACTACAGCAGACATTACACAGCTGTCTCAATGCCATACTCACTGCACTTCCTTACAGCAGATAGCATGCAATTTCTGCAAAAGAGAGTTAACATTTCTTAAATGGGACTCTGGGGGAAATGCAACATGATATATCTCCACTAAAAGACAGTTGCTCTCCTCTGGGGCTACCTCCTCTTTTCTACAACAATCCTGCAAAGTGTTTCCAGCTCCTGATTTATAGCTTGATATTTCTCCTCTTGAAGGTAGTAGGAGTAGAACTATAACCTGGACAACACATGTTGCACATCACATACAGCATTGGGTAGATTTACTTTTGTGAATCGGTCTATTGCATTTGTTCAAAATAATAAATCAAAGGACTTTTATGTTAAGATAGTTTGTTCTTAAATCCCTGAGTATCAAGTTTACAGGCACACCCAAACATATTGTGAAACATATGTTTGGATATAAACTTTGAATATCAAAAGAGCACAAAGGGTTGATTTATTGGAGTATCATTTGGCCTACTCTAGCATGTGAATAGTATAATCTTGGATGAAAAGAAAGATTACTGCAGCCTCTACTGTAATGCAGCCCAACAGTGTGGCTCGAGAACATGACATGCATTTTTACATCAATTGTTTGTAAAAAGTCTGCTTTGTTTGTCTGTAGGATCGTGGAGTCTTCAGTTTGAATGTGCGAGTAAAGTGTGCGTGCTGCGCAGCCTGCTGTGGCTCGGCCTGACCTTCTACCATGTGCCAATGACACCGCAACACGGATACATCTATATTGGAGACGGGACTAAAAATCTGGACCTTCCCTTCATGTTATAAAAAGTGACATTTGTACACTTAACAAAATCTACAATTTTCTCAAGTTTCTGCTGGTCAAATTCACTCTCTCAATGTATTCTATGCATCATACTGCAGTTTTTTTTTTCTTATCGTAAACAAATAAACTGAAGAGGTACAGTCAGGCAGTTTGACTCTCTTTGTTCCATTTAGTTTTGGTGCACAAAAGCAGTTCTACACAGTCAACACATGTTGAGCGCATTTTATTTGCACATCTGTGTTGCCTTGTTTATACACAGTCAATATACCACCTACTTTGAAACTGTAACTGTGACCCATGCTGAGGCTCACATTAAGTTGTCAGAGAGTTCACTTCAAGGGCTTGAGACAGAATGGATGATTCTGGGTGGGGCTGAGGGTGAGTCATTGAAAGCGTGACGCAGTTTTATAAACAAAAGGTTAAATAAATACAGATGGAGGAAGCTTCTAGGTCTTTTCCCAAGGCAGTGTGACAAAAGTTAATCCATTTGGAGTTGCATCCCGTCGCTGTGTAGATTCATCAAGACTTTCTGTCTGTCAATGTTTCATGTAAAGAGGCTTCACGCCGTAGCGCACGTTGTTCTTGAGTGCTGGGTGTCCTACAGCCATGCGCCTCTTACACCACTTCAGTCCAGTTTTATAGATAGGTTTCACAGAATCAATGGACCAGCGGGTCAGGTATCTGTACAATAAACAGCAGATGTGCACAACAGAATTAATGCCAGTTTCAGTTGCAGTTGATAGATGATGGTGACAAACGCACAAGTCTACATTACCTGTTAAGTTGAGGCTTAGGCCTCTTAGGGACGTGGTCCTCTGGAAGTTTGGGTTTGTGGTCAGGCAGCAGACCTTGAACACAACAGAGGAGACAGATTTATGTACTTGCATAAAATGTGTGAATAAGTGTCAAAGGTACAAAAGAAAGCCAAGTCTGGACTCTATTAACAGGACATAAAAATATTTTCACCTTCTTACTGTGACAAAGCACAGCGTAACTGACTCTTGAGCACCTTTACTATCATTATTATCAGTTCCTGAATGTGACCCTCTAACAGGTTGAAGGACTGTTTTTAAATCAGAAGTTGTATTCCAATTAATCTTTTAAAGGATAACTGAAATACAGATTTCGGTACTGATAGCAAATTGTCATTTAATGAGCAAAAAAAACATCAAACACTCCATGACTCTTGTTTCTCTAGCAAGGATGTGTTTTTATTACCGTTTTATTTTTTATCACAATATCATAATCGTAACTGGCTTATTGCTATTGAAAGTATTTTTAATTTGCAGCTGTTAAAAATAATACATATAACTATCATGACAATCAAGTTTTAAAATATCTGCTTTAATAATATGGTCTGCTAAACATAAATGCAGTTGTACATTTTTTGGCTCAGCTAGAACCACTTTTTACCAACTTGATTCATTTCCAAAGTCTTATTATTATTTCCTCTACGACAATGTGCTGTTTTTAAAGTTTGTTGGCATTTTGAAATCATTTTTTAAGATTTTTAAATTTAGGACACCCAACGACAAACAGACACTAAAAGGGGTGGGTAAGTTGAGGTCAGAGCAGATGACATTTAAATACACAAATAAGGGCCACAAGGTAACACAGACCTGCTCTGTGGGCCATCTGCACACAGATAGCAATCTTGCGATGTTCTTCGGGGCAGAGACCAGTGATCCTCCGGGGCAACATCCCTCCATCTGACCTGATGAACTGACTGAGCAACAGGACATCCTAGAGGCAAGAAAACCCAGACACTTTTAAAACAGCGGATACACTCTCACTAATGTCATTTATTCAGAACAGGCCTGTTCATGTATTTACCGTGTAGCTGTATTTGTTCTGCAGGTTCCACCTGTAGATTGGACACTTTGCTGAGGGGTTTGGAGGCTGTGGTCCTGCTGGCACGTCCAGTATCTGTCCCTCGATCTGACAGATGATTAAAATCAACTTTGGTGAGAATCTAACTGTTTTCATCGATGATACATAAACCTATTTCATTATGTTGCAAAGCTTTATATTTGATAGTCAAGCCAACCCATTGAGCCTTTGCATTTACCTGGTGTGGTCTTTCATTCCACACTTACTGTTACCCCCTGAATGTTTAGGCTCTCTTAGACGAGCAGGCTTAGAGTCAGCACTAGGTTAGAGTTTCAGTCCTGTACTTTACTTCCTTCTGCCTTGCTTTAGACAACATCAAGCTCACTGTGGCTCTTTTAAAATGGTGTTTGCCGCTACCAATCACAATTATTAAAATAATAAAAGTCAGCCTGTAGGATGTACTTTTGATATTAATAAGAATTTGTGGAGGTTTTACTTAAAGTTCATGTGAGGAACTTTAAAGCGGTACCTGCTAAGATTTTTTTGACGGACTGCTCATGTTGTATTACTCATTCACACTTTTTGTTGTATGTACAACTAAATGAATAAAGCTTTGAATTTGAATTGGATTAAGACCATGGCAGCAGTTTCAGCCATTAAAAAATAACAATAGAGAAATAGTCAATATGTATGAAGACGGTCTCGGTTGCTTTCCTAGCTCAAAAAAGAGGCACCAATATTCATTTCAGTCTGTTTCATAATAAGCTATAAACTCCTCACAGGAGCTAAAATTTCTGCTTATAGATAATTAGCATCTTAATCATGTTTTGTCTTTTTTTTTTTTTTTTTGATAATTGTTCCTTTAAAAAAATAAAACCTGACGTCATACACCTTAAATCAAACCAATCAGCTAATCTGAGAATTACATCACGTGTGAATCTCTGGTCACTTCTAGCTCAGAATTAATTGAAATGCCTGAATGAAAAAAAACTTCTGGTGGTCTTTTTTTATTAACATGTATAGCATGCAAAACATCAAATAATCAACTGTTTCACTAAAAAAAACAAAAAAACATGTTATCCCAAATAACCTGATACTAGAATGATTATACTCACGGTTGTTGTTTTATCCTCTCTCTTCTCCACCACTGTGAAAACAAATAAATTACACAATGTCAGCCTTATGTTACTGACTGCTGGATCTCATTTAGTGCTGACATAAAAAGAGACTTTTATGAGTGATGTCATGGTATGAATAAAGATCCCCTTCAGTATCACTGACTAAATCAAACTTAAACAAAAGTTGGTGCTTACACACAGAGACTGTTATTTTAATTATTGTCAGATGAGGCTTTTAACCATTATTGTCTTATTGAATGCTACACACGTGTGTGCACTATAAAATATGAAACACATAAACACCAGGAGGAGGAACAACTGCCAAAACATTAAAACTTGTATTTAGTCTCACTCTTATTTACTTGTTAATATTTATATTTCTTGGGTTAAGAAAACTTTTAATGAAATGATGTCAACAGGAAAGCATGGCGTTTAGCAAAAAGCTCTTTACTGGTTACATGTTTCTTCAAACTCACTGTTGCACATGAGATAAGATTCCGAAGTATTGCCTTAAATGAGCACATTAGACACAGACACAAGAATGTTTCACTTTACGGTAGAATATCTGTGGTAAAACGCTAATAGCTGTCGGTGCCTCTATGCTAACAGCGTTAGCTCCCCTCATATTTCAGAGTTAATATCTTAACTTCTCACCTTGGCGGATCCCTCGGCTCTGAAATGTTACAGCCGGTAACCTGGCAGTAATTATCCTCTGCTGAAGCTGCAGGTTGGTACATGGTGTCGCCAATTTTAAGCCGGCAAATGTGGTCCACAGAGACCCCAGCATACTGCGGGCTGCCATCATTAATTCCTGACCTTCGCGTTCGTCTCTTCCTGTCTGGTAGTCTCGCGAGAATGTAGACAGCGACACCCTCGCCGAAGATGTCTCATTACATCAATAGGGGGAAGTCCAATAAAAGAAATTCAAGCAGCATACAGGTAATCCCCCAATAGTGGTTGCATGACCACATTTGAGTCAAGTCCAGATAGATATGGAGCTCAAAGATACTTTATCAAAATGTTTGCTTCAAATGATGACTTGTTATAAGTCATGATCATAATCCTGGTTATCACAACACACAAATTTGCAGCACAATGTGGTATAAAATCAAAAACAATGTGAAAAGCTATCAAGACATGGCAAGTAGACAAGAAATAGCGATTGCAATGAAGGCCAAGAAGCACAGGAAAGGTGATAGTGTAATCTAGTTCACATTGCTTGAGAAGTTTTTGAAGCCCAGAGAGTTAAAAACAAGAGTGCATATTTCTGCAAGGACATGCAGTGCTTGGGGAAATTATTCCTGCAGCGTATATGATAATCTTTAGTTTTGGACCAGAGATTCTTTAATCCTTGTTTTGCTTCTTCTTCTTCTTTTTTTTAGCTGAATGCTCAAAGTAAACAACAAAGAAAGGCTCACTCTTTATACCTCTATACATTCCACCCTCATCAGATGAAAGTACAAGAGGCATCTAGAGGAGCAGTGTAGGAACATGCCAAACCTTTTGTTGAAGTAAAAAGTAGATACAGAGAGAGTCTTCATACCCGGATAAAGAGATTCAGAGAAGATAACGGGTAAGATCTTTGATAGTGTTATCATGAGAACACTATGCCATTGTCCAGCTGTTGTGTTTTGGTTTAGTGTTTTTCAGGATGCTTCTCATGTCTCATCTGTTTGCATAAGTATGGAAGGTTGCAACATTTCATCTGCTTACAAAAGTCCCAGTGTAGTACAGTATAATACAGTTTCATGACCTATTAGAACTGATTAGAGCTGTATGAATAATTATGATTAATTGAAGCACAGCAGTTATGAAATGTTAAGCCTTTGGTAGGTTCTCCAAATATTTTGCAAAGTCTACAGCTTTGTTTTGTTTGTACCGCATGCAAACGTTCCAGAATGCACATGAATGTATGACAGTATCTTCTATATTTGCAGAGATGTAAAAAACTTGAGTGCAGACGAGCATTGGGTTCTCAGGTGAGCCCTGCTTTGGTTGTGCCGTGCACATGTTTGAGGCTGCACATAAAGAAGTGAAAGTATTAAATTGACAGGATACATGTTCCTGTCAACAAGTTCACATTTCTCTGCTGCTGACAGCTGGCGGCCTTACACTCAAATAAGTGGGGACCATCAAAAGTAAGGAAGAGTTGCAAGACAAGTAGACAACTAATATTATTTGCACAATGCATTTTATGTTCATGCAAACTTTAGAAAACATGAAGCAAAAAACTGGAAGGACATTTCTTAGCCAGTCTTCAAAACAATCAGCGAGTCTGTTTGTGTTGGCACTTTAAGGATTTTGGAATCTGGAATTTTTGGGGAATTCATTGGATTAGACAGATTAAATGGGATTAGGGGGTTATGATTTTACAGTTTTAATTTATGACATCCTCAACAATTTCTATGTGACACCCTATAGACAAGTATAAATTGTCTTGTGGTTAATTACCAAGAACTGTGTTTGTTGATGCAGTTGAGCCAGAATGTGTCACTGACCCTTGTGTGCCCCCTCAATAGTCTGTTTCATGGTAATTGTGAATGCAGCATGGTAGGTACAAGTAGGAAACATCGGGAGCTTGAACTCTTTAGGGTTGTTTGGTCTCATGGCCAAAAATGTGAACAATTTCTCAAATGCCATCTGAACTGTGCAGCCTTAAAGAACTGGCACTGAGATGCAAATGTTCCACTGTGTCGGTCCCGTCTTCAGAGCAGAGTGTAGATAGATAGAGATTACTGTCACCCCGCCGCCACAAAGGAAGCATTGTCTCAGTGATCAGGTCCCTTCGTCAAGGACACTTAAGTAGTCACATTCCTTGAGAGAAGCCCAAAAAAATGGCATTTAAAGTGTCTGGCCACCTCCTCACCGGCTTTGATATTCAAATGAAACATGGCCTTGTACAAACAGGCGCCTCAGCCGAGGAAGAGGGGGGGCGAGTAAATCAGATAGGATTTCCCTCAGATGAAAAGAGCTCGTCTGACATTTTCACAGCGAGCGCTGAGGGACACTGAAGCAATGTTGGTCCGATGTCATGGTGGGAAGTTATTGCTGTGTGGAAAAGGTTAGCGTTTTCACCCCCTGCTCCCCTGGATAAAGTGCTAAAAACGCAGCATGGAGCGAGCAGAAGAGCCCAGAGCGGAGAGAAGATGAGTGGGCACGGTCACATCACACAAAAACAAATCCAACACATCCCGCTGCATTCCCATTTTTATTGTCCCACCAGTCAGTTTGTTTTGCTTTTAATGTTTTGGTGAAGACTGAAGAGCCCCTGCAGATAGCTTATGCTGAGGAGTCTAAACACAAAAAGAGCTGCAAGAGGGTCATAACAGACTCTGTGGGATGTGAGGAGCTGAATCTCAGGGAGTAACATTTATCTAAATCACTCAATTACACAATCTGACTGTTGCGCTTTAGCTTATCTGGTTCATTACCTTTGAAAAGTGAATATAGTTTTTCTGTTAGTATTCATCTGACAAAATCTTGGAACCCATTAGCTATTATGTGAAAATAAGAAAGACTATTCAGAGCCTACACTGTAAGTGGTTAGAAACAAAGGACTTTCGGCCAGTCCAACTAACAACTTGAAAAGCAAAAATGAAGTTGGTGTTGTCCCTTAGCGTCAAAATGTAGCTTGTTAGCTGCACAGCCACGCAGCTCTGTCTAATTTAAGCTAAACCGTCAGATGTCCACGTATCGGTTCTGGAAAAACGGATTGTGTTCTGCCCCTTATGCTTTTATTCTTAGGATATTACACAAAGGCGTGCAGAATTTGTAGAAAGAAATTACCACTTGACAAATATGTAAATAACAACAAAAAAAAAAACAGTCTCTACTTTTTGCTCTGCTCTGATCTCCACCAACTCCAGAAGGAGTTATTTGTTTTCTTCTCAGCTTTAACATGCTTCAATATGTTCACCAGCTAAATGCTAACATGTGTTGCATTCTGATGGCGGTAAAGGTAGAGGCTTGTTGAAACATTTTTTTGCTGACAGAAGCTGCCTGTCATGGCTGACAAGACATCTGTTCCAAGGCATGTGAATGAATCAAAACATTGCAGATGTGGGTTAGAAAAGAAAAGAAAAGAAAAAAAGTTATCTGTCTGTTATTCAATCTATTTTCAACATAGAATTATTGATAACTTTAAACGGTTATATTTTGTAACATTTCAGTTTAAAAGGTGTACACTTTTTCTTTTTCTTTGTGTGAGTAAACTGTATAGCTCATCACACTCAGGCTAATGTTGACCTGAGCTTCTCTTGAATAGCTTTTGCTTATCAGAAGCATGAGAGGGAATCCAAATGTTGAGGTTAGAAAAGCCAAATCAAACAATTATCTGTGTTCAACAAAACTTTATTTACTTAAAATTATTAAAATAAATATATTGGTCTGATAGTTCTAATGCAGTTTTACCTTCTATTATTTATGTGAGACAGCTCTGCCCTGATTCGATAGTTCGACCAAACCTTTTATACTTCTTAGCTCTTAACCATTTTCATTTGTAAGATGTGTTGGTATGGGGAGTTTGGTGTAGCATTGAATGCTCCTCTATACTTCCCTGGAGGAAGTTTTCTCTCAGCAAGCACCGCACGCTTTCTACAGATCTCCTCATTCCCATGCAGATGGAATGTGTGGATTTGCTGCCATCCAAATTGATGGGCACAGTCTGGTATGCAATTAAGGCCTAGCTGTCACTAAGAGGCTTTCCTGGGTGATTAACTTGTAAGGGCTGTTGCATCCAAGGAAGTCAACTGAACACAATTAGCCTATATCAAGGGAGTGTGTTTGGTTAAAGAAGGCCCCCACTGCTCTTAAAATGAGGTGTGGATGAAGACGCTTGCTGAAGAAGACAGCTGGAAACAGAGACGTATGTTTCATCAGCGCTTGAGGTGAAGAGTGACATTCAGAGGGAGTTTATTGCGCTGATGTTCAGTAAATCTTCCTCAGAAGTGACATGAATCTTCATCCATCCGAGTATCAAGGAGCCCCCCCCCCACCTCTTCTCTTCCTCAGCCCTCTCTCGCCCTTCCCGCACATATTTGGGTGTACGTGCTAAATGGCACTGGTTTCTCCAACAAATCACTGCTCTTTGAAGAGGCTCTTATCCCCGTTTTACCTCCGCTTGGCCGTCTGAGAGTGCCAGCTTCTATCCTCTGTCTCTCTCTCTCTCTCTCACACACACACACACACACACACACACACACTGACACCACATGCACACACTCAGGCTGCACATAAATCCACATTCATGCATAAACACACGTTCCCCTGCCTCTGTCTTTCCTATATACACACTTTATATATGAGGAGTGGTACAATTTTCATGCAGGTTGCGTTGCCTGTGCTACAATGGCTCCTTGGCTCCTGAGTGTTTCCTCTTCAAATGGTTGGAAACACTTTGTTCTCTTTCTTTTTACATTTTCCCTCTCACTCGGTTTCAGTTTTTGTTTTAGTGCGGAACTTGTACTGCACCTCCTGAGGTCCAGTCTCATTTGGTTGAGTTGTGTTTGTCTGACCTTTTAAAGGGTCAGCCCCAGGGGCTAGTAACTAGGAAGTCAATTAAAGCAAGGAGAGAGGATGAGGAGACAACCTTTAACTAAAACTTTGGCCTGGAATTCTTTTAACTCCATCTGTGACAAATGAAAGAATTGTGCTTCACCTGTAGGAACAACAGGGAAGAATGTAACCAGTGATTCATACAGACTCTGAAAAATGCTTTTACTTGAAACGCAGCCATCATCATGCTGTGCTGATTTGTGCTGCTCTGCCCAGATCAGTTTCCCACCAAGGCTGCCTCTGCTCCTAACTTCCTCCTTGTGCATTTTGCCATGACGCCAGCAGTGACATTCTCAAAGGACCAGATGGTTTCTTCTAGTCAACTGAAGTCTTAATATTATTATTCAATAAAAGCTAACTTTATTTTTTATTTATTTCAGTTAAATGGCTAGATTTTATAAATCATTTTATCTCCTCAGGGTGATCCATTAAATTCAGACTTATAGCTATAGTGTGGGACAACATGCCATTTGAACCTAGGCTACTGTCAATAGGCTAAGATTCATGAGTGTCGAATCATTTCAGGATATTTAACAAGTCTACCCTTATCAGCTGATCATGAACCACTTTACTTTAGTTATTTATCGGAAACGAGGGAGAGCGGATAGTGTCAGTCGCAAAGATCACCGACTGTTAATTCATGCTGAGGAATATCAGCCTATTGCAGGCCAGTAGACGCAGTAATGTTTGCTTGATTGTTTTATTTTTAAATATGCATCATACAACATCTTAGTCTACTGTTTTTGTTATATTTGTAAGAGTCATTATTATTTCGCCTAGGCCCCAGGTTACGTTCCTCCTGGTCAATGAAGTTTTATTATATGTCACGTGACCACACGGCACGGAAGCTCGAGCTAGCAGCGCAGAGAGAAATGTTAGCGCGTAAAAAACGTAAACTTTCACGTTCCCCTCTGCCTTTTTTTGTGCTGGTTTATCCGGCGAACACAGTAATAATTAATTATTTTGCCCTATCAAAGCTTAATGCTTTGTTTTCTCCCGTATTATCGTACAGAATTTGTTATGCTTGCAATGTGGATATAGCAATTCATATTTGAGTTTGAAGTGGGACAGTTAAGTCTTTTGTTGCAGTTGTTTTGTAATTAGTTATATTTTGTTCTGTCAAAATCATAAGCACCTGCTATATATACACATGCTTGAAGGGGAGGGTGCAGATGGTTTATTTGAAGACTAAAGCTGCCTGCTCTGACAGAAAGTGATACTGCCCGGATTGTAAATCTAAACATAAAGCTTTTGGGTTTTAAAACTGGAACAATTGATTATCTGTGCGTTCAAACTATTCACTTCCCCCAAACAACATAGTTATCTGATCCATTGTCAACATAATATTCATAATAGGCTTACCAAACATACAGTGAATTTGGTTCCGAAACTTTTTCAGCCGTTAAACCTTTTTTATTTTTGAGAAGCGTTCCCGTAGTAATTTTGACGAAACAGTTTCCAGTTATACAAACTCTAATCTCTATACAGATTCTTGGCTTGAGTTGACCCGACTCCTGACCAAGTATCACTTCACACTGGTTTATTCCAGTCTATTGATCTTGTATGGATAAAATGTATTGTTGACATTTCCATCTCACGTCACTGTAAAAGTAACTGTGCTAATTTCACCACCAAGCATTTCATCACCTTATCTCAGCCTGGCCTCAATGTGGGCCTTTATTTTCCCTCTTTGTATGACTGAGAAATCCATGTCAAGCTCTATTGTGAAATCTCGTAGCTGGCATAAATACATCATATAACTTAATAAACTTGTTTCAGGGAAATGTGGTGAACTCGCAATGCTCAAAATCTTTATGAAACCACAGTACTGTGGGATCTTTAGCAGATTTTAAAGTTTATATTTGATGAAATAATGCTGCTTTGACATTTGACATTTTTTTATATTGAATTAACCTGTGGATAGCAACAATTGAGTTGAAAAAGGTCACAAGTTGTGTAAGTCATTGTTCAATTTCAATATACATTGTTGTTTGCCTTCACAGAAGAGACAAAGTGAGAACAGCTGATATCACACTGCCCTATTCCTCTTCATGTGAATACCACCTGGCTTGTATAAAGAAACCTTGAGTTAGATGAGGTGAGTTCAGCATTTTTTTCTTTTTCTAACAGGCTCTCTTCTTTTTCTCAAACTCTTTCTGTAACTGAAAGTGGTTTAATGTTCTGAAAAGTATTGCTTTCACAGTAGGATAAAATAGAGACAGGTGGGGGCCCAGCAGGGGGCAGCAGTGATTGTCAGGTGCAGCTTTGCTCACTGATACACAACAGTGAGACCTTGTGGATTAAATAATCAAACACATTTAAGTGGATGTTATTGAGGACAGTAGACACAGTTTTCAAGACTAAAAGGTCAAGGAGGTGCAGTTGTAACACCTAAGAGGGCAGATTAAGTACTTTTTTTTATTTATTTAAACCATTAAATCACCCTGTGTCATGAAAAAAAAGGGACAGTACTATAAATGAGGAATTCATTACGGTATATCTGGACGATAGTTGGAATTGAGACAGACTCAGTTAATGATTTTTTCTTTAAACTTGTGTTTTGGACCTACCTCAGAGATATGTTATGTGGGCTCCCTGATGGGAGAATCCATCCATGAATTTCATTTGTGAAAAAAACTTCTGACTGTTGTTTTTTCCCTTATGTTTTACTGCTCTCTTCATTGTTGTAATTTTATCGCTATGTCCATTACATCTTAATTCTTGAGATTGGAAAAACTCTGTGTGCGTGCATGTGTGTGTGTGTTTGTGTCCGTGTCCGGTCTAGCCATGGGGAGAAGAACTTGTACAGTGAATGTCAATCAGTCAAGAGTTTCGCCAGTCTTTTCTACATGAGGCTTAATTAGGAGACGTTTTGTGAACACAAAGAGACATGATGCAACAAAAGAGTAGACGATGAAAAGAAGCCAACCTGAAGTCCTTCCATCATCCATTCACTCGTATGTTTAAGGACTAAGCAGTCAAACACAAGGCAAACCCTTGAGTAAAATTCCATCACTGGAGAACACAGGGCTAAAAACAGTCAGAGAGGAAAAACTGCTGTTTCCAAAGAACCTCTTTTTCATTCAGTGGAAGTGCAGTCACATGTTTGACTCTTTCCATTCACCACGAATAGCATGTCCTGCAATTTTCTGGAAATTTACAGCTATTAATCAGATTGACTGCATTCACTGAGTCAGGCTTGAGTGAAGCTGTGATACTTTTGCTGCCAATGTGGCACACATGACAGTTACAGGATAACGGCACATTGAAAGTATTTTTAATTGCCCAAAGAGTGTGCTGCTTTCAGACTTCCTGGTTAAGCCACAAGATAGCATACCATCATAATTACATTATCTTGAGCAAGTTAATCTGCTAGCATGTTTGTTTACCTGCAGTGGTTTGCTTTTGGCATGCACATGAACTGCGTATTGATGAGAGTTTGTCGTCATGGTGTAAGATGGGTCTGTAGACCAGGGGTCGGATTTTCTGGCGCAGTTTCACCAACTAACAAGGTTCATGAAGAGTGAAAGGCTTGAAGAGGTCAAAATGCTCCAGCCACACTTGTAGTATGAAGATCAACTTTAACTTCATCAGGGTCATCAGGTGGCTCACCTGGGATGCAATTTTTTATATGGAAAGATCAAAGTATGTAATTACAACTGAAAGAACTTACAAAAGTTGAAAAGTATAAAACTGGACCACTGCAAGTTGGCTCCTTGGGTGGCCATTCAGATTTCAATGGTGGCCCATGCTGCCCCTGGCCACTCCTCTTGAGCAGCTCCTGGTGTAGACCCATTTCAGACTTCCTATGACGGCACAGCAAAAATTATTTTCAGCAGATACCTCGCCATGATCACCTTTGTTCTTATTTTGCCAACTCAATCTGATGTGTATCCATTTTATTCACAGCACAGGTGTCAAACACTATCTTGCTTTACAATTAAACGCACTACTACTTTGTTATGCTAAATTTTCTTGTTGATAGTTCAGCTGAGCAAAAATAGGGAAATAATCTGTCCTTTTTGTTTGGTATTTTGTTGTATTTATCTAGATATAGAAACAAAACTTAGTGCTAAAACTTTGGCTGACTTGGAAATAAAACATTGATTCCCATTAAGGAAAGACAAGTTAGAAACACTGTCCAGGGAAGAACTTGGATAAGAAGCAAGTCAATGTTATGATAAATAAATCCCCTACAGCTCAGAAGAATCACAGAGATGATTAAAGAAATCTCACTCAGAATTTGTAAATACACACAGAGGACATGCATCGAGGGGGCTTTAGAAGGTGTCAACTGTGTAAAACATTGTGAAAATCTAATTAGATCTGATTGGCTAACACATTTCACCATCAACCCACGCTGTTGGCTGCTAGGATTCAATAGAGCAGACTTCCTTTCCCCAGCTGAAATGCTTGTTTAAAAAACCTGTCCAACTGGCAGGAGCCCATTTACAAATGTGGGATGTTTTCTCTTTGTTGTGGTAAGCACAATGATCCCAAGCACTGCTTACTCACAGGGGACCTTTATAGGCTGTGATGGCGGAAAGAAAGAAAAGGATTAAAGACGAGAGTGATCAGAAACACAGTGAAGCACAGGGAAGAACAAACACAAAGTCCTCTCAGCTGATTTAAGCCTCTTTATGTCCGATAAACGCCCTGTTGTCAGAGTGTCCCCATATACTCATTGAGGGGAAAAATAAGTACAAAAGCATCAAAGAGTCTGGTCCCTCATGTCCCCTATTTTTGATCAGTGTGTCATGTGCTCTTTCATGTTTCTGACCCTACAGCTGTTTGAGGGATTGGAGGATTGTACCTGGGTTTTTTCTAGCAAGGATAATCAGGGTAATCTTTTTAATAGAAGTAATGTAATTCATGCGGATATGAAAAATAAAAGAATCCTGACAGTTAAGTGATCTTTTTATGAAAAAAGCTGTATCATCAGTTATGGGATTGAGATTTATCAGGCGCACACTCACACTAGGCCCAGTTGCCCTGTATGGTGCAGAGGCACTATTGTCCCCCTTCCCAAGACCCCCCGCTGGCCAGCACTCACATTGAGCACGGCTACCTCTGTGGATGACCCTGACGAAGGCCATAAACTGAAACACATGTGGCTAACTTGTCAATAAAAGTGATCTTCATGCTACAGGTGTTCTTGGAGCGTTTTGACCTCTTTAAGCCGTTCACTCTTCATGCACCTTGGTAGTTGGTGAAGTTTTGCCAGAAAATCCCACTTTACCTCTGTGCATACGTCATCATAGGTGAAGTGCTGCCAGACCGCTACAAAACAGAGCCCCGGGATTTTTTCTCCAAGTGAGGAAATAGAAGATTTTCAGTTTTCATCGAGATCCTAGTGTCATTAAAATGTATGCCATGCAAGAGAGACGATAAAAAGCAACACAATGCTCAGTTATCATTTTGACATTTAAGGTGGTTGATTGATTCATTATTTCAACTCGTGCACTGTCATGAAAGAAAACACTACACCTTAAAATTTCTGGTAGCTGTCAAATAGTGGCCATAGACTATGATTGCAGCAAAGTGAATTTACTGTAGTTTTGTCTAATAGTGAGGAACAACACAGATAACATGACTGCAGCTCTACTGACTTTGTGGCTTATTTTGAGTTGCTTACAATACTGTATTTCTCTATCTCGCAAGATGGGGTTTGATTGTACATCTTGTCCATGTTGTGTTCCCGTGCTTGTACATGAGCAACTGTACCAGGCCGAAGCCCACCTGTGCTAGTTGTGCCAGTGCCCAGGAAGTGTACCCTGCTCAAGCACAAGCCCACCTCTTGTGCCAAGTCCAGTTCCAAAATGAACTGGACTTTGGGGGCCAAATGTTCTTGGGTACGGTGGATAGCCTAGTTTGAGTGCGCCGAAGAAAACCTAGAAAACACAAGTGACACTATAGATGTAACTAAAAAGAAGTCAATGTTCGCCTCTGTTTTCAGTAAGAAGTCTCATGGTTAAAGTGTTCTTGAAGGTTTGTCTGACCCATCAGATGTCCCTCTTTTTTCTGTTTGCTGTGTTTCCTGATTTCCACCTGTTCTCTTGTTACACTTGCTGCATCACTAGAGGTTAGGAAAAAAACATTGTGGAATTCAGGCCGGGTTCATACTTTAAAATGCTTTAATATTTTTTCAGGTGAAATCATTAGGGCAATCATCCATTATGTACTACAGAAAATGAACATTATGCTGTATTAAAGAAGATTGGAAAATAGCCATTAAGACATAAATTAATTAAACAATGTTTACTGAGCCAATAAATCAGCCGAAAAGGAGGCTCTTTTTCTTATCTGTTTTCTCTAAATCTGCCTCACTTTTGCAACAAGTTGAGTCTGCCTTTACTGGCAATAAAAGGGAAAGAAGCTCTGCACTGGCATCCAGAGACAGTCTAGGCACTATAGAAAAAGTCAGGTGAGAAACAAATATCAGTCAATAAAACATCAACTGGTTATCCTGACTGGACGAAAGTTATCTATGTGTTAGATGTTGGGATATTTAACTGGTTGATGGAACATGTTGGACCTGTCATTTCTTGTAAGGGTAATGCAGGATCTGAACCAAAGCTAGTCTAATGCAGCCACAGAGGATCATCTAGTTCTGTACCAATTAAATGCACAAGTTTTTCTTTGAGTCAGAATTAAATTGTCAGCCAGACATTTTGACTCTCCGGAGGGATATGAGTTGAGAAGTTAGGGCATAAAATAAATGCAGATTTTGCATTAAATAATTATTTTTGAGTTTGAATAATAGCCTGTCGGGATAATCTGATCTCAGGCCGACTTCATGTTTTGTGTTGAGGAAGGCTTTGATTTAAAACTGCTCTTTGGCTGCATCTGGATTATGTCAGGGCTCCCAACAGGAACCATGAGTTTCCATTCTTAACTAGAGATAACTCTTTTGGGCGCCTCAGACTCATCTCCAGAGAGAGTTTTATTTGGACGGATTTATATAAATCTTCAATCAAAACATAATTATATGATTAAAGTTTTACAATAGATTCTTTCCCAGTGCTGAGCAGCTTGTTTTCATCTTCAAGGAGCACATGCCACTGGTTTATGTGACTTACACAGCAGTGCACATACATATACTATACAGTACATTTTCCATGTACTGATTAAGGAACTCTTCATACACTGACCACTCCACCTGTTAAAAGTTAAAGAGATCTGTCTGTTGTTTTTGTAAATGTTCTGTATGATTCAATCAGCAGTGGAACTCATCTACTACTGATCCTCAGGAAATCTGTAGATATTTGATCTGAGGAGATCTCTTTGAAAGTAAAAAAAAAACGTGTATCTGAGCTCCATGTGGAGCCAAAAATTAAATGAGAGCTGGGCAACAGTCATGCCACTAAGAGCTATAAGACACAGTAACTAGACTCTTGTTTGTACTTTTGCACATGCTAGAAGCTTCATTTCTTACATCTCTGTGGATGTCCTTGACAATTCTGTGTATTTTACATGTATTTCTTTTGGCTAAGATGTCAGAAATATTTGTCAAAATGAATCAAAAACATAAAATATAATTTGCTTAACCAAGAATTTACATGAATCTCAAGTTAAGAAATGGCTCATCTTTTTGGGAAAAGATATTGCTGATATTGGAAGGTAAATACAGCTAACACCTTGTTAGCTTAGCATAAATACTGGAAAATAGTTTTCATTAAATAAAGAATATCCACTTACCAGCAACTTGTAAAGTTTATAATTGAACATAATAACTCCAAGAAGTTACTGTTTCCAACCAAGAAATGACAAACCCCTTGATTAACTTCAAATGTTAAACATTATGTCTTTGTGAATATTAAAGAAACATGAATCAACATGTTGATTATCGGCCTTTAGAGGTGAAGTTAGGCAGACTGTGTGACGTTTTGTTGTAGTAGAGCTTTCTTTCTACTTTGTCCAGTCTTAATGGTTAACTAAGATAACTATGCTAGCACATAATTAATTTGAAGCTTGACAGCCGCTGTTTACGATGAATCTTACTTTGCACTTATTGCATATGTTAAGTCAAGGAGACTTTTCCAGCAGCACAGAATAATCAACCTCTGACTGTGTGATCACTACCTGAACCTCATATACTGCAGTCCAAAAAGCTCCCTCCCTGCAGCAGAAATGTGGCTCTGATTATTGGAGCTGTATGTTGAATGAGTTGCAGGGTAAACCCAGGGAGGCACTGTAATGTGAAACAGATACAGTATATCGTTCACACAATAGGCCACACTTACAAGGAAGACATACCTTTGTCATCATCCAGAAAATCATGTGAAACTTTTTTAGCTTGAGGCTGTGAACTTTGCTGCTAAATCCAGATAGCAGACAGCGGTCTCTGAGGACACAGACAGCATTACCTGTCCGCTCAATGAGATTCTTTTCCCTGAAGTAATATCTGCTTAGCCAGAGGCAATGGGCCATTCACTAACAGGAGGTATAGAGTTGGCATGCAACTAGTAAGAGGATAGTCCAACATCATTAAACTCGTGCACTGTCAAAACATTTGCAACCCTATAACAAGGCTTTACAGTAACTTTAGTGGGGTTTACTGTTTTTAACGGCAAACATTTGGGTAGTTTCCTTTCCCAGTGGAACCAGATCCTGTGTGAAAAAAGGTTCATGTTTGTCTCATGTGGAATAGAAAAACAATTTAATTGAAGTTTATGATAAGAAAATGTTTTAAAATGGTCCTTATCAACAGTCTGATCACTTAGAACTTGTTTGAAAATGTTCCATATTTTAATTATAACATTCCAATAGATTTTAATATTTTATTTTGTCATCACTGACAAGTGAGGCCACTCTCTTTTTACTATATAAGGCCTTTGAGACAGGTCTTGTCATGCTGATTTACAAATGATGTGACCTTTCTTCATCAATTATGATTTTAACTATTCTGAGAGTTAATGAATTTGAGCGCAGATATCAAACATCTGCCATGGTTCCTCTGATTTAATACAATATGATATCTGATGGGATACATTGGGTGTCTTAAAATGAAAATTGCACTTTAATTAAAGTAGTTTATATCCCCCTATTGTTGCACTTTTAGTCATGCAAACTTTGCATTCCTTGTTTTCGTTGTAGAGAAACCAGAAGTCACCTCTGTCAATATGTGCCACCGCTGGACCAAAAATCTAGCTTTGGCTTATTTCTCAGCCAGTTGGCCAAAACACTACTTATAGATGTAACATAATTTCTTTTATTTTGTATATTTTTCTCTTGGGACCACCACTCATCTGCCCCAACTGTACCCTTTTCTCCCAGATAAGTCCAGGACATTATATAACCAGGTTCTCGTGTGTGATCTCAGGACATGGCATTAAGTGTGTTATATTAGATTGTTCTAAACATATTGAGAGTTAAATTGTTGGTCTGTCTTTTGTCCCAGTAAAATTTTGGGAGGCAAAATAAAGTCTGCAGGGCCAAAATGTTGATAGGCGCTCAAAATTCATTTGTTGTAGTTACACAGTTGGGATGCCTCTCATCGTTAGACATCTTAACCCTCCCTCCCTTCCCCCAAGTCTGGTGTAAGCAGGTCCACTCTGATCTCTCTGCAGCTTAAGTGTCCCTGCTGTTACCTTTCTATACCTTTCCATACAGATGTCCCCTTTTGTTCTGCACACAGACTGTTTTACAGTAACCTGTAAAAGCCCACAGAAACAGAAACAGATTCTGCCTTTGTATGCAGGATCTGTAAAAAGAGATGACTTCTGGTCAGTATTTGAAAAGAAATACATAAAACACATTTGGAAAGCTATAATTTTTCTGATCCCTACAATGGAAGAAGCAAATGCATAGTTATTTCTTCCTTTATTTCGTTATGTTTCTACACAGTTCTTTTGAGAATTCAGAAGAAGCTGTCTCAGGTGCTAATTCAGTTGAACAAGACACAGACAACCTCTAACCTTACCATATACAGTATGAAACTGGTCTCCGAACATTTCTCTGGGACTTCAGCCAGATTGCAATCACATTGACAGCCAATCAAACCAAAGACCCCTGGGTCTGCTGTTTTAAAAGGAGTGTTTGTTAGCAATGTTTGTGTTGTCTTTGAATACATTTTCTTCTGACACATTGAAACAAAACAGCTTACATATCAGTGTGAAGTTTGACATTGGCCAAAATCCTTGTAATATGTTTATATAGCTCTTATGATGGCCTTTTGGAAGCACTACAACTACAGTTATCTTTTCATCCCACACAGGGTTTCTTACCTCATTGTTGAGATATGGTTGAATCCCAGCAGTGAACTGATAGATAATGAAAATCACAATAACCTGTATCCCAACTGACTTATTAAGACATGCACGCAACAGTGTTTATCTTCTATCCACACTGAATAGGTGTGGGGTGTAGTAAAAATTAAGAGGGACCTCAGGGCACGTATCTGGAGGCTTGGCCTTTCAAAACCAGCCTTTTAACATAAATAAAATTACCTTTGTCGTCCACCACAGGTAAAATAAAAACTTAAGGGCATTGATAAAGACTTGTTCCCTGAGAGAGTTGTTCAATATTCTCAAGAGTTAGCCAGTGTTGCTCTGTGATCTTTACATCCTGGCAGGAGATCCTTTTGGATCAACTCCAAGCTAAGTTCGCCTCTGTGGACTGAGGCCCTGCTGGAAATTAAATTACCTCTTTTTCATAGGAGCATGGTGGTCACATTTAAAATAACATACAGAATAATATTACTTTCTAGATAGCAAAAATAATGTTGATGAACAGACACACTCCCTGTGGCTGTTAAATACACTATAGTTTGCATTACACGCTCACTTAAATAAACTGAAAGGATCTTTGGTCTGTACAGTAACATTTAAAATATATTTATTTTCATGGATGTTACTCTAACTTCATGCATCTTGCACAGCGTTGACCCCTTCAACCCCCTTAAATAGAAGAATTGTTCTCCCAAACACATGTACAGTGTAATACATGTGTAGTCATGCCTGAAGTTTCTACTCTGTATCGTAATTTGAATTGTTAAGACAGACTGTGGAATTTTTATGCTAAATTGATGGCTTGTAAGAAAGGCAAGTACTGTTTTGTTGGTAGGGAAAGTCTTTGATATAGCACCATTTTATTATAATTACTTGAGTTTTAGCCAAGCTAACAGGGGCTCTTCATCAGTCCAACAGACCACCACTTCTACCAGCGCTGAAATGTTTCAACAGCGAGAATATTTTGTGCTGGCAGTCCTGGACCCAGGATGAATTCCCTCACTGTGATCCCCTGATTTTTCCTCTAGTCCATCATTAAGTAACATTTATTGTCTGGAATGAAATTTGTCATAAATTATAGGATTTACAGACATTTTTACATTTTCTAAATATTCAGTCACTTCAGCATCAGTCTCAAACACGTTGCTTGTGGGCAGGTTTTCAGTAGCTCGCCCAAAGCTACTTTTTCCCTGCTGAAAACATTCAAGGCTTGAATAGAATCAAGATAGGAGGACACTGCCCTTTTGTCTGATGCGGAGTTGCTGCTTGATCTTGGGTTCCTGATGGACATGGCAGAGAAACTTAATCACCTGAACTCATAGTTGTACGGCAGAAGCAATGATTCTGAAAAGCTGGGGCCCTGTGTGAAATTTCTGCTATGTCTACCTCCATGAAGGGGTTGGCATTCATTGCCATTATTTTGTGGCTTTTTATGCCTTTGCTTTAACGATAGGACAGTCGATAGAGCCAGAATCCAGGGAGGGAGAGAGAGAGAGAGTGGGGAAAGACATGCGAGAAAAAAGGCCTCTGTATATGGGCCGCATGCACTAACTGCTTGCCTACCTGCAAGGTCTACTTTTTAAGATGGGATAGTTATTATAGATAGATATTGTTTATGAAGTTGCTGCACATTTTCTTAATGCAAGTTGTTTCGGCAGTTGCCAACCGTTTTTACCCTGTTCAGCCATTGTAGTTTTATCAATGGCTTTATATTGACGGGTCACCTGAAATAATTAGACCTTGTCAGGCATTTTTAAGCTTCAAAAATCTAAGCAAAAACCTGCAAAACCCTAGAGAAATTACTATTTTGAAGATACATGGTTTTATTATTGTATCATTGGTTCCAGAACAAAAAGATACTTTAATCCTTATGAATCTCCAATTAGAGGTTGGTTCTCCACCTAGCGACACAGTTGTCTGAAAACACAACAGCATAAACAAATGGAATCACTGAAGACACTGGAGATCTGAGTTGCAATTTAGAGGTCTGGAACCTGGATAGCCTTTAAATAAACAGTAAAAAAATGTGTCTGCGACTTGGATTCAGCTTTCTAAACCTTCTCCTTAGAAATGTCTTAAAAAACATCTGAGAAGAACCTATCACAATTAAACTGCATTTGTCTTAAACTGACTTATACCTTTTTTAAATTTGAAAGAATGTAATTGCTATCTTTTGATTTACTTTTCAGACAGACCTCATGGAAGGCCTCTGCTGTCTGTGTCTGTGGCAGCCACGAAGTATTACAAATTGAATGAGCGATATCCTGATCTCCTGGCCAGGAAGCATTAGTACAGTCATTTGCTTCAATTATTGTGGAGTCTTTCGAGGATGTCGAAACCACATCAAGGCCACACATCTATTTAGCCTGAAGCTACATGGAGATTTCAGTTTTAATGTCCAGACATAAGAGCTAGTTAAACAGTGATCCGACCGGATAATGTTAAGACTGCCCTGTTTGGAGCTAATTTACAAATATTTCCTGTGATTGTTGGTACATTTTCCTGCCTTTTTTAAAATTAACCTTAGGCTACTAAATGTCAGACTGAAATTACTGGAAACCAAGTCAAAAACAAAAGTAAAAAAAAAAGTGAAAAGTATGTCACATAAGTCATCATGTCTTCAGCAGAATGAGAAAAATGTTCTTTCATGTTGTTCCTCCACTGTGTCAGATGCAATGCAATTGTACGTTTCAGCTGTTTGTTTATGTTGCTTAGGGCGTCCTGAGTCTACTTTGGCTGAAAAACTCTTGACAATGACATATACAGAGAGGTTTCTTCAAAGTCTCTGCATTCCTCTGACTTTGTTCTCCCCATGCCTTTCATTCTTTTCCTCTCAAATATCCTCGTACAAATGACAGAGAGGACAGATGACCCTTAAGCAGTGCAGCTACTGAGGTATCCAGTTGTCTTCCCACACCATCCGTTCATCAACACATCACAATAAACACACACACAACATGATGGAATCCACACACTGACATCTCCACAACCTCAACAAACATGATTAATGAAGAATTTCATTACAAACAGCCAAGAATATTCTGGAATTCAGTTAATTTGGGTTTTTTTTAGCGACAGGAATCATCCTAATTAACAGCTTTATTAAAGTTGGATTAAGTCAACAGCAGAGTATGTATATAAAATGAAAAACTTAGAGGACATCTTAAGTGTATGCCCTGTGGAAGAAATGAATGATTTCATTCAGTCTGAGAAGCAAAGGTCATGATTTCTGCGGCACAGCACTGTATGAAAAGTTTTCTTAACCAATATACAACGTAGTTTATTGTAGTGTTCAACAATGTCTGGCCGGCAGCCTCTTGGCGACTTCTGCCCACGCTGTATTTATTTCCTGTCAAATGCTCGTCCCTTATAATCCTGTCATTCCCTGTGGCCCCACCACCCAGACAGCGGAGACCCCCATCTCTCTTACCTCTGCCCCCTCCTGCCTCACCCCTTGAGGCCGTGACAGACTCTTCCCCCTGCTTTACTCATCCGGCTTTATTCTGTCTTCTCCCACTGCGCCACTCTTTCTTTCTTTTCAGCAGTATTTTCCCATCTCTCTGCTGCACCTACTTCGTCCACACCCTCTTCTCTCTGATGACCTGCACATCTGGGAAAGGTTAAGAGAGTAGAAATGTTGGCATAAAGTGAATGTGAGAACTCTTTTCCTATTATAGTTCAGAACAAAAAGGAAAATGTAAACTTTTGACTTAATTTGTTTTTTTAGAAGCCTTCAAAACTAAAAAAAAAAATGTTGATTGTAATAAAATTCAAATTTCAGAATTAATTTGTCAAAGTGAAAAGTCTCACAGCCACAAAAATGAAGTTATTAATTGAGAAATGACTCTTCAAATGGTTGAACAAATTGATTAAAGAAACATTCAAATAGTGAATTAATAAGAACACTTCACATTTATTGATCTTGTCAAACAGTTTCAGTTAACAAAACATAATTTTAAATATCATGAGGCTATTTTGACTTAATCACTCATCTTAAGGTCATTTAACTTACATTTCTAAGGCATCAGGGGAACTTCTAAACTTTTAATTTAATTCACATTTTTAGTACTTGTATTCCAATGGTGGCAACATGGACAGAAAGCTAGAAAAGTAATACAGATACTTCCAAGAAAAACATTTCCTCAGGTGGAATATCAATTCTTAACTAAGTCAAAGTTTCTGCGTCTGGTAAAGCGACGCTGAACCTGGGAAATTAAAGTAATTTCTTTGAGATGTAAAGTACGAGTGACGAATCCAAAGTATTTAAAAATAATAATATCAGCACATCAGTGTGTTGTTGGACTAGTCATTAAGGTGGAAGGTTTAAGGGTGAAGGAGGTGTGAAAAAAAAGGGTTGAGGTGGATCGAGGAGTGTGTGAGGCTTTGGCCCTGTTTACACCTGGTATTAACAAACATCCTAGGAGACTCAGTCAAAGTGGACAGCTCTAAGCACGTCTGTTCACACCTGGTATTAGAATGCGTCTCCATTTACGTCTCGAGTGACCACTCATGCTCAGATCTCACTTCCCCTCTCTGGGTGTAAATTAATTCTCAAATCATTTCTGTTTCAATATCCAAAGTGTTGTTTCACACATTCTTATGATGGTTTTGGCAATGATGACATAACTCTTCTTACATAGACGAAATCAGTCAAGCAGACTCACCTTAAAAGTCCCATTCTCAAACACACTACAAAAGGAAAGTATCAATGATCAGTCCAAAGGAACCGTCTAGTCTGGTCTGAGCATTTCAATCTCAATGAAAGAAAAACAAAAAGCAGTTAAAATATTGAATTGACAGTGTATATTTAATACGAATTTGTGAAAAAAATAATAAAAACAAATCCCAATGCTAAAAGGGTTTATGACTTCACTGATTTTAACACAAAAAGAGCAAGTTGTAGGCTTGTAGATTAAGGCGTAAAGTGATGCCTAATGAAGGGCATGGTCCCTGTAAGTGACAGGAGGATGCTGGTGGCTGTATGCTAGGTGTCACTTCACAGAATTCAATTCTGTACTTCACCTCATGGCCCTGTTTGTGTTGTAGGGACCATGTAGGGATTTTTTCCAGAGGTCGGATTAAAACCCTCTACCACTTCGACTAGGACTGCAGCCTCTGTTCATGGGGCGCAACATACCCATTAGGCTTTACACTATTGCAGTTTATTTGTTTTTTACACAGACACTGAAAGGATTGTAGGTTGTAAGTAAACTAAAACTAAGAAAGCATAAGATTTGTCAAGAGATGTTTCAAGGAAAGTTAAAGGTACTGAAGAGGCGTGGCAGGACCTCCAGGTGAGCCTTACCTGGTTGAAAATTGAGGGCCACCTTAGACGAAATGAAGACAAAGTGATACTTAGCAGTATATCCCCAGGCTGTGAGCACATCTGGTCGGAGTGTTGTTAAAGGGAACCTGTTAAATCCATTATCATCGCAGAGTAGCTTAAATTACAGTCAGAGAACAAGAAAAAACAGCTGTGAGAGTGATGACCTGTGAGAAAAGTCCCTCTAACACTGACTGACACAGGCCGGCAGGTTTACAGGGTGAGAGATTGACTACCAGTTGTAAAATGAAATAAGGGAGGGTGTGTTGCGATGTCAGTCAGAGTGTAATGCAACACTAATGTCACAAGACAAGGGGGGTGGGGAAGGGGCGATTGGGCGGGGAGGTGGACGTTGTCGTCTTTAAGGCAGCTCTCTATAAAGTAAAAACCTTTGTGTGAAATTGTCATGATGTGTATGTTCTGTTATTCTGGAGGTAAATCTGCTCACAGAAGACCTGCAGAAAGGAAACATCTCTTAGCTTGCATTGAGTCAAAGTTCCCTCCTCTGGGACTTGCCTGTTGGGGGAAATCATGGGGCCTTTTCCAGAGGCCAACGCTCCAAACCAAACTCTCAAGGTGGCCATTTGGTATTTGAAGGATAGAGTGATGACAGTGTGACGTTGTTTGTGTAAAAGGAAACAAAGTGAAACAGCTCTGAACATGCCCCTCTGCTTGTCACTTTAGAGAGAAATGTTTGTTGACCCAGCACAACGACAAGCCTGCTAACTCCACAAACAATTTTACGCTGCTCCTAGGTTTGTGTGTGCACGCATCGTTAATTAGAAGTCCTCACGTAGGGTTTTGCTAGTTTTGGTTTGTTTATTTATGTAGTGAAGTTGCAATATGCGATGATACCCATATGCCCCTAAAAAGGTAAAGCTAAGGATTTAATGTATTTATTCACTGCGATTTAGTGTCAGTTTTACCAAATCTGGGATGAAATAATGCTTATATTTTGAGTCTTTAAGTTAAATTTACTGAAATACAGTACTTTTAAAACATATTTCTGTAAAAAAACAAAACCTGAAAATATTTTCTTAAACTTTTTAAAATATAAAAACTTGTTTTAACCTGTTTATTTGACTGTACGTGTACAGTAACAGGTGGAAAAGCCACAATCCTGTGAAATTGTCATTACCCCATATGTCAATGAACCTATAAATCAATTTTTTTTTGTTCTTAAACCTTAAAGGTTTGGTTAAAAAGTTTAAAAGAAAGCTTTCCCTGTCTTTACACTGCAAATGGAGTAGTGGTAATTTTAAGTGACTCTCTCCTTGGAGCTTTATTTGCCAGGGAACATTGATAGCCTCCTCCATCCATAAGAGCTAAGGTAGCATATTTTCAACAAAGCAGAACAACTTCACAGAATACCAGGTTGTTTTCTTTTAGCTTTTGTTCCTCCGTAGCCTTAAAACTCCCAACATATGAGCACCAGGGTGAGTCTCATTCAGTACCCGAGTTTTTAGTACATAGGAAAGCATTTCTCTCTGGTTTTTAAAAACCTGTGCAGTGGCTGTCATGTAGGACTCCATGCCGGATAAAGTCCACCCATCCCAGGTTAGTACCTAAACTCTCTCTGTTGGCTGGAGTTCATCCTCCACCTTTTCTCTCGTCCCTACGTATAGAGAGCTGCAGCAGCTTTAGTCTTTCTAACTTCTTTTGTATTTGTAAGCGGTGAGCTTATCTCTTGACTTCTTTTCACCACTGTTTGACTGTTAGTGTGTTTCATTTACCTTGAAAGTCAGATGTCAGAACTGTCCAGTTACGAGTTGGTAACAAGTCAAAAAGTAACATGGACGCCTCCAGGAGTGCCTTTGTTGAGTTAGCTAATACCAAACGATAACGCACTGTGACTGTTTTCACTCGAAAGCAACATGACAAGATGTCCACAGATAGAACTTACACAAAACTATCAGTGTGATTCATTTAATTACACAGAAACAAGACCAAGTTTAGACGTGATAATGTACAGCTTATACTTTACTGTTTATGCGGGGAGAAGCCATCTTGAATTTTTGGTCGGGTAACTGAAGTTCCTTCGAGTTTCATTGTAGGAGTTTAAATGTCTGACTGGCATCTTGGAATTTCTGTCTTCTGAGATAAAATGGTACGCGCCATTACTCTGCTGTCTTCTTCTGTAATCCCACATTCAACTTCTTCTTTGGTCAATTAACTTCCACTCACCTTACCCTGATTCTTATTATAAGCACCACCAAGATGAGTCATTAAGTATTGATGGTGGGGGGGTAGGGGGTGGAAATGTGTTAAGAGCGCCATATTTATTTTACTAGAAATATTGATATTTTTGGCCTGCATGTTAATAATTACATCACAAAAGTCAGGACGACCATATATTACCATATCAACATTTTGTTCCACCACTACACAACACATGGGACTTTTCATGAGAGGAAAGAGTGGAAACAGGGATGAGAGAGTGTGTGACATACAGTAAAAAGTCGAACCCAGGGCGACCACTTTAAGGGTTGTAAATGGTAGGCTCAATTTAATCCCTGAGTTTAACCGGCGCCAAATATTTGTTTTAACTTTATCAGGAACACGGAAAGTAGGTGCTGATGGTACAGCAGCTCCCCCTAAAATCAAACACAATTTAAACCATCAGCTTGTAAGAAAGTGTAACCTTATGTTTACTCAGTCTTATGGGATATATAAATGTAGTTCACCAGAATCTGTCATTGCTTTCTTTGTATGTTTACCATAGTTGTCCCTAACTTGTTTATCATACTTCCTGTACAGTGGTATAACTCACAGCAGGTTGAAGCTCTAGATCGTTGCCCACACATTTCGGGGTTTCCAAGATAAAGGGAATTTGAGTCATCAGATCTTCCTTTCAGACAGACAGGAATAATAAGTTGTAACCCAAGTATTCTTTTATTTTTGTCTATTATTCTTGTAATAACTTTAGAACAACTTATTTTCATTTTGGCTATAGAGACGTGCAGCCCTGCTCTGCTGCTCACTTGTCTAGAATTGTGGAGTCTTAACAATGAAAAATGCATAAGGTTAGTTTACTGAATAGTAAATCATCGTTTTCTTTTGCCAGCATGGTCCGCTTCTCAAGCACACGGTTGATACGGTGCAGGGAAAGGTGCATCGTGAGAGGGAGTGTTCTCATAACGAGTGTCAAGATATACAGTAGTTTTATAGCAAGGGTGACATTAATGTTACTTAATAAGCCAGTTCTTAATAGAAATATCTTCAAGGACCTCCATGGACTTTACACAGTGAGGGTGGAAGAGGGTATTTCAAGAAAGTATTTGAAAGCTCTCCATGTACCTGCTGTTTTGATTGTTTTTGTCTTGTGTTCACTTCCTGTATGTGTACCACTCGAAGTAAAACTGTGCCCTGGAAAAACAAAGGCTCTTCCAGTCTGCTTGCCATAAATTAAACTAAATTCATTTGGGATCTGACCCAGTGACAGGCAGTTAGAATAACTGTTGGTCTTGTTGGCTTATTTAGGTAAGATGGAAACATTATCATTAATTTGGGACTGTTTCAGTAAAAACCTACTTTTACCAGTTTTAAGTTTATTATTATAAATTGCTGATTAGCGCTGTACAAAAAGATACAATCAGAGCAGATACATGCATTTGAAGTCTGTATGTATACTTCTTCTGTGTTTAACTTAAATTATTGGTTGTATATACATTAGGATCCATCCCAGTCCTGTACATCCCACCCATGTGGAGATCAAACCTGATAACATCAAGTAATGACCCAGAATGCATGTCCCTCTGCGATCGCACAGTATGTATGCACTCTGTATGCTACATGCGGTACTGTGTTCTACCATACCAGACATCCTCTGTCCTATCTCTGGTGCCATAACTGTGTAAACATTTAGTCCACTTGGCACCAGTGGGAATCACCCTATCACCCTGAGGTGTCAGTCCCATGACTCATATTTTGACCACACATCCACAGTGTTTGTTATAATGCTGATATGTCAGTGCGATGGTGTTCTTGTTGTCATGTGACAGGGTTAGGACTGTGTGACCATACAGGTTTTTGGCAGATACGCTGCAACACTGAGACAGAGACAGAGGGCAGGGAAATGTCACAACGCTTGAACAGCCCTGTTAATGAAAACTACTCATGGCATCCATCAACCATTCCTGTCCCACATGCTTCACGGGTACACACTGTGCACTACACACACACAAACACACATTCATGGAAATACTGTACAGAGGCAGATCTCAGTTACAGCGTGTTGGCTGGTGTTGATGGCAAAGTCACCTGTGTAGTGAGGGGGCCGGCCAGGTGGGACAGACAGCTGCAGGATTCTATTTTAGTTTGATATCAAATAGAATGACCTAACAAGGGCATGGAGACAGGGTTTGCAACTTTGACAGAATGTGTTCCGTGCTTGCAACAAATTGAGGAACTAGTTTCTTCACTCAATCTTATTCCTTCACTAAATGGAGCTGACGGCACTGATGTTGAGCTGAGACGAGTCTGGAGTGGACTTGATGGTAGTTTACTTCAGGCTCATCTCAGCGCCAGCTTTTAGAGCGTTGCAATTGCAGCCAGATCACTGTTTAAAGTGACATATATTTAATCTAATTTGTCCGTTGCTGGTAGTGGACGGTTTCCAGTATTGCATTACAGAAAATGTACTTCCGCCTGTTCTTCCTGTCTACAGCCAATGCTTGGACTACTAACAGAAAAAAAAGACTTCTGATACCAACATCCAGGAGTGCACCTATCGATTCTGTATTTTTTTTCATAATCTAAAAATAGAGATTAGTCTCTGTGTAATGTGCATTTTGTCTCGAGATGTAACAGGCTGAATCCTACAATCTAATGAGGTGAACGTTAGCATACATTATTTTGGCCCGTTTATAGCTTCAGATTAGCAACCATGAGATCTACAAACAAACTATCTGAACCAACGTCTGCCATGGGGCTTGTTAAATCCAAAAAATGCATTTTCATGTACACTCAGAAAAGTGAAGCAGCAATTAAAAAAACAACCCAAGGTATTGAATACGCTAGCGATTGCATTTTATGCTCCATGTACAGAGGCATTAGTACTCATTGCAGCGGCCATGGGTTTGAATTCGACTTTGGAGCTTTGCTGCATGTCACCCCCTACCCTCTCCTCTCGACACTTCCTGTCTCTCTTTAGCTGTCCTGTCCATTAAAGGCATAAAGGGCCTTAAACAATTAACTTTAACAAAGAGTAAACGTTCAGTCATTACATTACTCTATTTGTGACTGATTATTTATGGATCCAAAAGAAGCAAAGGTCAGTTTCGTTCAAGTTCGAGCCAAGTACAGCTGGCAACAGCGCCATAACGCTTCAATGATGCTGTCCTGGAGTGGACGGGGCTATCTTTATGATGTACAGAGAGGGCTCACAGTTAGAGATTGTCTTCCCTCTCACAAAAAGTAAAAGGACATATATACACATTTAATGCTAAGCAGTAGAGTGGCCAGGCAATGTCTGAATAAAATAAATGAACAAAGAATCACACAGAGGGAGTGTGTTGAGTAAAAGTTCCCTCCTCTGTGACTTGCCTGTTCAGGAAGTCATTCTTCAACATACGTTATACTTAGCAAATATATTTTTTTCTATTTTAATATCTGAAATTATAACATATTTCACCTGAAAAGAAAGTAGTTCAAAAGTTGAAATTTCAAGTTCTTAAAACATAAAAGGCACAAGAAAAGCCCACACAGACTTCCAGAGGCTGCACTTGTTCAACTCTCCAGTGTTTCATCTCATACCTGCTTGGATATCAGCCTGACAGACGGGTGATGAGCTTGGCTGAACAAGGGCTTCCCCCAGCATACTGACCCATCTTAGCATCAAAAGGGCTGTGTGTGTGTGTGTGTGTGTGTGTGTGTGTGTGTGTGTGTGTGGGAGATGCAGGAGTGCAGGGAAATCATGATCTTATACCCAACGAATTCCAAAGTACTTGACCGGATATTTTCTAAAATGAGACATCGTCTGGGCTCCTTGTGCTTAGTTTTTACTCACCTTTGCTGGCATGGGAACGCACCCCAACTCCTCCTCTTTTCTTCTGCTGGAGCTGCATTTGTCTTGGTGCTAATCCTCTTCATGAGAGAGACAGCCCTTATAGCAAGAGCCTACTTTGATCCCCAACAGACGAAGACAAAAAAAAAAAAAATCACTTAAGCACAGACAGCCCTTTTTTTTTTCTTCTTACTTCTCTCTTCATCTCTTGGCTCATCATCGCCTCACTGCCCTGCATATCTGTGATGTCAGCTCAGTGAGGTCAATGAGGTTGTGAGGGACAGCATGCTGCAGACATTCAGGATGGATTTAAGGCGATTTTGCTCCAAATTAGAATAGTGACAGTGGTAGATTTAACTACTTATAACAATTACATGAAAAGGTGCACTTTAATGGACATGTATTCATATACAAATACATACACAGACCATTTTGGACCGGTAGAAGTAGTCCGACACTTGATGTATTTGTATACCAAATGAAGCTTAAATCTAAATAAAAACAGCTGTGTTGAATTTCGTGTCAACTCACACATGTGTGTGTCAGGTTCAGTGTCTGAGGTCAGGCCTTTTCTTTCATTCAACAGTGGTAAACGTTATAAACACCGGAAAACACAGTTAATATAATTGTGTGCAAAACTGTGTATTTTTTCATGAGTTTTGTGTCTACTGTGTGGTTTAGAGTGTATGTTATCTTTTAAGAAGTTTGTATGTTGTCTCTGCTACAGCAAGGAGTCGTGACCAATGCCAGAACCTGCTGACAAGAAAATGACCTTGTGTGTGTCTGTTGGTGTGTTTGTTTTTGAACTGCAGTGAGGGACATTTGCAGCGACCCTTAAACTGAAAAGTATACGGATGCAGACATCCTAAACACTCCATTCAAGCTCCAGGTGTCCCAACACACACACACACACACACACACACACACACACACACACACACACACACACACACACACACACACACACACACACGCACACACACGCACACACACGCACACACAAACACAAAGAGTGAGACAAATTTTGCAGTCAACCAGGCTGATGATGATGTACGTCCACTTGGGTCTGGAAATACTCACGCCCACTATTTTTTTAACCATTTATTATCCACACAACAGTTTCATACACTCTCAAATTGTCATTTGCAGTCTCACTTTCTCTTACAAACACCAACACACACACACACACACACACACACACACACACACACACACACACACACACACACACACACACACACACACACACACACCCACTGTTTGAAGGTTAGGGAGTATAGCTGGGAGCTGCTGCCAGACCTCTGTCACTCTGAGTAATCAATCTGTCACTATGGTAATTAACCTACAGAGTAAAGTAAGCACGACTACTGAACTGCTCCACTCCATCCAACATTCCTCTCCTCCTCCCTCTGTCTTAAGCTGCTACTCCCCCTCACTTGGGGGCAGAGGGAGGCCGGTTATTTGCTGATTGGGATGTCCTTAAGTGTGAGAGTAAAACTTGGCCTTGTGTTCTACACTTTTGGAACTTCAAAAGAAGACTGTCGCATAGAAACATAAAGCTCTCTCAACTTAAGAGCTACAGAGTGATTTAATATATAACAGTTTATTTGTCATTTTTTGTGCACCATTATGATCATTTCTGACATTGACTTGAAATCCCAATCTCTCCTCTCATGCTTCTTCCTTAAACTTGCACTCAATATCCTTACTAGTTTTACCAAAATACTGCTTTAACACCCAATGAACAAGTTATTACTTTTCTTGTTTTTCACATGTGGTTCTTGATGTCCATTTGATTATCCTACGTGTGTTTGTGCAAAGCCTATTCCCCACGGGTCAATAAAGACGTCAATCATTCAAACACAGTGTCATCACTATATAAATATCGCAATAATTTGCAATGAGGCAAGAAATGAGCTGTCAGGCAATCACACAGATTTTAAAGGTCCCTGTGGTGTTTTCTTATAAACAAAAGTTTTGTTTAAAAGTCAGCGTTACACACCAAAACACATCAAGTCTTTGTCATTTGAAAACAGAAAAACTTACTGAGTTGATTCTCCCCCCACCAAACATTTGTAAAGCAGAGTATTTTGCGATGAAGCATTTTGTTTACATGTTCACACAAGGAAGCAATTTTCTTATCTCTGTTTGTAAGTGCATTTACCATACTTACACTTACTGTGTCCATTTTCTTCTGACCATACAATCAGGTTGGGTGGGTCAGCTGCATTAAATGTTTTCCTCTGTTAAATGTTGGAAATTTCACCAACATAAGTAGTCCGGCACATGGTTATCAATTCACTGCTTCCTGATTATTCAGCAGCATTATTCAATATGTTTGCTAGCAAGTGAGTACTATTTCCAAAACAAATAAGAGTTCTCTTTCTTGCCTTATCATTCATTTACATTATTTTGATTCAGAACAGGTGATCCAAAATGTTTCATGTATTGAACATGGAATGAGTTATAGGACATTCTTAAGGAGGAGAATCTAAAATATGGGATCAAACCTTGAAGGTTGAAGGCTTCTCACATGATTTACTTCAAATCTCTAGACAGTGTTTGTAATGCATTAGGGTTAATGAGAAACACACTGACTGAAAAGCTACTGGTGAGTTGTCCTTGAACAAGAGTTTTAATCAGTTCAGCAGAACACTGACTCAAAGCTGCTTCAGTCTAAAATGAATCATGCTGACGCACGAACACGGAGCTGTAGACTGGTTAAAAAAAAACAAAAAACAGAATGCATCACTTAACTTCTCTGGATGAATTGAGTTAAGAAAAATGACATGGCAGTTTGCATGTGAAAAATACTTTCCCACACAGAAAAATGACTTCATAGAGTTGTATGATGGTTGCTGGACTTGACAGTGAGGTGAGAAAGTTAAACTGGATGACATACCCATGAGTCCATATACCAATATCAGGATATTTTAGAAACTGACTGAACAAATTTAAGTTGATGTTGTAGCTGAGTGTTTAAAAATCTCTTGCCTAAGCAGCTTCATTAAGTACTGTTTACTCCATGTATGGTAGTAACCTTTTAACTGTAGTTCTTTCTTTCTTTGGATTTTTTTTAGAAAAGCTTACAGGATGATGGTAAAACCTGTAATATCTTAAAAACAGTCAATCTTACCTATTCAGTGAATTGGCATAAAATATGGTACATATCATCGACCCTGCGAATCCCACCACTAAAGGGATTCCTGTATTTCCTCTACTGCCACTAGCAGGGGACTTTTTCAAAGTTAAATATCCTTTTGCAGTTTTTCTTAGGATTCTCTTTACCGTCACTTTTCTGTCTCTTATGAAACACCTATTAATGATGATGAAATTGTTGCAGCTTGCTAAGATTTAGGCACAAAACTAATGGATTCGGTTATTAAAATGAAATTGAGTAGTTTTTAAATCCAAATCCAAAATGAAAGTCCTGGTTGGTTTGACTCATGTCGATGTAGCCAAAGCTCTTTACTGCCTTCTCACAATTTCTACTTTGCCTCCTGAATTACAACACAATGGATGTCTGGACTGTCCATTCTCATTAACCCTTTTCACACATACAGAAATCTCCTGAAAAACTCCGGAGATTTGGCTACCCGGAGGTTTTTATGTGTGAACGCAAACAGCCGCATTTTTCGCGCAGACTTTACCCGGAGTTTATCCGGCCAGACTCCTAGTATTTTATCCGCAGAATATCCGAGTGAGCTGATGTCTGAACGCGGCCGAATATACTCCGGAGATTTCAATTTCAGCCAATAAAAAGAGAGTGACGTTTATATACAGTGACCGGCTAAAGTGTCTGCACGCGATCACTACGATCTCCGTGCACGTAATTAAACGTCTGCATGATGTTTTCTGTTCATCAGTATGTTGTTCTCCGCTCTTTTGTGGATGTTGTCATTCCATTGGATTACACATAGCATTGATATAAAGACAAATATTCTCATTATAACGTTGTGTAGCGGACTCTGTTGCTACGGCCGCTACTTCCGCGTTGTTTATTTACGTCATGTCTTACGTCCGGGAATCTCCGGAGAAGTCCTCCTGTAAATATCTAGATATAATCCGGGGTGCATATGTGAAAACGGCTACTGATAGGTTTACGTTGGATTGTTTCTTCTTATACAGAAGCCTCTGGCACCCTTATGGGTCCGTATTAAACAACCTTGGGGGTGTTACAAAGTGCTAAATTTGAAGACCTTTGGACTGACATGGTCCAACACTTTAGGTCCTGACCTTTAAATAGGTCTTTCCAGCTAGCCACATTAAAAAAAATCAAGAAAGCACTCAAATACTTTTCAACTGAAGAAATTGCACCTTTGTGGCTATTTAATTTGGCACTGTCACAGCTCTGTCAGTAACCTTGTATTCAAGAAAAAGAGGGAGCCAAAACTGCATTCTGCCTCCTGTCTTTGAGTTCAGTGAAGGCTGCAGCTTCTTTTTAGAGTGATGACAAGTCTTGGAAAGTGCTTTGTGCTGGTGTTTCCTGAGGACCTGCCAGTAACTGCAGTATTTCCCTCTACAGGAACTCTGTTTGTGAGTTATTTTGAACTGATCGAATATATTTACTCTGATACCTTGCCTTGATCGATGTTTGGCTCCAGGTTAAGATGCAGCCAGAGACAAAAAGAGTGCATGTGAAGAGAAAACATAAAGTTCACATGTACATTTCAGAGGAAGGGTAAAGAGGCTGAACCTAATATAAACATTCAAATGTTTTTATTTTATTGAATACATGAACTTTTACTGTATTGAGGTTCATTGGCTGGTAATACAACACAACTATAGTATATTAACCACTACCTGTATTGCCTTCTGCAGACTAATAAAGCGTAGGGATGTCTTTGAACCATCTTGAGTGATGCCTACTGACCTGTTTCACAAGTTTCTCCTTCAGATCTTCAGCCAGGTTAAAACAGGCAAGCAGATTATCCATAAACTCCCAATATGTAGTGGTGGAAAAGGTGTCGAAATGCCATAAAAGTAAACCTTACAAGAAAACATAATATTTCACTCATTCTTATCAGATTCCAAACGGGAGGAAGGATTTAGGCCATACATAGAGAAAAGCAACATCAGCACATTAGTGAAGTATCATAGGGCCTTCCTTGTTTTTGAGCTCAATTACACTTTTATTGGATGTTCACAAATGCCAGCTATGTGTGAAATATTTACCCTAATGCCAACACACAGAATAGTATAAGCAAAACTAAACATTTATGTCTGTGTCTGTCTTGGAAAGTATCCAGCCCATGACTCATGTTTATTAGGATGAACGGTAACTCCAAACTTCCCTTCTCTTGAAGCACGCAGAGCATGCATCACATTCAACAAGGATTCGCCTTTAATCCCAATGAAAGTAAACCATATCTTTTTATCATTGCATCCTGTTGATTTCCACATTCAGCCACCACTTCCTCTTTGTGAAAGCAGAATGTGTGAGTCCACATCTTCGGACAGAGAGTAAAGTTACACAGTTTTGCTACTATTGGTGCCACTTCACATTTCTTCCTGCCTGTTAGCCAGGCTGTATGTTCTCATGCAAGTTTGTTGATACTGTAGATACACACAGATACATCTCCACATTCCTCTCCCACACACACTGGACTGCACCTGTGATCTTACTGTCCAGGAAAGACTTCACATGCAGACAGACTGCTGACGTGACCACATGGTTCTATGAGATAGGGGGTTATAGTTTATCTGTGAATAAATAGAAGTGTTGTGAGAATTGTTTCTTTTTTATCTATAACTATGGCATGATCAGACTTTTTGACATTGTTAAACAAAGACTACAGTATAACACCATGACATCAGCTTTGATTGTGCATTTTAATAGTCTTTGGTGTATTCTCCTCCATGCAGCAGGATGTTTGGTATTATTTAGCCATTATTAAAAATGTAATACTGGAGTCTATACTGTATTCTGTCATAACAGAAAAGAAACCCATGTATATCACCTCATGTCCACTAACTTCCCATCTTGTACTAACAATAAGTATCAGTACACATTGTACTAGCACACTGTTAGTACAAACAATTACATTCCAAATAACATAAATGAAGCTGTTTGCTGCAGGCTGAAATGGAGAGCACTACAGCAAACTGACCGAGGCCGAGAAAAACATACGCAGGATAATGAGACATTCAGACACTTGCTCACTAAAATAAAAATAAATCAAACATTAGGGTTCAAAAGATAAAAAAAACTATTTGTCTATGTATGCATGTCAAACTAACTTTTGCTCACTGTAAAAGCTCCCCAAAAGTGGAGAATGAACTTATTTATATGTGTGTGACTCAAACTAAATGCAGAAGTGTAACCATTTACTGACCGTTTACATGAAAAGAGTCATTTTGGTGACTTTTGTTCCCCTGAACTAAATTATGCTTACTCCATATGTGCCAAATGCCACATCAGCTTTTGAAGTAGCCTTTTCCCCCCATGCTCCTTGGGCTACATCTTCATTTTATATTCTCTTTTTTATTTAATCAACATTAACCAAACTTCCTCACAGTATCATTAAAGCTACTGTAAGGACGTTTGGTTAATGTTGATTTTGGCCTGTGGACAAATCAGTGAGTCTTTTCTCTCTGCCAAATGGGTAGTGTTCCTGCTTTATTTCAACAGTCAAATGCATCAAACAGTGGGGAAGTATTCTAGTGTTAAAGATCGATGTAGATTATCAATCTTTTGGCAGATGTTCTTGTTTGCTTTTGCAGGTCATATAGGGACATTGGTATTCATTTCAGGCTGTTTCATTACAACTTAAAACTTCTCACCGGAGCTTTAGCCAGTTTTAGATTTTCAAAACGTTCATCTTTCTTTTATATCTTTAACATTTTATAGAGCCTGTCTGATACTGATTTGATTGTCCCCCATGGCAGAGGCAAAATACATATTACTTTGGATTTGGACACCTTGTTTTTGATGGCGGAACCACTGAGATCTTGGGAGCCTGAAGATGTTGGATCATAAACCAGAAGCAGTTAAATGCAGATTTTTTTTCATTCAACACTGAAAAATGTCCAGAAAAAGAATTTAACATGCTTGGACTCAAGATTGGTCACAGAACCATTCACACATGGCATCCCGACTGCTTCAAAGCAACTGTTTACTGACTGACACGCATCTATGTCCAATGTAAGAGGCCGCCAAATGTAAAGAAGAATATTTATTGACTCTGACACAATGTTTAATGGCTTCAACAGGTGTTTGTTATTAATATGTTGTAGAGTTTAACAGAGAAGTGCAGGGTCTATGTATTGACTGAATGTAACATGCATAGCTACAACATTTACTGCCAGATAACATTTCAAGAACATGTGCCAGCTGTCTACTGGAATAAAACTAATAGATTTATTAGCTGTTCAATTACGCAAATGTGCTTTTTTAAATGAAAAAGTAGGGAAAAGAGGATGGGATTTACACAAGGCAGGCTTCCCCTTTTGGCCTGTTGTTACTATAAAAGCAAAAGCTAGAGTTACATGTCTCTTCGAATTCATTTTATTGTATACTACACAAACACTTATGGAGTTATTTTTGGATGAGTTTCACACTTTCAAGTTGGCTTCCACTCAGAGAGAATTTCAAATTTCCACTCGCCCGAAGAAGTGAACAGATGAGGGAGCGACCCTCAGTGTTTCACTACTTTTCCTTAAAATGGCAAACGCAGTGAGGAAACTTACTAGGGTAACACTAGCTCTCTGTTTGTGTTACAGGGCTGCCATCCAACCTGCAAATATTTTTTGTAAATTGACTCTGTAATTTCTGCATTAGATACGTTTCATATTCGAAGCTTTAACAATAAGGCAGCTTGGATTTTTGCAGAGAGTGTAACCAAACATTGCTAATATAAATGATTAAAGTGGCTGTGGGTGTTCTTGGTGCAAAGACACTTTGTCTTTAAAGTGGTGCCCACTAAGCTAAGTGCTGACAGTTTTGAGTAATTACCGTCTCTGCCAAAGGGCTAAGGAGGAAAATATGTCTGATTCATTTTTTTGTACCTCATGAAACTTGTGTGACGCGATGGGAGGCCCCATTGTAAGTGCAGCCAGCTACATTGGCAAATGTTTTGTCTTTAAATATTTGTTTTCATACTTCATACATTTTTTTTCAATGATGCAGTTTGGTCATTTGATTGTATTAAAAAAATGTTAGGAAAAGAGACAGCAGTAAGAGAAAGAGAAGAAAAAGCATGTCAGGTGTAAACACAAAAGAGAGAGAGAGAAGGCTCCATCCACTTAACCCAGCTTTGATCTCCTTAATGGGGTGCTGGCCTCGCTCCAGGTGGGATGCATCGTCAGAGACAAAGAGACAAGAGGAGGCTGATAAGAGAGACCAGCTCCAGGCTTTGGGGACCATAGTTAGACAAAACACACCCCACCTTAACCTCCTTACTGTACAGAGCTCAATGTACTTTAATGACCACAAAAGACGGGAAAAAAGCGGGAGAGGTTTAAAGGCAAGAATAAAATAAATCCAGGTGTTTATTTGGCACATCAACAAGATAAATGTGCAAGTGCTGCTGGATACTCTTTTTTCTGGCATTATTCTTTATTTGGACTCTGACGGTAGAATAACCTTTAAGATGAAAAGCTCTGCGTGAATCTAAAAGGCCTACAGAGCTTTAGCTGATTTAAGAGATCCAGAGAGCGATAGCCATCCAGTGGTCGGCCACTGAGCGTCCTGCAGATTACAATAGGTTTTATTCTCTTAATTTAACTTGAACCCTCTCCTAGACCCTCTTTCTCTCCCCTTTCTTCTCCCCCATCTCCTCTTTGAACTCCCCTGCTTTTTTCCTGACCTCACTGCCTCATCCTACTGTCTCTCCTCTGCGGTCACACCCTCCATCTCTCCCAGGAGTGGGGACTTTCTATTATATTCTGCAGGATTAGCTCTGAGCTGTCTGTTGCAGTGATTTGCTGTGACTGATTTCGGGGCTTTTGCAGTGAATCTATCGTTGAATTTGTAATAAACAGATGCGTCTCAGTGGAACCTAGTTTGAAGATATTGTGCATCATATATTGTGCAGACAAAAAACTGTTCCAACCTGACAACACATATTTCAATATTTTAAACTATGTTAAAACGTATAAGTTTGAGGTTGACCTTAAAAATACAAAGACCTTTAGATACTTAAATATACCACAGGTTTGACCTGTCATAGTTAGAACAATTAAGGACAATCCAAAGTTAATGTTGGACAGTTCCTTACCTCATCATGTACTTGCAGATACAGGATGTAGTGGTCTATCTCGTGTAGCAACATGAAAAGTAAGGCTGGTTTTCTGCAGTTGATGCTTCATCAACAGAAGCAAGTTCTCATCAGGTCACAGGCCAGTGGCTAACGCTTCCTATGAACTAAAGATCACAGGGTTATGTCTTTTTGCTCTGGTAGAGGAATCTGGTTAGATTTCTTCCCATCCAGCTTGACTCTGGACAATCACAACGAACAACCAATATGGCCGCCATTATTGTGAATAATATTGTGAATGGGCCAGCGGTTACAATGGTCGGGCCAGTGATCTTTGAAAACTAGTGGCCCGGGGGGCTCGCAAATTTAGCTTAATGTCAACCCCTGGTTTGGGGATTCCAAGCTTACTGCTAGCATGATTTTAGTGTAGATAGTTTGGTTTAGGTATTTTTAAAACTTAACATAATCAAATTTTGCTGATTCGTTGTTTGCTCAGTTGTCTCGATACCTTGGGAGGCAATTCTCCTCTGAATAAATGGATGAGTATTTTAACAATGGAAACCAATCCAAAAAGAGTCAAGTTTACACCAAAGTAGTAAAACAAATGGTGGTGTCGCCGTCCCTGAATATCAGCCTTATCATCCAAAAAGCCAGCATTCACTCTTCTATCGTTTTATCTTAATCACCCTCTCCTTCCTCAAAATGTTATCCTGCGTTCTACCAAATATTATTTTGTGTTCCCATAAAGATTCCGCTGAACGCAGAATAACAACAGCACTGGACATTACAGAGGAGGGTTAATGGTCCGCATGTTAAAGCTCATGGGAAATGCATTGCTGACACGCCAGGAGGCTTTCCTCACATTGATGGAGCGGGGAACAAGAAGAGGAGGAGTGGGGTGGTGGAGCAAGGTTCACTGGTTCCCAAACTCCTGCAGAGCTTCAGTAGCCTTCACTGCCACCCTGAAACTCCTCTCACCCCTCCTGTCTCCCCTCTTTCTTCCCCTTCACTGCCCTCCAGCACCGCTCTCGAGCTCTCTTTTTCCTTTGTCCATTCCCCCCTTCACTAAACACTCTCACCTACTGGCCTTTAACACCTCCTCCAGGCCTCTCTGTGTTGTGTTATCATCCTTTCCTAACCCGCTCCCTCTCCTCATTTCCTCAAGAAAATGCCCCATCCCCCTCCACTCACCTCACATCTTTCCTGTTTCACAGCTTTTGTCACAACATAGAAGAAAAAAAAAAAATCTCCCATATGTCCTCATAATGTGTGTTTGTTTGTCTGTGGGGGCTCACTCCCTTACATCTCTGGGTTTTACTGTACACAGTAACTTACATTAGATCAGAGAGCAAGCTTTATTACTCAAGGTCAATATTGACTTTGTGGAAAAGCAGCAAGGTGGGAGTGAGAAAGAAAGAGAGAGAGAGATTCTCCTGGATTTTTTGTTTGGGTACCCCCTCGTCTTTTACATTATTGAAACTGGCGTCTGCTCAAAAACAACAGTGTTAGAAATGTTCCTACCATCAGAGGACGATTTTTTTTGCTGCTATTTATTTAGGTACAGAACAAGGAACAACTTCTAAAAACTTGAAAACTTACCAAGCTAAAGAAAAGTTGATCATCCATAACAAAAAACATGAAGACTAAATAAATTCAAAGACCTCCTAAGGATATTTGAGGGTGGATGGGTAAGCATCCAAATGTTTCTGTTCATCAGTTGTTAGGATATCACAGAGAGTTACTCAGAGGTTTCTTGTTTTGGTAGTTTCTGCATTTTTCTTTTCAATGAGTAAGATTTCAACTATGTAGCACTGATCTGATGTCACAACTGTTTATGGGAAACATAAACCAGAAAAAAGGCAGGAACTAAAGTGACCGTACCTCTAATTCATACTGCCTTAAACTGCTGCAAGAGGGGAGCCAAGGCCTGTGAAAGAAAACTAATCAAACCTGGAAATCTGTCTCTTGAGGCCCACTGTGCACAAATCTCACACATCGGAACACACATGCAGGCACGTGCACACAAACACACTCTGGCCATACACTCTCGATGTTGTCAGGCCTGTCGTCTGTCTACATCACGTACAAGTTTTGGCATGCAGCCTTCCTCCGGATGACAAAAAGCGCAGTCTTTTGTGTCAACAACTATTCCTTACATCCCTACCTGGCCCCAGCAGCCCTGTTCAGATGTGCAGGCAAGCAAAACCATGAACACAACTCACACACACACACAAACGCACACACACACACACACACACACACACACACACACACACACACACACACAAACGCACACACATACTCCCCTGAAAGTTTTCCCCTGACAGTTTCAGTGTTTTAAGAAAGACCTTACTTCTTACACTTCCTCCTCACATTGTGTTAATTCCCTTTGTCACTTGTATGTTGATATACTATTCTGTGGGAAGCTGTTAAAATCTCTCTTTAGCATGAACTATACACGAGTGATTTAAGTAACATAAGGAATATTTGTTTCAGCCACAGCAGGTGGTTCTGTGATATAGCCAGCGCATGCCTGCCTAAAGTGTCAACTTTATTTTCCTATTTGTTACTACTAAATATTTTTGTACCTCAAATAGGCAGGCAAAAAAATCACAAACGAGAAATGTGATTCTGGGGGAAAAAAGAAAGTAGTCTGCCTATAGAGACTTGGCTGGAGTCCCGTCTCTCAGGAAGCAGGAGTGGTAGACAATAAATAAACAGATCATTTTCACTAAATCTACATTTTAGGATTAAGACACTTCAAATTTATGAAAATTGTTGGTGCTGCACTAAGACAAGCAACACCTGCAAGGTTATCATATACTTATTGTATGTAAATGTATCAAAGTGTTTTTTGTTTTATGTTAGCCACAAGAGTACATCACCGCTACCTCAAAGACATAGTTCATTTACATGTTTGTTTTTTTTACTATATATTATTAGTTTAATATATTTATATATTTTTTTATTTCTTTTCATGTTTTGCTTGTTTTTCCAAGTGTTCAGAATGTTGAAGAGTTAAGAGTGTTTAACTTTGATTGCTGCATGTGACGCAGATGTTACAAAATCAAGTAAACGTGTTTAATAATCGAGATCGTTTTAGCGATCAACATAATTGTGATAACGGTTTTTGCTGTGATCAAGTAGCCCTGCTATCTGTATGCACTGATTACATTTAAGTTTTGGCTTCAGCGTAAAGCTTGTGAGTTGCTTAGAAAGTTCCAAAGAAAGTTTTATACAGTTAAAAATGAGTTCTTCTCTCTGCTCTTTTGAAGACTCAGATTATAAATTAGGGTTTTCAAGTAATGGTAGAGGGGAAGTGGTTATAACATTTGGTATGTTGGATGCTTTGAAAATTATTTTTAGTTGTACACCACAGCCTTAAATCAAAATAATCCATCTTTTCTACAGAGTAATCTAGAAATCCTTCACTACGATTTCAGGGATGTTATATCAACAGTTGTTTTCACTGTCGTTGTTTTTCTCTCTGCCTCCTTGTGTAACAGTGATAATGTCGCTGTGGTTGGATATTTACCACTACTGGTAAGAGTGGGAGCTCCCTGTGGTGTTTCAGATTTTCTCTGTATTTATCAGGAAACTGTGGCCCAAAACCCATCGTGGCATTTCACACACACTCGTGTGGTTACACTTTAAGAGGTCAAGAGGGAGGAACGTATGTGGTCAACCTCAGACGTTCACCACAATGCTACAGAATCCTGTGTTTTTCTAGGTGTGTGTGTGCTGTAGTTGGTAAAGTTAACATCCTCGTGTGCTGACCTTCCTCAGGAGAGGAAAAACAGGCATCCATCAAGCTGCCTGCCAGTTTGATTGTATTTGATTACTTCCTAAACCGCTGATGGTTTGCTGAAATATTTGAGGTCTGAGGTTTAAGTCTGCATTATTGTTTACCTGCCGGAAAGATGTTTTCTTGTCTCAAACAGGAAAAGCCAATTGTGGAATTAAGAGGAGCATTTTTAACTAAAGTAGGTGGAAATAAACAAGCCTGAGGATGTTTTACTATCACAATTAAAAAAACAAGGATATCTGTTGTTGGTGATGTTGTTGAGCCCGGCTCTTAATTAGAAAACATGTCAAACTAAAACTAGGGTCCTACCTTTGTGTGGCTCTCTCTTTGTTCCTTTATGATTGGTTAATGCTCAGTGTTTTGGTTGACGGTGTTCACTGAACAGATCCCTGCCTTACTTCAGCAGAGGTCATTTGAGGGTCAGCGTAACGCAGGGTCAGAAAGTAGTCTTTTCCCCTGCTGTGTCCTCAGCCATGTGTAGAATGTGGGTCATCTTCAAAGAAGCTCGAGAATTAGCCTTCGACATGAAGCATCAGAAAGTTCCACGCTAGGTTGAACCCCAACTTCAGTTGGAAAAGTAACGTGGGAAGCCTAGGCCAAGAGGGGCCGTGGATTTCACCATGTAAAGCACACCCTCTTTGAAGAGGTCTTATTGAAGGAAGTGTGTGTTGTGCACACTCGAGAATTATTTATTAAGCCAAACACTAAGTTTGTGTTTTGACCATGACTTCTACGTATTTTCTTTTATCAAGTTAACCATCATTAAGAGCCCAATTGCAGCCTGGGATTCAATTAAAACACCATGATTCTCTCCTGTACATTTTCCCATCACCCACGTGAATGAATTTTATAGGGCAGTAACTAAGATTTGATTGCACCATAGCACTTGATGACAACATGTTGGGAAAATCCAGATGTTTGAGCTGACTTTTCCTGCAAACTTCTTTACACATATATTTCTAGATTAACAGGAGCAACAGGAGTGTGCTGTTAAAAATATGTAATATGTTTGGGTTACATCAATCTCTGGTGTAGAATTTATCTCTATTTTGACTATATGATTTTCTCAATGACATAATCCATTGCTCAGTGGAAATGGGAAGGCAGTCATTTGTCTTTCAGATGGTGCAGGGGGTCTCCCGAGGCAAGACATGCTGTAAAAAGAATGACGCAGTAGTGGTGAACCAAGAAAAAGAGTCAGCTATATGATGCTATAATGAGAATGTTTTCATATACTGTATATTAATGCAATTTGCAGTTAAACGAAATCAAACTATCATCAAAAGAAGAAGAACAAACTGGAGAACAAAAACATGGTGTAGCCGTTTAATTGCATGCTTGGAGATCGCAACCATGCATGAATACAGTCTGTGGTCGTCCACCGATCGCAGGGAATAAACCTCCCCACTCCTTTCCATTCGCTAAAGGGGAATTCTCCTGAGAATAAACTGCTGCGTTCTCACATCAGCTCACTCAGACTTCCTGCAGAAAAAATACTGGGGGGCTGACGGAAGAGACTCCAAATAAAGTCAGAGTGAGAACAATTTTGTCTGTTTGTGTTCACACATGCAGCTCGCCTTGAAAACTTTCTGAGTTTTGTGCAAGTGTGGACAAGGCTATTAAAAAAGTACTTTCTTACTCATGAGCATTTTTGCACAAGACAGGACAGCTGACAACAGACAAGAAACAGTGAGAGAAGAGAGCAGGGGATGACATGCAGCAATAAAAAACATTGTCCAATTCAAACCCAGGGTTGCTGTGATGAGGACTGTAGCCCCTGTATGTGGGGCGCCAATCTAACCACAGAGCTCAACCAATGTCCTATGCAGACCTTTGAAATGCAGACAAAGATGCACACGTTTTCTCCTTCATTCTGTGTGATTTAAAACGTTGTTTTGATGAATTATTAAGAGTCATACTTAACGTTTTAAGTGCTTTATTAACACTTTTTTTTAAACTTTTTTTTAAAACTTCAGTGTAAAGGCAGATACAGTAATGTATACACAATGAAATGCACCTAACAGGACTTCAGCAGATGCTTACTACTAGCTAGGCCTATTTAATTTACAACTTAACTTAAAGTTCAAATAAAGTTATTAACTTAACATTAATTCATTAACAGAGTATTATTGAAGTGCTTTGTTACTGCTGTAACATAGAGGGGGAGCAGTAAGTAATGACAGATTTTTTATTAAATAAACAGTATGAATTGTATTAGTATTTTTATTCATTTATTCTGTCCTTCTTTCTGTTGTTTTTGTTGTTTTCTCATGAAATCATGAATGATACTATTAATATAGTTTTGAACTATTTTCTTATTGCATTAATTAAGTGTCTATTGTTGATATATTGATGTTGTATTGAGCTCGCCCAGGCCATAGTGTGAATACAGACTTGGCTAAAATAAATGTCATCTTGTTTTATGTACTGAAAAATGTTCACACTATCCAAACTATACTGGAATAACCTATCTAGAAACATCGGAGGAAATATATTAAGTAGGCCTACAATACTTTCCTTTACAGTATATTAATTTTCACTGGCACAGTCAAGCCAGGCATTACTTTCTACTCACGTCTGTATTTCTGCATCCGTTTACGTTTCAATGGTGCACGGTGCGGGTATCAGAGACAGCTGCGGACGTGTTTCCTTCTGACTCCTATGACTTTCTCTCACCCAATCACTAAAGAGCTCTCATTGCTAATGCCAAAAAAGAACCAAACAAACCAACGGACGCTCTAAGGAGGTGGGAACTAGCCGGCTGAATGCGGGCGGAATGATGCTGAGTTCAAGGCATCTTGGAAATACGGGACAAACCGTGTCCCGTATTGATTCAAAACGGGACGGAATATCAAAGTGTAAAATACGGAACGAATCCGTATCCTACGGGACTGGTGGCAACCCTACTTTCAGCATAATTGCACTTGGAGCCGAGGTTTATTTCCCCCGTCTCTGAAAAGTGACTCCTGCCTGTTTTGGCCTTTAATCAGCGCAGCTGAAACATTGACCAAAGGACTTAATACACCTTAAAAAACCTGCTCTATGCATCAACCATGTTAGCACAAGCCAGTTAGCGTCTACTCCAAACGGTCTCCCGGGCACTGAAACTAGCTGAGTGATCATAAGGCCTCCCGAGGTTTATAGAGTGCAGTTTTATACTGTTAAGTCTGTGAGTAGACCACACAGAGCAAGCGAGGGTGTCTGTGTCCTCATTAAAGCTTCGCCTGGGCAAACCAGAGACGGCCAATATACACAGAAGATAAGACAGTTAGCAGCTTGCTCAGATTTACAGCTGCTAGCCTTGGGGAGTGAGAGGACGAGGGTGGAGAGAGAACACGAGTTCATATATCGTTTTTGCCTGGCAGTCAGATGAACGAAATGAGGACAATATGAGATTTAAAGGGGGTTATAGAGAGAAAGAGGGCGATAGACGTAATGTTGTGACTGACAGTGAAAGGCCAGAGATGTTAAAGGGAGAACAGTAAATCACACAGTTTGACAGGAAGGGGAAAATTGAGGAAAATGGATCAGGAGGACTTAATATTAATTAAATTGAATCAGAGGCAATGTCAAATGAATGCGTTGCTACTGTTGCAACAATAGAAACCCCACATCCCACATCATTACACAGTTGAACACATCATCAGAGCAGCCCAAAAGAAGCACTCTGGGAAACCACAACTTTCTGAAATGCTACCACACTACATCATTAGCAGCTTCAGTTTTACTCCAAATGTCAAAGTTTCTTGTCAGCACCAGAAATCAGCCTTCTCATAACCTCAACTTGATCTCTCACCTTGTTCACATAAATAACCCTCCCTCAAGAAAAGAGGTCAACTCGGTCTTTTTACTTCACACGTCTCTTTTCTGTCTCTTTGATTTACATCCACCGTATAAAACACCACGGGTATTCTGCTCTGGAAAAACAAGACTTCTTAATTTCTTTGAGTAAATTTTAAGTGGCGTGGGCTCGTTTGGCGTGTTCAGTGTCAGGTTTTGCAGACTCCCCAGCGTGCAGGCCCACCTAGTGTGACTCTGCACCTCGTAAAGAAATCAAGCCAGCTTTAGGGAAAGGCTTTTCTCCCGTTGTGAGTGTTGGGTTTCACTACCAGTATGTGGATTCAGTCACAGCGAAACAAGCAGTGCTAACAAAGACAGAACAAGGCAACTGGGCAACCTGAAAGTTACACACACACACACACACACACACACAGCCTCTTCACAAACTGCATGCTTAGTTTATCTCCTAATTCATTTTCTTTTTGAGCAACATCTGATCTATCAAACAGGTTGAGTGCATGGAGCCGGTAACTTTTCCTGAATTGGATTGCAAACAGTTTTCCAAGTCACTTAAATCTCAACCAGAGGGATTGCCTGTCATAATGCACACATTGTCTTTTTCTTGGCTCATTCTTGTTCTTATAAATATGTACACAAACAAACAGACACATCTGTGTACACATACACACTCTTCCCGCTGCACGTTGTCCCACAGGGCTTCTCTGAGTCAAGTTACTGACACATTTGAGAAAACCACAAATGTTGCAAACATTCTTTGAAAAATTATTCATCTTGAACATTGTGAACCCCTTAGTAGTACAATATCACGTGGGCTTTCTACACCAGGTTGATTGAATGCTCATGCAATGCAAAACTAGGATTTCTCCCAAGCATTGACGTCATGCCAGAAGGACAAACATGCCGAGGAAAATTTAATTTTCACTTTGACCTCTCTTTTTCTTAGGAAACCAAAAACAAGTAAATATTTCACACTGTGTTCTACCCTAAGGGCATCAGAAGAGGTGTGAGTGATGATCATGTTTCTTTAGTTCCCTCCTCTCAGCAGGCATCTGCACCATTCAAAGTGGCCTGAAGCAATTCCGTTCAGCTCCAGCAGCACCTTTTCTGTAGGTGATCCTGACCTCTGACATGAAGAAGTACAAAACATGTCAGCATCAAGATTGCAGGTTTTTTTCACACCACCTCACATGTAGGTCATCATCCAAAAACATGTCTAGATACAAATTGTAACAACTTCCAATAAGGATACATACAAATCAGATGTTCATTAGGTAAGTCTTATTCTGCAGTATGTAGATGAGTAGACCAGCATAAGACAAATAATTAAGTAATCTCTTCTTATTAGCAGGAGCTAAACAATACGGTCACTGCTAGATGCAGTGAAAGTCCCATTTCTGTCAAGCTGCAGCAAACCACTCCTGTCCCTGTCGACTTGCAGTGAAGGCCTCCATTCTTTTTGAGCTGCAGTAAAAGTTCCTGCTGAGCTTCAAAAGTCCACTCTTTCTGTGAAACTTCAGCTGTCCTCTATCTCTTGTATGTATGTATGCCTTGTGTTAAGTCATCCTGACACTGTTTAGTATTCTTGGTGCTGGTCTCTAACTCTGCCTTCTAAAAATGAACCCATCCTGCATCTGCAGCTGTTTCATTAGTTGCAACACCGCCCCTAGAGAAGACCCAAATCCATCTCCACCTAGCAGAGTGGTCCTGTCTTGGTTGCAAAGTCCCATGTCAACCTCTAAAGATTCTCTGTCTCTGCCTGAACCCTAGGTGTTAAAATGCTCCTCACTTGTCCAGCTCTCAGACAACTTGGCCCTTTTCTTTCGCAAAGTTCCAAGCGTACTAGCAATCTATTTTCAGAGTTTTTAGTTCTTGTGTTCATCTCCCTGCCATAGTAAATGGTAAAATGGACTGCTCATATATTGCACTTTTCTAGTCTGCCAACCATTCAAAGCACATTAACTTTTGCAATTCATCCTTTCACACAAATTTACACACTGATAGTAGATGATCAATCAAACAATCTTTATTTGTATAGCGCCAATTCAAGTGTTATCTCAAGACACTTTACAAAAAGCAGGTAAAAGACCTGACTCTTTTTTATTAAATATTACAAAGAGCAGGTAAAAAACCTTACTCATTGTTATGTTACAAAGACCCAGCGTTAATCCATCAGTGTGTAGCACTTTAGCAACAATTTTAGCAGAAGTTACAGTGGCAAGTGGCACTGAGGGCTATGCCTTCAGGAGCAACTTGGGGTTCAGTGTCTTGCCTAAGGACGAAGCCTTTCGATTGAGAGACAAACTCCTCTGCCACTGATCCACAGTCCCCACAGAGAAAATGTAAGGAGAAACCAAAGGTGAATCGAAATTACTTGTTCTTTTTTTTTTTTAAGTGTTTCCGACTGTCAGGCATGTATCTCATTCTTAATCTTGGTAAATATATTTTTCTTCACATATTATGAATAGTTTAGGGTTACATTTTAATGAAATCAGTTATTTTATTTTAACGTTGTTTTGACCTCAAAGTTCAACTGGGTGGTTTTCATATCTGTCTGAACCCTAGAGCTCAAGCATTAAGTCTCAATAAAATGGATATAGGAAAAAAACTGTTGGGACTTTTAATTGAGATAATCCAGTGACTCGAGTACCTGATGCAGAAACGGCAGCCCAATTACTGCATTATAGTTACTGAGCAGCATTTGGCTCTTGTGACCAGGATGACAGTCTGTCTTTTCATTTTAAGTTTTAGGTTGAAACAGATGTTACAGACATGTTTTGTTTTCAAATGGTATGATTGCATATTTTTCTTCCAGGACTTTGACCTTGTCGTGTCTTACACCCCTATAACAAATATTCAGCAGATTGTCTTTATTACTCACCCAGCTCAGGGGAAATCAGTAAATTTAAGAAAATGAAATACGTTTTTAATTGGATAACAGGACACGGTGTTTCCTACATGTCTTAGGGGAAATTATTTTTCGTATTGTTTCGCGTTTTGATTACGCAGCGGAAGGAAAACGTTTCCAGAAATCAACCCAGTGATGATATTGAACAGTAAAGGAGCTTTTACATAAGCAAAGCTGCTGATGCCGTAAAATGGATGAGGAAGGTTTATAGTTTACCAGCTTCATAATTTTCTCATCACTGACCCACCCATTGGGTTGGCCCGTTGTTCCCACTGGTGTGACAGGACCTGACACGTTATCCATGGACAGAGCATGGGTTGGAGAGAAGGTGTATGGGTGCTCATGGAAAAGTAACAGAGGAGATAAGTTTTGAAATAAAATGACCTCTACAAACCCTTTATTCTACATTTGTACTGTTGACTCTTGATCCATTATGAGTACAGAAAAAGAAACATCTCAATGACACATTTCAATGATGGAATATTTCCAGTTTAGATGTAGCAGATCAAAGCTCCAGTCTCTTTGAAAAGAAACGTTTTTTTCCGTCTTGCTGAATTATAAGCGCATGTAGCAACATGGAATTTTTTGGCAGCATTTTGACTTATGGAAGATTCCCACTTAAAACATGTCTAGACACAAGCTGATACATATATCAGCGGTAATTTATTTTCATTGGCAACTGATCTTCATCCCTTTTTCCTTTTACTTTACACGCCTGTAGGCATGCAGGACTTTTATATGTTACATGAAATGAGGATTAACTTCTCTTCTCTTTAAATGACATCCGGATGTTCTCATGTGAGTCAAGATATTAGAATGTTGTTGTAGGACAGGCTGAACATCCTGCTGTGCTTAAGTAAACTTTATTAATAAAGTCAGACCGAGGAGCGTATGTTAATTAGAATATATTAATTTCTTCCTTACAGAAATAAAAGCGGTCATATATTCTCTCTGTGTCACGTTCTAAACATACACAGTTGCAGTTAGTTAGACAAATTGTGTGATGACATGTTTGTTGATAATTGCAGGTTTCGCCTTGGCAAAAAAACACAAACAGTCCCATTGGCTGAATGTCTTATGCTATGATTATAATTCAGGGCTGAACCTCTTGCTGGGAGGGAGAGGCGGTAAATAATTTTGGTCTAATGCAACATAGCGTGTTGAGTTTTTATGTGTAAAGGTGGTTTTAGGGAAGTGAGTCTCTGCCCAGTGTGTCGCTCTCTAGATCACATTGTACTCAGCTTTGCCCTTTGGACTGTGGTTTGGCTCAGCGCCCATGTATATCTATGTCTATATGTGTATATGTGTGCATGTGAATGTGTGTGTCCCTACATTCAATGTGTGTGTATTTTAATCTCACACTCTTGTGCTCAGGAATGCAGTGAATAGCTTTCTCCGGGGAGGAGATGGTGTACTCTACCTGCTTCTTTTACCTTGCGGGTTATTTTCATGTTTTTGATTACATGGTATTCAAACTCACAGAGGGGGAAAAACACACACCTTTTAGAAATGACAGCAGAAGGCAGTGTAAACATGTTTGAACAACATACGTTGCTTTACAATTTACATTAGCGCCGCATTGATCTCTCATTCAATTGACAATCTACAAAGTGCTTTAGGTTGGACATCATAACTCCGTGAAGTTTACAGAGCCAGTTTATGAATCGAGAGGTTTATGATGCAATTGTGAACTATGTTGCATTTAATGGGTTAGGCTCTTTTGATGTTAGGGGAGTAAATACTTGTGGAGTGAGTTCACCAAGGGCATGCCTTTACACTATTCTCGATGTGGTTTCAGCAGTGCCAGAGTTTGGCATTCAGACTGAGCTTACATTTATCTGCAATCATAATAATATGAATAAATAACAGCACATGTTTTCAGACACACATCATAGCAGGCCATGCCGCTGAACTGCGTTGGTAAAAGCCAAGGTCATTCACACACGTTAAGTCATCTTGAAGGCTGTATAAATCATAACATACATGGAGAATGAAAGGGCAAAATGAAGGGCAAAAATGGTATATTTATTGGTGGGAGCCACAGAAAATTTGCTCTACAGAGAAAAGCAACATAATTGAAGGGCTTAGGGAGAGCTTCAACCCTAGTCATAATAAATAAATCCAGTTTTTCTTCAAATCCTTTTTGTCAATGAAAGATTAGTCACTGGAGGATGAGCTAGAGTTAGTTTAGAATTCACATGCAACGTTAGCTTAAATGCCTTTATTCGTTCCAAAGTTATGAAATGCTTCATGATGGCTCTTTAGTGTTATGTATTGCTTTGTAAACATGGAACTTAACTTTGACAGGCAATGCTCAACACCTGGGGTTGAAAATAGTCTATGAACGGCCTGCACTTAATCCCTGCAGCCAAAATGCACAGTCATTGTGGATACTGAAGAAGGTCAAACCAAATGAGTTTCTTTATAAATATCCAAGCTTAATCAAGCACGAACAAAAGAGAATATCAGGAAAAACTGGCAATGTTTTGAAATGAGACTAAAAATGATTGATGATAATTTAAAGAAACTATTATGAACATATAAGAACTGATATTTAGAAAACTATCAAGGATGTTTCCATTGTTTGTTTGTTTTTATCACAATTTGAAGTTTTCAACCATGCTTGTTCCTCTGAGAGGTTGTACAGTGTTGCTTTCATCTAAATGTTGATGTATTTCATCATGCTAACATATTCACAATAACAATGCCTACCTGCAGGTATAATGTTAACAATCGTCACCGTCTTATGGTTTAGCATGTTAGCATGCTAAGTTTTTGGCACTAAATATAAAGAAAATCAAGAAAAATAGATCTTAAATTTTGCATGCAATTGGCAAAGTAAGGTGATTTTACAGTTAAATACTAACAATGGCAGGAGATAAAACATTGGGATAAAGGTCTTAAGATTCTTCCTCTGACAGCCACAAATGTCTACACAAGATTTCACAGCTTTTCATAGATGTTGAGACGTTTTTTTTCCAAAAGGCTGGTTAACAAGATAAAGAGTTCAGGGATCATTGAAGTAGTTTGGGATCATCATCTGGAAAGCAAGCATGTATTAAATGAACTTCAAGATAATGTATGTATTTGTAGGAAATCAGACAAACCATACATTCATGGTTAAAAAGTCAAATAAATCTTATTTTAAAAAATAAACTGTTACTCTTTTAAGCCGTAGGTCTGTGAACAGTTTCCAAAGAGAGTGTTTCTTTAAAAGTATCCAGTGACAAACTGCCTGTGATCAGGTAAAGTCAGAGTTTATAAGTGGTCGAGGGACATTTAGGGTGTTAAATCAGCTTTACCTTCACAATGCATTAGGCTGAGGTCAAAATTTAAGGTCACAGGTCAGTGTTCGAGAGGAGCAGGGCATTCTTGTAAATGGCAACCAAAATCTGAGTAAATGCTTGCGTGTTTGTGTTTGTGATTGCGTTTGTTACGATTCCTGTGTGGTCGTCAACAGGCCAGGATTTCAGAGTTGGTGGCTGGCTCACAATGAAAGCCGCACAAAGATAAGACGGTGTGTACGCAAGGAAAGTGACGTTAGCCAAGAGTTCCCAAACACACCTGGGAGATGTTCTCACAGGAGATAAAAGCTAAAGCGTCTACAACAAACACCATTCATTAAGCGGATGACATTTAGGATAGGATAAGGTTTAACTTTGTGTTCTCAATAAGGAATTTGACTTCCTTGGGGATTATTTAGACAGATAGAGACAACTCATGCATGCAGTTTAGAAATATGTTAAACAATGAGATTAGCTTTGCTTAGCTCAATGAAAGAAGACAGGGGTTTGTTTCCTGTCACAAACACTTAACACGACTATCCTTATTCCTGATCAACGTCTGTAAGATAGACTACATGTAAAGGGGTACACTCACACAAAACAATCTCACACACAGTGTTCCCTTGACTTTCCCCTCACCTTTACAAAGCATTTTAGCATATCTAAGCCCATCGTTTAAAATTTACAGCCCAAAAGATTGATGTTATGGTTCAGTCTCACCCTTTTTATCAGTTTCATTTCCCAGTAGACAGCTGATACACCACCTGTACAACGCAGACAGTCTGTTAGCAATAAAAGCAGAGCGTTGGGCTTCCAGTACAATACAAGTTGTTGAAAATAAAATAAATATAGAACTGAAGGGTAAATATGAGACGTAATTGATTAGGTGGACAGAGACATTAGTCCAAATATATTCTGACATTTTTACGTTTGTGTTAAATGTGTTGGTCTGAATCTCCAACAAAACAGCCCTTTGTTGCTGCAAAGCTGTTATTGTAGGAGCCAGATTTGGGCATTATTGTCTATAATGGGCTACAATCTAATAATCTAACCTCACCATGTGGGATCATGAACTGCATTGGTTAAAGTAACTGCAAAATTTTGCATCAATCTTTAGGGTTCAAAAATAGGAAGGCACAGACAAACAGATAAATACACAACTTGAAGTTAGCCGGTACGCCTTATTGAGGTTTGTTAAACCTAAACGATATCTAAGACCTCCCACATTTCCAACATGAATCTAACTTAAAAACTGACTCCTCATGAATTAATTGAAAGTGTCAATTACTCAAACTATTTCATGTTCGGCAGTTGAAAATGAATTGAAAATTACCCTCTGACAACGGCAAAAACTAAATGTAACTAGTACATCGTCAATGTTGAGACGTATGCCCATATGTTGCGTTACCCTGGGTAAGAGATCTCCCCCCCTGATGAGATGGGATATGCTAACTCTTGGATTTAACTTGGATAAATTAGAGTTATGCAATGAGTTTCGTTATTGGTTTTGCTCGGTTTGATTTAAACTTTAGGTTAATAACGAGGTTATCATGTAACACGCTCAGGATAAAAACGTGATCTTGCTTTGTTCATACAAGGGTTCAGCATGGGTTCAACCAAAAGGCTGGAGTTCAGGCTTCTGACTCTGCTCAGAAGAGGCTACTACATTTTATTCGGAGGTTTGAAATTTTCAAAAAACCAGAGAATCCAAAAAGACCAAGTACTTTGAGTTTTCTGTTGTATCTTTCATCACTAGAAGTACACTGATTTATACAAGTCACCTCATACACCTTGAATCTTCTAAAACCTCCTGCACATACATTCCCGTTGTCAATTGGGAGTGAAGGAGGCTGACATTGTCGACCTAAAATAATTGTTTTGGTCTGTTTAGGCAGACAAAGGTTGTTCTGCATGGTAAGACAATCATTGGAAACTTATATAAGAGAATACAGAAAAGCCACTCCTGAGGGTAACATCTGCTTTGGAGGGGGGGGTTTCACTTATCTAGAAATACTTTAACGTGCATTTTCACTCGGGACTGACCTGAACCCTCACTGGCCTTCTTTATCCACTTGCTCCCAGATTTGCCTGTTTCTGCTGTGTGACTCCTTGAACATGTGGTCGCTGCACTAGTCCGAACATTTCAGAATATGATCGATGTTGACAGGTCGGGTTGAAGTATCTTCTCTCTCACTCGCTCTTTTCTTTAATTTTTCTTCTTTGCTGACCAAATGGGCTTATGAACTCTTTGAACTTCCTGACAGAGTACAGAAAAAAATCGACTCGCTTGCTGGAAATGACCAAATGAACTATATGAAACAGAGAAAGAGAGAGAGGATGAGGGAGTAGAATACACTTCTCTAAAGAAAAGGAAGATCATGCAGAAGAAGTACTTGAACTTGATCTCTTACTTTACCCAAAGACTCGTACTTATCGTCCTATAAGCGAGCAGGATGGAGGAGGGTTAATGAAGGTCGGTTGGACGTGTGCTGCCTCAGTGTTCCTCCCAGCTTGTCAAGGTCAAAGATCACAGCACTGATTGGCTGATGATTTCTACCACTGTTATCAGTGAGGGAAGTCATCTGCGTCACATCGAGACCAAGTTGCTGTCAGGCCATTTCTGTGAGGAATGAAACTACTGTACGTTTGGCAAACACTTAGGGGAGCAGAAGGAGCTGCTTTGTCCTGGGAGACACAAGGAGTCGTAAAGGAATCCTTTTGAAGTGAATTTCACACATCACTATTCCTTTGAGTAATGTTAACCTCCTGTGCTATGGACCCCATCAACCTGACTGACATAGAACATGTACTCCTCATTGATGTTTCAGACATGATCATATACACAAACATAAAATATCAGATTGTGCATGCAGGTTAATTTTATAGTTTTTTTTGTTTTTAAGATGGGACAGTGGACAGAGTAGAGTAAGAAATCTGGAATGGCGAGCAGGAAAGGAGCTGCAGGTCGGTGTTGAACCAGGACCAGCCCCCTGGAGGACCATAACCTCTGTATAAGGGGTGCAACCAAACTGCCAGGCTGTTAGTTCTCCATTTCACAGGTAATTTAGACAAGATTAGGGAGAAGTTTGATGGCATAAGTCGTCTTTGAAGCACCTAGCTGAGCAAATCCCTTTCACATACTCTTACTTCCATGGCCAAGAGAGGAAGAGTCAAGTTTTGTTATGTAGGGGATGCATGAGGTATGACAAGAGAGAGGGAACAGGGAGGAAGAATGTACAACTTTTGTGCCAGGGTATAAAAGACTGAGACAACTGGCCATTACGCTTTTAGTTATGGAAAGCCTCAGTTACATTCTACTTTTAAAAAATGTGATTATCATCCTATCGTGCTGGCCTACGAACAAATACATGTTTCTGCAAGAGACAGTGAATCATTGATAGTGTGCGTGGGCTTAAATTTAAAACAAGCAATTGTTTTTACATAGGGGGGTTAGGGTGTACTAATAGTAGTCAGAACACTAGAAAGGCGCTATACTTCAAGTCCATTTACCATTCAGTTATTTTCAATCCTTTTAGCTTTTTATGAATAAAAAAACAGTTTCACGGTGAGTTCATTTTCAAAAATAAATATTGACGTTCTGTTGTGTTGTATTTCAGAAGAAGCTGATCTAGGAATGAGCCGCACTTGCTGACAGGAATCTCCCTGATCCCGTTATGACGTCTATAAATGTGCCTCAGTGTACAGATGGGTAGAGGGGAGGCTGTTTGTTGTACGTGTTGGAAAGGACCACCTCATTAAAGTGTGTATGTTTTACCAGTGTATGTATGGAGTCAGCACAAACCTGGACACACTCTCACCACCTCTGACCACCTTGCCCATTCGAGTGCAGATACACACAGACAGACAAGCACACACACTCTGAGTCAGCAGAAAGAAGAGCTTGGTGACACTGTTAATGAACTCAAGTGTTATTCTTCAATTAAATCTCAGACAAGTATACAGAGCCAAGGAACTCCTCTCAAACCAACTACAGTTACATGGAAAGCCATCTTTTTTTTTTCATCACTCTCTCTGCCTCTCTGCTTTTCTGCTTCATCATGCCTCAATCCTCTCCAGGCTGTAAAGGCTCATTGTCTGTACTTTTTACCCCCCATTTATCTGCATGCTAAGGTATGAGTTGTTGCAAGCAGGGCTAATATGTGATGCACATAGCTGCCAACTTGTGTCATTGCGTTCTTTATCGGCTCTTTTCTCTTCCTCTGTGTCTATCAATCTGTCAATGTGCAGGAGGTAGAAGACACAACAGTGATAGCCCTGCAGTGAAATGTTTGTCCAGTAGAGGGTGTCACAACTATGTTGAGCTCATCCAGAAATAGAGACAGCAGCTCAAAAATACTCAAAATAAATACGTTTTCTAAGATTCCATTAAACATTTCATAGTCTACAGATTTAAAAAAAGATGATCCTCAGGGGTTAACACACCCTGGAGGAGCTTCTTCTTCTTTTCTTTTTTTTCAATTAATCATCTGCATCTTGGAAAGTTTCAAATTGGCTGCAGGCTTTTAACCAACAGGGAAAAACAATTAAACATTAATTTCCCTTCATTAAGCCAAATGAATTAAACATGTTCTGGTCCACACAAGGTCGAAATAAACCACAAATCCAGTAGTGAAATACTGAACCTCACTTTAGGCTTTGTTCTTTATATTTAATACCACTTCATATTTTTCTCAGGTGTTGCTACTGACCATTTTTCAGGATCCACTCAAAACACATATGATAGTGTTTTGTTAGACTAACAGTATGCTAGTTAAGGCACTTATAATTCTCTCAATTTCAACCCCGAAGAAAGCTACTGTTTACAACAAGATAACTCTTTAGGAGGCAATCTGTAGAAGTGTATCGTTTTAATTTTAATAGTCTATGTGCATATTTACAAACATGTACAAACATTTGCAACACAACTGAGAAAGATAATGACTTAGGATATGTGTATGGACCCTTAATACACTATATTTATCATTAACGTCACATGCTGATGAATAAAGAAGTTGTGTGACGCTGGTTCCTCCTGAATATCCGCATATTTGCATCACTTTGACGATCTATCTTTTTTCTTCCTCTGTGTCACCTCTTCCTCGCCGCGTGCTGTCTCAGCTGTCGTTCTAATACAACCAAAAAAGGGGCTTTGAGCCGTGGTCAGAAACAGAAAACCAATTTTTCCTTAGCGATGTTACGTGGGGGTGGGGGGGGGAGGCGGCATTTTCATACTTTCCGTTAACGTGCTGGCGCGCGCCAGCCGGCACGCTGCGGCGGATCACAGGTGGCAACGTTGCCCGGCGCACGCACACATTTCAAAAGACGTGGATAGACTACGTGTCCCGGTACACACTCTCTCTGACTCTGAGAAGGTGTGTTTCCTCTTTCATGGATATTCGGAGCACGAGCCAGAATGGCCACGAGACTGGAAAAGAAATGCCCCGAATGCCCTTTTCATAAGCCAAGAGGGATTTTATTTAATTTACCAAGATAATGTGTCTGTTCAGCAAAGGTCTATGATGCATCAAGGACATATTGTGGTTAGCGTGTGCGCTTGAAATGTTCAAATAATAATATCATGACTTTAGAATATGCTTCTTCCGCAGCAAGGTCTGTATGTGACTAAATGCATATTGCACATCACTGAAATTGCGGTAGAAGCTGCCAAAGAGATGCAACATGAACATGATAAAGTGGAGTATGTGTGGATGATTTTTCAGACACTGACTCGAGTATAAAACAGAACAATCACAACATCAGGACGCCCTCATTCCCTTTTAACTCAAATACAAAGGATATAAATAGCTCGGCACTTCTGATCCCAGCTCTGCGTTTTTAATAGCTTGCTGCTGATGTGGTCACATGAGTCGACGTCTAATAGGTGAAACTTTTGGAAGGAAAAAAAGGAAAAGAAAAAGACCTCAGAGCAGCTCGCAGTGCTGTAGCCTATATCAGCCCATAGAGGACACACCTACCCCGCTTTAATGATCCACCAATCATCCACGTCTGCCGAGCGCGGCTGCCTGTGGACATTATGGAGAGACGGAGACAGAGGTGGACGCGTTTTTCTATCGTAACGGAGAGAGCCGAGCTCTGTCACAGGAATAAAAAATAAACAAGAGTTTGCCTATGTAGACAGGAAGTTTGAAAGGGACGACAATGTGCGCGCGTGGGTTTCTATTTCACTGATCCTGCTCCGTGGCGTCAAGTTGCACACGGGAGCAGGGAGAAGTTTCAAATGGACAGACACTTGGAGCAACAAGCATGGGATTATTTTTGTAATGAGGAGGATTGCTATACCCTGTCAAGAGAATAAAGGTCTGCTGCGGAACAATGTGAGACGTTGTGCGTCTTGGATTCTTGTGTTTCTGGATATCTTGAAAGTCATTGGCAAAAGTTCAGAAGTAACAAGTTATGCGCAAAGCACTGAACGCTGCGACCCCGGGGCCAACATGGATTTGCCATTACAACCCCCTGCCCCTTTTTTAGACATGTTTTAGCCGGCCTGCTCGTGTTGTTGTTTATGTTGTTGCTGTTGTTGAAAACTTCATGTTTGAGAAGAAATCGCCTCGTTGGCCCCTTGGATTTTAAAACGTCGCCTGCCTTTGGATTGGATTTCCAACACCATGAACTTTATTGACAGTTTGACACTATTATTTTTGACGCTGTCAGCTGTCAAGGTGAGTCGTGTTCCTGGGAGCAAACTGGATTTAAAAATATATATTTTTAAAAACATAATCGACCTTTATTTGCGAAATGACGCTGGTCATTAATGTGTAGCTCGTCCTTGCCTTTCCTCTGGCTAGGTCATCGCTCATGTTTAAACAAGCCCAAATGTTTGGTGGCTTTGCGGGGATTTAAAGAGCCCAACACTATAAACCGTATACACACACTCGTGGGTGGTGCGCTTAATGTCTTGTAAATATGAAGATTTCTCGGTATTGTTGTTAAGTTTGACTCTGGGTAATAGCAGGCCTGCTCTTAAAGCGCCTTGGAGATATTATTACGCTTTAAAGGCGCAGTGGCTCCGCTCTGAATTAGGACATGAGCAGGTTCACTCCTGGCACTGAACACACTCACATGCTCAGACCGCTTCAATGAAAAGATTCTACCCTCACCCAGAGATCCGTTTCAGCAAACAAACACAACTTCACATATATTTAACCGGTTGATTCGGGGAATTTTAATGGCACTGAGAGCGCACTGTAAATCGTTTCCATATAATCATTAATGAAGTGCAGTGTGCGCAGGGAGGCTTGGAGCAAAGGTTTCAAGGTGAAAAAAAAAAGCAACAGGCCACTTCAATGGGAGCCTGCATATTTTCCAGTAACATGATTGGGCTTTGAAGGATTATTTCTAGCAGGAGTTTTCCACCTCAATGAAGACTCATCCTAGTCAATGAAATCGCCACCCTCCGGACTGTAGTAAAGTGCTTATTTAAGTAACTGGTTGATTTGGTGACAGCTAATCCACATAATCAACACTGAACAGAATCAGGATGAGGTTTCAGCTGCTCAAGATCACTCATCACTCGGTTTAGGGGCCGTTGTTCGCAGCTTCACACCCACCCATTAACAAAACCGAATGTAATGTTTTGGTGGGCTGGGGATCCCTCGGCCCACAAGGTTGGACCCTCTCACGCCACTAGAAGTGGGTGGAGACTGCTGGACCCGTAAAACCAGACCTTTTTATTCGTCGTAAAGGAATGAAAAAGAAATTGAACATTTGAATAGAAGCCGGTTTTGCTGGAAGGTCTCACGCAACTCTGTCGAGATATTGCGCGAGTGGCTTTCTTGTGAGCATGAGAGAGAGAGAGAGAGAGAGAGAGAGAGAGCGCGGCAGAAGGCTTGTGCCGTGAAGGAGAGAGAAAGTTGTGCGTAATGCGCGCACACATGGAAAGTTGCCAAACGTCATTGTAGTGTGCTGTAGTCCGGTTTAGTGACGGCAACCCCCTGTGAGGGAAAGCTGACATTCTTAACTGGTTTTAATCCGTGTTGCTGTTAAAAGAGGCAGCAGAGGAACCGAGTAAAGGTTTGGTGACTGAAACGAAACCAACACAGAGGTTCAGTAGTTTGTTAAGTTTTGTCACGTAGTTGATGTGGCAGAATTTAGGTCAGCTTGTCCGCATATAGTAACTCAAATATTTGGCCCACACTATATATAAGTGAATGCATATGACTGAAGACAGGAAACATATTTAGTGTTGAAATATTGAATAATATATTTAAAAAAATGCTTCCCCGATGTGTATGATAGCAAAATACCCATAAGATTTATTAATCTAATTTTGTAGTGCCTGTAGAGGACATACTGAGTATTTGGATCTTATTTCTCCTACAATGTGTATAGAGTCTATAGAGTCGTCAAAAGATAACATACAAACGCAGTTGCCATTTTCTGATTCTGGTAGAGGAGAAAAGTCCAGATGTGAATATATATTTGCGCAAGTCTGGATAAGTAAAGGGCATGAGCAGCGGTTTTTTTCTCTGAGCTCTTGCACAATGTACTATAACTAACAGTTCGTTTTTTTTCCCTCCATGCAGAGCGCCCACATACCGAAGGAAACAGAAAGAGGTCCACATGACGGTAGGTGTCCCACAGGGCACCGTGGGAATACAGTCTACTCAGGGCTCCCTGACTGGCACACAGCCAAGGAGAGAAGAGCTGGTTTAAGGTTCACCTTGACATTAAAGGGAAATTAACGCCTCCTGGTGGACAACTACAAATCCTGCCCTAGCTCAGATCTCCCTCTAAACTCTCCCTTTTTAAAATGAGAGCCGCTTCACCCCTAAATCTCAGCTCATGGACGTTTTCATCCTGAGCAGCATTCCTTCTTGTTTGAGGTTAAGCTCGGGAGATGTTATGGTGACCAGACTCAGTTATAGAAAGGAATTTCACCCTCTTGGCCGCACAATTTCATTTTTGCACAATCCCAGTGTTGCCCAATCTAATTTGGACAATCAGAAGCTGAACTTTACAATATTGCTCAGGCCAAGTTTATTTGGTTTGGCTCCCCAGAAGGCCTGTCAGGCCGGGGTTGTTTTAGGTCCTGAGTGATGTTTTGGAGGTGTTGTCAGACTGTGTGCTAATATCTTTCTCAAGAGCAGAACTCCTGCAAAGAAGGGGAGCGCAAGCTGATCATTGGCTGTTAGCTTTTGGAGGACTAAATCACAATGGGGCAGATGCAGGGCTAAAACATTTGTAGTTATAGTCATTTTTTTTAATTATTTGATTCAGTGGATGGGTTAAACATAGATTTAATGATTGTTATCGCCAAGAAGAAACTGCCTGCATGTGTGTTTAAAAGTAGATGAATAAACCAACTGCTACTCAATGGAGTAAAAGTAAAATGGGATTTTGCATGAATGTGTTCAATTGGCCTGCCCACATTTGTAATTCATATTTCTTTGTTAGCTTTGTGTCATTATTACAGTAGTGTACTATTTAAGAGTCAGTGGATTATTCTAGAGCTCTGCTGTCAATTTCTGAATCCTACACTGTCTCTCCTTCCCCTAGTGATCCCTTTAATGGAGGTCTACAACAAGAGCTTGTGCCAGCCGCGGGAGCTGCTGGTGGAGATCCTACAGGAGTATCCGGAGGAAGTGGAGCACATCTTCATCCCGTCCTGCGTGGTGTTAACACGATGTGCGGGCTGCTGCAACGATGAGATGCTGCAGTGCATGCCTACATCAAGCTACAACATAACGATGGAGGTCAGTGGCTTTGTCCGCACTCAGCAGCAAAAACACTTGTTTTGCATGGGTTGTTTATGCAGCATGTTTGCTCTTTTTCCTCTAATTTGACCTCTACTTTGATCTATATCTAAAACCCCTTGTTTATGGCATCTCTGTGACATAAAAAGGCAGTTCAGTGCTTTATTTTTGCTCAAATTGTCACACCAGAGGGGCAGCAATGGCTTCGCAAGTGTCCCTCTGATAAATCAAGAGCCCTCAGGGTGCCTTGCTGTTTGCGCAAAGGCTGCTCAGATGTGACCTTTGGCAAAAACCTTCAGTTATGCAAGTTTTTTCAGAAAAACCAACAGAAGGAATTTCAAATTTGATGCAATTTTTCATCCTCTGCTTCAAGCTAAACTGTAAGACTTGGGCAGCTTGAAATATAAACTTTTTTATCATCAAGTCTGCTGCTATTAAACAAATGCAGAAGGAGAGTTTGCAACAAGATGTAAAGAAATACGAATCAACAGTAGAAAACCACGTAACATCAACACCATCAATGTTTTTACTTTAGGAAACAAACAGATGTGTCAACTACAGCTTTGTTTGGTGTCTTCAGTTTCCTGCAGACCAGTTAGAGGCTTTAAAGTGTGAAAATGAATCATGACTATCACAACAAGATGTTTAGGAATAATGTGGTTTGATTACTTCATTCAAATATTTAACAACTCCTCTTTCTTCTTCTTTTTTTACAGATTAAAAGAATAAAACCCCAAAAACAACAAAATGATATTTTCATGAGTTTCACAGAACACAGCGCATGTGAGTGTAGGTAAGAAACCCTGAACACAACCTACAACACACACACACACACTCACATGCACGCACACACACACACAAACACACACACACACACACACACACACTTAAAAGGATGAAACACAAAGCACTGTGGGTAGCAGAAGTTAACATAACACATCAGGTAAAGCTATTATTTTCTTACACACTTTGCAGATGCATATCAGGTATGTTATCTTTGCCACTGTTGCTCCATTGATCTATAAAAAGATGCTCATGTGAGTATAGTGCTACATTATCCTGTATTTCCCCGCTGTGTCATGTGGAGGTAACTCCTGGAACTACAAAAAGGTGTAATAGCTTTAGTTATTGACCTGTGAGATAAGTACTGCTGGTCCCACCCCAGTCACAGTAAGGTGAATTCTCCTGGTTACACACGAGGCACAATGTCTTCTACAAGATTCCCTGTTCTGTGACCTTGAAACCTTTAATGGTTAGATGCATAGTATCCTTAAAGAAGCTGAGATGTGAGTTGAAAGACATGAAGTAGTGACACAGCAGCACTTGTTTCTTTCTCTTATATATAAGATAAATCTAAAATACAAGCAAACACTGTAGGGGGTAGGGACGCTGACCTAGAACCAAGCTCTGTTGTCACTTAATGCCTCTTTTCTAAATATTCAAATCTGAAACATGTTTGTCTCATTGGTCACAGTGAGGCTGAGTCTGTCTTTAGAAGCCCCGGGCTATAAAGAAATGTAACTCTGGACTTATTGCTGCCTGAGCTTTCTCAATACCTCACTGTAAAACAATTTCAACATGGCTGTAAACGTTAAGTGCACCTCTATAAAGTTAAGAGGCTGTGTTCAATCTATTTAGCACTGTTTTAAAATTCTGGCTTTACTTTCATGTTCCTGGAAATGATAAAAATAAAGGTATTAAAGTCAGCTAACAGATCACCAAGTCACTGCCAATATTTCAATTTCTATAGATAGGCAGAAAGGAAACTATTTGACGTAGCATACTCGATGATCAGCTGTGTCGAGTACTTTGATTACACACTGAGCTACCTTTATTATTTATATTTCATGCTGATACTGCAGTTATCACTAACTGATGTATCTATAGGAGTAAACTATATTATGATACGATAAAGAATTGATAAAGCCACAAAAGTAATAATTGAGACACATGTGAATGATGAAAATTAAAAACACAAACACTGGACTTCAGTTTGCATCCTTTCCAGTCAGTCCCTTGTTTTGTGCATGTGGAGGCAATTTGAATCTGAGGCACAAACAATCATTTTATAATGGTATCAACAACAGGACGGATTGCCTGACACAAAAGAGGATTACTCCTTTAATCAACTACATTTAGAGTGCGTCAGTATCAAAAGTATAATTGAAGATTCTCTTAAGGTAAACAGCTTTTATCCTGTAGCGAACCCTATCACTCCCAAGGGATACTTCGATACATCGTGAGACGATCACAGAATGGAAAAACATTTAGTCGTTACTGCATAGAGAATGTTGAGTGTCTCCTTACAGATATTCTACATGTGTGAGAACCAATGTACAATGCTTTAGCAAGTTTTTCTTGTAAAAGCTACTCAGTAAATGTGATAGTCCTAAAGTAGTTTTATAAGTCTTCTTTTATTTAAGAGTCCAGTGTAAGCGATCTACAGTGGCACATGAAGTATTTATCTGAAGATGTGCATATTTCCTAACATATATCCCTGCTCCTTTTGCATGTTTATTTAGTTATTGTAACACTTTGTCAAACGGAAACTTGGCTGTGTCTCCGTGACCTTTTTGAATGAAACACTGTTTCCTAACTCTTTTGGCAAACTGTGTGCCGGCAAATCGTATTGCTCCACTCGCTGTTATCTGCAGGAGTCGTCACTAAGAGGAAAAATGAAACAAACCCTGAAAACATTCTATTGTAGTCATGTTTGTGTACGTGTGTGTGCCTGTCTGTGAGTGTTCACAGAGCATTATTTCCCAACAAATCAGGTCCATTTTCTTTTGAAAGTGAAAGCCAGCTTTATCACAGTTTCTGGTAAAAAAAAAAAAAAAGAAGAGGATGACATAACACGATCCAGACATGCTGATCATGAGCCTCTGGGCTAGGTTGATCTCCATACAGTGTGTATCTGTTCACCAGGAAACAGCATGTTGTAATCTAATGTCATATTGTTTTGTTCCTGCCTTTCAGGTTAAAGAAAGAAGTGAAAGAACAGAGAGAAAAGTGAGTACAGCCCTCTTTCTGCATGAAGACTGGGTCAAACAATGGGGACTTGAGATTTGATCTTTCTCTTGTTAAGCTCCACAAACAAACTCCCCCTCTTGTCACCCGCAACTCTCTGAAATGTTCCCATGTGCTATTTCTAACCTTGTTCACATGCTTGGTTTCTCTTAACTTTTCTTAAACATTGGCACATACAAGTGATAATATTTCATTAAAAAAACCAAAACCCAGACAAGCTCAAACATGAGATAAGCGCGCAGCTCTCAGGTGATAAACACGGGAAACACCGTCTTTACTCATCCAGGTGAATAAGTGACACTTCACGAGGCCGTTGCCCTCTCTGTATGTGTCCTTTACACCTTCCCTCCCTTTTCTATCTCACCTTTACATTCCGCTCCTCTCTCCTTTACTGTTTATGTCCCACTTAACTTCTGCTACTTCTGTTACTGGCTTCTCTGATGTAGATAACAGTTTTTTTGAAGATCTGTTAAACTTTTGTGTTTATGGTCCTTTGCTTAAGTGTTCTCCTCATCCCATTCCACAGAAGTCAGTGTGCTAAGGGTCATTAAAACTCTTTAATCTTCCAAACTCTCTAATATCCCTCACCAGCAGTTTGGTTGTGTTTATGTCAGGTTTTTCTGTCATATAGATAAGGTTAGTTTTGAGGCCTCATCTTTACTGTTCACGAGTCAAGCTCTGGTGCGGTCTGAAGAGTGATGGACCGAGGGTCGTTCAACTCCTGTTTCTGTTGGTTTCATACTTTCATGTTAGTTTTTTACGTTGGCCTCTGACCTCTCAGCAGTGACAGGTCTTCTGGGGGGTCTGTCAGGGTAACTCATCCTGCTGAGGTTGTGAAAATTGTTAACTGTTATCGTTAACAGTGATGGATGGGGAAGTGAAAGAGGGATTTCTCACACCAGTTGGATTCGTCACATGTTAATCCTTATCGTCAATGTCGTGATTATGTCACAGCTGTGTCAGACCTCAGCAGCTATTACATGGATTGTTATTAAGTTTGATGAGAACCATAAATTACAATAACCGACTCACTGACCTTTCATCTAACTCCACCAGGTCAGAATTTATTTTGGACTAAATACCTGCAACATAGTCTGAGTCAGTAAGAGCAGAGTTTCTAGGATAAAATGAATTTGTATTAAAGCTATATTTAGCTGTGTACGTCATAGACATCATAGACAGTAAGACCCAGTTTGCATTCGAAACAGAGTACAACCCTGATATTTGTATCCTGTCTGCACCTGTGAAATTCATCTTTTATGCTTCACAAGCTTGTTCTCATAGTTCTGTGTTCACAAACAAGTTGAATCAGCTTTTTAAGAGGTGACCCAGATAGGCCCTAAAGAAGCAGTATTGAAGTCAAGTCCAAGTTCATTGTCCTCGAGCCATCTGGGAAATTTCAGAACAGCCGGCAGAGCCAAACCTCAAACCATTAATCCCTAACAAAGTCTGCAGAGTCATTGTACTGTTGAACAAAAATGTTTCAACCAAAGTTGGACCATAAAGTGGGTTTTTACTTTGACATTGATATTCATCACATTTACAAACTACAAGATAAGTGGAAACCACCTTCTGTAAGTTCCAGAACACACCATTGGTTGCCTTTTGAAAGTCATTTTTTTAAGTTCATTTCAACAAAAAGCAAGTGGTTTCATTTTTTTCTGCAAACCTGGAATTGATATGATTCCTAACTGATAAAAATCCCAAATCTACATACATGAAGTGAACACTGCCTGATGCCTTGTTTCCACTCTGGTGAAAGAATTGATCATCCAAAAACCAGTCAATCAATACCGGATATTTAAATCAACACCTCAGTCAATTTCTCCTCAGTCTCTCAGGCATCTCTCTGCGTTGTTGTCCTCTTTCTCTTGCAGAAAACCCCGGAAAGGCAAGGGTAAAGGCCAAAAGAGAAAACGAAAGAAAAACCGCGACAAAACAATTCACGATGCGTATGTCAGCTCCGCCTTCTCCACCTACCTGCACCTGAGTGTCACACTTCTCATAATTAAGCTCATTTGGGAGGAGCTTCTTTGCCCATTTTAATTTGCATCATTTAATTTGCCCGTTAGCTACAGCAATTAGCATGTTGCTTCCGTGTATTGTACTAACTTTCGTCCTGTCAGTCATGTTCTGCATACTCATTATAGCAGTGCGAAGCTGTTTGCTTACATGTTTTTGATAATGTAGCTTAAGCAAAAATTGGCATAACAGTGATAACAAGGGACGCGCAGCCAACTTTCTATTTATATTACATCTAATGGAAATGAACCCTAACTAATCTCTAGCAGTCGTAATACCCATCTCATCTCCCAGCAATCTTACCAGCTTCACATTTTCAAGAATGTCACTCTCTGTGGACAAGACAAAGACGATGGTTGAAGCAGATACGGCGGCATATCACAAACCATTTAAGAAACAAGTTGCTGCCAACATCTTGTCTGATAGCTAGCTCTCTGATTGATGATGGACTTGTATAAAGAAGCTGGAATAAACAGACTGTCCTCAAAACTTCTTACTGACACAGATCACAGCTCCACCAGCATGGCTCTGCAGACCGCCTCATACTGTTGTGGTATCTGTGACGCGATAACTGGGATTGCAATCATGGTCCTGTGTTAAGTGTTGAGTCTGTGCCGCTTTCTTGTGTCTCGTACCCGTCTCCTCTCCAGCCATTTTTTCTTTTCATCTTAACAAACAGGTTCTGCTGTCTCATGTACAATGCTGGTACTTTTTATGTAATGTGAAGATATGAGTGATGGCTATCTATTGCCTCTTTTTCATGTCTGCTATGGGGGGGGGGGGGGGGGGGGGGGGGACTTGTAAACCAGCAAATTGTGAAGCAAGTGATATTTTTATGCCTTTTGTTTTTGTCTGAAACTTTACAAAAGCAACTTTATTTTATTGGAAAATCAAAAATGTAAATACATGTCTTTGTGTTCAGTTGTACTTTGTATCTTGAGATGTCGTTCTCTGCTCTGAATCTAATGTCTCTCTGTGGGAAGCGTAGTTTTTAGTTTTCACCCAATAAAATGAAATCTTTCTTAATGGAGAACCAAGCAAACCCTTGAGTCTTCTTTTTCAAGCATTTTTAAAAAGTGTGTTGTCATTGACCTTCAGTTCAAAGCCGATATGTGTCCTTTGGTGTTGCATGAAGTGGTCCAAAGCTTTGCTCTCTGCATGTCTAACACATACAAGGTATTTGTGAATGGTCCAATCAACGCAGGAGGGCTGGGGGGGCGTGGAGAAGGGTAATTTTACTGCTTGAATATTTGCCTGCTCTGTGGGAACCTATGTGTAATACTACCCAACTGTCACATGCAGCACAACTTGTCGGCCAGTGGCTTGGAGGAGCAAACTGGAGCAAACGATGGGGTTGACTTGAGGGCTGCTTTTCCCGTGGGTGGTAATGGTACACTGTGATAATCTACATCTCTCCCTTTTCCTCCCCACCCCTGTCTGTCTCTCTCTGTCTAGTGTTTGCGAGCCATGTTGTGACCACTGCTCGGACAGGAGGAGGCGTTTGTTCATGCAGGATCCTGCAACCTGTCGGTGCTCCTGCAAACACACTGACGAATATTGTAAAGACCGCCAGCTAGAGCTCAATGAGAGGACCTGCAAGTAAGTGGCATCACAAAGCGCTAGAGTAGAACTCTGACTTTTAGACTCTGTCCTAAAGTTTATATCTTCTTGCTTCAAAGTGCATTGTCATCCAGCCTGGAGCTGACCTGTTGACCATCAATAGAGATTCTTTCGATCATTTCTTTTTTTCTGATGTCTCTCTTTTGTGTACAGTCGATAAATGCAGACTTTTCCCAAACAAAAACATCACCAGTCAACTCAATGTCACTCAACAGTACGCCATCTTACTAGACAGGGATAGTAAAACTTTAAACAATGGATACATGCACTTCTTATGGGTGGTCATACGAAGTCGACTCCACTGGTTACAAAAAGAAGTCCGATTGTAAAAACCAAACGTGAACCCTATTCTCAGTCAAGTACGTACCTCAGTATACATCTTCCTCATGAGTTTATTCTCTTAATCGCTCTATTTCAAGTTTTCTTCTATACAGCTTGATGTTAGTCTGACTCGGATTATTTATAGCAGGGTTTGCTTTAGGGCTTTGCTGCCTGGGATTGAGAAGTCACTGCAATAGTGACTGCCCACCAGGGTAGTGATGTATCCACTCTGTCCTTCAAAGATGGTCGCCTCTGGTTCTAAGAAAACAAAAAAAACACAAATGCCAAACTTGAGGCAAAAAAGAAGGGTTCAAAGACCAATGCCTGACGTCATGCTGGTTATGTAGACTATGAGCTCCCGACTTTTTGGATTTGATGTGGCAAATGAGTGACGACTGAGCCTGCCATCCTCTCCTTTAGTACATCATTTAACTCGTAATTTTGTTTTTTATGATTCACAACTTTAGGGTTTTGGTTGACTCATACAGCTCCCATCATTTTTCTCCAGCTGCAGCTGTTTTCACTGAAACACTCCAACAGATGCATCTTGTTCTCCTCCAATTCATACAGACTACCATCAGCCTAGTTCAATGTTAGCTACCAGTGAATGTCAGAACTAGATTCTAGTCTGGCTGCTTTCCACTATGTGGTGTTTCTTCAGTTTGTTGGGTTAAAGGGTGCATAGGCTTTTACATTTGAATCTGTTAATGACACCCACTGGAAATTGAAAATGAGCTGAGAGGTTCCAGTGTATTAGCAACTTAGTACGGCATTACCAGGCGAGGTTGAGACCAAACAGAGCTAACAGAATAGCAAGCATTGGACTTAGAATTTTTAGTTGGACCCAAAGAAACCTGGAAATCAATGCTAAAGAATTGACAACACTTTCGCTGCAAGTTTTTTCCTGTGTTTAATTTTCTGTTTTTTTTCTTTTTCTTTTCTTTCTCTTTTTAAGATGTGACAAGCCCAGAAGATGAGAGAGTTGGGAGCACCAGATGAAGGAATATTCTAAAGATATTTCACAGCACAGCACTTTGACCTTGAACCGTAAGCTCTTCTTTTCTGTGGAAAGCATTCCCCTTGGACTGACTGAGAGAGAACAGAGAGAAAGACTGAACTTCCTCCCATTGTATATCTGTGTGTATATAGACCATGATAAAATTTTTAAAAAGTACAGAATTGTTATGCTGCTACAGAAACATTACTAAACCCATCATTTTGACAATAAGCAAATAGCCGCCATGTGGTTTTGCATTTCTAACAGGCTTGCAATGCAGGTGTAGTTCTGTTGTCAAATTTGTTGAATGCAATTACTTCACTGGATATGAGTCTACTGTGGTTATGTGTCAATCATAAATTGCAAAACCTTTCAATCTAAGATATATTTAACTGCTAAAACAGCGGGTGAGGCCGAGGAGGACTTGGGAACGCTCTCATTTTCAAAAGAGATGATGGATTTTTTTCCCGGTCATTGTCTACGTTTGCTTTTTCGGAGTATAAAAGCAGGACTTGCGGAGCAGCTGATGGAAATCTGTCTGGACATGATGTCGCCTCCTTTCCCGTGAGGACATTGCAGGATTGACGTGGACTTACACAATGTCACTATTGTGAGCAGCTTGCAGGAGAAGAGACTCTGGAGTGCCATATACTTTAAAAGGGATACCGGTTATCAATATAGCATCAAATGTTTTGCTATGTCCTACATGAAAACCACTGAAAACATCCTATATACTGTAGTGTGATTCCATTTGAAAAACTGTGCCTCACAAAATGTACTGAGAAATCTTTCAAGTGCTTTTTAAATTATTTTCTTTTCCTTTTTTCAGGAGAGGGGATTGTCAAAGTAGTTTTTTAGTTGTTGAACTCAATACAAAAACCATTGATCACGTATCTTCTTCTCTGAACTTGTACATACTTAATAACCCTTAATGCCATAGTTCATCCTAGATAATTTATAATGTCTTAGAGTATTTTTCAGTATTCAGTCTTCTACCTATATTTAATTTGGTCTATTTATATATGCAGTGTTATGTACTTGTAGCTGTCCTTCCCCCTCCCCCACGTTTAAGGTCACTGACTCTCAGCATGGATCCTCACCATGCTTTTCTAGGAAACAATGAGAGAAAAATCGAAACTGATTTGAGAACATTCCCTAAATCGATAATTTTACTGGCGCACTGATGGCATCTCTTTCTGGATTTTTGTTTTTTAACCCCTCTTGACTAAGGGTGCGGGTGCTGTGTAAAAAATGTAACGTGTATCTGTGTACATGTGTGTCTGAGTGTGTGTGTTTCGCGTTCATTTGTCGTTGTGCACATCTGTGTGTAGGTTTAAGTAAGATGTATTTAAGTCAGTAGTGGACCTCTGTCTTGTCCGTCCTGCAAAGATGCAAATGAAAATAAACAATTGCTAGTGGCTTAGCATAAAGTATCACCACCGATTTAAAATCCAGATTACAATCTGCATCCTCTCGGCCATCAGTCTTCGAGCCCTCATCATTAGTCATCATTTGTCTCTTCTTCAATATTAACATGTCTGTGTCTATGTAAAACAGTAAAGCATATTTATTTTCAAATTATATTGTTTTTATATAAAATAAGGAAAAGGTTGCTGTGTTGTGAATGCTGTGTTTTCAAGAGATTTCATCCGTCAACATGAGATTTCCATTTTTTTGTGTGCAGCAAGATGATGCTCGCCACTACTGCAGAATGTAACCTGACATCAAATAGATCAGAGAAATAAGAAATTCCTGCAAGCTTTTCATGATAGACCCACAGTTTTTCAGCCTTATGAATAAAATGGCACTTTGAAGCAGTTTGCAGTAATTTCATCTGTTAAATTGAACTGCAGACGACCATGAAGAAGCCTGAGAGTTCATCTCTAAAAACTGAGCTGAGATCGCCGCTTAAAAAGCACGGAAGATGCTCCTCAGTTTACAGGATTATGAAAGAACAGCATAACAAACTGCTGAAGGAAAGGGGAACTTGCCAGATGAATCATGAACGGTTCGGTAAGGCTGGGCTTTGTGGTAAGGTTTTGGTAATGGTTATTCTCTATGAAAAGAACTCTGCATATGAATACAGCCGGAGGCACGAATTGGGCTGCATAAGAATTTGGTTTCGGTTTGTATTCTGTTTATAGTTGTAGCAGACTTGATAAATCACCTTGGTTGAGTTCATGAAAACATTCCAAATGGAGTCTTGAAAGCCCAACAGATAACATCTCACAGCTTTTTTTTTACAAGCTTTGTGAACTTCATTTTGAATAATGTACAGAACATGTTTTCACAGAGGTTGGCTGTTGACTGACTGTAATTTGTTTAGTCCTTCAACTAGCCACAGGTTAGTGCAGAGGTATCACTGGTACACAGTGGAAGGAATGGGATTCGAAAATGTGTTTTTAGATGTAGCACATAAGATCATGTTAAAAACAGTTATTCTCTTGTTTACATAAGAGAAAGTTGGACTTCAGCAATGGTTTGGTACTGTATATTTAAAGTTGGGTAGGACCATCTCTGCCCATAATTGTATAAAACACATAATTCTATTCACTTTGAATGCTAATGAGTGCGTTTGGCTAAAACTAGCAACAAAATGCAACTCTGTCGGACTCCAGGATAATTCAACAGCAAACAGCTTCAACCGGCTCAAGATTAGCCACAGCACATAGAGGAAGAACATGCGTGGGTTTACCTGCTTCAAGAAAACAACTTGATTCAGTAAAATTTAAATTTTGGTTTAAGTGCATCTTGAAGCTATCAAATCTATTGGAAGTTTTCCACCAAGAAAACTTTTCTAGTCACCCAAGAACTCTTTCATGAATTAAGAAAAACAAGCAGGTGTGACACACCTGTATGTAAGACAGACCTGTCATGTTTTGGACAACTTGGCTACTCTGAATTTGACACATGCGCTCTTATTTCATGACAAACTAAACAGGAACATTTTCATTTTTACTTGAACAGATTATCACTACCCCAGTCCTCCTCTAGTCCACCATGATGTAAAAGGAGCTTATCCTTGAACCCCTGGAACCACATCTAACCCTTATGAATGTAGATTAAGTAAAGTTTTTTGGATCTTTGGCAATGTTTGTTTTGAAACTTGCTCCCTCTTATCCCCATTTCTTGCTGCTTCCCCCTAGATTAGCTCCTACATGGTGCTAATTCCTTTCTGCTCTCCCGTACTCATAGTCTTTTTGTGCATACCTAAATATAAAGCATACTATAGGCCTATAATCCCTGTAAATTGCGGGGCCCCGTTTACTGCGGGAAACATCCCCAAGAATGTTATAAACCGTCTAAGCTGTGATTTAGCATGAGCCCAGAACTCGGCTAGCGAGCTAGCTGCCTGTTTGTTAGCTAAACTTTGATTCAGCCTTAGTTTGGGTTGAACAGGATGGCTGAATTTGGCATTTAAGAGCATTGGAGGGGGAAATTACATATTATTTGCAACTGTGAAACTACCAATGAAGTATATGAGCTATATATTTTGATAATGAGACCCTAAAACACAAAATATTGTTTTGCATTATGAGGATTTAAATAAAGTATATCTTAAACCCGTGTTTTCAAATAAACCCTTAAATGAAATCCCAATCTTGAGAGGTGGACATATCCTCTAGTCCTCTTGTTGTTGTGTCTGTTATAAACAGATAATGCAATTATACAAACCAAGAGAACAGTTGAGTGTTATAATGGGAAACTTGGAAGATCATTAATCCCTGTTTTATGTAATCTCATAACATATTTACCCTCACGAGTTAAGAGAAAACTCTTCAGAGGTTTCATGCTGTGGGTGTGGGTATGGGTGGTGGGGTATATTTTAAATCACTAGCTTCCCATTTTTATGTTTGACGAATGCACCACACTTGTTGCATTTAGTAGGTTTATATGCCCATTAACAATGATGCAACTCTTCTTACAGACTTTAAGTAAAAACCAAACTGCAAAACCACAAGACAGTAGATGTTGATATTGTGATTATGTTACTGCATCAGAGTGTTTTTTTTTTCTCTTGAATACAAATGTACAGCCTTATTCATCTTGGCATAAAATACTGATAGGTTAGGTTAATACGCTCCACTGCTGCCAATACTAAAATTTTAGATAAAAGCTTCCCTGAGAACAGCTGCAAATGAGATCACTGCTTTATTTGGACCATTATGAATTCTCTTTATACAGCCATTCAACCTGAATGACTGTTATGATTTATTATCAGTATACACTCTTTAATGGTATTCATTTGGACCAGGGAAATATCTGTTTTTTGTTTGATGTGGCACTCCTCAAAACCTGCCTGTAACTCGTATGATTTTAACGCCATTGGATTGTTTAAAAACGCTAACACAGTGTTAACATCAAAATAGTAGAATAACAAAACTACCAAATAAAAGTTGGTCAAATTAATCTTAAACATTAATGGGTTGATGCGTTCAGCCATTCGAAGGCAGCGAATTAATCCATCATCATATCAGGGACATTTTATCACTTTATTGATTCTAGATAGCAGACGTGTTAGCGAATTATTGAGTAAATTGTGTGTTTCTTTTTTTATTCTCTTGTTTTGTCACTGTAGACAGAAAAATATGGCTCTTTAGCTGCTAGATACTGAACTAATTTAAAGATGGGCAAGATACTGAAAATAGTAACCAGTTACTAGTTACTGAGTCACTGCATTTTAAAAGTAACTAATTACTTGGGAATGTTACCTTTTTCCAAATATTGACTACAGCAGCTTTAAAGAAAACTTAAATAAGAGTATATGTATTTTTGCAGAATCTCTTTTTAATTTGACGTATTTCTTTGGATACAAGCTAGCATTTAGCCTCCGGCACACAACAAAAAAGGAATTTAACAGACAAAGCACATTCACTAATGTTTTTTTAAGTAGAAGTTACTCAGATGTTTTGGATATGATGTCTCCTGACAGAAATCTAATAACGATTTAAGGTCTGAAGAGCTCAAGGTCATACTGAAGAACACCAAGAGAATAGGAATTGAGGGAACAGGCTCAAGAATGGAGGTATGATAAGAGCTCCTGCCAGCTTTAAGACCTCAGGCAGGCGACGTGCTCTCAGGCAGGTATCACCTCACTCTGCTGATGTAAACCAACAGAAAATAGACGACTCGGCAAAAACCCCTCCCTGATCGGTGTCCGCAGTGAAGTCAGGCGTGATATCTGCTGCTCACACGTACTATGTCTTTAAGGCTTCTGATCTATATTTACCCAAGTTGCCTACTGATTGTGACACTGAAAACTATCCTCCATGAGTCATGCGGCATGGAACCAGAGAGGAAAAGGAGGGAGGGAACAAGAATAAGACAGAAATCAGTTTAAAGACGGATCAGTGGAGCAGGGTGGAAAGGAGACTAATTGAGCTAAAGGGGGAGAAGAAAAGAGGATAAAAACTGGGATGGAGCAGAGCATGATTGAGAAGGAATAAGGTGGAGGAAGGGAGAGCTCAGGGGGAATTACACTGATGCAGTGTCTGCTTATTCATCTGTATGTTTGTGTTTGAATGACAGAAAAAGACATGGACTTATAGAGAAACTGAGCAAGGGGCAAAGAGAACTGCAAACAAGAGTGCTTGTGACATTATAATTTCTCCTGTCTCATTTTCAAAGGGCTTCAAAACTCAATGTAGAGGAAACATTTCAACAGTAGATTTGCATAATGTGATAAATATCTTCAAAATTTCAACCTTTCTGTAGCACAAAACCGTCACTTTGATTTTGGTTTTGCCAGCCTGGCTGCACCCGCTAACCCGTCACATGGGTGTAGTCCAGCTTACACTCATTACCGCAGCATTACCATTCACCGGGCCCGTCCAAGACTGTGCTTGTGTGCATGCTTGCCAATGATGCGTGCATGCTTGCCAATGATGCAGTTAAAAGATCAGTTTAACACTAAATAGATCCCTTCTCCAAAAAAACCTCTCTTCTGTCACTTTCTTTCTTCTGTACCCAATGTTCGACTCATTTTAGCATATGATCAAATCTGTGCCCTCGAAAAATCACAGAAGAACACAGCATACCTTGTTTGTTTAATATGTACAATGAACAAGTGTAAAAACAAGATGATGTGGTTCTATCATGGGTTAACTGCTGAACTTCATTTTGTCAGTGAGTGAAGACTTCCCTTCCTCGTCAATGGACCAGAGGAGTGAGGGGAGTCAATCCAACGATTCTATTTTGGCTGTAAAGCACCAAATCCCATCTAAGAATTACATTTTACCTAAAGAGCATTGTTCTACATCGTTCTCTTTTGAATATTACTTACAGAGATGCAACATTTCTCCTCTAATGAGCAAGCACATGGTTACATAGGCAAGGAGAACCTCCTTTAACCAGGCAGAAACAGCGAGCAGAACCAGACTCATTTGGAAACCAACATCTGCCATGACCAGCCGGGTCTAAGTCCAAGCGAGCACATGCCATAAAAGCATTTCCCTTAATGAAAATTAGATTTTGAAATGCAGAACAGACTTTAATTGCTGTGATACTGAATCTACATTTTCTTTTATAATCTGCTCAGTGCAGGATCAGGATCAATACTAGTGAGAGATTTCTTGCTCAAAAACACTTGCATGAGACTGGCCAAGTCTGTGTGTACCCCAATTATCCCATGGCAAAACCCTTTCATAGTGGTGTAAAATATTTGTGTTGTATAGCTGAGAGATCTGCAAGTGCGGAAGTGATGTGAGCCGGGGGAATTACTGCAGATCAGGCAGAAAGGAGGTGGATTTGTGTTGTGTTTTGTGTATTAGACAGGCCCGGCCTTGTTAGGGAATCCACAAGGGCTCAGTGTTAAAAATTTGGCAGAACTATCTAACTCCTGATCAACCACAAATCACTCAGAGAACAAACGAGGAAGCTGACTTAAAACAAGCATGAAATTTTGGTATTAGCTTTAAGAACAACACTGATTTTCTCTTTCATTCACCCAAAAGAAAATCAGTGATTAAAGGACCAGGGGATGTTGGCACATACAACCTTTTTTCATGGAAAGTTTGTAAGAATCATACTCTCAAAGTGAAACTTGACGCTTACAATCCCAAAGTCCAAAAGATTAATCTGACTGCAGTCCTGCTCATGTGTGTGCATGCAAGTTATTGTTTGACTTCTTATCTGGCTTTGTATTCATTTGTTATTTTTCAAAAGACATTTTAACAGCATTTATCAGAATATTATTTTCAATCTAATTGATTGGAAATATGAAATAACTTTTAATCCGATCATCTTCAATTGCAAACACAGCAACAATAGCATTCTGCTGCATGTTGGTTTTTATTAAATTCACTAGTAACTGTTTATATTCTCTGTTGTTTTCCATGTACAAATATGGAAACATTGAAAAAAAGCAGCTTCCCCATGAATCCTTTCCATACTGTTTATAACGTGCATTTATTTTGCTTCATATCTCTATATAGAGATAACTCTACGATTAATTACAGCTATCTTGACTTTGTTTTACATAAGAAAATGTATATAAAAGCCCTATATAAATATACTGCAGTTTTATACTGCAGCCTCCCTCTCAATGTAAACATTTGGCTCTTTACCCCCACATACACTATAAATCTAACATCCCTTCTCCTCCATGACATTTGACCTCTCACTCGACTCCCTAACAAGGTGCTTTAATAGAAGCACAGAAATGATCGATGGTGTGATGTGTATCTCTTATCTTTAATTTATAATACCGTCTCCCTAAAACCTAGGTAATCTATTTTAAAGGTAACTCTTAAAATAGGGTTACATGTTCCAGATTTCCTGTTGTGTTTGACAGTGTTGTCTCATGATAGTGCCACGTCGGAGAAGTTGAGCTTTTGCTGCAGTCATTTGGTCGGAGTTGATGCTTTCTCTTTTTTAACCTCTCCCTCCTTTTATATATTTTCTTTCTTTTTCTTCCAGTGCTTTCCCTCCCTCCTCTATGACTCAGTGCTCTGATCTCATTCCCTCAGGGCAGACACAGGGATCATTTTTTTCTCTTCTGAATGACCACAACAAACTTTGACCAGAACATTTCACTGGCATCAGCTGCCCAAGACAATAAACATGCTGAGCAGTGTCTCCTTGACTTTTCCCCATAATGACCCAAACTCTGGTCTCTCTTGCATACTGCCCTCACTGGATAACGTTTCACCCATCGCTAACTCATTGCACTGGTATTTTGTTGTTAAGTAATCACTGTAGACCTAATTTTTCAAGCTGGAGATCTTGCAGTTAGGCCTACCAGAAGTTCAGAAAATGTGGAGAAGCTCATCTTATTTAAGAAGCTTGGATTATACTTACAGATTTAGTGATATATAACCTCAACAGAATAGAATAGAATGACTTTATTGATCCCAAACTGGGAAATTGTGGCGTTACAGCAGCAGGTTATCCAACACACAATATGAGTAAAAAACACAATATTAGCAATCTAAACACAATATAATATTAACTACAAAGTGAATAAGTACTAAAAGATATCAAAAATAAGAATGTGAATATATACAACCAGGATTTAACTAAGCATTACTAGTCTTAAATAGGAAGATTAAATATTGAAGATTGAATGTACATGTGCAAAAACAGAGTTGTAAATGGTTGTAAATTAAATATGGAAGATTGAATGTAAAAGTGCAAAAACAGAGTTGTAGATGATTATAAATTAAATATTAAAGATTAAATGTAAATGTGCAAAAACAGAGCCGTAAAATTAAATATGAAAGATTAAAGGTAAATGTGCAAAAACAGAGTAATAAAAGTAAACAGTGTCAGTAATTTAAGACACTTAGCTGAAGTAATTTCTAAACTTTGTAAATACTTTACCTAAAATGTATATATAACCATTTAAAGAAATGTAGGCCTAAAATTATTTCATAATAATTTGTAAACACTGAAATTAGGTAGCAAAAATTAACCTTGTTAAATGTTAATTTGTCTTCCATAATGTGCCAAATATTCTTCAATAAAGTATTACTGTAATACTGAGTTTTTGTACATCAAAATAAACATATTTCTGTCCCTGTAAAAGGTTTGTCTGAAGAATCATCTTGCATTCATGGCTGTTTAATAATTTTTCAACCAATAAAAAAGATTTGTTGAAGCTAACGTTCCAATCAATTTAATTTCAACGTTATGTTCCGCCTTCTATTTTATGATTGGTTGTATCCTGGTAAAAAGGTAGAGGTGCTTACTGTTTAATCAACTTTTAAGGTTCGGGTTTTGCTAATCCAAAAGTGGTGAGTCTTACTGTAATGGATAAAGATAATTTATTAGCTAAACACTTTGTAATGGATTAACAGTTAAGTAAGTTAGCTATACCTAACAGTGATCCAACAGTTGACATAGCTAGCTAAACATAACAGATAATCTGTTGAAGCAGTTATCTTAAATGCCCTAGTAGAAGTGGTGAGCTTGATGAATGAATTGTTCAATTACTGAGATTCTGTTACGGAAAGCAGTTGTCCTTGCCTACAAATGCAAAGTTGATCAAACAGAAGATTATTTTTTACTCTTTTTTTGACAATATCAATGTGTATGTAACATAGTTCAATTAAAATCACTTCATAAACATTTGCAAGGATCATGAAAAGGGATACTTGAAATCCTCTTATAGAGCATATAGGCTTACATAAAAAAAAAGGTTGGGAAGTTCTTCATAAGCGAATAAACAAAAATGTTTATTTTGGCATTAAAGCTTTTTTAATAGGGCGTTAACTAGTTAATCTAAATGAATGCATAATTTTTTTGTCCTTTTAGGTGCACCCTGGATATGCCTTCCGAAATGTCACCCTGTAGTCTCAGTGATGAGAAGATGATGTTGCAGCATCTTTGAATGTCTCATTTCACTTAAAAAAAAAAAATCTCATAGTGCTTTACCACTTGCATAAATCTCCTGAGAAACTCAGGAGAGAGTATTTCCAGGAGGAGCTGTTTATGAAAAAGTAAACAGCAGAATTTTTCGCTTAGACTTCACTTTGAGATTCTCCTGCAAGACCCCTAGTTTTTTTTCCGCATAATGTCCAAGGAAGCTGGTGTGAGATCGCAGAAGGACATTCTCCGGATAATTCCTTCAAGCCAATTAGAGGGGGGAGTGACGTATATATACTGTGTCTGCTGTGTCCAGCTGTGAGGAGCATATGTGAACAGCCAGGCCAGGAGAATCTCCGGAACAGTCCTCCTGAAATTATCTAGATATTTCCAGCAGTGCATGTGTTAAAATGGCTTCAGCCAGCTCAGTTGACAAGTCAAAATCATCCACCTTATGACTTTGAACCTTTTTCTTTTTCAACCATCCTCTTTTGCTGTTTTCATTATCTTTTCCATTTGTAACAAGTTCCTTTTTCTGTGGTTAGGTTAATGTTCAACCTTCAACGTACCAGAAGGTCTTTACTTTATTTAAAAATAAAAGTTGAATTCGAAAAGCAATTAAAGTACTCTCAGCTTGAGAAAGTATTACAATTCAAAATTAAACTAAGATTAAAAAAAAAGTGAAATTTAATGAAATTGCACACATTAAAAGTGTTATTAATCACGATACATTTAGCGATGCATCATTTAAAAATGTAATCGTTTGACAGTCCTACTTTTTAATTGTCTCCTAAATAAGAAAGACCCATTTTTTGGATTATTCACAAATAATGTGAAGGTATTTCATGTTCTCAAATTAATTTCACAGTGAAATGGCCTGACACACACACACACACACACACACACACACACACACACACGCTCAAAGACATGTGCAACATGATATGAGCTATAAAGTCAGATTCCAGCTTCTGCTTTAGATATTTTAACACACCAGTAATCTATGATTAATGGCTGCTTTTAACCTATGAGACATTATATAGTAATGTGTATAACAGCATGTTGAGCCATGCCCCTCAGCCATACCTCATTGTTTGATTGTTCACGCTGACCAGTGGTGCAGCTAATTAGCTGTTGCTAATTGCTGGAAACAGAAACACTGTGCCCAGGAGCTGTAGGTATTTCTGGGCGATTAGCAGTTTAAAGGGGCCAGTCAAAGGTGAGCTTAAAACATTCCCTGCATGTTCTCACAGAAATCAGCCTATTTCTGACCACTTAAGTCATTTACATGTGATTACTTTCACTTGGCTGTGCATGCCTGTCAATCAAATTACAATTGAGGAGAAAGTGAAATGTTGATTTAAAGCTAATTTGGTGAATTGTCTGATAGGAGCTATAATATTAAATGAAAAGTATTCCAACTAATATTCAAATGTATGAACTGACACAGCTCAATATTTAGAGTGACCCAAACAGTCAGTTCATAAGAGGGCTGTTTGAGCGTTTGCAATCTAGGGTGGTGATCCTGATAATGACATTTTGTTGGTCCATGCTGTGCACATGATACCTCTTTCATGGCTGCAACCTTTGCAGAAAAATCCCACCCTCTCTTTATTAACCTCTGTTGTTTTTTAATTAGCCTCACATGATGTGTGAACTTGTCGTATTACTTCTCATGTTGTGATCATACAGTATATTGCCTATACATTAGGGTAATAATCTTAAACTCTTAAGTGGATTAGGCGTAATCTTCTTACTGTGCCATATTTAAGGACTTTCACATACATGGTCAATAGCTTCAGGAATTGTAGCTGCCTGTCACTCAAAGCTGTGCTAACTTGTAAAACAGACAGCCCTCTGCTGCATCACGGTGTAAAGTGCTGCCTCACAAACACACACACACACACACACGCACACGCGCACACACACACACACACCTGCATGACAGCAACCAGCACAGCGCTGCAAAGAGGAAAGTGATCTATGAATACGCTCAATGCTGCAACACAACAGCTGTATCACAGGTCCCATTGCTGGATGTCCAAGTGAACTGAGGCAGCATGAGACCTGCTGTTACATCACGGGGAATTGGCGGTTTCACAAAGTAAACTGTTGCATCAGTAATGGACTCGGATTAACCCTTAGATAGATCTCTTTTACCATTGAGAGGTAACCTAAACCTGGCAGGCAAAACAGTGATGTTGCTATGGTTACCTGTAATAGAAAACTAGCAAATGCACACTGTTGTCTTTATTGATTGCCCATTGCCTTAAATTAATTGTTTAATTGCGTTAAGGGTTTGTTTGACTCCACTTTCACCGCTGGGCGCAAAGTAAAAATCTTGGAGGAAAAAGGGGGTTTGGGTTGCAAGTGTTGGATGATCAAAGGTTTGAATTGGGAGAAATATGCGTTGAACCAACCAATCTCACATTGCTCCTCGCAAATTGATAGTGAAAGTGCCAATTTTGTGAGGATCTCCACTGAAAGTGAGAGCGTACAAGCAGATCACCCACACAAGCTTCAGAAATCAAAGTTCCTTAGCATTAAGCAGGCATGAAAAATGGTAGTGTTGATTTGGTCCCGTTTACTTGCATCAACAAAACTACAGCACGAAACAGAAAGAAGAATTTTATGCATTACTTGATGCGTTATTTTAGTTTTCCTGTCTTGTATTTATATGTTTATTGTAAGTTGCATAGAGCTGTGTGTTTTCTCTGCTTATCCAAGGCAAATTGCCCCTCTGTGGACAATAAAGTATATCTAATCTCATCTAATCTAATCTTATGTTGACAGGGCTGTGTTTGTTACAAGCAGAGTGATGTCAACCTGCCTTTTTACTCCCATAATAACCCAGCCTTTTAAACTGCGGAAAATATTGATCAGTCGTCTGAAGAAAAATGCTTTTGTTCTTCATTGGCACAATCCAACGTTCCGCCTGACCACACCTCATTTTAAGAAGTCCATGGAAGCATTTATGGGTAGATGTACATTTGCTTAATGTGAAACAATGACACTGAGCAAGACATTTGGAAACTGTGTGTTTTCATTCAGAATTGAGCCAGTTTTTCCAACAGCTTTGTATGAGGTGTGAGGTCAGGCCCTATGTGTCGATGTGTACATGAAACCATTGGATGACAAAACCCTTTAAGTGCCATACGGTTTATAACTCTTGCCTGTGGGAGTGAAGGAACAGTAGTAAGATACTATAAATCTAATAGCCCACAAACAGTGGTATTCAGGGTTGTTGAAAGGGCAGACCCAACACTGGAGACTGTCAGTTGTGTCCCTCTTCTCCCAACATTGGTCGTTTGTTGCCGATATTTATTGCAGGCCAACAACCAAAACGTACCCCACAGTGTTGAAAAATGGGGAGATTGATTGAAACCCTTGTAGTAAATTTGAAGTGACCCCTTGTGAATTGATTCACATGAAAAAGATAGTTAAACATATAAACCCAGCATTGTGAATTCCTCAAGATATATATATATATACTCTAGGTGTTGAAAAATCTCCAAGAAATGCAGAATTTTCTACTTCATGAAGCACAACTGCTCCTGTACTGACTGTGTGCAGGCTTACTCAAGTTTTTCTGGCAGGCTCAAGCTCAAACTCAAGGACAGATAGATAAGAGGACACACACACACACACTCTTTCCTGTGCATAAACCGAAACACACTCAAACAAGTTTCCAAGACTAAATCAAATATTTATCAAACTCAGGGAATAGTAAGAGCAGAAACAAACATAGGATCATATAAACGAGTAAAAGATTCATGCTTTATTCATTAAAATGAAAGCTTTCAGTATATCAGCTCCTATATCAATCAAGGCATTAACATGTATGGAGGTGTACCATACTGTATATGAGCTATACAAGCTTTTTTCACTGATAACAAACTCCCACTAAGAATGTATGTCAGGTACTGTGAATGTAACCAGCATGTCAACAATCAGGCGCGCCCTAATGGGATTCCACTTCCTGCGGTGTGTACACAGACTGGATAAACAATGTTAAATCAAGTGGAGATGAAAGCCAGTGGCTTCAACTTAACTCTTCCTGTGCCAGGGAGTCGATATAGAAAATTCAATCGTGCACCCTCTTTAATTCAAGGAGGGATAAACATGAACTCATTGACACATGGTCATCAGTTCCCAACATTACACTACTTGCCCACATTGCCCCTTTCCTGCTTCATACTACCCCCCCCCCCCCCATTTGCCTGCCCTTAAGTGTATCTCATTTTAGCATCGACTATCTGTAAGCCAAGAGCCACTGTCACCAGATCCCCGCAGTCCCGCAGAGTTCTTAGGAATGGCATGTGTTCCCAATTGGCAGCTTAATGGAGGCTGACCACACAACTACAAACCAGGGGGGTTTCTGGAGGCCAAGCTGGGTAAGTTGTAGGTCATGGCTTGCAGCTTATCAACCCCTCCATAAAATCAATTTGATGGACGGAATTCAATGGCAGCTAGTTCCCTGAGGTTTCTGAGGGCTTGCTGTTTTAGTCAGGTGCACACAGGTTCATCTTCAGTCTTGTGTTGGAAAAGCGGTACGCCTTTGGTATACTCCCCTCCCCCGCATCGCTGTTCAATAGTTTCCAACACTTCGGCACATAAATAATGTCAGTGTTGTTTCTCAAGTTTCAGAGGCTAAGCCGGCCTCTGTGTACGCTGCATAATATGTGGATGTGACTGCGTGCTTGTCCATGATCTATGTTTAAGTGTATAACAAGCGTGTGTACAGCATGCCCACTGAGCAGTTACACATGGCAATTTGAAAGCATATTTGTGGTGCAAATCACTGCATTTGCACTCATTTTTATTTGCTGGCACACAGAGGAAGAATTTAAAAAAGATGGAAACAGAATTTATAGCTTTGGCTCCATAAGTGAGAGGCACAGAGCGTTACTGGGAGTGGCACAGTATGAGTGTGAGGGAAATGCAAGAAAAGGTCAAGGTGAACTGAGAGACAAGAGCAGGAGCATGGCATTCATTCATGACCAAAACGTTGGGTTTTTTTTTTCCCCCTGTCAATGACATACCAAATACACACCTTTTTGGTGTAGTCAGTCCATATTTCTTCATACCCACATTTCTGCAAGGATCTCTCATTATTGCTGTTTCCCTTTTCCCTTTGTCTTCTCATTATTGTCCTCCATTCAAATATTTAGCAATAATTTAAATTCACCCTCCTTCCTTTGCCCTCTATGTTCACTTTGTTCCAGAGTCTTACATTAACTTCGATGTTGAACCTATCTCATAATTGATTAATTTAGACAAAATTGTTAATCAGTCACAAATGTGCCTGACTGTTTAGCCAAATAATGACGCAGTTGTAGACATGTGGTAGCAGTAGCTCAGTCTGTAGGGACTTGGGTTGGGAACCGCAGGGTCACTGGAAGTTGGTCTGGTAGCTGGAGAGGTGCCAGATCATCTCCTGAGCACTGCCGAGGTGCCCTTGAGCAAAGCACCAAACCACCTCCCCACCATCAGCTCAGGAGCGCCCGCTGTGGGCAGCTCTGTCACTCTGACATCTCTCTCTTAGTGCATGCCCATATGATTTTGTTTGTGCATGTGTGTATATTGCAGCCTATGTGTGTGTTGCATGATTTACAGAGTGTAAAAACTGAATTTCCCCTTGCGGGGATCAATAAAAGTAAATCTTAATAATAAAAAATAAATAAATAAATAAATCTTAATATGTCCATATGTCCACGATGTTGGTTGCTCCACCCATAGACTGTTAGTGGATAAGAAGTGGATGTGACATCAGCAATTGGTTTGTGGAATTCTTTTCTGAAGCTTTGAGTGTTGTGTGTTGGCTTGAGTGTTGGCTTGTCACCATCTTGTTGGGTTTTTTTCATACAAAAGATCACTTTTGGATGTCATGTGGGACAAGTATTTTATCGTTTCGCCATGGTCTACTGATCGCTGTGGTATACTATGGTATACATATATGTATTTACCCAAGACAGCCATACCCCGAAAAAGCTTTAATGTCTATTTTACCTTAAATGGGAACATTAGTTGATTAAGGGAAACTGTGCTGTAAAATGGAGAAGACTTAATAATAGTGATTATAACCTTCAGCATGTGAGAAAAAAATCAACCTTAGTCTTGACACTAGAAATAACACTCTGATTCTGTAAATTCCAAAAGCAAGCACAAAAAAAGTACTTTAGGATGACTTCACTTTGTTAGCCTCCAATTGCCCCAAAGGATTCCATTGAAGCGGCTTCCGTTATTAAATTACGTGGTTGCTGGCTGAGGCAATTCATTGAGCCGTTCAAAAGTGATTCTAACCAACTATTTACACAACGTATAAAATCAGTAGCCAGATAAATAAATGGAGGAATTATCCCAGCTAAAATTCAGCGTGTCTACACTGTGAGCATCTTAGCATTCTACCATTACCATTTAGCCATCTATCTTCCTCACTGTTTTAACCTAATCCCCTTTTGGCAGCTAGCATGTCTGTAAAACTCCTGTTTCTATCTCATCCTTCGGCAAGCAGGAGGAAAAGGTCTACAAAGAGAGGCAGAGCAAAGCAACACAAGACAAATATAAACTCTGTGAATATCGAGTGAAAGCAAGAACGTTTTTTCTTAGAAAGAGGTCAACAGAAGGCTGTAGAACATTTTTAAATCTTGGTTATCTGTCTTCATTTTCTCACCTATATCGATTTTTTTTCACCTCCACTCTAGGCATACGTCTCCAAATCCTTTTATCTGTAAGCAGCAGCATTTATAACATTTTTGAGACATTCGTCTTAAAATACCTTTTATAGCTTGAGGAAAACCATGCAGTAATGCAGCTAAGGGATTCCTCCTACCCCTGCCCACATCCTCTGTTTCGCTTGCAGACACTTGCAATGCCAGACAGAAACACAGATATGCGCACTCACATGCATTCAGTGACACACATGCATACACAGAGGCACAGAGGTAACCTAGCAATTGCGGTTGCTGTAATTGTGACTTAGCATTGTAAACTAGCAGTGCAGTGTTTCCAGGGAAGGTTTGTTGACTGTGGGAATATAACAGAGAACTTATACGGTATGTGTTTATCTACATTCTGCAGCGGTGAGAGTTGCCTTCTAAAATATCCACCTGGTTCTCTGTAATAGAGTCGGTCAGGCTGGAAAGTTCAGAGATCATCATCGCTGTGACTGGCATCTTTTCTGACGTATTTCTGCCTCAGTAGAAGAATGTTGGACATCATTAGTGTAATGTTTGTGTTTTCTTCTGTGTTGCTACAGCCTCTGACTTTAGGTTATGTGTGGTAAAAACCAATCCACAAAACACTCAGGGTTGTGTCAAGTTTTTCATGCTGTAAGGCCCTTGAACAAGCTTTGAATCAGAAACCTCAAGTAATACAAATCAAGCAAACCAGTAGCGTCAGTATGAGCTTAACAGTATTCAGGTTTCAGAAACAAGCTTCTCATATAGTTTCTTGATTATGACATAGAGGTGCTCCCACCTAGCTTACAATCATTTTAGAGAAGAGTAGCGAGCCCACAGCGTAACCCAGTATGATAAACCTAAATACAGACTATATGGTCAATAATTACTTTCTGTACTTGAAGGAACTTCTAGCCCTCTTTGAATTGAAAATATGTCTTCTTATTTTTTTAATGAACTGTGCATTTGGATGTATTGATGTGTGTGTCTAATAAATATTAAACTTCAATTAATCCATCTTACAGCTGTTTCACAACTTTCTTTTTGATTTCATATCTCTTTTGGTTGTCTTTGAGTCCCTTAACCGCTCTGCCTCATGTTGAATATAGAAAAACAGTCTTCATTTTTTCATATTCCAGCAACCAAATCCAAGATGTTATTGTTCTGTCCTTTAGAATGTCTGATATGTTTTAAAGTTTAGATTTGAATTAAATTTTAAGAGATGTATGACAATGTTTTCAATAAAAAACACACCGAAGTCCCTTGGGTCCTACTCCATGATCAGTACAAGTGAATGCGTGTACAGTGTGTGTGTGTGTGTGTGTGTGTGTGTGTGTGTGTGTGTGTGTGTGTGTGTGTGTGTGTGTGTGTGTGTGTGCGCGCGCGCGTGCGTGCATGCGTGTGTCCGTGTGTTTGCAATACATCAAAAGCAGACCATAACAGCAGGAAACTCAGCATCAGATAAAAAAAAAGAAATCCATCATATTTTTCTTTCTCTCAGCCCCACAGTTTTAAATTCCCACACACAACCTCAATAAATTCTCCCACAACAATATTTCCATTCAGGCCACCACAAATCTCTTCCATGAAAGTCACACATTTCTTTTTGTGGCGTTCTCAAACTCAAATTCCCATGTCGCATATTTCCATGTCATTCACACGAGCGACGGATCAGCAGATTTTTTTTTTTCCCTGCCTCGCTCTGAAATAAACAATGGCTGCTTTTTTTCAGGACTTCAAAGTGCTGGAGGGGGTGAGAATGGGTTTCTGGGTGGCATAAAGCATTAAGGTGAGAGATTAGGGTTTATCAAAGATTTCCTTTTTTTTTTTTTTTTTTTTTATGTTGCTGCCTGTTGCTACTGCTGGACTGAACAGCCGGCTTGGAAAAGGTCTCCATTTGTTGCAACAAGTACAGAGGGTTAAAGCAGGTGATTTATGGACTTTGATGAGGAAGACTGTGATCTGTTCATGTTGTCCTCTAAATCTTCACCTTCTTCTTCATTCATTTACGCCTTTGCTTCACTTTTTCCCCTGTGTGTGCTTGACCTTAGGTGACCTCTGACCAGAAATTGCAAATTACAGAGCATCCACTTTCCAGGAAAAGAACATTTCACAAACACACACTTTTGATCACCATAGCTTTTGCCAGATAATGGCAAAGGGCAACAAGAAGACAAAACAAGCTCAAAACAGCGTAACTGTTCAAAATTGAAGCAGATAAAGGTCTGAATGTGACTCAGAAGTGCAGGGTGTCAGGGATGAAGTCTTCTCTAATTGATGTGGTTTTTTAATGTCATACAAATATGAAGCTTTGGGTCATTCATTTTGTAAATGTAGCTCAGTGATTTCTGAGGGGAAAGCACCTGAATTATTGGGTTATGAAATCCCCCCTACATGGGTCAGGTAATACCCTACCGCCCCCCAGTGGTCATGGGGCAAATGCAATAATCTTTGAGATCAAATAAGTAGATTCACCTACGTAATTGAATTTATACAAAAAAAATGGATACATTTCTTCTCAAGACTGTACACTATGCTATTTGAAACAACTGGGGTCATTTCTACTTATCATATGGGAGGTGTCCATTAGTAAGAGGTTTCTTGTCCAATACTTTACTAAAACTGTTTGGAAACATCTGGTTTGAAGATTGACTGTGCTCCAGAATTTTATGTATGACTTCTTTTCTTATAGTTACTTTTTCTTATTCACTTTAAATAGTTCTGCTGGAATATTATGGTTTTATCGTGGAATTCGGAGAAAGGGTATGTATTGAAAGTTGAAGGTGCTTGCATTTCTTACATAACCAGCGCAAATGATGATGTTTTGGCCTGAGGTTGCATGCAATTGAAGGAAACAACAGTATCAGAGTGCAATGCCCTTGATAAGGCCTCGTAATCAAATTATTCATCAGTGGATTTCCACCTCATCTGAAGAGAAGTAGTCATTAAAGCAAATCTCATTGTGTACCTGTCACACATAGTTTTATCATAAAAATTTACAATGCAGTACGTGACAACATTTACACATCGCTAAGGCTTGGCCAAAAATCTCCTGTGACACTGTGACACATAGTAGGGGAATTTTTACGTCACAGTTTTGACAAGCAGATCTTTTCTTCTGCACGCACAAAGACTCAACTGTGCTCATAATGGACTGAAAGATCAGCTGCTCACATGTCAGCTCCAAGACTTGTGCAAAAAGTACCAATGCTGCAGACAGTAGCCTAGGGTGGATGTGAGCAATGCAGCAAAGGTGGGCTTCCAGGTTGCAGGTGAAAATAGGCCCCAGATGTACCAGGACTCTGGCCGTGCTGTGCCAGTGCAGCAGGCGTTTTCTGCACCCTGGACTCAGTTTGCAGGGAAGTGATTATAACTCAGATTGTGGATTTTAGGCGGCAAAGAGCCTCTGTCTCTAGACTTTCTAAAATATTAACACTTGGGACTTAGTTTTATTTATATCTTTTGTCTTCATATAGACTTTCCCAACACGCAACTCAGACCACACAAAAAAGTACACGCACACAATCACACACACATACACACACTCCAGATCATTAGACTAAACTGTGCCCGGCCTCAGAGTTAATGTTTAGACGCACTACGCCCGCTGAGATATACGCAGCATGCTGCAGGGACGCTGGGCTGAAGGTCAGCCCTACATGTGCTGTTTGATCTTTTCCAGCCAACAGCGAGCCAAATGACATGGATTTAAGAAGCCGGGGGGGGGGGGGGGGGGGGGGTGAGCAAGGCAGCATAGTCTTCACAAGCTGTGATCGACCTACCTGACACAAGGTTTTTTACATATAAGAGTCACAATCACCTCAGGAGAACTAGGTCGATGAGCGAGCAAGGAGAGCCAGTTCAACACAGTGGGATGTGACCAAAAGAGAGGAGTAATCAGGATGTTTGTTTAATGGCAGTCTGTCCAATAAAGTCCAATAAAGAAATAAAGTCACCATTATGGTTATAAAGACACAGTATCGACTAAATGGACAACAGCTCTACATTGTTTTCCATCAGATTCTTAGCATGGTGTTCCAGCTTTAGGACATTTTTTCACTTAGCTAAAAAAAACAGTTAAGATGTTAATTTTTCTTAATATCCACAAAAGCTGATTATCCAATAACTTCACTGTGGAACCTTTTGTATGTTAGTTTATCATAAAAAAATATGTATAAGCGTCTTTCTTCAAACAAAATGGTATTTTCTTTTGTTCAACAATATGTCTTGAAAGTTTTTTTTTTCCACTACAGCCCTGACTGTCAATTTAAGGTCAATCAAGTTTCTGTGAAAAATGTTAAAACTGTGATGGACGTTAACATCAACAAGACTTGCTGTGATGCTTTTAGCTAAATCATTTTATGTCTACACAGTAACATGCTAGCAGATGCTAGTTAGCACTTAACATAAAGTGAAGCTCAATCTCAGTTTTTAAGTTGTTTAATATACCACAAAAATATTAAACAGACCACATTTCAGTCTCATGGTCGTAAAAGAAGTATTAATAGTATGACTAATCACCTGCAAACAACAAATCTATCTGTATTCAATTTAAGCTTGAATTGCTAAAAGTAACTGGTTTAGCAGAAGTTACTGTAGTGGTTGCTAGGTCAGCACCCTAACCCAAAAACAAAATAATTATGTTTTGCAGGTAAACCTTTGACTAATAGACATAAATGACGACCTCATGGTTAAGCAAATGCCATTCACTATCCGCAAAGGACCTCTTTCTGAACAAAATATAAGCAAGCTAGCATCGCTAGAAGTCCGCCACTGTGCTTAAAGCAGAACTAAAGCTTAAGCCTCTGCTAAAGGAGCAGAGATCCAACCATGGCTATTTCATGTGTTTCAATGAAGTTATCATTGACAAAGCGTGACCTCATCTTCAGGTCACCTTTAGTTAGATACAGACACAGTTAATCGCAGTCCAACTGTACAAACCAGTGACCGATTGACAGACAGGAATGGGAGAAGGCTCCACTGACAGACAAGCTGAGAGAGAAGAGATGACAATCATAACTGTTGTTAAGCAAAATAAATCCAGCTGCATTAAAAAGAAAAACGCTGATAGACATGTACAAAAATAGCCCAGAAAACCATGCACATGTATATTCATGGACTAGACTGAAGGTTATGAGAAGCATTGTTGACCGTTCACGTATCCATTACCATTGGCAACCCCCCACTCATGACTCCTCTGTATGAACTAATATTGTCGGTCAGTGTTTCTAAATCAACATGCTTTGTTTAATAATGTTACTTCAGCCAAAATTAGGCTAGATACATTATAAACAGCATCTCAAATCAAATGACATCAAGTAACCTACCAAATTGTTGCTGTGCGAATGTGTATCAAATAACTGCTGGAAATCTTTCTATCAGTGTGACCCGTACCACATGGACTCACACACACATGCATACCGGTGAAACACACTTGCCAAAGAACTCCACCTGCTCTTTCCAGTCCCTTTCCAGCCATTCTCCTTGCTGCCGATTGGAGCCAAATCCTGCTGCTGTGTTGGCTGTGCTCTGCGCCAGCCACTGAAAGGGAAGATGAGGTTTTGTTCCTCTGCCCAGAAAGGGTTTTGGGATGTGACACAGAAACCTCAGACAGGGAATACTGAGGAACAGCAGAATACAGTGCGGGAAAGGGGTGACCACACACAAATCACACAGATGTACAGTACGTCTGCACCAAGGTAAATGTGGTCACAGTTACCCGTGGGAGCAGGGATAGAGAGGATTTGTTTGTACAGGAGATGAAAGAGTGAAATTCTGAGAAAGGAGGGAGGAAATGAGACCAAAGTGAGTGTTTGAATGTCTGTGCAAAGTCAATGGGAAAAATGAGACCATGACAGAGTGTATGTGTGGTCAAAGTGTCTGTCTAAGAGAGAGAGAGAGAGAGAGAGAGAGAGAGAGAGAGAGAGAGAGAGAGAGAGAGAGAGAGAGAGAGAGAGAGAGCAGAGCTGGCTGCAGTCTCTGACTTTGACCCACACAGGGTGCCAGTAAGCAGGCAGCTGACAGCTTGGCCTGGTGCCACGCGAACCCAACGCCTCGGCAACGTGCAGCCTTCCTCGTACACAGCAGCGTCGTGGAAACTGTTACCAGGCGCGTCTGGTATACTGAGTGCAACAGCAACCACTGCTGGACGGATCCAGACATTCATTCATAAAACTCACAACCACAGGCTTATATGACATGGCATTTGTGGTTGCAGACACCACCAGTTAAAAACAGTAAGAGGAGATTGATTAATCTTGAACTGAATACATTCACAGCTGCAGACATGACATGCTTTTGCCATCATGAACCCATAGTTTCCGATTAGTCAACATGTCTTGCTAAAAGAACAGCAGATCATGCATCCTCTCTTCAGCTGAAATAACAGCATCCCCATAAAGACAGCAGGACATCCACTGGTGTAAAAATCTATAGGACAGAACAGGACAGAACAACCACTTCCAGACAGCTACAGTTCGAAACTAATTCAAATTAATTCAGGAGTTCATTTTAGGTAAAGGAGAGATCTGACAGCACAAGGTCTTTTGCTTTATGATTCACAGAGTCCACCGGTTGAGAAAAGAGTAAAACATAGACATTGTGTCCAGTGGCAGGAAATCTCCCTGCATTCATGTGTTCATTTAAACTGAGTGTTAGAAAGTTGTTTTTTTCCGGTTTGAAGTATTGTTGAGCTTCTTGGATACTATTGAACATTGTAAAGATAACACTGAATGATATGTTGCTCATTACTTGTTTGGATCAGTCTATGTGTACAATAATGAACGTAACTAGTATTAAACAAGACATGAGCAAAATTGTTATGCAATAAGTAAATCCATACTTGTTTTTTCCCTTACCATCCATGCAACATTTACTTTAGTCCTTCTTTTCTGGGCGATGTGGTGTCAGTTCTGTCAGCTCAGCAAGTCTGGCGCCAAAAGTTTTTTTCGCAGACTTAACGAGTTAATGAGGGAGCCATGGTGTAAACTTTCAAAATCTTGAACTCATTTTTCCTGATAATTCCAACACCACATAAATGCAAGGTGTCTCTGGCATTTTAGAGTGTGAGAGAAAGATGTTACAGTTGGAAATTTCCACTGATGGGAAACTACCGGCTCACTGCACACCATGCTTGTATGTGGTCTAGGAATAATGAAAATGCCCCGAAGATGGAACAACGACTTGGAAAGTCTGAAAACTATAGCTTTCAGTCATAAAGCACATTGACATGGGCAAACAAAATGTATTCTATTTTTTTGCACACCTAATTTTTTTTGTTAGTGTTCATGTAGTTATCAATCAATCTTAATTTCTATAGCTCCAGTAAATAAAACAATGTTATCTCAAGACACATTACAAAAGGTCTAGACTTTACTCTTTGTTATAGTACAAAGACCCAATATTAATCCATTATGAGCACAGCACTTTTAGCAAAGTTACAAAGGCAACAAAATATTTTGTTTTAAGAGGCATAAACCTCAACCAGAACCAGACTCACAGTGAAGAGCCATCTGCTGAAACTGTGTTAAGCTTGGGAGGTGGGATAGAGGGAGATCCAGAAAGAATGAGAAGGATAAAGACAAACAGAGCAATGAGAACAACAACAACAATAACACCACCAACAACAACAACAATGAGGAAGATAGATTTATAGCTACAATGTCAGTAATAATAGTAATGTATATGTGTAGTTTTAGCAGTAACAGCTTAGTATGATAGTAGAGTATTAGTCTAATATCAATATTAACAACTTTAGTGATGATGTAACTGATTATGTTTAACATAGAGGTCGAAGCTGAGCAGCTATTAGATTCACTTAAAATAATATATGAAAGGCTGTTATTAGTAGGCCTAGTTGTGGCATTTAATTGTTTGTGAAAAAGGTAGAATACAAATGACGATACCTTTGCAACAGATACAGCAATCTTAAAGCTACTGTGAGGAACTTTTGGTTTGTGTTGATTTTGGCGCCCTCCTGTGGACAAAGCAGTGTATCTTGATCTTGTCCTGTACTGTACAAGCCCAAGTGTTTTCTGGCAAAATATCTCAACCTGCTTCCTTTCAACCGTTAAGGATATTACTAAACGTGAATCTTTAATGTCTAAAATGTAAAAAAACAAAAGGGGGTTTTACAATAGAAGTGGTGAGACATAAATAACATAATAGGAATCGTTCTTGTTGCTTTGTGGGTGTAGAGTCATCAGCATTCATTTCAGCCTGTTTCATAACCAGTTAAAAGCCCTTCACACGCAACTCACACTCTTCTACTTTGGATTAATCCTTTCAGTGGTGATGTCATCAGTCAGCAGACAGGAGACAACGGAGGGAGTGATGACGTCAGGATGAGCAGACAAGACACAGTGACGATGTCTGTCTGTGTCTGTGTGTGCAAGGGATTTTCAGAACCAGTGATGTAAATATTAGACATTAAGGATGACACTAAGTGTCACATTTATATTTCTGTGACATCACTTTGGGGATTTTGAGTATGTCTGACCTCCTTTGAGACCATGCATGTAGTCTGACCTATATGCAAAGTCCTGTTAGCATCTTACCAACCCCAGTGCAGCAAAGACTTTTCCTTCCCCCTTTCATACGTGGTGGATTTCAGAGGCGCGAGGCAGAGAGTGTGACCAGCAGCGTGACAACAATGTGTGTGTTGGTGTTGTGGGGGGGGGGGGGGTACAAAGACATAAGTGGCAACTGCGTCCCTCTGCAGCTGTGGGGCTACGTGAGCATCAGCAGGAACACTCTTGCTCGTCGTCTCTCCCCCCTCCCATACTTGTTCATCCCTCACACTACACAATTCCTTTGCTCATTTCCCAATTCTAATAGACTTTTGACAGCCAACACACCCCCCCACCCCCCCACCACCACCACCACCACCACCACGCCATTCCTCTTTTGACAAAATCCTTGCACTGTTCTCTTTCTATCATAACTCCCTCACTTCTCTCCTACGTCATGTTCCCAAGAGGCGAGGACCTTGACAGTGAGATGTGTGGTGTTTGGGCAGCCAACAGATATCTGAGATTACTGAAAGGGAACAAAAGAAAGATCCTCTTTCCCACACACACACACACACTCACAGTCGATCTGGCCTTAAATGATCTACAAGGAATTAGTGTCTTTGTGTGTGCATGTGTGTGTGTGTCCTATGCAAAGCATGTTTACCTGAGTCATACGTATGCACATGCAATAGCATGTGACTCCTCCAGTGTGAGACTGTGCAAACTCATAGTTTAAAGGCCAATGTCAAAGGTGATACTTGGCACATGAATAACTAGACTCATACAAGGAGGAGGAGGAGAGAAGAGGAGGCAGGAATGAAGATGAGGAGACAGAATGAATACAATGAAGAATTACAGTATAATCTGATGGATACAGATGAGAAGAAAGAAATGAAGGTCAAATAAGTATAAAAACAGTTTGTACATTGTTGTGCGATAGGAGGCTGAATCATAACAAAGAGATAAGTGACTGAGTCAAATCGGCTGACCGTCCTTGTGCTCTTCAGCAGGTGCTTTATTTGGCAGCTGATGTTCCTGATGTACAGTGCACGCAGGCTGAAGAGCAGCACTGACCTCTGCTGGCTCAAAAGGGATGTATTAATTTGAGTATTCAAGACTGAAGTTACTCTATATACAAAATGATTGCGTATCTTTTACTATCTTTAACTGTATGTCACTAAAATATATCAAAAGGTATTGGTTTTCTTTCCACAGATCTACAATAAATTGGTTGATGGCAATCAAATACCAATTTAACTTAAAAATATGGCAGTACAGTTTCAGGATTAAAGTATTGTATTTTTCAAAGTATATGATATATGTGCATTTGAAAAAGTATGTCAAAGTGTCCATTAAAGAATTCAAACATACGTAAAACCACAAGATGAGACTTAGTAATATGGAGGTGAAAACATAAAAGAAAAAGGCTGCCTCAAACATTTTCAAAATAAACTAACCAGAAAAGCTACTAGGCTGAACTCAGAACCTTGTATGCCACAAACTTTCATAAAAACTGATGACAGTGCAAAACCAAAGAGCTCTAATGTTCACTATGCCCACTTGTTTGTGTCTCAGCTGTCTCATAACTAGACTCAACAAGATCCTCACATGTTTGTGGGCCTTGGTTAGCAGGATTTTGGGTTCAGGCCTCAGAACTTTAAAATGCCTAAGTCCATAGAAGCAAACATATAATCAATGAGAGCCTGACTAAATAATTCAGAACATAACAAAACACAATGATGGCACAAAAAGTCAAATGTTTGATTTATTTCAGGCAATAACACATTCACTGAACAATGTCAAATAAAGGCTTTTCATTTCATACACACATTCATACGAATTATCCTGAGCAATACAACATCCAGATGTTGACAGACTTAAGCCTTATGCCTAAACAAAGCACACTTTCCAAGAAAACACAATTGAAAATCAGCCTCTTAGAAAAGCTTAAGTCTATCCTGCTTCTGTAGACAAAAAGGAGGAGCAGCTTTCCAGGTTTGTGACCAGGTTTGATGTTACAATCAATGATCAGTGTTCAAGACACAATTACTAAAATCATTTCTCTCATCCCAGTGAGATCAAGTTTGTTTTGTTTCAGACACTCTCACATGAAAAATTTCAGACATGTGAAATAGAAGCAAAATGTACGTCCCTGAGCTAAAAAGAGGATTCATGATGTGTGCTGCGTTTTATACAACAACATTTAGAACTTTTCATTGGCACTTCATTGTGAAAAAGAGAAGTAAAGTCCTTCTAGCACCGGACAATGTTCATGTGACACTTAATCAAGAGCCACAGCAGTGTGTCACAAACTATGATGTGATTTTCAATGAAAAAAAGGTCAATCATGGAGCGGTCAGAGGAAGACACGAGGGATGGCGTTTTCATCACCAGTGTAGACTGAATCCTGGACGTTTCCACCTCTATAGAACTGTAGGCGGTTCAGTTTGCTAGGTGCAGAGACGTACCACATGACCACACCTGTTGGGTTCACTGACACCACAAAGTTAGTGGAGTCTTTCAGGATCATGGTCTTGTCAGTGAAGACATCGTAGATCTAAGGGAAAGTAAAAGAGCAAGAGTGAGTCATTCCTCTGTCAAACTCTTATGGATGTAGTTTCAAACAGATGGGATTAAAGCATCTGCCTGTGTCTATTTTGTTGCCCCTGGCTGACAATGAGGTACATCTTATGTCTGCTGAACTTATCCTGTACATGCACGAGTAGTGCTGTCTGACAAATAATCTCAAACTTCTTCTTTTCCACAGTTAAAAGTAACAGTCAGTGTGAATCATCTCTGTACCAAATGTACAAGAACAGCTGTTTTTAGAACATTCTCTAACACCTACCCACTGGTTGTGCTAACAGACATCATAGATAACTGTTGCTGAAAGCCCTGTTTGCTACAGAAGGCCGTGAAGAAGCATCACTGTTCATTTCAGTCTGTATTGGAATCAGCTAAAAACTCTTAACAGGAGCTTCAACTGTCTGTCTGTCCAGTAGATCAGAACTGCAGTGCGACAAATCAATGCAGAACACAGATAATAAAAGACAGACATGATTATTATATGTTTGGTTGAAATCATGTTTTAAGGAGGGATCTTAAGTAAACACACAGTTACCTTCTTATTTTAAAGTAGCTGTGGTTATGAGATTAAATGAGAAAAAAACATGAGGAATTTTAGAAGTTCAAATAGGATTTGCGAATATCAGAAGAATCCCTGTAATAATATGGTTAATACAATGATAAATATTGATAATTACAAACAGTAACAAAGTTCGTACAGTCGTGTAATAAAGTGTAAAGCACTATGGTAAAAGAGGGTTCAGCTGCTGAACGAACGATGGGTCATCATCACAATACAGAATTTCTGGTTTATCAATGTATTTAACAGCCAAGAAGGCAGACGGCTTTTAATTCTCAACACAAATATATAGTTTAATATGCATCTATATTCGACTGACAGGTGCTATTCTGGGTCCGTTTCACATGAGCTTATATGTTGTTCCAGGTTTTCTATCTTGTTAAAAAAAATTATTCTTAAAGACACTGAACAGTTTTCAGTTATCTATGTGACGTTTAACAATCCTGAAACTATGACTGCCTTGAAGACTATAGAGTACTCACTTTGTAACTGCCGGTGGTGTAGTTGAGTTTGCTTAGGGAGGTTTGGTAGCGGTAAGGCATATCAGTACGACGACTGAAGAATACCAAAGCGCTGGCATCGCTCGACAGGGGGCGCCAGAACACTTCAATGTCACTCTTCTCCTGGGGAAGAGAAACATTCAGGGTGTGAATAATGGCATACGAGTAAGAAACACTTTGCCAACAGGCAAGACAGTATCCATTTAAAAAGTGTTACCTTTACAATGCGTCTGCCCTGGATGCCCATGGGGTCCTGGTTGATGCTGATAACCATTTTGTTCTGCAAAATGCTGCGTGCTTCGCTGCTGATGGTGCGCAGATCGTTGGACATGAAGAGAGGAGCCGCCATGATCGCCCACAGTGCCATCTGAGAGCGAGACTGGTCCTTGCTGAGGCCAAAGTCACCGATGACCAGCTGTGGAGGTTGAAGATAAATAAAGGAATATAGTATGATTTAATATCAGTAGCTTTTCTTTTATTAGCTCCTGCACCGGATAATGTGCATGCATTATGTTTTTGTTAATCATTTATAATCATAATCATCATTATGTTAAGTTCCAATCAAGAAAATTAAGCCTTTCTTTTTACCCACATTATTGAAAGACCAAATGTTTAAAGGCAAGTGCAGGGCCTTTCAAAACCTTGTCATTTCATGAACTTCATTGTCTCATGTATTAACTGTGCAGGCATATTTTCCTTCTCTGGCCCCTGATACCTACCATATCAGGGTCATTCCACCTTCCAGGTCCTGCTGCAGGTATCAGGACATCCTGGTTCCTAAAGAACCATTCGATAATGTTCAGCACACTGTCCCAAGAGTCCTGGATGTCGCCATAGTTACGCCACAGGTTGCAGATCTCGCCCAGCTGAGTGTAGTTTACCTGAGAGCATAAACAAGAAAAGACAAGTTGACATGTAAATAGTGGATTTAAAGTGGTAAAACATATCCTGATCCATTTAAAAGTCTAATTTCACAATTATTTTTTTATTCAATGAAAGAAATTTGTAAGAAAGACGGAATCTATAAACCACTTCCTGTTTATACCATAGGTGGCAGCCCCCCCTGGTAGGCCGGCCAACTGCAGGAGTAGCCAATAGGACGGCCTGTGGCATTTAAAGCCTTTGACATGAGAGGGTAACCTAAACAGGAGAGGAACAAGATCAGTAAAACAAGATCAAAGAACAAAATTCCAACACACAGAATATTCTCTTGTCCTCACCTTTCTCTTGCTCAGTGGCGTTAGAATAACAGCCGTCAAATTTAAACATATCCACCTCCCAGTCTGCAAAGGTCTGAGCATCGGTTTCAATCTTGTCCAGCGTGGTGCCAGGGTAACCCCCACAGGTGTGTGTGCCCATGTCCCCATAGATCCCCAGCTTAAGACCTCTGTCGTGCAAGTAGCGAGACAGTTTAGGGATGCCTCCTGGAAACCTGAGGATGATGGAGAGAAGAAATGTAACATTATACCAGAGTGCACATTAAACCAAGAGGGACTCTAAACGGGTCCAGTGAAAATCCACTTGTTCTGTTATTTGTGGTCAGATAAGGGTTTGCCTCGATTTCATCAACACATTTCCACCTCGTGATGAGTTCAAGCTGATGCTGCATTTTAAGAGTAAACAATGGACCAGCGAAGTTACTGACTCTGTATTTCTTTAGTCATATGACTGTATGACAGTCACATTCCAAACACCTTGTTTAACAGTTTTATTGACCATCAAGCTATGAAAGTTACAGCTCAGTGTTTCAGTGAGGAACAGACACTTCTGTTTATGTGTGAGTGGGTGTGTGTCTTTCTCTGTCAGCACTTACTATAGACAGTAGTGTACCCAATCAACACAAACATTCAGTATATACTGCACTTTTACCTTTTAGGGTCAGCCTGCAGCCGGCCGTTTTCATCTCTTTCCATGGAGGACCAGCAGTCGTCGATGTTCACGTAGACGTAACCGAGTTCCCTCCAGCCGTCTTCTGAGAGTCTGTCAGCCATGTCAATGAACAGATTCTCACTGGAAAAAGACAGAAAAGTCTCATGAGGAGGTGATATAAATAAATATGAAATGATATGCATGATGGCCATCTGATGGATGCAAGTCAAAGGCTTCAGTTGAATTAATCTATTAGCCTGAAGAGTTTTCAAAATGAGTTCGTCGGTTATTTCACCAGAAGTATTTCAATTACAGCCAAAGTTTGCGGAAGGGGACAACAACCTTGAAATGTTCCTTGCTGCAGTGACATTTTTATAGCAAATGAAACAACATTTCCTAAACAACAACACTATGAGGCAAGAGTGAACCTGATCAGTACAGCTGCAGGTAAAACAGCTATTAAATGAGCTAAGTATGCTATAAAGCTTCTTATAGCTGAGAAGATTGTTGTAATAATTCTCTGTAGATTAATTTCAGGACCGATACCTTTCAACGTTGTTGTAAGAATATTAATCAAAGCTGCTTTAAAGCTCCTGAGGACATTTCCTCTTGTGTTGATTTTGGCACCCCCCTGAGGACAGATAAGGACATGTTCTTTGCTGAAATTGTCCTGTAAATGTTTAAGTAGGGTTGTTTTTAACAAAAACAATCTCACCTGCTTCCTTTTAAGAGTCAAACACATTACTAGTCATGAATTATTGCTGTTGAAAATGTAAAGAAGGCTGAAGTCTGTAGCGTGACACCTACCCCTCGGCAGTGATTATGAGCATGGAAAATGATTATACAGAAATAATCAATCTTCTCACTGGTGGTCTGGCTTTCTTTTATAGGTCATGAAGCGGCATCTGCATTTATGTCAGTTAATTTAATAACCAGTTTAAAAAAACTTCATAGGAGCTTTAACAAACTGTATTAATGTCACTGTGGCGTTGAATTATAAGAGCATCTACGTTGTAAATACATTTTTTAATTTGCCCATTGACGTTATTCATTCAACAGGGTATGAACACAAACAGGTCTGGTTGTCAGATCTCCACACCTTTAACAACACCAAGACAATGTGTTTGTCATCCATCAACACACCAGAGCGTTACTCTTGAGCCATGCGTCTGATTGGATGATACTAATATTTGCCCACATCCTTTACTTACCTAAAGGTTATATCTCACAAAGCTGATTCAGACACCAAAATGGAAGAGTTGTGCATTTTTTAAAGATCTCTTTTTTTCCTCTTTTGACCTCACATGAAGGGAAAGTTCAGAGCATGTCTGTATGCTAAAAGTTGGTGACACTGTGACATGTACCAACATAATGCCCATGCAATTTACTGTGTACAGTATTTTAATGATATGTCATTCAAATTCACTCCAAGGTGAGACAATATTTATTTTAGAGTCCCCCCGCTTTTGAGAGAAGATTAAGCTACATTTCCGTGTGTGGTATTCATAGGATGTTCACTTGCCTGATGCAGTTCTTGGGGTCATTTTTACAGTCGATGTCGCAGCGGAATCGTTCCCATGCCAACCAGCCCATGGGAGGGGTCCTCATCACTCCATTGTCGAGGGCAAAGGTGGCCGCAGAAAGCACTGATGCCAATAAAAACACTGCCAAATGCATTTCTGCAAAGACAAAACGATGAATCAGATGTTGTCGTTGTATAGTGGCTCAGCAATGTGTTCTCAGTGTGCACGAGGTGTGACACTGCCATCGGTTACATTTTAGTGCCACATGCCAGGAGTCTGTCTGTTACAAAACTCCACCACCTGAGTCTCACCTGACTGGGTGTGACTGTCTCAGAGAGATAGACACAACCTGCCAGGTGACTTCTCCCATCCAACACCCACAATCAGCTGACTTAACGAACATTCAAAACGTATTAAAAGGGCAAAACTTCCCTAAAACATGTCAGAAAAAGTAGAAATAAGCATGAATGCACAAAAAAGGATACAACTCACATTATCTTCATTTGATTCTTTTACTTTTCTGTTTCTACCTATCTTAAAAACTGTACCTTTTTTTTCCAAGAAGTATTTAGTAATTAGTAATTAATAAAAAATAAAAAACTACAAATAGATGCACGTGGATTTCATGAATCTGTTTAAACAGTCAGTGTTTGCTCGCTCAGCTTCATACACTTACTATCTTGCAGTCAAACTTACTAAAAAGCAGAGACCAGCAGCCGGTCGAGGGGATGCAGTCGAAGATGTATGAAGTCTGCTCACAGTCCGGCTCTCTCCTTCTATCTTCACTCCCCTCAGACCTTCAAATAACTCGTAAAAAGCGACTTAAACTTCTCGTCAGCAGTCAGGAAGGGAAGCCACGGTCACGTGACACGGCGCTTCGTCAGCTGACCATGAAGCAGGAAGCTGGAGGGGGGGAAAGTTTTTAAGTTCCTTTCCTCTTTTATGTCACTGCAGCTAAGGTAGCAAGTGAAGTATTAATTTAAGGGTTTTACAACAATACACCAACTCATCTGCTAGTAATGCTTATATCTTGTCAGTTAATACTCTTGGAAGGGTTGACTGAAGGGTTTTTGTAAAGACTACAAAAATGCAGGGTACAAATAAGTGTATGCAATTTGATGTAGAGTATGTGGCAGTTCTGAATTTACCACCGCAATCCACACAAAAAAATCTTATGATGGTTCTTGTGATGGTTGGGTTATATATGTCTGGTTGTGTATCGTGCACTTTGGGTTCTTTTCTGTTGAATTGTATTTAATTATTCTTAGTATTTTGCATCTGTTATATTCTTATTGTTGTTAATGTTCTTCTGTGTTTGGTTTAGTTTGCTTTGTTCTTGCTGTTTGTCAAAGCACTTTGTAAACCTGTGTTTTTAAAAGGTGCTATATAAATAAAGTTATTATTATTATTATTATTATTATTATTATTTAAAGAATAACTGGGATTTAGGTAACTCCTACAGAACAAATGTCGTTGTGGACATAAGATTTAGTGGAGGAACTGGGTTAACAACATCCTGAAACTATACAGCACATTCAGTTCATACCTCTGTGTGAACTGAATGCAGTTCACTAACATCATTCAAAGTAATGGATCTTTATTGCCATGTTTAAGGTTATGGTCTTCACAGTAAAACATCCATAGGAGTTATACAACGTGTAATAAGTGATAAAAGTGGAGCAGGAGTGTGGAGGTTGCCACTTTGTTTTGACATGAATAATGGGCAGGGTACAAGAAAAAAACAAAGCCCTGTTATACAAATGTTGGAAGCTTTAATCTGTTTGTCTGGACTTCTAATCCATCTAAATGATATTGTGTCTGGAAGCGGTTAAAACTCATAAATAGTTGGAAGGTGTTCAGAAGTCACATCACAAAACTGCATTTTTTTTTTTTTTTTTAAGGGATCACATTTCGAATGAGTAGGTCAAGAATCCTTTTGATCCTCGAGCATCAAGCCGAGTTCAGCGGAGTCCAACAGGTGATGCACAAAAAAAAAAGCGAAAGTGTTTATAAACCATTGAAAACAATGTAACATGTCTTTATCGTCACTTGTTCTCATTAACATTCAAAAAGCTCAAATTTAAAACTAGAACATGTTTAATAAATATATTAGATCTGGTTCCAAGTTGACAGTTTGCAAAGATGATGATTTTATAGACTATAGTGACAATGGTGTTATTGTTTTTACTGATGCAGATTTATATCAACCCTTCAAGTCAAGTTACCATACTGACAAACACTAATGAAGTGTTTCTTGATTTGTTCCACCCCCTGGGGTCAAAAGTGACATCAAACAGGAAGAGGTGGAGCCTCTGAGCTTGACGCACAGCAGAAGCCACCAGGAGCCATGACAGAAACAAGCCAGGGTAAGGATATGTAAGAAATAACAGCAATAAAATCAGTAACTGTATTTTTTTTTTTTACATTGCATCAGATAACCATGCAGCTGCTTTAATGTGTTTGACAGAGAGTCCAGAATTAATGTCTGAAGAGGATCTTTAAGCTGCAGCCTTATTACAGAGTTGCTTTTGTGATTCCTAAAATGACTATTGGTAGAATAAGAAACGTTTTATGCAGAGAAAAAAAAACATGTATTCACTGAAGCGTGTAGGTAGTGAGATGGTCTGCTGAAATGTTTGTTTTTATGTCGTATTACAGACAGACTTCCTGGTTTTAAGTTTCAGCATGGACACACTCAAGTGCTTTCACTTTCCTCTTAAAGTGACAGGCGCAGTCAATAACACTCGAAGAGCAGCTCATTCATTTAGGAGGAAGAAGTATACAGAAACTGTACTCCGTTGAAAGTAGCTATACCACAGCACAAAAAGTAAATTGATACAAGTAAGAATTCTCAAAAGTTCAGATTTATTATGTAAATATACTTCATGTACCAGATGTGAAAGAACTACAAGTGAAATCATTTGGTGCTGTATAATAATGTAAACATTATAATATATAAAGTGTATATACTGTATATCATTTTGAGTACATTATATAGTTATGGGAAGTTTGATCCAAAACAAGATTCATTTTATCATTAATCATGTATTATTTTGGTAAATCTTTTATGTGCAAAAAACTAAACTACACTATTTCATAGCTGTCCAATACATTTGATAAAGTGAAAAATAGATTTTCTGCCAACTCCCTTTTTATAATATTAACAAGAATATTAACAATAATAATAATGTACTTTTGAATGTATGTGCATTTTGTTTTTGGTAAATTTACTTATTTTCTTTCAACCAGTGGTGAAAATTAATTAAGTGCATTTTCTCAATACCTATATTCTCCTGTGTTTGCCCTCCCAGGTGTTTCTGCTACATTAAAGACAATCCTCCAGAGTGCAGCAGCAGGTTTTGCTTTTGGAGAAGCTGCTCTATTTGCAGTAGAGCCCACATTGATTGAAGATGACGTCCTGCTGTCGGCTGCCACTCTGGCTGCAGGACGAGCTGGGTCCACAGGTGTTGGGGTGGTGACGGCGTGCCTCGTTTTCACCTCTGTGCTCATTTCTCTGGGCAGCGGTTTCCTCCTCACTGCCATGGGGATGAAGCTGTGGAATAATGGGGGATTGAGAAGGCCCTGGTTCGTGGAGGTCACAATGGGAGTTTTCATCTCGCTGGGTGCTGTTGGAAGTGGAGTTTTAGCAGGCCTCCTTCCACCATGGATCTACATGTCAGCCCAAGGCATTCTGGTAGTTGTAGTCTACTCATATTCAAACATTAACGACATGACCACTGCCCTGCTAATCATTTTTGCTACTCTCTACCTTAGCATAGTTTATGGCAGAATGGGTGTCATAGCTGGACTTGTCAGCATGGGATTTACCATCTCCCTGCTTTGTGCTCTTCGAAAGGCCCTAATGGATCAGACAACACAAAGACCACGATCTAAAACTGGATGCAAATTTCTGGAGAGGATTTTCTTCTACTCTGTGTTTGTGGGGATCTTGGGGTTTTGTATAGGTTCATGTACAGGTGTAGCAGAAAAGGGGCTCGAAGAAGAGGTGGTTGTAATGCTGGAATCTGTCCTCTGGGTGGCATTTCTATCTGCAGGGCTGCTGGGAGCTGGTCTGGGAACAGTGGCCATGGTGGGACTGGGTCCAGAGATGGCTGGAAAAGTCGCTCTAGGAGCTGCTGTAATATCATCAGTTTCCTTGAGAGTCTTACTGCAAGTTTCTCTAGGGGCCCGAAGTAGCACAGGGGGGATATTAGGAGCTACTACAGCTGCAGGGGTGTCACTCGGAGCTGCGAGTGTTGCAGCAAACCAAGCTTTCGGAACAAGAAATTCAGCTTTGGTAGTTTTAGGTTCAGTTGCTGGCGGTGCAATTCTTGCAATGCGAGGTTTAGCACTTAAATCTTCTATGCTGACGACATCAGAACTTCTAACAATAACAGTTGTTGCAGTGGGGGCCTTTGTACTTGGTGCACCCAAGAGCCCATTCAACACTCAGGTGAAACTACAAAGGGGCCTTCTCACAGGGCCAGAGCTACTTAAAGGAATCGGCATGGAGACGGTCACCGCGGCAGCAGCACCTATTGGAGCCGGGGCACTAGGGGCCGCAGCTCTTGGTACTGCAGCTCTAGGGAAACTGGGAACTATGGGAGTTCTGGTGGCCATACTTTTGGCTTTAGGAAGTACTCTTAGTGGTATGATAGGAAAATCACCAGCAAAGGAAAGTGCACACACAGACTGATTGACAATTTGTCTGAATCTGCATGCTGCTTGTGAGCAGATAAATGTTTTTAATGAGTGTGTTAACTGAGAGGAAGTGTAATAACTTTTTTGAATGAATACTGACAATACATGAAAACCACATTTGTTTTTTGATCAAAATTGACAATTGAGACAAAATGTTGTAACAACCAGTGTTGAATAAAATGAATGATAAATGTGAAATAAGCTTTCCTTTGAATAGTCACTAATATATTCCAATCTTTGTATTTATGTGTAAAATGCTAGAGGAACAAATACATTGTTTTTTTGTTTTTTTCAGAGTTAATAATGATACCCTTTTCATTCCCTCCTCACGCCATCATTTCTGCATTTCCCAAGACATAATTGTCACAGTCAGTTACTTTGGTTTCATCTTAGCAACAGTAACAGAGGACTTGCTGTTTGGAAAGAGGAGGGTGAGTGGGAGGAGAGATGAGCAGAGAACAACATCAGGAGACTGGAGAGCATCTTACAGTAGAGTCATCTGTGCATTAAAGGAAATTATGGATTCATACTTCAAAATAAGATTTCTTCTTTTCTATGTATACTCAGATTACCCTGACTAGTATGGTATGGAAATGGATATACACCTGTTCCTCTGGGTACGGTGGTCTATCATGGCAGCACACAGGACCTCAGCTGCAGGAAAGAAGATGTTGCAAGAAGTTTTTCCTCTAAAACTGCCTGGAGGAAAGAGCAGCTCCAACACTGGGAGATACTCTGAGAATCTAAACTTCTTTTAAGGAAGTTGATGAAATCATAAAATGAAGAAAGGATGAAAACAATTTAAAAATAAGGGCGATTTTTCATGGTCAAAATGTGGATTAGTAATTATAGGAGCATTTTATGTTGGAATTGTTTCCTGTTGTTTGACATGGATGGATTATTGCACATTAATTAAACAATTAGCGTGTCTCCAAAAGTAGCACAAAGATGGGACGCATCACAACTTTTCCATTGGTTTTGTTACTCTGTATAAGCCAGGAATAACAGTATTACTTCAAAAAAGGGTCATTTTAAAATATCAACATGTCTTTGAACCGGGTGCACACCACAGACACGGAGCAGTCTGCGGAGTACTCGGTGGAGTATTCGGCCCAGTTTCCCAGTGACTCCAGCCACGCCGCGCGTCGTGCCCGTGAGGTGACCGTCCTCCAGGCGAGCTGCTGCCGCTGCCTGCCGAGCGCGGTGCGCCTCACTTTCATCCCAGAATCACTGGAGAGGATTTACCAAAACTACTTCCGCCGACAGAGACAAGAAAACCTGCCAATACTGGGGATGTTTGCGGCTCTTTTTAACAGTTTTATCATCATAATGTGCGCGGTGGTGTACACTGGGGACAAGCTGGCGATGGTGGTGGTCGCAGCGGTGGGTCTTGTTGCGGATATAGTTCTCTATGTGCTTTGTCTGCTACAGAAGCTTCCTTCCTCACCTGTGTGGCGCGGAGCAGTGCCGTACATACTGTGGCTGATGATAACCGTCCACGTTTTGTGTTACATGTGTCTGAATTATGAGCGTTTCCCTCAGGGCAGTGACTCTGTGGGCTGGCAGGCGTTTTTCAGCTTCTCCTGCTTCCTGACGCTCCCCCTGAACTTGGTGCCGCTGCTGCTGCTCACCGCGCTCTCCTGCGGGGTCCACACGCTTGTGCTGGGGGTCACTGTGGCTCAGAGGTTTGAGGATAATCTGCAGGGGGCCATGCTAGTGAGACAGGTAAATATGGCCCCATGGTAACAGTGATATTGACAAAGCACCTGTGACTCAGGAAGGAAAGAGGCCCTTCAAATATGTTATTATTTTGTGATGCGTCTTGACCGTTTGGTTGAAACAATGTAAATAGGCAAGATCGAATAGGCTGTTCAGTTGTTATTTATCATTTTAATTAATACATAATGTACTTTTTTTTTTAAATGTTTTAATTTGTGAACTTAAAATATTGGGCCCAATATGATGGTAGTTTTCTTTATAGATGCCACGTGATGCATTTTATGTGAATTATATCATTAAGCAGGTGGCACAAAAGCATTACAGTATACCAGTACACCATGATTCTCCAGAGATGAAATAAAAATAGATTTAAAAAAATGTAGAATTAGGTAAAAAAAAAAAGTAAAAATGTAAATGCTTGATAAAACTTTTTTGTTTTACCTGCACTTTCCAAATTAGTCACTGATTGTATTGTTTTCTTTTCCAACTCTCTGTCTAATCTCAATGTTATAAATTATACTTTGTAATAACTGTGGAGTTAACCTTTATAACCTTCATTTTAATCATCCATCGGAACTGTTCTGGTTTATTATCAGTCTAGTAAAATTGGTTGCTAAACATAGTGGTAAATTCTCCCCCCCCCTGCCTTCAGCTATTTGCCAATGTGATGCTGTACCTGGGCTCAGCCATAGTGGGTGTGATGTCATACTACATGGCGGACAGGAAGTACAGGACAGCTTTTCTGGAGGCCCGTCAGTCACTGGAGGTCAAACTCACACTGGAGGAGCAGAGCACCCAGCAGGTTAGTTAGAGAAACACATAATACACAACCAGACTCTTACTTTGCCCCAGAGAAACAGCACTGTTTCTTATTTTGGGTGAACACACCTGTGTTGTTAAACACCCTGCTTCCTCATTACAGCATGTTTCCTCAGCTCAGGGCTAATAGGATGATTAGAGAGACTTTGTTTTCACCAGCAGAGCCTCCACCAGGGACTAGACTCCATGGTCAGATTCGCTACAACATCATTTTGATTATGCCCCATGTGCTTTTAATTTCATTTTTCTTAATAAATTATATGTAGGTCAAATATTTGGCATGGAAAGTAAAGGTGTAATACAGAAATACAATATTAAGGGACCATTTGTTTGTGCAAAATGTTTTTTTTATTTTCAGTGCAACAAAATTATGAATAAACTGGCAACAATGAAAAGTTTCCTCAACGCCATTTTATTCTATAATAAAGCTAAAATGTATCCCATGCCACGCGGCTCTCAGTATTTTAAATCTATTGCAGATTGCTTTGATAGTTTGATTTAGAGATACCTTTGCTCAGTAAGTCTCCTCCCTTGGTTTCGCTTCTTGGTAAGTTAGTTAGTTAGTTAGTTAAATGAGTGTAAATGACACTTACCAAAAAAACAAGAACACAGAATTTATTTTTAATGCCTGTCATAACTTAACATATTCCTCCATCTGTGGCTCCATGTAGGAGGATCTGTTATTGTCCATCCTTCCCAAACACATTGCTGATGAGATGCTGCAGGGCATGAAGAACCAGGCTGATCAGACAGAGGTGCAGCAGCAACAGTTCAACACCATGTACATGTACCGTCATGAAAACGTCAGGTCAGGGGGCACAAAATAACTTTTTCCTTCGGAGTTTACAAAGATTTTAGATTCTCAACTGTCATACTTTGGTAAATGTGACGGTGAAAACTCTTCACTTCTCGTTTCAGTATCCTGTTTGCTGACATTGTTGGCTTCACCCAGCTGTCCTCAGCCTGCAGCGCTCAGGAGCTCGTCAAGCTGCTTAATGAACTGTTCGCCCGATTCGATAAACTGGCAGCAGTGAGTGTCTGACTCCTCTGTAGTTTCTCCACATGCTTGTTTCTCTTCCTCTTTTGAAACTTATCTTGCACCTTAACTGAAATAAAGTCATACCACCGAAATACCCAAGAATACATATGAGCTAAGTTTCAAAAAAGGAAGCGAAACAAGCATAAAGGAAGTAGAAATTGTAGTGAAAGTAGTCATTTTCAAGCTTAAACATTCACAATTCCTTCTTTCTAACTAATGCAAATGTTTTTCTTTGCTCCTTTCGCTCTAATATATACAATATGTCTTGCTCTGGACTCGTTTTGCAGCAATACCACCAGCTCAGGATTAAGATCCTTGGAGACTGTTACTACTGTATCTGTGGTCTCCCTGACTTCAGAGAGGACCACGCTGCCTGCTCCATAATGATGGGTTTAGCAATGGTAGACGCTATCTCGTAAGTTTTAATCATATCAACGTAACAACTAAAAGAAATGCAAGTTGCAAAACAATAAATACACCCGAAGGATAGCAAATGGTTGAGGGGAAAGGGCAGTGAGGATTTTGATTTTATCACAGTTATTTTGTTATAAATCTGGTGTATACAACAACAAGGACACTGACTGATCCTCTGCTTTTCTTCTGGCTCTAGCTACGTGCGAGAGAAGACAAAAACTGAAGTAGACATGCGTGTAGGCGTTCACACAGGCACCGTGCTGGGAGGAGTGCTCGGGCAGAAGAGGTGGCAGTTTGATGTTTGGTCCACTGACGTCACTGTAGCCAATAAAATGGAATCAGGAGGGATCCCTGGGTAAGATAAAAAAAATATGTATCTGGCTTTTAGGGTAAGCAACCAACTTCTTTCAGGTGTTTTATTTAAAGGGTTTGTGTGTACTACCCAGGAGAGTGCATATTTCCCAGACCACCAAGGACAGTCTGCACGGAGAGTTTGAGCTGGAGCCGGGGGAGGGAGGGGAGAGATGCGAGTACCTGCAGGAGAAAGGCATCGACACATACCTGGTTCTTGTGTCTCAACAGATGACTAACGGGCTCAGTGGAAATGTGAGTGATTTATAATCCATTAAAGTAAATGTATTTTATTACTTTACCTGAGTTTTTCCTCTTCTATTCCTCACTCAGAAACCAGGCACATTGTCCAACAGAAACTCAAATCAGTTGATCAACACTACAGCAACCAATGGGAGCCCAGCCTCACCCGAATCCACGTCCACTGAGTCCAAACACGAGGTGAATTATGATGAATGTCTTTTATCATTTGGTAGCTGTATAAACCTGACTCCAATGTAGCCCATGGACTGGTCTGTCTATAAGTGGTTAAATATGGTTTGAAACAAACTCAATATCGTCTGTACAATTAAATGCAAAGACATTTTTATAATCTCACTGGATTATTTTACCTATAAACTCTTTCTTGTCTCGCTGAAAACCCACAGAGAAAGAAGATGGTCGAGGAACAAGTGATCAACAGACGACTGCAGCAAGAGCTTCAGGAAAGAGAAACTCAGCAAATGTAAGAAAAACTTACGGCTGTGGCTCATTTGGTAGAGTCGGTTGTCTCTTAATCAGAATGTTGGGGGGTTCCATCCCCAGCTCCTGCAGCAGTATGTCCGATGTGTCCTTGGGAAAGACACTTAACCCTGAATTGGTACCACCGCTTCGGCGAATGAATGTGTGTGAGTAGGATCAGTGAATATTGATGGACACTCTGCCGTCAGTGTGTGAATGGATAGGTTTCACATGTGGTTTGAGGTGTTCAGAAGACTAAAAAAAACACTATACAAGCACAAGTCCATTTACCATCCTTTTAACTTGAAAGTCCAAGGCAGGTTTTGCTAATAGGAAAGTCTCGTTTTCCTCTCTCAAGCCCTTTTTAAAGTATTTTTTCCTCTCATGTTAACAGAATGAAGGATAATCAGATCAATCGCGTGTCTCTGCGTTTTGTGGACGGGAAGTTGGAGGACCATTACTCTTCAGAGAAAGAGAAGCGAAGCGGAGCGGCTTTCTGCTGCTGCATCATAGTGCTCTTCTTCATCACGGCAATGGAGGTGTTGATAGACCCAGAGTGAGTTCACATCGCCTATATCTTATTGCATTTAATAGTCCCTTCTAAAGACAAACGCATGTAAAAAAAAAAAAAATCATGCATGAATAAGCCAGCAAATTGATTACATATCGATGTTTTTGTTTTAGGTTGGCAGTGAATTATGTGACTCTGGCAATAGGAGAGTTTTTGTTGCTCATACTCACAGTCTGCTCTCTGGCTGCCATCTTTCCCAGGGTGAGAAAACTAAAGTAGTATCCATATTTGTAGAGATTGTAAATAAATTCATTGTTTTTGCTTTACAACCTTTTTTGGCTGAATACCCTTAACAATAGTAATTTACACTGCTTCTGATACAGAGAGAACAAAATTACTACAACATTTAATATCTAATTTTAATCACATTTCATTTATTGGATAAAAGGTGATTCAGATTCTGAAATTTGCATTTGACTCTGGGATATAGCTGAATAATATTGTTTTGTGTTTTTTTTTTGTCACAGATGTTCTCCAAGAGGTTCGTGTCTTTCTCGTTGTGGATCGATCGCACACGGTGGGCCAGAAACATTTGGGCAATGGCGGCCATCTTTGTTCTTACCATGACTGTGATTGCTGACATGGTTGGTACAAACACACTTTGTTAAAACTCTGATTGCATGCATGTTTGTGTTCCAGGTTGGTCCTATGACTTATATATCCTCTCACTGTATTTGTAATTTCTTAAAACAAGCACAAGATTCATTGTGATATTGCATTGTGATAATTGCTAAATATTACTTCATGATATGTTTTAAGCTAATCCACTCTAAAAGAAAACGAGATACTTTAAGTCAAACATTACTGGGTACTAACTGTCGTATCAAGCAACCCTAGTGTGTGTCTTCCCCTTAGTGAGTTTCCACTTTGTCCTCATCAAACTCTCACTGCCTTTCATGTGTCTGACTACATGCTCCCTGTGGGCTCCATTAGTTGTCTGTCTCGCTGCCTGCAGGCTCATTTGTCTAGACCCCACAGGAGCAGCTTGTTAAACACACTGCTGCATCTACGCCTGACAGGTACACGCAACGCTAAAGTGAACTTCATTTTTTTTATGTCATCGCTGTCATGTAGAGATGACAGTCACACTTGACTTGAATGATAGGGAGAGTTCTGCTATATCTGTTGTAAAGTGCTTATTTTTCATTTTATTTTTTTTAACTCTTTATTTTTTTTATTAAGCAAGAGTCCTTTTTGTACATTGCAGGTCAAATCTACGGCGTATAACCATTTATTTTTGTGTGGTTTACAACAGATTTTACAATGTGAAAAAGTGGAAACACAGGGCGTTGGTAGCCCTGCGGTTAGTGCGCACGCCCCACGTACGGAGGCTATAGTCCTCCAAGCGGGAGGCCTGGGTTTGAATCCGACCTGTGGCTCACATGTCATTCCCCACTCTCCAGCAGATAGCAGTGAAGGGAAAAGTATCAAATTAAGTCTGAGCTATAAACACTGGCTTACATTGACAGAAAACCACTCTTTGTTTCTGATGTTTCTGATGTTGTAGCTGAGCTGTGTTCCTCCGTCCTTCCGAGTCTTCAACAGCTCATCGGGTCCTGTACTGGAGTCATTCAGCGAACGAGGCTGTGCGGAGAACCCAAAGCATTACAGCTTCATGGCTGTGATGTCACTCATTGCCACCGCCATGTTGATTCAGGTCAGCCATCTGATTAAACTGGGCCTCATGGTGCTGGTTGTCACAGCAACTGGAGCTGTTAACATCTACAGCTGGCGGGACATCTATGACCTGTATGACTACATGCACTTTGCCTCATACAGGTCAGAATCTTTATCTGTTACAGTTGTTGGGCCAATACATTAATTAACAATAGAAAGTAGAAGCAGTTTATGCGTGTTATAGTAACTACTCTGTCCATATTTTTGTGTTTCCAGAACATCCATAGTGCCATCCAAATACCTAATGACCATGATGATCATCATCATGATGATTGGCTTCTACTTCTTTGCCCGACACGTGAGTTACTTTTTCAGGCAAACACACAATGTGTCACACTGTGCTGACCCCCAGAGACTTATGAAAAGAAGCGGTTGTAGCCTCTTGGTTTCAAATGTGAAGAAAATGCGGACGTGCCTCATACCTACATTCTTTTTAATGGCAAGCAGGGGGAAAGTGTACTAATTCCAAGATGCCTAATGATTTTATGATATCAAATGTTATCTTGTGCTTGTAGTCTTCTTGACTGTGCATGAGGTTAATGTGAAGTTATAGTCCCATTAAGAATCAAAGTGACAATAAAGAAGTGTAAGCTTTAGGCCCTGGCTACTTATGATTTCAAAGTTACTACCACAAAGACATGCAAGGATAGAAATCTAGTAATATATATCCACTTGTTGAAAATATATTGTTGCTTGTGGACAAAAACGAGACAAGATGTTGATAGCCAAAATGTTGAACTCAAGGGTTATACAAAACAAAGGGTTGATGTCACTCCAGTCAACTTCATATAAAGTCTATGACCCATTGCCTGTCTGCCAAGGCTTTTAAAGTCAGCACCGAAAGAGTAAAATTTTCCTTCTTCCCTTCCAGCTGTTCCTAAATTTCTAAAATGTTGTGTTTTTCCCCAAATAACTAAGTCACCTTCTCTCATAATCTTACTTTTATACGACTTTTATTCCTTCCTTTGTGTGTGAAGTTGGAGCGACAGTCCAGGAAACTGTTCCTGTGGAAGATTGGTGTCCATGACCAGAAGGAGAAGGTGTTCGAGATGAGACGCTGGAACGAAGCTCTGGTGATCAATATGCTGCCAGAGCACGTGGCCAAACACTTCCTGGGATCTAAGAAGAGAGATGAGGTACGTAAGAACATGTGCCAGGTCATTGTATCATTTTAATACATAGGGGCAGTGAGTGCAGAGTTAGAGAAATTCTATGAGTAACAGATTGATTCTGTTGAAAAGCAACGTAATGTACTGTTGTTAATTGCATCTGATGAAGGCCTCTGTGTCTCATCACAATGCTTGGCATATCACTGCCATCTTGTGGTCCATTTCAAAATAGCATATTTGTGCAACTGTGATATAGCTTTTTGTAAAAGAAAACTAATCAATTTCAAATAAAAGCAAGCTAACACCATGTCACTTGTCATTTAAAGGAGCTGTACAGCCAGTCTTACGAAGAAACAGGTGTGATGTTCGCCTCCATTCCCAACTTTTCTGATTTCTACACTGAAGAGAGCATCAACAATGGAGGCCTCGAGTGTCTGAGGATTCTTAATGAGATCATCTCAGACTTTGACAGCGTGCGTACCTGCAGTGGTTGTACAGCTGGTTCTAATTATTGAGATCATGTGTTACAAATGTCCTTAACCTTCATAGATTTTGAATGCCTTTACAGGTCACGTTGGCTAACATATGTCCACTCTCTATGCCAGTTATTAGACAGGGATGAATTTCGCTGGATCACCAAGATTAAGACAATAGGAAGCACCTACATGGCTGCCTCAGGACTCACCCCAGAAAGCAACACCAATGGATACAGCAACCGCAAGGTGTTAACACATCCAATCTTTAAATTATATTCTTCTTTTTTTTTTTAGAGATATACCAATTCATGGTACCATATTATCTTCACTGTCTGTACTGTAAATACTGATGATAGTGAGTGTGAAGTTGTGGTGTTGTTCCATAGCCGGAAGATCAGTCCCTGGTGGAGCGCTGGCAGCACCTGGCAGACCTGGCCAACTTTGCTTTAGCTATGAAAGTCACCCTCAGCAACCTCAACAAACAGTCCTTCAACAACTTCATGCTCCGGATTGGTCAGTGGATGAACTATCATGTGTGTGTTAGCCTGTCCATGTGTGCATTAAAAAGCTGGTTTGTAAATATATTCCCATTGATCTCTTTCAGGTCTTAATAAGGGCGGAGTTCTAGCTGGAGTTATTGGAGCTCGTAAGCCTCACTATGATATCTGGGGCAACACCGTCAATGTGGCAAGCAGAATGGAATCCACTGGAGTGATGGGAAACATCCAGGTAAAATCACACTTAAAAGTAACTGCTGTGTTCTGTTATTATTCCCTTTTGTCCTCAATGTTACGCCATACTCTGCCCTCAGGTGGTGGAAGACTGCTATGACATCTTAAAGGAGTATGGCTTCCGTTTTATTCGAAGAGGTCCCATCTTTGTCAAAGGGAAAGGGGAGCTGCTAACCTTCTTCATGAAAGGAAAAGACAAACCCAGCCGCAAATGTGGTCCAGTGACCACTGCCCTTCCACACCAAGTTGGAGACATTTCTTGACTGTTTGGACTCTTGATGTCCATTCTGCTCAGTTTCTCTCATATGAACAAGCTCTTCACATATCTTTTGATACTCTGTAGCAACGAAATACAAATGGTAGTACAAACACTCAGACAGCTAGTACTATAATGAGCATTACAACTGTAAAATAGCCTTTCTCCCATAGAGGAATTTAAGAACAGAAACAAATTCTATATAGCTGTAAATAATGGTCAGATACTGTTGACTGTCTATCAGAGCTCCTGCATTTTTATCACTTTGGGCTTGATTTATACTATGAGTGCCATGAGAATTAAAAGCACCAAAACAGACTTTAAAAATATTTTTTGTGCAGTTCCTCCTGGGTTCAGGTCTTGTAAAGCCATACAGGTTAATCACACTGTATTTATGTTGTTAATAAAATATATTTGCACTAAATGTTTGCGATTGTCTGTTAAATGAAGATGCAATGTGGGTAGGTTAAGTGGAGTGTTTAAACTGAATGACACAAGTCATCTGAACATGAAGCCAGATACATTACTAAACAGTTTGTTTCCAAGCCCCACCTGTCCACACAGCTGTTATCATTTTTCTTCTTGAACTTAGACTCAGGGTTAAAGCAGGTTTTTTGTATTTATAATGAGAATAACAATGATCTATGCTAAATATCACCACCTAAATCTTGGCATGTTGGAATGCTAATACATTGCTAAAGGCCGAGACATTTTTGCATAAATACAGATAATTTGAATGATGAATTATGTAATTTCAAATATAGTGTTGTTCATTGTATCATTTGTCTGTTCACTTATTTGCACATAAAAACATTAAAAAAAAAAACACATGTTGAGTCTGACAATAAGGGTTCCTGTAGGATAAAATTGCCAAGAAAATTGTCCATTTTTGTAAGCGCTTGTTTTATCATGTAGCTTTTTTCATGTGTGCTTAATTTGACAAATAAATACAGGTAATGTAAAATACATTGACAGGTAATAGAATACAAATAAGAAGGTCTGCTGTTGCTGATGAATCATTGTTTTAAGACTGATGCACGTTTGAATGTAGGAAAATTAAGTAAGGGTGTGAAGATGACAGATGAGAAAATTATTTAAAAACGAATACAATTAATAATAAGACTGGTATGAAAATACATAAATATTTACATTATGGATACGTTGAAGTAGCAATCAGAGTACATTGTAGTGATTGTTATTGCTTCTTTCTACAAGAGTAAAATCAAATTAATAATCTTTGATCCAATCAATAACTACATTGAATTGAATTTCACACGATGATTACATTTTTTAGCAAAATATTTTAACCACTTTCATCGGTAATCCAACGTTCTTGTCAAATTTCCTGAGCCCTTCCAAATTGCACATTTTTACATACTTTTGTCTCTTTAGAATAAAACGGTGCGCTTTTTGCGATTTTGTCCGACTGAATTATGAATGGATTAGTCGAAGTTTAAAAAACTGGACACCTGCGGAAAGTCAATTTGAGTTTCTAACAATAGACTACCAGTCATTTGAAACTGCAATTATATTAAAGATAAGAGCCTGGGGGACATTCAAATGAATTTTAATGTGTTACTGTTAGCAGGTAATTATTATGCTAACTAGGTTCTAATGCGCCACCCACGGATTATAATTCTACCCGGAAGCTTGGTAGTGTAGGAATTTCCGGTTACGTCAGGGCGTCAGGACTCCATTAGAGCTGCAGCTGTTTTGAGAGAAACAACAACAAAAACGGGCTGACTGACAGCGAGTTCACAGTGACAGTCCGCTCTAAGCCCGACAACGAGGCCTCGAATCTGGAAGATTAACCTTAATTTCCCACCCGGAGCTCCGCCGGCTTCTAACCACGGCCGCTCTCGGTGAGGAAACTCTGGCCTCCGCTTCCTCCTCCTCCGACTCGGACACCGGCGGAGCGTCGCCGCCCCCGCGGAAGAAGCACCGAGCCTCGGCGGCGGAGGGAGCAGGAGAGCCCGGGGCTTCAGCAGTTGTAACAGGCCTCTCTGGAGTCGTCCCAGGACTTGCCACCTCCTCTCCGCTCTCTCAAGCCACCTCGACCATCCACTTTAACCGAAGTGCAGTCAACAACCTCAGCAGCAGCATGCAGGCAAACGGGGCAGGACAGGGACAAGAATCTACGGAGCTTTCCTGCCTGAACAGCGCACAAAACGGGGAGTCATCCTCGGCCGGTGGAGCCCACTCGAACGGGCTTCTCTCCAGCACAGACAACGGAACTAACATCGGTACCAGTAACGGGTCGACAACAGCAGGGCCCGGTTCGGGGACTGCCTCCACAGCTTCGGGCTCGGAGGTCGGCTCTTTGAAGAAGAAGAAACGACTCTCGCAGGCGGAGGAAGATGTCATACGATTAATAGGACAACATCTCCACGGACTAGGGCTGAAGTAAGTTTATTCAAAGTCGAGCAAAAAAAAACAAAAAACACCAACAAATTAATGCAAAGTTCGAGTTGAACATGAAGTAGGAGATGTATATGTGGCGGTTCTAGTGGAGCAGATAAGTAGCAGCTGGTAAAAGCGGTGATAGTGCGCTTGACAGACACAAACATGGGGGATGGGGGAGTTAGCCTCTGAGCTCGGCTGCTGGAAGAAGAAGGGGTCCATCTTGCACAATAACAGTTAGCTTCACGGCTAGCAGCGTTAGCCTGCGCTAAGTGTCCTGACATTAACCATTTCGACAAACATTAAAAATACACGGGTCTTACATTTTGCTGTTTAACAGTGGCCGTCATCAGCTGAAGCATCATTTTATTTGTCATTAGCTGCACGATCCGTAAATAATGATAAGGATTTCGCACTGTGTAAAAAGCATTACATCATCTAACATTAGTTTATTCAGAGAGCAGTGGATGATCTGTTGGCTTGTTGTGGTTTTAAAAAAATCAATGTCATGGGAATTGAGAGCCTTTATTTAGTTTCCAAATTGAGTACACAAGCAGATTGTTCTTCTTTTTTTTTTTTTGTTGCCCAGTGCATTATAGTGTTCATGAAAAAAAGTGCGGAGGAAATGTTAATGTGCGGGTTGTCAGTGTTGGTTTGTGGCTTTTCTTTATTTTTTTTCTAGCTTGGCTGCCTTTGGAGGAAAAACATGTTTTTTCTTCTCTTTTTTTTCGAATTTGTGTTAGAGTAACATTAATAGCTCGGCCTGACTGCAATAACAAGCCCTGGTTATGAAGACTGTCCTGGTTATTTCAGTATTCAGAGTGAACCTTTTGAACTGTCTTTTCTATAGCAAGCTTATTTTGTCAGGTCAATCACAATATTAAACAGCTTTCTTAACATGGTGACTTTCCCCCTGTAGGTTATTGATTTGCCTTTATTCCACTGCCACTGTGTCAGCAGTCAGTCACAAAGGTGACGTGCATGTGTTGGGGCATGTATTTATTTAAAGACAGCAGTCAATACAGTGGCTGACAGTTGGTCGTGAATTGAGGAGAATCTGGTTTATTGCGGATACAGAATGCGCTTTCTACCAGCTGGTTTAGATAGAAGCGCCGTGAATCTAATTATAGCGTAGTGGGGTTTTTCAAGAAATCTCTGTCTGGCGTTCTTCTTCAGAGCTGCTGCTTTGGTAGCCAATGTTGGGCAGCTATACATCCGCAGATCTCTGGTATCCAACTGAGAGTGTAGCTGCCATTACAAGGCTTTAATAAAAGACAGCCCCACACCGCTATGTTTACAAAGAGGGTGGGTCAGGGGGATACATGGCATTGGCTGGTATGAAAGAGAGCCCCTATATCTCAGCTGGGGAAATGCAAGAAGAATCAGTGTAGCAGGATGAGAGGCCAAACACAGAGCTGCTGCGCCACTCCATTGATACCTGAGAATGATGTCATCATGCCGAAGGTGTCAGCTACCCCCATCCACAACCCACAACCCACAACCCACTTTCATTATCACACACACACACACACACACACACACACACACACACACACACACACACACACACACACACACACACTTTTCAGTAGACCTGTTTGTGGGAGTTAATGTGTTTAGCAGGGAGAGATGGTGATTGAACAGATGGTCGTGGCTCACAGGCTGACATGATGGAAGCTCAGTTCATGATAGTGAACCTCCTACCGTCCTCTAGCAGCACTCTGCTGACATAACTGCTGCTCTGGAATTGCCCCCCTTTGGACATTTTTTTTTGTAGAAATGGTCTTAATCCTGTTGGCCAACAACTTTATTATTGTCCAGTGTCCACATTGTAAAACTTTTTGTTGTAGACCTTTATTATTGTCTGCAAGTGAAAACTATTGTTGCAGATCTCCCATTCACATATTTTCTGTCCTTGTTCACATGGAATAATCCACAGGTCATAAAATCAGCAAGCACACATCAATAATATTCCATATATGTGCTGACTTTTATCGTCAAACTGATTACTTCTAATTTCCATTGTAAAAGACTGAGCTCTGAAATACTGCATTTTTTGCTTGCTTTTTTTGACTCGTATAACTGTTTTAAATACTTCAACATATCTTTTCCTTCATTGGGTTCTCTCGGATCCATGTGTGTAAGTCAGCCGGTAACACTGTCTGCCTCTTTATCTCTGTGTCTGTGTGTATGTAGTCAGACGGTGGATCTGCTAATGCAGGAATCAGGCTGCAGACTGGAACACTCCTCAGCTACCAAGTTCCGCAACCATGTCATGGAGGGCGAATGGGACAAGGTAGGTCTTAGGTTAACATGATTACATAATCAAACACACTTTGATGGACAGTCAATCTGTGCCTTTTGTTGCCCATATTCATCTGTAAAATGAATAGGTTGTGTGGTCGAGAAACCATCAGACACATAACTTTGGTAGACTCATTGGATTTACTAACAAAGTGGTCTGCGTTTGGGACACAGTTGCACAGTCTCCCATTTCTTTTTTTTACACAACTTAATTGAAAACTCAACTCTAATTAGTAAATTATAGCATTCAAAGGTTTGTTAAATGTATATAATTGTCTTTAAACCAGCACTGTCTGCAAAAACCTGGTTTCAGTGCACAACAAGTCTTGTTCTGACATTTTAGACCTAAAGCTTCTAAAAACAAACACAGCGTATTATTAAGGGCCTTGTGAATCTTCTGGAATTATGGGCCTAGATTATCATTGCAGGATGGAAGAATAACATTTCAGAACAACAGGAACGCGAGGAATACAAAGGAGAAATCCTTCCTGCATCTTATCCCATCTCCCTCATCTAATTTTTCTTTTGTAAAATGACTAAGGTCTTTTACCTGCTCTTTTATGATATTAAATTAACAAGAGTAAGGTCTCTTACCTGCTTTTTGTAAAGTGTCTTGACTTAACCCTTGTATGAGTTGGCGCTTTACAAATATTGACTAATTGATGTTTTAAGAGAAATGTTAGTAAGCTGTTATTTTGCTTTTTTTTTATGATGGCAACACATCAGCGTCAGCTTTGTAATTCAAGCCTCATTTTACTCATCTTACACAAGAAATTGATGATAAGATTTCTAATACTGCTCATGTTATTAGTTGTTTTTTTCCTCGTGTTCATGCGTACAAACTGCTGAGCTAACCATTTCTTTCTCTCTGTCTCTCCCCTCCATCACCCTCCCTTTTGTTTTTGTCTAGGCTGAGAATGATCTCAATGAGCTGAGAGCACTGATGCATTCTCCCAATGCTATTGTGGTAAGCTCCCCTTGCCCAAACCTGAACTGGGTTGAATGATTTTCAGCTCAGTCTGAAGGTTCTGGAATGGTACAGTTAAATGCATGTTCTCGTTGTGGTGCACTGAAAGAAAATGCTTTGGATGTGCAGCAGTAATGGACACCACAATTCAAGGTGTGAGTGCATGAAGTTCAACGTGGCTTTTGTTAACCTTTGTTTGAGTGATTCTTGCAAATAAAACATTGATAAGTTATGATTTTTTTCATTTTTTGGTATTGATAACATTGCTTGCAAGCAAAGATCAGATGGATACGCTGATGTTTGCTTGTATTGGCTTGTTGTAAAATATTAAAATGGTGTTTAAGTTGGTTTATAAATGACTTAAATAATGACGTTTGAAGTAGTTAAGTTACAGTGCTCTGTATTTTAAAATGTTAATATCCTATTGAGTCATTACTTTGCTAAAACAAGAGAGGGAGAGTTTAAATCTTTTAAAAGCTCAAACTTCCATGTCCCTTGGAAAATGTTTTGGTTTGTTAATTTAGATGAACTGGAGTAGTATTACCATAACTGGGTCACATTTCCATACAACAAAGTCGTTGTAACGGGGTCTTAATAATGTGCTGCATGAAAAGTTAAATTTACTTTTTAGTGCCAAAATCGCCATCATTTTTTGAGTGTGGTATCAGTCTACACTTTAAAGGCACAACAATGAATTTCCCACTGAATCTAAGGAGCTACTTGCAACTACATATAAAACACTTGTCGCGAAAGATGATTGGAGGATAAACCTTTGAAAAAGTCAAGCACCAAGTTTGATTTGATAAAGACTGATGAATGTCTGTCTGCATTACTTCATTTTACAAAAGATAATAATAAAAGCTCATTTTTTCGTAAAAGAACTACCCAAAGGTTAAACTTTGATCACTTAAATTATATAACAAATTCCACAGTAAAGTTTTGAAAATGGGCCTCAGCTACATCTAATTAGCCCCAGCCAGAATGCTAATTAGCAGAGAAGATGAGCCTCAAAAATGGCCGTGCGCGTCTCGACTGAGTCCCTGCTGCTCTGTGTCAGAAGTCTGTTACCAGTTGGTTCTTTGAGATAACGGCGGTAGCTGTTGATTGTAGGAGTATGTACAGCCATTTAAGGTGCTGAGCTGTAGGGGGTTAGTGTTGTCGTTGTCAACATGACTTTTAACTGCAGCTCTAGTAAGCAGTTTGTTTATGTCACAAGCCTTGGTTGGAAGTTAGGTAATGTCTGTGTGTTCTTGAATTACTTATAAGCAGACTCTTGTGGGTGGATGTTTTCTTGAATATATATGTATTACTTATAACTGTGTTGGTAACTGTTGTCAGGGCTGCTGTTCATACTGCATTCCTGAGATAAGTAAGAGACTTTAATACCTCAGATGCTAATACAGCCGGAGGTGACTGATAATCAGTAGTGTTCTGTTTGAAGGAAGCTATTAATGTTGATTGGCCATATATCTTGAGCACATTTATTTATTATTATTTATTAGGAGGGATGCCTCTACATTGTACTGTTTGAACAGAACAAAATAAAACAAATTAATTCATTTATAAGTATGTAGATGAATCTGATGCGGGGACTTTTTCCCCAACATTGATTATTATTATTATTATGTTTTTTGCTTGGTTATTCATCTTTTTTTTTTTTTATCCTACTTCTATACTTCTTCCAGTTTTGGTAAACCCCATGTCTCTCTTCTTCTACTCAGCGTATGAAGTTCCTGCTATTGCAGCAGAAGTACCTGGAGTACCTCGAGGATGGCAAAGTCCTGGAGGCTCTGCAGGTGCTCCGAGGAGAGCTGACGCCACTCAAGTACAACACAGACCGCATCCACGTACTCAGCGGGTACAGTTACCATTTTAATATTGCATCCGTCTCATAGCAGTCATTACTCGTATACAAAAAACAGCTTCATGTACCAATGTAGCTCTTAGATAACTGTAATCATTAATGATACAGCTGCCACAACGGGGGTGAGCCAACTCCAGAACCAGAAGTTAGAAATGGATTGCAGATTGGTTATTGGAATTGAATACGTGCCAATAGATATAAACACGATATTTAAGCAGTTTTTTAAAATCTTCATTGTTGTCACAAAGCTACTATCTAAGGAGAGATTTGAACATATCTGAAATAATCAAACTTGACTATTAACAGCAGCAAAGGGTCCTTAAGAAAACAGTCAGTAGGTTTTAGCTCAGATTGAGTTTCAGTTCCCGTGTAAATTGCTTTCACAGCATGCTAACAACCAATAGCTTTGATCAATCTTTCTCATTGATCATTCATTTGTTTGGTTTCTTATTAATTTTATTCTGAAACACTGTGTGCCAATAATTCTTATAATTAACTTATAATGCTTCTGATATACTATGTAAGATGTCGGTAGCTTTAGGATTGTCTCCTCAACCGCCTGATGAAAGCACAGCAAGCGCTTTACCCTATTCTATTATCTAATCAATCAGTGTGCATTGATCACTCAACACTGCCGACTTTCCTGTTTGTCTTACCAGCCTGTCACTCCATTGACAGAATCATTTATTGATCTAACAGTTCTCATCTTTGATCAATCAGTCAGCTGTATCTGGATGTGTCCTTGACCCTGTCGCCACATATCTGTCAGCTTGTTTCTTAGACAGAACATGCACTGAATGCACTGTGTTTGCTCATTTTAGGTTATACACAAAAATGCATTTCCACAATCAAGTTTAATTAAACGTGATCTTTTCTAATCTGTAATGTTCCCCTGCATACTAATGACTAGTTTGTGACTATATTGTGCTTTCTGTTTTGGAGTGTTCTACGTTTATTTTTGTTGTGACAATCTTGCTGTCTGTGTCTTCCTGCAGGTACTTAATGTGTAGCCACGCTGAGGACCTGAGGGCAAAGGCAGAGTGGGAGGGTAAAGGTACCGCCTCACGCTGCCGACTGCTGGACAAATTACAGAGTGAGTAAAACACTGGCACCTTAGAGCCAGCACACATACTTCCCGACCTGTTTGTGGACTAACTTTGTTTTCCTTTATCTCTTCTTGTAGCCTATCTGCCCCCTTCTGTGATGCTGCCCCCTCGGCGGCTGCAGACGCTGCTGCGGCAAGCAGTGGAGCTTCAGAGGGACCGCTGCCTCTATCACAACACCAAGCTAGACAGTAATTTGGACTCTGTCTCTCTCCTCCTCGATCACGTCTGCAGCAGGTTGGTGCTCCATGGCTAGCATGCTGCTTAAACCCCTCAAGGCTTCACTACTGTTTAATAATCATACTCAAGCATTGCATATTTATGTACTGTTGCTAGAAAAAAAATAATTATAAAGGGTATGTAATCTTTATTAATGCTAACTTTCTCCCTAATATTCCTTAAGGGCCTGTGACCACAGACGGCTGGCAGCACCCACGACCTCAGCTTTAGAGCGCTTCTCATTGTTGCTAGGTTACTAAAGTTAACTTCTGCTTCCCTCAGTGGTGACTGTTAGGTCGGTTTGAATAGCTCTGCGTTCTTAATATTTGCTTTTATTCAATGAGATATCCCCAAGAAAACTAAGTGAAGCGTCGTATGACCCAGAAATTGTACCCTTGAAAGACAATTCAGATTAGCTTCCCCTACACCATTGTTGTATAGAGAGCTCATATCAGAAGCCCTTACCTTTCTTGATTTTGATTGGTTTGAGAGGGAGAGGGGACACTAAAGAGTTGTTCCAAAGTGAGAAACATTTTTCAACCAATACCAGCGCAAAAAGCACCGTCTGTGAACACAGGCCCTAATCGTGTGATTTATTTGACCATTTTCAAGTTTCAAGTTTATTGACCTACACAATGAAGTTTAACCTTGGGCCTTTTTCCATATTTCAGGAAACAGTTCCCCTGTTACACGCAACAGATTCTGACAGAGCACTGTAACGAGGTGTGGTTCTGCAAATTCTCAAACGACGGCACCAAACTAGCAACCGGCTCCAAAGACACTACAGTCATAGTTTGGCAAGTGGACCCGGTGAGTGTGTAAAATATGCCTAAAGATACCTGCTGTCTCTTTCTTTTGATTTTTAGTAAACAGCCAAACTAACCCTTCAGGAATGTCATCGTCTCTCTGGGCTTTGACAGATGTGTGCAGTATTGTCTTGGCAATTGTGATACTGGGCTGACAGAAACATACTAAAGGGATATTTGTACAATGTATCTATACCTAGATCAGAGTGAATGCTCCATACATACATTAGGTTTACAAAGGTTGAAGCAAATAACGTCATCACCCCCTTCTGCTCGGATAATCATGAGTTTATAAATGTGCTGTTATGTTCACACATGCATCTCACTGAAAATTTGAGGACATTTTTTTGGAGTTATGTACATGTGTGAATAGGCTTGGGATCAAATCAATTATCAAGGGTAATGCATAAGTAACCACTCCTCAACCTTTGTTAGAAATCTGCCATTCTTTTTTTTTTTTTTTTACAAAGAATAATATTGTGTTCCTCATTGCGCTATTTACATTTAACTTTGATTGGTCCTTCTTTCTGTAAGGGGAATCAGCTCTTGTTTACCATATGTTTTATTTTATTTTTCAAAGGAAACTTTAGGGTAGAATCCATACGTAGCACAGAATTGGCTTGTCTTTGAGGTTTTTTTTATATTGGCTGTGACTTTTTAGTGTGATAATTTTAGACCTGAATAAGGTGCCTCTCAGACATGGAATGAGAATATTTGTTTTTGTCTCCAGGTAATGTCATTTAGTTTTTTGCCAGTCAGTGGGCATCTGATTTTTCGACTGTTGACAACCCTAGTTTCTCTGCAGGCGAAGGCACAATCCTCTGTATATTGAAACACATTTTTATCATTATCATTGTTGTCTTCTCATGATGTAGGAGAGCCACCAGTTAAAGTTGCTGAGAACCCTGGAGGGTCATGCATATGGTGTCTCTTACTTAGCCTGGAGTCCCGATGACACTTACCTGATCGCCTGTGGACCTGACGACTGCTCTGAGCTGTGGCTCTGGAATGTTCAGGTGACATCATATTTGTTCAGACGTCGCTGTTTTTATATAAAGATAATCGTTTACTTGTGATAAGCTTGGAAAATATTTTTTTCAGTTGAAAATATGTACAAAAGCTTAGATCGGTTATGTTACAGGATTGAGACGTTTCATTCACATGAAGTAAACAAGAGGAATACTGTGTAGGCTGTGTACTCAATGACCTCTCCTTTTCTCACCATCCCCTCTCTCTCTTCCTTTCATCCACCCCTCCCCCTATCTTACTTAATGTTTCTTTTTGCTGTCTCCCTTCCCCCCATCTTTTTCTCCTGCTCTGTTTTTGTAACGTCTTCGCCAATCCCTTTGATGTCCAGACGGGGGAGCTGCGGACCAAAATGTCCCAGTCCCATGAGGACAGTCTGACCAGTGTGGCCTGGAACCCTGATGGCAAACGCTTTGTCACTGGAGGACAAAGAGGACAGTTTTATCAATGTGTGAGTGGATGGCTGGTTTTATTTTTTTTTCAAAAGGTACACTATGCAGAATTTACACTAAACTGTCTAAATTCATTTAAAATGGACTAAACCTTTGTTATACAATTTTGTTGTTTGAGTACTTACATTACCTCAAATATTTCCAACAGTTATCAAAGCCAGAGAAATTCTTAATTTCATAGTTATTATGGACCGTGTCTTGTCGGGGCAGCAGGCATGACAGACACAAGAAGTTTAGCGTTGCCATGGAAACACCGGATGTTACATCAAAAGACAGCTACATACGGAAGCGGGAACTGCTACTGAAAGTTGCCGTACTGTTGCTGTATGTGCTGCTGTGATAAAAACGTCATGTTAATTATACTTGGTAATTAGCTCGCCGGTAAACATATTCTCTTCCTCAGGTCTGTTTCGCCCGTTTGTCTTGACTATGGTCAACTTGGAGTTCGTTTTCATCTGGGGTGGGGGTGGAGTAGGAGAGAGAATCACTCCAATGATTCCCAGCCAGCCTCGACGTCATCTTTTGTTATTGTTTTGATTGAGAGCCCCCTGGCGATGGAATTTACGTACTGTGCGTTTAACTAAATATGTTTGTAAAGGTACATGCCTCCAATTGGTATTGTCTATTTCCTTTCTGGGTTTATGTATCACCTCTATATAGCATTTCTGGCTTTTCATCAATGCTGAATGTCTGGTGTGTTTTATAGGATGCAGGAGGCTTGCAGGGAGGTAATAACGGGTAGACATAAAGCAGCTGTTTTCTGATGGCTTACCTCAAAGAGTCATTTTCAAAATTATGGGATATGTCAGTGTATTGATTTTCCAGCCATGAACCCAATGAACCTATAAACAAGTCTCTATTAGTGTTTTGTGGTTGGGCAGGTTTCTGTGTGGTTGATTACTAATGTTAATGTTTAAATGTTAGAAATGTAAAGGTGTTTCAAATTACAATAATTATTTATTTATCACGTTAATAGAGAGAAGAACATTTTGATAAATGTTGACCTTTAAAAAGTCCTTTATTGGTTTCCGGTTGTTCCACTGTGCTTGTGTTTGAGCAGAATCAAAGCATCTAATAGGTTCCTATGTTAAATAAGACTACCATGTAATGCGTGATCATTCCTCAGTCAAGAATAAGAGCTGTAGAGTGGCCTGTCTGTGTTCTCAGGACCTGGATGGGAACTTGTTGGACTCCTGGGAAGGTGTGAGGGTGCAGTGCCTGTGGTGCCTGGGTGATGGCAGAGCAGTGCTGGCCTCTGACACACACCAACGTATCCGGGGGTACAACTTCGAGGACCTTACAGACAGAAACATGTAGGTGTTAGTCATTATACTCTCTACAAGGTACTTTTGTTTCAGTCCATACTTTAGCATAATGTTGATTTTTACGTTTCTATATCCCAAAAACCAGGGAGTCCATATCAGTTATATCTTTGTATATTGGCATGATTTGACATGTTTCCTGACTGCTTGTTTGTTGTCTACATGTCCTCCACAGAGTTCAGGAGGATCACCCTATCATGTCTTTTACTGTTTCAAAGAATGGACGATTAGCTTTGTTAAATGTAGCAACTCAGGTAAGATATTTGGTGGATTATTGCCTTCAGTTTATTGGTTCCTAAAGGACCTTTGCAATTTAGAAACACTATGCAGGACATTTCAGCACTGGAAAACTGCTCTCTTGATTCCTGGTGTAGGGAGTGCACCTGTGGGACCTTCAAGACCGGGTGCTGGTGAGGAAGTACCAAGGTGTGACCCAGGGCTTCTACACCATCCACTCCTGCTTTGGGGGACACAACGAAGACTTCATTGCCAGTGGCAGCGAAGGTACAGTCAAAAAGTACAAAAGCACGAAAAATACCAGCCAGATTAACCTGATGAACTGTACATAACATAGGCTCATCTCGTTCTGTAGAGGTCATGAATGTTGAATTAGTACATACCAGAGGTGCACCGGCTGGTAATCGGTTTTGGGCTGTTTTCAGCCTGTTTGGCTGTGATCAATGGTAAATGGTAATTGGATTTAAGCTTATACAGCGCTTTTGTAGTCTTCTGACTACTCAAAGCACTTTTACACCGCATGTCACACCTACCCATTCACACACTGATGGCAGAGGTTTCTATGAGTCCATCAGAAGTAACTGATACCTTTCATACACATGCATAATGCAACCAACGAAGCAGTAGGAATTCTGGGTTAAGTGTCTCGCCCAAGGACACATCAGACGCGTTGCTGCAGAAGCTAGGGATCGAAACCCCAACCTTCCAGTTGAGATACAATCACTCTACCAACTGAGCCACAGCCGCCCCTATCGATGACCGGATCTGTATTATGTAGTTATCCTGCATGTCTTATCATATTTCCCAGTGTGTGTTGCTAAATACCTTTTTATCTTGCTTCCTTTGTGCTCTCCTCTCTACAGACCACAAAGTGTACATCTGGCACAGACGCGGTGAACTTCCCATTGCTGAGCTGACAGGCCACACACGTACCGTCAACTGTGTGAGCTGGAACCCCACCATCCCAGGACTCATGGCCTCCGCCTCAGATGATGGCACAGTGCGTGTCTGGGGTCCAGCACCCTTCCTCGACTCACAAGAAGCGGACGGACTCAACGGTGAAAGCCAAATCTGTTTATAGCAGCATTGTTTGCTAAGAATTTATATTTGCTAAACTGAATGTTTAAGCCCAAAAATGAACATCAGTTTTGTATTGCATATCCTTTTACATAGTGTAACATGTATCTATGAATTCTTTCCCTTAGAGAACTGCAGTAACATGGACAGTTGATGGTCACTTATGGGCCTGATGACATCTCTCTATATCAACAATCCAAGAATCCATCAATAAGTCAAACCTACACGGGCAAATTAGATCCAACACCGACCTAAAGCAAGTGAAGAAAAACAAACAAAAGCCACCAAGACAATAGAAAACAAAAGTGAGAATATTTTGTCTCCCGGCTGGCTAAGGCAGAACGGTGGAGTTTAAACAAGGACTCTGAATATTCAGGTTCTTGTCAAGAAAACCTGATTCTGGCCCAGAGGAAAACCAGTCAATGCCCAGCACATATGAGCGCCATCCTATGGTGAGCTTCAATGGCTGTTTCCTTCCATCCGACACAGGAAATCCACCTTGACCTGGAAGCCTCCCCATGATGCATTCAAGAAAGAAACAGCAGAGCAGCCGGCCTCCAATTGGACTACACCTGTCTGCCAGTTTGTCTATCACATCACCTGTATAATGTCTCCATGAACATGGGTGGGTTATTGTTGGGGGAGGATGGGGCACCGGGAGGAAATAGCAACTCTTCTGTTTGTATGTTTTCCCTTTTTCCCCCCCACTCTCTTGCTATATTTTCTAATTTGATCTGTCGGACATACAGCCGAAGAAACCCATAATTCAAACACTGACCGGCCAGCTGAGAAAGGACACACAAACGAAAAAGGCTATGCTAAATGTTCATTTTTTTTATGATAGTCATAGCGTAATTCTCATTTAAGAGGTGAATCTTAGCTTGAGTAGTGCCCGTGGAAAGCTTTAGCTTGAAGATTCCACTTTCTGTTTCTCGACATTAGGAACTTTTTTTATTCCTTAATTTAACTTCTAACAAGGACAGTCTCTGTACCTTCCCAACCCCCCCCCCCTCCTGTCGAGCTAGCTACTGCACAACTCCATTCATCTGCCTAAAGAGGACACAGACAGAGGTATTCATGGGTCACATCAACGGTGAGCTTTCCTCTGTCAGGACACATATTATGACCTTTCTCAAAAAGACATGCTTTCAGATTTGAAAAGTGCTACTGGGATTGCACACTGGTGACGGCTGTTCCTCCTGTGTCTGTTTGTGTGTCTGTTTGTGTGTCTGTTTGTGTGTCTGTTTGTGTGTGTGTGTGTGCGCGCGCGTGTGTGTGCGTGCGTGTGTGTGTGCGTGTCACAGAAAGAGAGAACGAGTGAGTGATTATGCATGCACGCATTATTGTGAGAGTTGACATTTGTGGGTGCAGGTTTAATTGCAGCGTGTTTTTGTATGTGTGCTCTATTCACACCAGCAAAAGATCCCCCCCCTCCTCTATGCTCCTAATCCCATATAGTAAAAATTGTAAAGAGGATTTTAAACCAACTCTAAGTTATCCAAAGCCCCATAGGTACCTCTATCTGTGAAACAAAGAATACTTGAGAGCCATTTTGTAAAAGAAAAACTTTTTCTTTAATCTGGGGCTTTAATTTTTACATTAGAATTTATTTCTCCTTCACCATGTGGCATTTAAAACACCACTTACACTGTTATTGGAAAGAGAAAGGAAGTGTATAAAGAGCGATTGTTTCAAAAAGCTGTAAAATGTGTCATTGGCAAAGGGTCACTTCATATGAGAACTTAATGATTGTAAATTATAAGACGAATAGTTATGGAGAAGAGGCACCAATAACCAGAATCTATTTCAGCATTAGGGAGTGTTGATGCAATCCTAAAAACACACAAACACACACACACACACACACAAACTGCCTTCCTGTTTATACAGTTGCACACAAACTTTCAGTATGTATGCCCCCCCCCCCCCCCAGCCTGCTCTTTTGCACCAACTGCAATCGCATAAATCCATAAAGTAATCTGAGATTACTAAAGGAATTGAGCCCTCATCTTGCTTTTATGCTCCCAAAAGCAGTGACTGATGACCCTGTCAAAAAAAACAACAACCTTAACCTCACAGCACAGAAGGCAAGGCACAGCAGCCTCGTATTACAGAGAATTCAGCATCCCACCACCCACCCCCTCACCCCACCCTTTGTTCTCCAGCCAAGTTATCCAGCGGTCAGTGCACCATTCAAAGCTTTCTTCTTCCCTTTTTTCAGGGTATGTAATGACTATTTGCTACAGACTGATATACAGTAAAAACATGTTTAAAATCAGTGCTTTTCTGCCTGTTTTTATTGAACTTTTTTTGTTACTTAAATTTTTTGTTCACATTATATCATTTTTTTGGTTGACCTCTATCCCTGTATGATCATATTAAAATATAACCAGACATTTTGAGTCCTCATTTTATTTTCTGTAATCTTTATAACCCCTTTTTTCCAATCTTTTTTTTTTAAACGTTTTTTGTTTCTTTATATTTCATTTCATTTTATCTACCACAACAATTAGAAATGAATATGCACAGTAACACCCATGCCAGTTGCATTGGGATTGGAGGTTGTTTTCTTTCAGTAAGTGTGTTGCCTACAATCAAATCAGGTCTGAAGTATCCACCCTTCGCCTTTAAGGAGTTTCCTTCATGTGAAAATCGACTTTATCGCATGTCTGTTTAATTGACCAGATCTTAATCTTTGTAAGTTGCCTCTGACCCATATCAGAGCCTATCACTGGAGGCACACCGGTGTTTTCTGAAGGCTACATGTCTTGATCCTTGACTGCAGAATGGACTCCTTTTCCACAACCTACATCTGTGACAATGAAAGTCACGACCAGTCACTTACCAAGAACTCGAAAAATAGTTGCAGTAAAGCCCGTCATTCACCTGCTGGTGGCAAATACTATGTCTGTATGCAACCTGGTGTCTACTCCTCTTCTGTCTGACTTTTCCAAGGGAGTTGTTTCTGATTTAACCATGTCTTATTTCTCTCAGAGGTCACAGAGGTAATGGTGGTTGTGTTGGGGAGGGGGCTGGGTGGGGATATAGTAAGGGCTTACTGTAGCATCTTTAAGCTCCTTGGCAAGGGCGGGGGGTGATGTGTGGCTTTGCGTTCGATGTTTTAATTACAAAAGTGATTGTACTGTTTTGTATTGTTGTGTAGGAAAAGTGTTATGTATGCATATTTTCAATAAAGCATTCAGGGTTAAAAAAAAGAAAAGAAAAAAAGGCCAATGGAAGTTTGATGGGGCGAAAGATAGTGAAGGCCCCGAAACTCCCAACTTCAACGCAGAAAGGGAGTCCAGGTTGGCCCTGTATCACTGCTTTTGACAAAGCATGTGTCAAGGGCTCTGTGGTGTGAAGTACAGTACTGAGTTTAACTTGTGTCAAAATTCTACTTTGTATTCAGTCATTTGTTTCTTGAAAGCAGTGTCTGGAGCCAGACCGTCTGGTAAAAGGCTATCTACAATGCCGTTAGGAATAATAAGAACAATTGCCAATAAAGTGACGTTATTTTTGAGAAAACCTTGTTTTTGCCCATATATTACACGTTAGAAGAAAACTTACAAAATGTATTTATATATTGTCTACTTTTTGGGACTTCAGGGGACCCGTAGAAGTCCCAGATTGTTCCAAACTAAAAATATAAACAGTAAAATATGAAATGATAACAACTAAATATACAATTAAATCATGTGAATGATCTAATACATAACTTGATTAATGCTTTACAAGCAGCATAGGCTCTGTCCTATTGTTTGACAGATCATTTATTTGTGGTTTTGCTATAAAGGAATGGGCCATTAAAAAAAATCATAAAACAAAATGACCTGAGAAACACATTTCTGTATTTGATTAAGATACCTGTAATGAGATGCTATTGTGGGGGGAAAATACCCTGAATACAAACAATTTCGTTATAAGGAGATGAAGATTTAAAGGTGTGCTGGATATCTTTTTTTGTGGTAGGCTATTAAATATTTTTTGTGTATTGAGTAAGAGCACGTTTTTGCATTTCTGTAATATTTGTTAAAGAGGGGTATTATTCCACAACACAAGGTGTATTGCGCCCCCTGGTGGAGATTTAAAACATGCCTTTAGAGAAATATTACAGCTATTACAAATAAAAGGTAGAAAACCAACAATAAATACAGTTTTACGCCCTAAAGGATGGGATAAAGATCACATTATTGAACAGACCTTACAATACGCGTTCCGGTAATGAGGACTTGGATTTTAATATTGGTATAATATTTAGGATTTTTTTTTCACAATTTAAAATCCTGCTGTATTACTTTGAAAAAAAAAACAAAAAAACATTTTTATCGCGCTTCAGAAGGCTAGATGTCAACTTCAGAAAATCCCAGAACAGAAGACATGACTGTGATGTGAAAAAGCAGCAAGACACAACATATTCGAGCTTTCTCTTCCTCTAAGATAGCCCGATAAATGTAAATGTACTTTTCCGTAAAGTAAACGATAACAACACAACATCCATTAGTGACATTGGTTTGTTTTGCTCCTTCTGGCAAAGGGCGGATTTACGAAATGACGTCACATTGGACCGCCCACTCTTCTCTCTCTCTCTCTCTCTCGCTCACCCTGACTAACTCTCTCGCTGCCTCTCCATCTCCTTCAGTGTCTCGAATCCGAAAACAGAGCTCCGCGCTGGGGTCTGAAGTGGCCGCCGACAGAGCTCCGTGTTGCAGTCATGGCGGCTCCGTTAGCCCATTTTGACGAGGACTGGCAGGATTTTAACGAATTCAAGCCGTCCTCCGCTACCGCCGAGCAGCTGGACCAGCTGAACTCCAATGTGGGCGATTCGTCGTCGGGCCTAGACGATTTCTCCGACCTGGACAACAGTTTCTCCGGGGAGATATGCAGCTTCAAGTCGATGGAGGACCTCGTCCACGACTTCGACGAGAAGCTGACAGTTTGTTTCCGAAATTACAACACCGCAACGGAGAACATAGCGCCCATTAAACCCATCACAGAGGACAATTACCTGAAAGACGACGAGTGAGTGTGACTTTTGTGCCGCTTTTATTGACGCTAACTTTTAATCTCCTAGCGAGCTAGCCACGTTAGCCTCCGTAGGCTAACATAACACTGCAGTAGCCCCTGTAAGAGCGAGAGAGAGAGAGTGAGCTCAGCTGAAATCAGTGCTTTACAAAGTTCAGCTGACAGCTAGTTTCATACACTGGCACATCCAGAATACAGATCATTTCGTTTCATGGTTCACAAGTGTAGACGAGGGTCTTAGTGTTACCATTAAGAAACACGCCTCTTAGTTTGTTAACATCTGAACCAAGAAATAGTTTTTCTTTCTGTTGTGTGTGTTAGAGAGAGAGAGAGAGAGAGGGGAGGGGTCATGCCACGTTACCAATACTTCATTTTTTCATGCCTGATTGTTTTAACTTTTGAAACCACTGATCTGCCATCTGTACGTCCAACCTTACACACGTTTACATGCTTTTAAATGATCTTGATCACCATAGAGACAAACACTTCAGACTTTATACTTGACTATTAGGAGACCTGATGTTACCTCTCACTGCAGACAGACACAAAATGTCATGTTTCATTAATGTAATTGTTACTTTCTCAAATGGTCCTCCCTTCTCACCACCACAGCCGTCCTTGATATCTCAGTCAGAGGTTCTCGTCGGTTGTTTTATCCAATCAGAGAACACATTCACATGACAACAACTAGTCACATCAATTCCACCCAACAGGTGTGTTACAGAGTTGCGTGTGTTGAATACATTAAATCACTCACCTCTTGACTGATGTGGCCTGAACACACAGTTGATGATTCAGTTCACATGTCTTTCAAAGGAAGGAGTGGACAGAAGTATAAAAGTATCAAATCTCACCCCTTCTCCATAAGCCATTGGTTGATAACTATCCAGCTTCCTTTTTTTTTTAAGTAAACCCATATATCGATACATGTTCTTAACAAAATAAATCAAGTCTTTGAAAGAATGGGTCGAAGGAGACAAGCTTTTTAAGCAAAAGCGACCTCATATGCACTAAGTCCACATGTCAAGTTCATGGTCAGGGTTCAGGCATCGTGATAGGAAGTTATAATTTCAGGGGGTTATTTATTTCAAACCTTCTTGCGTAAGTATGATTAAGACACGTTTCTGTGTTTCAATCTGGAGGGTTACACTGTGGAACAGTTTCCATGTAGTGATGGAGCAATGTCCAAACATGAATCTGTTTCGGTTTTCAAAACATACAGGGGTGAAGAAGGGGTTTAGTGATTTATTTGGTTGTTTAGTCGTCATTTATTTTTTATTTTTTTCCCACTGTAAATAACTGAAAATCAGTTATAGCTCAGTGGGTGTGTGAGTGTTAACATGTTTATAAATGTGTAAGATTAATCAGATATTCTTTGCAAAATATAATCAGATATTTATACATAAAAGATAAGTGGTCAATATTTAGATAATATACAAGTATTACATTTATATATTTTTTTGATAAAGATGCATAAAATAAATGTGTGTTTTGAAATAACAAAAAGGATTTAAGTAAATTCACATTTTTTGAAAATAAATAAGAATAAAGGTTACTGAAGTTTAATGAACTAACATATTTATTCATATCAGTTGGTAACTGGCCATGAGAAATGCTAATTTGTGACAGGAATAAAGAGTTCCTGTAGCTCATTGTGTGACATAATTGTAACTTTGCACACTGACAGTAATAGAGGTGATTATGGAGAGCTTTTTATCACACACTTGTAGCTACTTGCAGTTCGTGTTGCTCTAAATGTTGAGGGTGAATAAAGGGAGGCCGGTTCTACAGAGAAGCATCCATGGTTGATAAAGGTGAAGACACAGAGGAAGGAGGGTACAGAGAATAATTGGACAGCAGCCCGGCGAAGCCCAAAGAGCAGCGCCAGGCTCAGCGAGAGTCTTTTCTGGATGACTGCACTTTGCAGGACGTGCTCAGGCGCTTAACAAGTCCTCCTCTTCTTCAGTGAGGCTGAGACGAACAACAGGGATGACAGGGAGGAAATGTGGCTTAAAGTTCATGTGAGAACGCCTGGAGAAAGCGAAATGTGTTCGTGTTGAAGCCAATTTGTGTACGTGTGTGGATTATGCGTGTGCCCACGTGTGATAAAACAACATCCCCATAAATGTATCCAAGCACGTTATTCAGACAAATTGGCACAGCGCTGAAGCGGAGACGAGAAAATTGTTCCCTAGAAATTTAGACTGGCCTCGTTTTCAAATTGAAACGCTCTCTGTGAAACTGAAACTAATTTGTGTATTTTGGCGTGCGCTCACGTGCCTGTGACTGCCTCTGCTGGAGGGACAAAATATTTACCCTGCCAGCCTTTGCCCTATTTAGAATGACCCCCTCAGCCCCCCACTCACCAGGCTGTGCATGAGCACCCCAGGGAGACACATGCAAGTTACATAAACATTTGTCCTTGTTAGTGTGTGTGAGTGTAAGGGAGGGTATGACGATGCAGACTCACTCTGACACATGGCTTCACAGCATCCTTCCCCGCTCTGCTTGCAGCATTAAATGCCCAGAATAAAGAATTGGCTTGCACGTGCACTTCAGTATTAGATTCTGCTAGACATGTTTTAAACCGTCATAAAAATGCCTTAAAAATGTGACTTTTGTCTTCAAATGGGAACCAAGCAAAGTGGAATTCTTATGAAGTAGTTATAAAGTTGCATTGATTTTAAGACCAACAAATCCTGAATGAAACACTTAAGCCCAGTTGAGAGTTCTGTATGAAGCCTTTCAAACAATGTGTGTTTCGTGTCGGACATTTAACACAAAAAGAAACATTTGTTCAAATCACATGTTGCACATATTTTCCAACATTCCCTCAACTCTGCTAGCCAAGTTTTTAGAAAAAGATGGATTTCAAAGTTGAACAGTAAACTTGTTTGCTCCTTCACCGTCGGCTCAGCTGTGATGTCCTCTCTCCACCAAATCTCGTTGTTGCAGAGCATCGTATACATGGTCCTACCGTGGCACTGTTTCTGAATGATCCCAACTTTAGTGGGCATTTCTAGAGATGAGTTCGGCAGGGGCGACGAGACAGTTTGGTGGACCTCTGCTTTAAGGTTGAGATGCAATACATGTGTCTACTTTTAAATGATAAGTTGTTGCTTTCTTATGTGTTTTCAGACACTTGCTGTGAAATGCAGCAGAAAGACAGTTCCTTAAGTGGTAACAGAGCGATAAGATCGCACGGTTGACCTGCTGTGTCACAATAAAAAAAAGAGAAGGAAATGGGTTTATTTGATCAACTCTGACATGTCTTATTCCATTTCTTGTTTCTTGTTGTTGTTGTATCAAAATGTAAACCCCTCTTGGTCTTCCCCAGGGTGTGGAATGCTCTAACGGATAATTATGGCAACGTGATGCCGGTGGACTGGAAAACATCGCACACTCGCTCCCTACACCTGCCCACCCTCAACCTCACTGAGCTCGAGGTACCTCTAATAAAAACAAAAGTGAACGATGCACGCTTGATTTTCATTCTCGTGCTTTGTTTTTCTAATGTCATCTTGCAGGAGAGAAGCCATATGTAAATAGTTTGCTCCTCCGTCTTCAATCTGCTCAAACACCTGTTTCCACTCTCTCTCTCTCTCCTCTTTCCCTTGATTGACAGAAGTTGGACAACCAGTCTCTGGATCTGTCAGACGACGAGGAGCTGAGGGAGCAGATGGACATGCACTCCATCATCGTGTCCTGCATCAACAATGAGCCGCTCTTCACGGCTGAACAGGTAAACTGTTCATGGCCACGGTGGTGTGGGATTTAAGAATCAAAACAACAATGTTCATTTAACTTATCAAGACCAGCTGACAACATGCTTTAAAAGAATAATAACTGATATACACCATTATGTAAGGATGAAACAGACAGGAGTAAAAGAGGATCGACTTAAATAATTGAAGACTAAAAACTACAAATAAGGATCAAAAAGTAAAAAAAAAACACAAGAGATACACTACTCTGCAAATCCCAAGCTTCTTTGTTTCCTGTGTTTGGGACCTTGACAACTTGCTACATTCTTACATAATATTGGAAAAAGACGTCAAGCTGGGTTGGGTTGTAGTTAGGTTGCATATCCAGTTTACACATACTAAAGTCTTCAAAGAAGGCAGACATGGTTTGAGCCCGACCCATGGCTCCTTTCTCTCATCTCTCTCTCTCTCTCTCTAACTCTCTCTCTCTCTCTCTCTCTCTATCCACGACTTTCTACTCTGTCCTCTCAGGTAACGTCATAAAAGCCCATGTCATAAATCTTAAGAATAAAGGCTCCAAGATGTGATGAAGGCTTCTTATTGTCTGACCAGTGTCAGCTTAGTGGAGTTAATACTCTTGAGTGCATTCAGTTTGTTCTGATTTCTCGATGTAACCTTATTCAGCATCTCAACAATCCCTTCATCTTGTTTGGAGTTTCTTTTCTTCCTGACATGCTTTTATAAATCTTGTGATAACCTAAAATAGATTTCAGAGAGACAAACTACAAACAGGACCAAAATAGTAACCTGAGAAATCAAGTCATTGTTCCATGAAACAAATAACTCTATTTGCTGACTAGATTCCAGTTGAGGGACATCTCCAAATATCCAGTAATGACTTATAACAAACTCTTGTGCTGTGGCGTTACAGCAACTTTAATCTTGAACTCTGACAGAAGAGTCAGTACATTACTATACACTGATGTGGAAAATAACATACAGGAAGTTTAATGTGTAAACTGCAATGCCAACTGAACGTGTCAACATGTTTGTGCGTTTGTTTGTCCAGGTGATCGAGGAGATCGAAGAGATGATGCAGGAGTCTCCAGACCCAGACGATGATGACAGTCCTTCACAGTCCGACCTCTCCATGCTCTCTCAGGACCTCCATGCCCTGAAACGCTCGGGCTCCAACACCAGCTACGAGGACCGTGAGTACCACTGTTTCTGTACATGTTATACTGTTAAAGGCACCTTGTGTTCCTGTGTGTTTATTTATTTATGATTTAATTGATAGGGACATATACAATATACATAGAAAAACTGAAAACAGCAATCTAATGCAAGTATCATAGTGTTTATAGCGGATGATATTTGCTATTTATATAAACATTGTGTGTCTGAGACTATGACACTCTGATGTCACCCACTCTGACATCGATCTCAAATCACTTCATAAAGTGTTGATAAGTCTGACAGTTCGGCACGTGAAGAGAAACGCTATGCACACGCGCATTAACTTTCTTATGTAATGTGTAACAAACGCACACAGACAGCAGTTATGTTGTTCTTACTTGTTATATAATCAACAGCATATACTGTATTTGGCTCTCACACAGTTTCTGCTGCCACACTTGTGTAGACTTTGCATTTTCACCCAGTTTGCCTTAAGGCTGTAGAGTTATGTTTCAGATATCTGCTTATATGAACATCTGTATGTGATGTGTTTTTCATCTTATAATGTCAAATCCTTAAAGTGTATGCACACGTTTTCAACTTACATTTGAAATGATTCAAATTTACCAAGAGACCGCAGATCACCAAACGATTAAAACCATAATTTTTGTCCTGCAAATCTCATCACCATCAGTCTCAGATGCTTGTTTTAGTAACCAGACTAGCTGCAAACAGAGCTGATGCTTATTTGACTAAACCCCTTCAGCCTGTTGAATTATGCATCAAAACATGACAGGCACATGGCTTCAAACATTGAGAAAGTAATAGGCTAAAGCTGACAGTGGCCTGAGAGGTAAACCAGCGGAGTCATGGAGGCTGAGGAACAGTTTTGTGTGGCCCTCATCTGAAAAAAGGAGCAAAAAGTCAAAGCTTTGTAATCAGTGGTTAAATTACATTTAACTGACACAATTCTTCAACAGCCCTATCATGTTATATTTAACATTTGTATAACATACATAACATTGTATAAGAAGCCATCATTTAACAGTTAACATGCATTATTCAACATTATAATGTTGTGTGTTCCATGCAGTCATTCAGCTCCTACAGTCAAACCATCACCTACTTGTGTTAAAGAGTTGATCAGTCTACCTCAAGCACAACTAATACTTGAGGACTTGTATGATACTTTGCTTCCTGCTGATTTACTGACACACGATCCTCAGGGCTGCGACATCTCTCTGTGTCTGAGCTGACCGAGACTCTGGAGGAAGTGGAGACGGCCATCCGCCGCTACAGCGAGGAGCTGATCCAGGCTCTGGCCCTGCGGGACGAACTGGACTACGAAAAGGAGGTACTTCAAATGTTGTATCATTTGAATGATAATACTGCTTCAGCATGAACACGACAAAGGCATCACCAAAAGCTACATCTGTGTCTGCTGAAGTTTTGAAAAGCTAGAATGGATCTAAAAAAGAAACGAGTTCAGATTATTCAAATGTATTGTTTGTTTGTAAACGTCAGAACAACATACAGAAACCTCCTGAATCGTTCGTGAGTTTCTCGTGTGAACACAAACAATCACATTTTTCACCCAAACTTTAGACGTTCTTTTTCCTCCCAGCCCACAAGTTAAATCCCCCCCCTCCCCTGTCTTATGGTGCATTCCATTTACCCTCGAGTTGACCCCGTTCAGGTTGCTAGTTGGCAACAATTCGACAAGCAACAGGAACGCATCCATGAGAACTTTTGATTTGTTAGCTAATACCAGGCGATAACAAACACACTACGGGAAAGTTTGCTCCGGAAAATCACATGACAACATGTCTACAAATCGAACTTGCTCGATTGTGTCAGTGTGATTGATTTAATTACACATAAAGAGGACTACTTTGCTAATAAGCACAATAGTTACAGCTTTAACGTGACTGTTGATGTATGTAGCAGCCATGATGGATTTTTACTCTGGTTCTCTGATTTCTCACGTGTGAACCAGCATCTCAGAATAATGTATCGGGCAAAAGCTACTGAAATTTATGTGAAATTCTCAGGAGTGCTTGTGTTGGTAACGGCTTTAGAGAGATCAGAGAACCATAGCAGCTTTACATTAACAGTGTAATCTGCTTTGACGACACAGTGTTGTATTTATGAAATTTCAAGTGTAGATAGAAATAGACATCCTGTCAAACATACAAAGGTAGTGCAGAAAATGAGTCCTTCTTTACTGAAGACTGTTCACAGAATGGACAAGAGCTCTCAAGGAGTGAAGCCAAAAGATAAAGAGCTCCCCCTGCTGACTGGCTGCAGTATAGGTCATTAACCCCACCTCGTCCATGCAAACAGATGGGACATGTGGCAAACTTTAAAAGTCAAATACATTTTTCTCATACATGCTTTCTATCATCATGTTGATTTCTGTCCAAGTTTTTACTTTGTTGTGAAGTTTGGTTAAAATGAGTGATTTGATACAAAAACAGAGCGCATGTGATGTCATGATTGACAGCTCTGTCGACAAGTGCTGTCTCAACCTGATTGTCAGAATAGAAAAAGAACGCGTACACTAGAATCTGTCCCACTGTGGACTGAACTCACCTGAGGGATCTCTACGTGTTGTGTTTGATAACAGGTGAAGAACAGCTTCATCTCGCTGCTGATCGACGTGCAGAACAGACAGAAGGAGCACCGCGAGCTGCTGCGGAAGAAGAAGAAAATCAGAAGTACGACAACAACCGGGCCCAACGGCCAAAGGACAACCAGCACGCACATACCGGGCACGGTGAGTCAGGTGGTGACACAGTGTGGGAGGCATGAGTAAACACATGAGCTCTGTGTGCATGAGTGTAATGACGATCAGTGAAATAGACACACAGAGACACACACACACACACGTTGAGGTTGTCGTAGAAACACATGCTGCATGACCTGACAGATGGATGCTTTCATACTCACACAAAGGATTGGTGTCAAACCTTTTTTCCTTCTTCTCCTCTGAATATAGAAGCGTCCTTATCTCTGTTTACTCTCTTTTTTTTCCCTCCTTCCTCGTGCTCCTTGTAGCTCCTCACTCTGGAGGGACTCTCCAATGTCATTCAAAATGGCCTCCGTCAAACTTTTGGCAACACAGGAGGGGACAAACAGGTGCCCCTGCTCTTTTCTTCTGACTCACAACTTTTGTCTTTTTTCTCTTCTTTTCTTTTCTTCTCGTTTTTCCGTTTTCATCACCAGCGTGTTTGTTTCTTTTTCAACAGCGTCCACTGGTCTTTGTTCATCTATTTCAACTTTTTTTATGTTATTGTTTGATTGATTTAATTTACTTTTCTCTACTTCAGCCATGCTTCATCTTTTTACAACCACTGACTGCTCTTTGTCTTTATTTTTTCACTTGTCAGTTTTTGCAGCTTTTCTTTGTGCCATCATTTTAATGTTCCATTGTTTTAAGCCAAGGAGACCCAGCGTTTTAATGTGGGAAATCTTGAACCAACTACCAGTTACCTACAAGTCTCTGCTCCTCGCATGTCCTGTGTATTTATCGACATTCATCATATTTAATCACCCCTTTACAACGAGACCTTTTTTTGTTTAAAGAGTAAAATCCACAACCAAACAGTGAAAGTATTTTTTGTATTCATCGACCTTCATTTGTGACGGTATTCTTATAGCGTCTTGCATCATGTTTTCTCTTTTTAGTATCTGACCACAGTAATCCCATATGAGAAGAAAGCAGGCTCCCCACCAGTCGAAGACCTCCAGATTCTCACAAAGAGTGAGTCCATTTCATTTATTTATTGACACATGAATCAACATATCAGCAAATAGCATCCATGAAATATGCAGGAATTAGCAAAGACGCTAAATTAAATCCGTAGTCCTAAAGTTGCTGCTTCCATCCTTGTGACTTGTTTCTTTGCAATCTCTGTTGATTTTGCTTCCATGTATGTTCTGTCATCTAACAATCTGCATGTTTTGGTTTGTCTTTGCTCTGCTAGTCCTCCACGCCATGAGGGACGACAGCGAGAAGGTGCCTGCCCTGCTTACAGACTACATCCTCAAAGGTAAACACAGTTGTCAAGTCAGTTGATTCAGTATTTACCGCTTCTCCATACACTGATGTGAGCAGGAGGGAGAGCTTGTTGATCACCTTTCTCTAACTGTACCTACAAAAAAAGTAGCATTTATTCTGAGGTGTGTGATTATTGTTTGTGTCGGTTCCAGTTGATATTCAGACATACTGTCCCGCCTCTATAAGAGAAGAAGCACAGATTTATAGACTTTTATTATCAGGGATGCTGATGGTAGAATAAAGAGGGGAGCAATAAAGAAATAGAAAAATCACACTCATCACAAACATGAATTGAAAGAGGGGAAAAAATGCTTCTGTGTTGACCTGTATGTTCCTTGTCTTTCGTCTGTGCTGCATTGTCCTTTGGGTAGCTCTGGTATGAGAGCAGTGGAAACTGAGGTTTGTGAGGCACTGACACATTAACACAGATTCTTCACCTTCAGCTTTCTCTTCTGAGCCCTGTCGACCTCTTTCTCTCTCAGTACGCCTTCGTAGCAACAGTATCTCCTTCCCCGAAGCAGCTGCCTTCTCTCTCTAACTCACTCACTCACTCACTCACTCACTGCAGTTTACTTCCCGTAGTTCTGAGCAGCTACATCTAACCCTGAAACACACCATCACCCTCATTCACAACCCCACTCCCCCCCCTTTTCTGCAAGCTTGTAGTAGCAGCCGCTCTCTCACCTCTCTCTTCTCTCAGCCCACATTTTTTCCCCCCATTGTCGTAGTTGCTCTTCCATTTTTCCCAGCTCTCCTTCTTGTGCCACTTTTGGACTCAGGCTAATCATCATCTGATCTGCTTTTGTCTCCACAGTTCTTTGTCCCACGTAAGGCCAAAGGCGAGCCTCCTGTTTCCAGAACCACCCATTCCACCGTCATGAGGGTTCTGGTAATCTGGAAGAAATGAGAACTAGACTGTCTATCCTTACATTTTTTTTTCCTTTTGTTTGAACTCTACCATTTGTCGCTCCGAAGATTTTAACTCTAGATATCCTCGGTCCTTATAGATCTTTTCATTCATCATGTTTAAATTTTTCTCTTGCCTGAATTCTACAACACTTATGTCATGATTGCATGATGACTCATCTATGGATGCTGGTAATCAGTATCTATGCAACACTTTACTTCCTTTATAGCCAGTTGCTCGTAGAAACAGAAGGGTCAGTTGATTTTGAATCTTTGATTTTGAGGCTTTCTCAGTAAGGGTGGAAATGCATCGCAACCTTTCTGCTTTGTAAATCAAATCTATTTGCATCAGTCCAGCCCATACCTGACAGAGATAAACAAATCCTGGCAGGATATCGAAGTGCCAGGTGGGTCGTTGTATGAAGCATTAATCCTGATTTTTTTGCTTCTATGATGTTGATTGGTTCCTTGATATAATGACCTTGGGTAGAAACCTGCTTGCTAAGGATCAAAGAGCAAACCCTTTATTTTGAAAATCCCAGATCATTTGTCCAACTGTCTCTGCATGTTGATTTTGGGGTTTCTGCTCAATGTTAGCTGTTAACTGAAGGCTCAAATGAAATATTTTGTATAAGATTAAGAGAAATTGCACAGTTTTGGGAACTTTTTTACTGTTTGAAAAAGGGAAAAAATGTGAAACGACTTGAGAAAAGTAATGAAGCTGAATGAACAAACATGTAAAGCATATTTTTGGAGATGGATTTTGGCTATTTTTGTGAGATTAGGGATTTTCCAGTTGCCAGTTTTGAGACCAGATAGCAACACCATTTTGTAAATGCTGTCCATTGACCTCTGAACCCTCAAGTAGTGACCGCCATCCCCAACAACTTTATCACTTCCCCCAGGAGTCGTGTGAACATTCAAATACCTCGTATGACGTAACTGCATTATAAAAGACCGAGGACTGAACAGGTGGAGTCTACACGAGTAGGCTCGTTCAGATCATGTCTGGTTTGATAATAGAGTAGTAAAGCTTCTGTTAAAAACCTGTGGGTTAACCCTTTAACTGTTGTGATCATGTTGTGGTAGTGCTTTAGTCGGCCAGTGATCTGGTCCTGTGTGTATTAGTGGAGAAATGTGGTGGAGGTACTTCTGACTAGATTAGTTGAAGTTTAGAAGCTTTAAGCGTGTGGTGCCAAAAGCACGTCAACATAAACAACTGTTGTCGTGCATCCTTTTTCATGTTTACCTTATTGACCAGCATAAGAAATTAAACCTTAAAGGGGGACTACAAAGATTTTATAAAGATATTTTAACACAAACTTGCTCTACAAAATCAAACTCAAAGAGACACTGACAGATATAATCACAGATTTAAGAATATTCCAACTGAATTTAAAGCTCCTGTGAGGAACTTTCACTTCATGCTGATTCTGGTGAACCCTGCGGACAAAGCTGTAGGTTTTATTTAAATGCCGATTTTTGTCCTGTACACGCCACAGCATGTGTTTTGTTGAACAAAAATGTATTTTTTTTTAACAGTCAGATGTATCACACATCAAAAGTCTTTGCCATGAAAAATGTCCCAAAGGTTTGTTTCTGCAGCGTGCAGTTCACTTTCTGTGACACCTTCCCTGCTGCTGCAGTTTCAGGCTTTAACAGTAACGATACAGAAATAGTGGGTCATGTCTCAGGACACATTTGTAGCTCACAAAGAGACATCCGTATTAATGTCAGCTCCTGTTCTCATGATTGAAAAGTCCCCACAGGAGTTTTAAGGAAATAACAATCATATTTTTTTGACTTCTCCTCCTTATTAAATGTGAAACACACAAGCCACCCAGGTGTATGGTAGTCCAATATGAAATCAACGCATCATCCCTTTAAAGCTGGACGCACCACTAATCAAGCACTGCATGTTTACAATGAGCTAAAGTTAACATTCAGACCACCAGCTACTACAGGTGCACCCCACGCTGTCACATCAGGTATAGTGCAGCTCTCAGGTATGATCTCCAGTGTTAGTAGATTCAAATCTTATTCTGAAAGGTACTGACATTCCTGAGCCTTTGTATATTTCTTTCAACGTTTTACCAGTAAGACTGGCTGCACTTTTTGCAATCTCCGAATACCTGAAAACAAAAAAAACGTGGCAGCCTCTCCACTGAAATCAGGGTAGCATTACAGATGTTGATAATGTCATTTATTGTTCAAACAGTTTGAAGTGGTTTTCTCTGCTTAGTAGCAACAGTAGTAGGTGTAGCCAGTATCAGTAGCATCCTCTTGGTGTAGCAACCTAGTGACAGTAGAGTAGTTGCGGTTGTAGCTTCTAGCAAGCAAACTTTGATTCATTAACAAAGTCAGTGGTTAATATGCAGGAGCAAAGGAATGAACTTCTACTGCTGACAGTTCTTAAGCACATCTCTGATGCATGTGGTCAGGTGTAGGAAGACGAAAAGGGGTGTGATAAAGTTCATGGACGTTGGGGGAGGTTGCACAATGCGTTGCTTCAACATGAGAGGTTCATGTATACTTTTTAAAGAAAGACTTTCTGTGTTGTATTTAACTATTTATAAGTACATGTTCTTCTTTCTTACCCTTCTTTGGAAACATTTGTAACCTAGCATGTGCTAATGCAATGTACTGCTAAAAACACATCTATAATACTGATTCATTCCTTTATGGACTTGTTAGTGTCACACTAAAGGGAAAAGTGCATGTTACAAATAAAGTGCAGAAAAAGCAGAAATATTGAATTTTAACTGTTGATACGTCATCAAAGAGGGTTAATCTCGAGTAAGCTCTCGGAAGTATAACACACGAGCCATTTTCAGAACGAAAAACCATGAACGGATCAAAATGTATCAAGTCAACATCTTTGTAAGTGGATCTTTAGTTTTATACTGAAATGGCAGTCAGGACGGAGGAGGATCTCTTCTAAGGCCAGAGCTCCTCATCAGATCTCCTGTTAGCACACATATCAATGGAACTACACTTGAGAGGTTTCTATATTTCTATATTTACAACGAAAACAAGCAACAGAAAAAAAAGGCTGCCTTTGTAAATGCTGAACATTTTTGTACATTAAACCAACTTCCTCTTTTGTTTTAAATGCAATATAATTCCCAGTTTGGGTTTTTTTTTTATGTTTACTGTCTCGTGGTACTGCAGTGTATTAATTTATTGTGTTAATGTTTGTTTTGTAACCATATTATTGACTGTAATGGTACAAGTGTTTTGTGCCCTCATTGCATTGCAACTCATTTCAAATAAATGAATAGGTGATGACTTTAATGTGTTTAATGTGTCTTGTCTGTGAGGTGGGTGTTTGATCTTTGACATGTATATGTTTTGGGGACAGACATTACTTTAAGGGAACAAAGTGCAAGTCTCTTATAAACATGATTATATTCTAAGGGGGAGACTCGGTGGAAGGTCAGGATATGGTAAACTTAAGGCAACAGGGCGTTATGGTCTCTGGTTCATTTAACAGGAATTAAATTTAAAGCTGTTTTCACACATCAACTCCTGAAAATGTCAGGACAGCCTGCCTCTGATAGTTTACAAAGTTTCTAATGAAAAAAAGCTTCTTTTCTATTTTGGTTGGTGTTTGAGGTTGGGGAGTCCAGGACATGGACTGTATCGATGTATGACCCCAAAAGTGACCTTAAATGTCTTTGTGTGTGATTTGTGAAGCACATTTTTTAATGTTTTATGTTATCAGATCTGTTCAGTACCAACGGCCCGTACATACAATTCACCTTTATCTGTGTAACACATTTCATACAAAAGTAAACTCAATGTGCTTTACAGACAAATATAAACAAACACAATACAAACTTTACATGTACATGTGTATCAAAATGAAACATTGTCCTTCAATAAAGAGCTTTTTTTAGAACATTAAGGATTGCTTATGCCTGCAAGAAATCAATCCCCCAATGTAGAGATATGATTTTACTAAACAATGACGTTGGTGATATTGTCATAGGTTTTTTTTTAATCAAACATTTGTTATAAAAGTTTAAAATGTATTTATTTTTCAACCATCCACAAAAAATATAATATACATGTATAATAATTCATTCATTTTTCATAATGTAAATTGATAAATATGAAAATGTGTCTCTTGATAACATCTGAATCTGTTGCTGTCAATTACTTGTATTTAATAGAGACTGAGATGTTGCAGCAGATTAAATGTGCCACTTCTTTTAAACTCATGTCAGATTTTTAAAAACATCACGATTTAATGTTTTGTTGATATAAAAGTTAGTCAGCCATCAAAATATCAGTCGAAATTCTTCTATACCAAATATTTTCTGTATAATCCAACAATACGAGATTAAAGACAATACTTTGTGTGTATGCTATGTCCTTTATCGAAAAAAAAAAGAATTGATGGCACTTGCAAGCTGCATCCATCCGATTCAATTTCACCAAGCAGACAGTGCAAGTTCACCCCGGGTTGTTGTTGTTCCATCAACCAGAAAGCATCAAAGACGGCTCCAAACTTTTCCAATCAAGGTGAGCTCATTTCAAATTGTTTGAAACAAATTAGTTTTTGTACAATTCTTACAAAAAATACCTGATAAAAGCGCGCCCCCTAGAGGGGAAAATATAGAAAACAGCTTGAATAGATGATCATGCCCCACAGTGTCTTTGGTTTCTTTGTGTTCCTCTCTAAGAGAAGTGCTCAGAGACTGAATTCAGTGTTTTCTCTTCCAACTCAAATCTGGACCTGGATTGTAACATTCCCACTTCCTTTCTCCTAGTCGCCTCAGTAACTCCAGTTTACATAGTAACAGTCAATACTCAGAGCCTCTCCTGTTTGTGACCTCTTTAAGACTTTTAACCAGCAGCAGTGTAACTGGTCAGGGCCAGTGTCCTGTCAGGTTCAAAGTCACCCTCATGAATCACAGGTTGGTGTCAGTGAACATGGTGTGCTCCTTCCTCACTGTGCTGAAACCTTTGATGGTGTCAACAAACTCCTCATCATCCATAAACTGTGAGGGAGAAGAACAGAGGTTGTTAAATTGACCCTGCAACAGATATTTAGTCACTGTGAAGTTGATTAAATCGATCTTTCTGTAAATGGTTGATTGGGATAATGTGTACTTGTTAAACCTACAGTATGTGTTGATATTTTAGTGCAAAGTTGTGAAAATGTGTGTTTCTATTCTCCTTTTTTATCTATGAACACAGAATTGAACACAGAATTGAACACAGAATTGAAGCAAGTGAAGGCTAATTTCACTTAGTTTTTATTCCTTTTTTGCACAGATAATAAAAATAATGTTGGAGAAGCTTCTGAAGGAAAGATTCCAACATGGCAAAACCCCAAAGCGACAAAGCAAGGACATAGACAGGAGGTTGGGGTCTCTTACCATCCCACTGTCATGGCCTGAAATGTTCGGGTCCCACACGTCGTCGTCTCCTGTGGATGACTTCCCGTCCATCACCTGGCTGACACTGCGCCTCAGAGAGTTCACACTGAGGATCCCCAACTCACCCTGCGCGGGGGCCTCATCACCCAGCTCACATTTAGTTTCCAGCACTTCCTGTCCGGAGAGGAGGAATTTAGATATGTATGCACATGTGCATCTACATTTCTAGTATGTATCACTTCAGCATATAGGTTTGTACCTCTATCTTCATGGTGAAGCCCTTCAGTGTGACACTGTTGGAGAAGCCTGTCGTGTCAGGTACTGAATCAAACTAGAGAAAAGGTGGAGGAGATGAACACACAAGACACATCAGCCTATAAACACCACATTTCCCTCTGCAATAAAAAACCCTATACACTATGTAGTATATAATAATACTATACTATATTATACAATACTGTATTATACTATATAACAAATAAAAAAAGATCTATTGGACAAGATGAAAGAATCAAGTACAAGTTTTTCTAGGGTTTTCCTTTAGATTAAATATTTAACATGACCGATGGCAAACTGTGTCTAATGTAAAAAACATTTTAAAATCTTTCAAGATTTTAAAAGAAGAAGAACTAAATACATCTTAGAAGAACAATTATTTTCTATTAAAAGGTGCATAGTCTCTTCCCACATGTTCTTTTTCTTTAAATTCAAAATGTCCTCAAAAATCCTCCTGATCTCCCTTTCTTCAAATTCACCAGGCTGTAAGTACATCTTGACATCTTTTATCGCAGCAGGTATCCACAGTACTTAAGACCCCTGTGACTATAATCAAGTTCGTACACTTGAATGTTATGGGTGTAGTACAACATAAGAAGTGGTTCCCTCACCAGGACAGAGTTGCTGGCTGGATAAATGGCCCTGGGGCTCCTCTTCTGCATGGCCACCAACGGGGGTCTCTCCCTGGTGAAGGGGGGTTTGTTCAAGGCCTAGGATCATGGATCATTCAATCAATCAATCAATCAATCAATCAATCAGTCATTATTTGTATGGACAAAGAAGAAACAGCCTACTGAAGACAAGTTAAGAGTGCCCCCCCAGGAGAAGATCCATGCTGCTGGAAACATTCCTTCCCTGTGTGTTTCAAAAATGTCTCTCACCTTGTGAAGTACAACACCTAACACGACAGCCAGCAGCAGCAGGGCGATAGCTGCCATAACTACGATGAACCACAGCTCCTGGACGACTGGCTGCTCTCCCTCACCTCCCTCTGCCCGCTCACTACTAGCTCCTTCCCCTCCTCCAGGAGGAGTGGAGCTCTGTGAATCTGGATTATAAAAATAAAAATAAAAACACTATTTCAATAAAGTGATTCTGTTTGTGTCACAACAAAAGAATGTTTTCTTACTCATTACATTTATTTTAGAGGTGATAGTTGTTGCTTTTCTTACAATCATCAAGTGACCAAGTCAAATGTTTCAGACTACAAATGTGGAAATATCTTCAATAACATTTCTGCTCATCTTAATGTATCTTTATTATGAGGGGTTATCATGTTTGCTTCACCCCTTTTGTCTGCCTTCATTGTAGTCACTCTTATTACAACAGAGTAGATCATAAGTTAACCCTGTTATCTCTACAGCACTGCATTGTCTGATCGTCTTTCTTTTGAAATGTAATTTGAGACATGCTTGTTCTTGTGGCCTAGTTTCTATCTGCACATACACTTACAATCTTCAGTAATGATCAAGACTATAAAATATAAAGAAGTTTAAACAGTATACTGGTAGGTCTCGAAGCCAACATGGTTTAGATATTGTTCTTGTAAAATGAAGTCAAGTAAAAAAGTGCATGGATAGAGAAGTGTGTCCCTGCAGAAACTCACCAATGCTGAGGTCCGTGGTTTGGCCTGTGGCGGGGGTGCTGGCAGCCCCTCGCTGTGTGATACATCAATCAGACGACCTGCTGTCTGTTCAGGATCACACCTGTCGTCACATCAATATTTAACACCTGATACTTTAACGTGCTCTCTTCAGATGCACTAAGATGACGGACGACTTGAAGCAAGTCGGAGTTCCTCCATGTCTTCTTCCTGCCCGGTGGCTGATGTTTCCTCGACAGCACAAATAAGAAACATAGTATTACAGGTTAAAGCGTAGAACAGCTTGCATGTGTCCACCGCTATGCTCGAAAACTCCCATCAACCTTTGCTTTCCCTCAGCAGTGCCATGGTAACTGCCGGTGTCAGGTTGCCGTTTACCTGAAGAGGCCATATCATCACTCTGATCTTCACATGTACAGTTTGTGTGTGTGCTCTTTCTTATAAGGATATATGTCACATGTGTGTCATGCTCACATAATATATATCCTCTATCTAAAAAAGTGTAGTATTGTGCATGCTGTATTTTTGGTCTGTTTGTATCTGACATTCACCACCAAGGAAACAAGGGGTTGGCATTTGGTTGTTTCATATTGCACTGTAGGTTTGTTTATGCAAATGTACATACATGATGTATTTCAATTCAATTCAAAACCTTTATTTGAACTCGAAAGACACTGAGGTTTTTTATTTATTTTGATGATTGAGCGTTGATACTATGATTATGTTCAACACTCTATTTAATGAACTTTCTTTCTTTTTGAACCATTTTGAGAATGTTTATGTGTATGTATACACACTGCCAACTCAACAAAAGGTTGTTCACAAAAAAGAAAATGTAGCAATGACTGAGTTTAGACAGAGTAGACACTGAAGATGATATGTCAGAATACATCAAATATTACATAAAAACATCATATCCATTATTTTGCTGTATCAATTGCTTCATGGGAAATTGTATGATGAGTCTGTCTGAATATTTTGTGCAAATGTCTTTTTTTCCCCTGGACAATAAAAACACTAATATGTACAGTAACTGTAAATTGTAGATGTCTTCCCTGTTTGCTTTTATGGATTTTTGTTGCAAACAACCAAGTGTCTTAAGCCATATGTAATTACAAAAAAACTGAGAGACAAAGCTCTAATGTTAAGTGTAGACATACTGCTGCTAAAATCTTTAGGCTGTCACTTGAATACTAGGAAAGAAATTCTAGTTTTAGTGTATTAGGTGCAATTTGCCCTCCGACCTCATGGTGGCCCTGAGCAGCAGCAGCAACAGCTGGTTGTTTTGTTGCGATGCAGCCTTACGAGGAGAAGCTCAACATGCAAGCACAGTCTCAGATATTACTGCTCTATTAATACTGATGCTCAATTTATGACTTCATATATTTCCTTAATATAAGCCGTGTCAGCCTGTCAATGGTGTACCTGATGGTATCAAGATAGAAATGATTTGTTTGTTATTTTGTATATGGATCAGACACAGTGGAAAATGTGTTCCCATTTATACCGTTGAGTAAGAGATAACACATGTACATTGTGCCTCCCTGATGATTTTTTTGGGGGAAATGGAGGCTCTTTCAGTTCTTATCAAGACATGCTTGCCCCAAACTGCTGGAAAGAAGGCAGATACTTTCAAAAGAGAACTACGACTGGCTGGGCAGGGCAGTTTACAATAAATGCTGCCCCCAAAGACCAACCTCTCTACACCTTCCCGTACCCTCATCCATGGTCTTCCCAGAATCTGTTCCTCCTGTTCATGCCTTACAAGATGTGGCCATATAGGCTTGGGCTTATATGGCGCTTGTGAATAAGACTGCTCCAACTTATAAGAGAGTTGTCTGTCTTGACTCCTTCTAGACGGAATCGTGCAGAGAGGGGCTGCTATACCCTGCCCTTCAACAAACACAGAGCTGTTTGTGTCATTGATGCTACAATGAAAAACCATTGATTCAGACTAATATGGCACAACACATTTTCTTTGAAAATCAGATAAAAATGTATTCATGGAATTACAGTGCTCTGTGTAAATAATTATAATTGTGTTAAGTGTTACTGAGGCTGTATGCCAAAAACAATCTGAGCTCCCCACCACAGCTAACAAAAAGCACAGGAAAAAAAGAATCAAATACCACACTTAAAGGCCAACTATAACGCTGCTAGATTTAGGAACTAGCAGCAACCACAAGAGTAGCCAGTCAGTGGGTGTCACTCCCACAAGGACCAAAATGTCTACCACGATGAGTTAAAACAAAGTGCTTCTTCATCATACACTGAAAACAACAAGGCAGGTGACTAACACAAAGGTGGAGTGCACAAACTGAACCGATCAACACTATTAAGGAGACTAAAAACTGCTGCTGTACAGCAAATCACCAGATGCAACAAAACTGCCACTACCACCATGAAAAAGGACACTATGAGGTCTAGCAGTACAACAGACTTAATGATCCAGGAGGCCACACCCACAATGCTAAAATCCACTGATCTTTGGAGTGACATCATCCCAGACAAACACCACCACAGCAAATGACAATACTGTGGATACACTATACACCGATGTTGCAAACTTACACTCAAGCAGCAACTCCAGCCACCAAATTAGGAGTGCAGTTACCACAATCGAAAAGGTCACATACCACAATTCACTGCACACAGCAGTACTGCTTTGCAAATATTGTATGGGGAAACAAACTTTAGTGAGACATCCCAACTCTTATCTGCCTATCCAAAAGGATAACTTACCTAACTAGTCTTCAGTGGTGTGGATTCAGCTTGAGGAGGGGGCTTAATCAGTGCATCACATTTACATCTGAACAATGATACAGGCAACTGCAGCGCTCTGAACCCTCCTGAGGCAAAATAGGCAAAATAATATAAAGGCATGGTCTCACCTGCCCGGAGAATAACTATTTAGGGTGCTCACAAACTACTAAACTGAAATGGTTAGTGAAACAGACTGGAGCATCAACTACTAACTAACAACTACCAATATACTAACAAATGAAATGGTTACGAACTTAAACTAAAGCCAGAAGTTACACAGAAACTTAATCTTAACAGTCTATGATTCCACCCATAGGGCGGCACTTATGACTGAAAAACTACCACAAAGTAACCCATATTAAATACAGACAAATCAAGCTTATTCTATCCCTTTCCATACAATGTGTATGTTGTTAGAAGTGGCACACATTTGACCAGCAGGTGGCGCAGAGGACTCGCTCACGGCAGCCTGAAATCTGTGGGTTCGATAACATTTGAAACATGCTCCAGCATCAGATGTGCATATCAGCCTTTCACACACATTAACGATGACTGTAATACAAATAAACACTGTAAGTTGGAGCTCAATAAATATATGGTCCCACGAGGAGTTAGATGAGCATTAGAATGACCCTCCCCTGAAGCTTTCCAGCATCTGCTCTCCAACTCTCTCCAGTGCGCTCTGTTGAAGACAGACGAGCACCATTGAGGGAATTTTGGCTGGCACACTGCAAAAAAAAATACCCAACTTGTGACAGCCTATATTTTTTTAACATGTATGATTCTTTTCAAATGTAGTTGATCTGAAAAAAAAAACACACACAAAGATTTTAAACCTATTGGCATATTTTAGAGTTATTCTAAGTCTTTTTTTAATTCAAAATCATTGCAGTACCTCCTTCAGTATTGTCATGGCGAACAATGTGGAGTGGTCATGCCCTGCAGCTTTTCACAATGATTGGGCTATACTTGCAAGTGTACACGAGGAAAAACAGACACGACATGCCGTAATGTCATGCTGCCCCACAGAATAAAAACGGATTCATTTTTTATAGGTAAACATGAGTTCATTTTGTTAAGCACGGGGCATGCGCCCTCAGACGCTCATTTCTTACAGTGTTCGCTCCGCCTCTCGGCTGTCTCCGGCGCTGCGCTTTAAATAGCAGCTGTTTAAAAGCTCCTCATCATCCTCCTGTCCGCCGTGTTACCCTCAGTCCCTCTCAGCACCGCAGCCAACTCCCACTCATTCACACATTTCTTCAATAAGCAGCCTCCACATCCCGCAATGTCGGCCGCAAGTACCGAGACCAGCGCCCCGCTGCCCACCGCCGGAAGCCGGGTCTTCTTCCAACCTGCGAACGGCGTAGCCTGCGTGGGAACCGGTCCCATCACCGGGGACGACCCGGTGCAAAAGAGACAGGGCAAAGTGACGGTCAAGTACGACAGGAAAGAGCTGCGGAAAAGACTCGTGCTGGAGGAGTGGATCATCGAGCAGCTCAGCGAGTTGTACGACTGTGAGGTGAGTGGACACGGAGCGAGACGACGGCAAGTGAAGCCGAATGAAGGGCAAACAGTGGTCCTCTTTAGATTCTGTTACAATGTTAAGGATTTCAACAATCATCTTTCATGTGCCAACCAAAGCCCATAATCCACCAAACAGTCTGTCCCTTCAGGTTTGTGTAGTCTCTTTGTCCTCTCTGCTCGTTTCTGTCTAGGCGAGGATAGTGCAGGGATGTTGAAGCGACACAAAAGCTGTCTCGTGTAATTACGTGGCTGTTTGTTGGACTGTTGTGTTCACTCTTTGACGTGCCGTGCTGTCTTCCCTTTTAATCACGTCTGTCGTTCAGGAGCAGAGAGAGAGAGAGAAAGAGAGAGGTGGATGGCTGCTTCATCTAAATCACTGCGAGAGAAACCGCACGGTTGCGCCTTTTTACGCACCGATCGCGTTTTTCCGTTCTTTGGGAGACTGCAATCACTTTACTGTACGTGTATTAATGTATTGCTGCAACTGGATTTCGCAAGTGTTTTTCAACAATAAGTAGTCACGCTAGTGTTTCTCTGATGCAAAAGAAGGGGACAAGTTCCCCAGTGAATTAATTCCTCTCGCGTGTCTGTGGCTAATTTCTGACCCTTCTAACCCTTTCACCTTAGGAGGATCTGTCGCCAGACAATATTGACTGCCCGATTATTCTGCACTCTCACGTTCACAAGTCGCATTCTTTAACATTTAAAAGGGTTGAACACCGGAGGGGTTGCGTGCAGTGTGTGTGGAAAAAAAAAAGAGAGAGAGAGGGATTGCAGATACAGAGAGATATACCATAGGTGATGTGTGTGTGTGTGTGTGTGTGTGTGTGTGTGTGTGTGTGTGTGTGTGTGTGTGTGTGTGTGTGTGTGTGTGTGTGTGTGTGTGTGTGTGTGTGTGTGTGTGTCTGCTGCCACACAGTATGCTGCCATATCGAGCTAAGAGGGGGGATGGGGTTGCACTAGGGGGAGCAAAGGAAAGAAGGGCAGTGGGTTAAGGATGTGCTGATGCTGTGACTCTCCTCACCAGCCAATCACCTCCTCTGGCTCTGACCCCCTTCCTTGCAAAAGAGGGTCTGCACAACCACTCATATGCTGTTGGCCTATGCACACACACACACACACACACACACACACACACACACACACACACACACACACACACACACACACACACCAGAGACATACAGTATGTCTGCCACCTTGCCCAACCAATCAGGGATGTAGCAGGTGGTGTGAGTATTCAGGCACACGTGAACCTGTCAGAAAGAAAGCACCGAGGGTTTCATAAGGTTGCGTAAATGTTAGCGCTGGCAGGTATCCGTTGTTGTGTGTGTAGGTTATATTTTCTATGCCTTAGGCTACGCTGAGTCTCTGCTGTTTCTAAGGTTGATGGCCGGTTGTGCGCATGTGCAGAAGGGGGAAACACCTGCACAAATCACAGCAGGACTCTGAATGTCAACATCAAAGCATGGTTTTCCATCTCATCTTTTTCTCTCTGCTGACAGTGCATTGCAATGCAAATCTTTTTCTCCCCATACTGTAGGCAAATTGACTAGACCTTCATGTTCGGGTAGACATTATCAGTCCCTGTAGCTCCAAACAGCTCTAGCCTCTGAAACATTTTGCAAAGTGAATCTCTTTTGCAGCCATAAGCTACGACAGTATTTTGGCTGTCAACTTGTTTGCAACCTTCATCCCATTGTGTAGTCCTCATTTCTCACTCAAGTTGAATAAAAGGCAGCATAGCCTGCCTGAGTGTGGACTGGGTTTACATTTCAAAGCCGGCTGAGCTCTTGGCTGTGTGTCAGTTCACCGTCAGCAGGTGTGCTTGATCTACAAGTTGTGTGATGCTTCCCCCCCCCCCGCCCACGCAAATTGACTGTTGTTTGATGTGTGGATGAAAGGTTGGAGTGCACCGGGCCAATAATGATATATATTGGAGTCACGCTTTGGTCATGCAGTGTTTCCCTTTCTCCTTCAACTTGTGATTTGTTCAATGCAAATGTGTGTACGGCTTCTTAAAAAAAAAATCAAACCACAGGATGCAGCCGTTTCTTATTCCATCATTGCATTACTGCATGGAAAAAGTCTTATCGCTCTTGTGTTCAGCATCACACCTCCTCACATCTTTCACACAGCAAATGGGATAATATAACATGATGATCCCGGGGTATGTCTGATATCATGCCGTCTAGGGGAATAAGCACACAGTGTTGACTGCTGGTAGAGAGCTATGCAAGCAGGCTTTCAGACAGCGACGCATAATAAAGCCAGTGCATCATTATTTTGACATGTTGTCACTTTGGTGCATTGTTAAGGCTTACTTCCATCCGTGCATCTATCCGATCATCCATGAATAGATACACCATGGCAAGTGTTTGAGCAGGTTGCACTCTAAACTGCTGTGCTGGCGATGACACACGACTGTGAACAGGAAGTTACACACTCTTCATGTTTGTTAACACCTCCCTGACACAGGTGTGTATATGTTTTGGTGTGTGTGTTTGTGTGTTATAGGGAGAGGAAGAGACTGCTGATTTGGCTGTGGCAGGCTGGCTTAAAGGTCAGCCTCTGTATCAGTTTCATAGGAAAACCTGATACTAGAGGACATCACGCAGTGGGTTTGTGTAGGGGTGAGCTGATGTATTGTAATAGCGTGTTGAAAGGGGTTAATTCAAAGAAATTGGATTTTGATTTCAATTACAGACACACAAGAGAGGAGATCGTTAGACGTAAGGCAATATAACTTACTCACACGGAGTCAAAATATGTATTTTATATAGACACGAGTGGTATTGTTACTCTCAGCAAAGCCTTTTTCCTGGAAATGTAGACATTCCTCTAACCTTGAGACAAACAAGACGCTTAGGTCTATTTACAAAGATATCACAATATTTATTAGTGATATCTTAATGAGACGACGTCACACTGTTAACACACTGACATGCGTAACTTTCACAATCTCCAATCACACACATCCTCTCAATGGTGAGGTCTAACTTAAACTGCAAGATATATTTTCTCTCCCTCTGCTCTTTTACTGATAACACCAGTGTTGCACCACCCCAGCATCCACCTGGCTCCGACTGGGGTGTCAGATATTATGTCATCATCACTCCTCCTCAATTTCTGCATGTAAAATAAATTTTCGAGGAGTGACAAGGTCGGAGCCTAGATGCCAAACTTAAACTTTGTTCTGCTGCTGCAATAAATCTTTCAAACAATGCAAATGTGAGTTTTCTGACTGAAATCTTTCTTTATGTATTATGTTGAATTATTTTGTTGTGGTCAGTTTAAATTTTCTTTTACCCTCTATCTTTTCTCGAAGTCTCTGGGTGACAGGATAACAGAAGGTGAGTTCTGTCAGAGATGGATTTCATTCTGTTCTCATGGGATCTGTTGCCTCACTTCATTTCACCACTCAAAGCAACAGAGAGGAGAGTGAAGAAAGGAGAGAGAGGGGGGATGCTTTAATAGAGAGAAGGTGTGAAACCAAGGTGCTCCCTGCACACACCTTATTACAGCAAAGGCCTTGACTACACCATCTTATTCTCTCCTAGTCATTTTCTTCTATGTTGATGTCTGACAAAGTCATTGCTCAGGTGTTGTAGTGTTTCTCTCGTAAACTTCTTTACACTAAACTAATCCTCATTGGCTATGTCGTGGTAAATCAGTGGCAGTAAATCAATAAATACATTGATTACAGGAGATTATTTTGATTTTATTAATCCGGTGTTATTTTTTGTTAATTGATTGTTCCATAGGTCTAATAAATGTAAGAAACGATTGCAAAAAGCCTGTGTGACTGTCCTAAAGCTCAAGTAGATACCATCATATTCTGTGTACTGCCCCAAAATCAAAGCAAATCCCCAAAACAATTGGTTCATTATCACATGAAACAAATAAAAGCAGCAAACATGTTTAAGAAGCTGGGACCAAAAAAAAACCCAGGCTTCATTGCATTTGGCATTGACAAGAGATTGTTATATTTTAGATCCAGCACAGGTTGTGTTAGGCCTATTGGTCTAGTCTACTAGTGCAAAAAAGATTGTTTCTATACTGATTAGAGCTCTCAAGAACTGCCGTCAATGTTGTGCTTTGCCTCTGTGCAATGCCTGTCAGCACCTGTGTGTCCAATCGGACTCAAAGCTGATCGTTTGCTCGAACTGACATTGTTCCCTTTTTTTTTCTAGATCCTTGCTTGTGTTGTACTTACTCTCTGATGTATGTCGCTTTGGATAAAAGCATCTGCTAAGTGAATTGTAGAATTGTAGAAAAAAGAAAATAAAGTGTTTATATCATTTCAAAGTGATAGGCTATGGCACTAACCATACAATTTAGTTATCATTGTTGTATGACCTGGCTTAATACACAACCCAAGCACCAACAAACAAGTCTAGCAAATGTTCTGCAAATATAGTATAGTATAAAGTATAAACAAATACCTTTTTTTTGGGGGGGGGCATATACATTAGTGCATCTGATTATTGACATGATGACTTGGTGAAACATCCCATTTTTGGCAGATTTGGCAACATTTCTGATACTGGGATCGTTATTGGAAGAAATCTTATTGCTCAAGCAATAAGCTTTATTTCACCACAGAAAACGTATCCTGAAAAGATCATTTATGATGCTAATAATCAATACAATATATATAAAGTTTCATGACCTATAATCATTAGGTAGCCCACAATGGGGGTCTTAACCAGACTATATTGGATTAATGTAGAGTTCAAGTGTGGGTGTTTAAAAAGTCAGAATGTGGCAGCACAGTGATGATTGTGTTTGTCTGAGAGCACCTCAAACACAATCAATGGAGGCTGCTGGGAAAAGGCTTCTTTTCTGCGTATTTGAGAGTAACAGAGCAGAAGATACTGATGGAGTAGTGAATCTGTTGTTGGTCTGCAGACTCTGCAATTGTGTGTGTGTGTGTGTGTTGTTGGGGTGCATGCAGCAGAATGTATTGCCCTACTTTTTCATGGCTGGCCGTCAATAGAGCCCCACTCAATGAAGCGTATTCATGTGCACAAGCACAGACACTGCAGACATGCAGCGCTCTGCCCTCGGGCCATGTGTGTGTGTATCTGTGTGTGTGTGTGTACTGTTTGTCTTTGGGTTTGAAGGGGAGTGAAAAAAGGTCCTGCATATTTTTCTTTTTGGGTTGATGATAGGTCACTGCTTGATGGCAGATTTTGGGTGGCCAGCATTCATGAGTTTTTTTTTTCATATGGATGAGCATGAGTCCTCCACATGTAGACACACACACACACACCCACAAAGACACAAAAGCAGACACAAAGTTCCTGGTGCACATTGGACCAAATGGAGCAAGAGATCGAGGAGATCCTCTCACAGATAATATCAACTCTAAAGTCCTCTGTTCCCTTTCTTTCTAAATAACCATCACAACAACTCGGGAAAGGGGACCTCGTTTCCCTCAAGTTGTGTGTCGGAGGGCTGAATCACAGCCGTTTTTGTGTATCCGTGTGAATGACAAGCATTTCAGAATCCAGGGTTTGTCGCTGACCACTCGCTCTAAAATCCGCACTTGCTTCTACTCTAGGTAGACAAAACACGAACATCTTAATCCCATTATTAACTACCCCCCCTCCCCCCATGCCTGTTTCCTGTGACCTTGTCGACAACATTCAACCTTTACTTGCCTTTCATAGTGTTCTTGCTGGGAATGTATCATGTGAACCTCGCAGAGCAGCAGAGGAGGAGTAAACAGTGCAACTCAAGCCAAGTCATTAGCAACATTCAATAGTTTTAGGAGTAGCATGCGGGATAAGCACACACGCATATTGACACACGGTGAGCGAATGTTACCGGATACACTGTTGATACTGTGCTTCAGGCATTTGTGGAGTACATCCTCATCATTTAAAATGTCATTGATCATTTCTGACAGTGGATGCATTTGAGTCAACTCAGAGATTACTTTAGCACGTCTCACCTCTTACTGATTATTATCATTTTTATTTTGTAACTCTAGACGCTTCTGAAACAAACCAATGTGCATAAAAATCAAAAAAATCCAAATGTTTAATATTAAAGAGAAGGGGGAGACGTGGCAGAGCAGATTGGGAGTGATACTGAAAAAAGAGGAAGAAAATACACACATAATAAGCTTCAGTCCACAATGAGTTTTATTAATTTATTGATCTGAGCCAGGCAGATAGATGCAGCCATCGGGAGACGTAGCCAGCCAATGTGGTGTTTGTTTTAATGGGCGACCCTGATGTGTTTATGGATCTGTCGGGGAAGGTCATTGTCGTGTTTGTTTTCTGCATTCGGAAAGGCCGGCATCCAAACTCTCCTCCATTCGAACTTCACAGACCCAAAATAAACACTTGTTTGCCGTCCGTGTCCAAGCTTGTGTTGACACATTCATCTGCTGCTAAACTAATCAAACGTGTTGAAAGGATCGGATCCTTTTTAGCGGGCAGAGAGCCTCCAGCTGTTGAAACTGTCATAAACAGAAAGGTGCTGCAGAAAGGTGTCGGATATCTTAGAAGCAAAAGAGAGAGAGCAGAGGTCAAAATGTGTTTGTTCCCCTTTCTGTCACCTCTTCAAACGTCTCATCCTGCCGTCATTCTCTACGCTCTTTTTCAACTCCCTCTCTTGACCCGACGGGACAACCACGCAGCGACCTGTGTTTCATCCTCGTCTGCTTCTTCCTCTCTCGCAATATTCCTTTGAGATTTTTGTTCCGCCATCATCCCTGTGGCTTTTACATACATGCAGATTAGCAGTCGAATGTCTTGTGGTGCGCTCCTTTAATCACATACACCTTCCAAGCATACGAAGAGGTTTAATAGCTGCGCCGGTAATGTGATAACCTTGCCAAGAAGGATGCATGCTGCCGTACTTAGTATGGAAATTAATCATTACTCAACATGGAAAAAAAAAATCCTATTAGTATGTGACGATCTCCCTGGAAAAAAGAACACACACTGATCATGTTGGATTTAAATGTTGAAATGAAGGCACGTTTTCATTTAACTTATTTATGTTAGTCACTCTGTGTCTTTTATGGTTTTCCTATTTTATCAGCCCTGTATTGTTTGTTGTGCTTATGGGCTTAGCTGTGATCCTATAAAGCTGTCATGGAGTTTTTTTTCTGTTAAATATAAGAATGAATGGATGGATGAATATAAGAAAAACAAAATATCAAGAAGAGAGTTTCTGTGGGTTATTCAAATGAATCTTAAGTCTTGCAAATAAGTGACCTTGAGATCACAGTCAAATGTTCGTTAACTCAGACCAGCATTTTGAATTTTGGATCTTTGTTCAGCCGTATCGTTTTTTCTATTAGTTTTGAATTGAAGGATGTTGTCCGCAAATGAAAAGAGAAAGAACACGGGAAACGGTAAGACTGTAAAAATAGAAAGCTGCTGCTGCCGTGCATGAAAAGGAAGAGATGTTGACTTTTCACGCTCGCACACTGACTTTCTTGTCTTCCTCTGACGTCTCCTCCCTTCCCAAGTTGATCCAGTTAATCACTGGGTTTCATTGTCAGCAGGCACACACAGTTTATAAACTGGCTTGTGTACTAACGCTGATTCACTCTCTGTGGTTGGTTGGCACTGTGAGCAAATGCAAAACACTGCTGTCGTTCACACGTGCCTGTAAGAGGGCGGAAGAAGGGAGAAGCAAGCAGAAAGCCAAAGTTGGAGAGAAGGAAGATTATTGTTTTGACTTTCAAAGTTGACCGGGTGTGTATTTTATGTGTGTGTCTTTACATTTGCTTAATGACTGTGTGCATTTGGTAGCAAAGGATCCAATAAGTATCTTATATTTGTAGAAAATAACTTATTTTAAGTGCTAAATTGGTTTATATTTACAACATTACTGCTCCTATCTCTTCACTATAAAACGTTTTTTTTTTTTTTAAGCACAGCTGACTTTAAATAAATCCATTGACTGGACCGGCTGACGTCTTTTGACCCTGATTCTATTGACGTTTTAAGTCCATTTTGGCTTGAAGCTGTGGTTGGCGCAGAGAGCAAAGGTCCAAATGTGCCCCAGCTGTCAATATATTAGCCTCAGGGAAGGACTGCATGCCTGATAAATACACTTCAAATAGTCATGCTCTGCCAGACCACAAATCTGTGAAACAAAGTCACTAGAAGAGTCACAGATGCTGGCATCTTAATGGATGAATTCAAACCAATGCAGAGTCCTTTAAATCAGGACTTTAACGAGTTTGACCTTGTATAGACATAATATATAACTGCATGTGTACATTAATTCTATACTCGTAACTTTAAGAATGTATGGAGGTGGATATAAGTTGCCAGTAAGAAAGCTTCTTGTGTAATATATATCAAGCTGCTTACCAGGTCTGTAAAGTCTGCAGTAAAGCTATAATAAAGTTGCATAGAATCTCCTTTTTCCCCCTCAATACTGTGAATTTTAATTGTTTTTTCTTTAAGCAGTTAATAACAAGTGTGATGAAATCAGTTGGTGGGTATATTTAATTGCAGGCATGTCGATGCAAAGCACTGGAACCTATCAGTAGCTGCTAATGAAATGCCGATGGCTAGCCAAAGATAATAGTCGCCTCTTCACAATGTGACCACATGTTTGGGCAACAGAGATACCACATGAAGACGACCTTATCTGTGATTGCTCAAGTATGGCTGTTTGCATTCCTCTGCCAGTTTAAACCGCTGCCGATGGTTGTTGATGTCCATAAGTTAACATTCAGGTCAGAGCTAAAAGGAGTCATGTCTTCTTTTCAACTGCACAAAATTCAAAAAACCAAGTTTTCATTGTCTAGGATCCAAACTTACAACCACAATCAGATATTGTGGGGCAGTTTTTGGGGCGTATTTTCCCTGCAATGGATCTAAACACCTAGCTGACCCATGAGCTTATCAAGTTGTGTGGGAAAATAAACAAGGGCTACTACAGCCCGTAAGAAGCAAATCAAGCACAGCATTAAGGAGTGAATGAATAATGAAGACCTTATCATCACAATTAGATTCAGCAACACAGTTATTTTTGGCTGAAATTCTCCTTTGAGGATTTATTCCTCCTCCCAGCCTTAGTTTTCTACCGGTTCTCCGCTCTGATATATATGGTGTCCTCTAGAGTACAGCTGAATCAGCGTGGGAAAGAACCTTTGCTGCATGCAGCAGCTAACTTCATATAGGGAAGTCACATCATCTGTGCTGCATGGTTTCAGCAAACTGCATTGCCGAAGGAGGAGGGGGGGGGGAGGAGAAAAGAGCTGTAGAAACACTTCTTTCTAACACAGCATCTTCTTTTGTTGCTGCTCCAAGTTATTTGCTTCACATTTTCTTTTTGAGATGTGGAAAACCTGCATGGGACGCCTGACGAGCTCTCTCCAGCTGTTTTATCATCAACATCCTATAGGCCTCTCAGCTATCTTACTTGTCCCAACCCTCAAACTAGTGTGCAGTGCTCACGTTCCCATCCCTCATCTCACCCGGTCTCAAAAGATAAATTCATCCCACCTTGAGCTCCTCCTGGCTTTGATGTGACACAGCATGGCAGTGTAGCGAGAGAGGAAGAAAGCTGAGCTGTGAGGTTTGACTGTGTTGCGCAATCCTCCTCCTCCTTTCTCCTCTGCTTCATCATCACGGTGACCCACTTATCTCTGCGCTCCCCATCTCCCCGCATCTCATTTTCTTCTCCTTCTAATTATGACTCTTATACATACTTCTCATCATTTCTTTTCACTTCTCCTTCATGGTGTTTTTCACCTCTTATCTCTGCGTGGTGTGTAAATTAACAAACTTTCAAAATTTCATATTCTCTTTGCGCTCCCTTTTGTTCCTTTAGCCGTTTGCATTATTTTTTAATGACTTTTTCTACTTTACAATATTATCTCAACATTTCAAACATCTCCTTACTATTACATTTCACTTTCCTTGCCAGTCGCATTTATTTTCATTTTTTTTTATGTTTTCCCTGTAATTGTTATCACTTGCATTCAGAGCTGTGATAAAATAACTGTGGCTAAATGATCTTATACTGGATAAGTTGTGTGTGTGTGTGTGTGTGTGTGTGTGTGTGTGTGTGTGTGTGTGTGTGTGTGTGTGTGTGTGTGTGTGTGTGTGTGTGTGTGTGTGTGTGTGTGTGTGTGTGTGTGTGTGTGTGTGCTCCATATTATCTAAGTTAAGTGAGGATCTGTCATTTCAGCCACATGCTGTGTTACCAAGACACTTACCTTCAATATGACAATACAAGCAGAGACTGGATGTTCCTGTGCTCTGTGAAAATCAGGGACATAAGCACACCGTCTCTGTCTGTGTGTCTGCACACTAAATGAAAGAAAGCAGTGTTCTCTTCTTCACCTGACAGCTGCCATGATTGTCCAAACAAAACTTTTGGCAACAGTAACGACCCGTACCTGTATAAATTTCTAGCTTTCAACCCTAGCCAGCTCTATTTAACAAAAAGTTAAGTTTTTGAAGGTTACATTACTGTAAGGAGTAGAAAATCCACATTGACAGCATAGCATGCCAATTAACTAGCATGTTTACTGCTTGCTGTGTGAGCTACTATTACAGTGTTATCTTCAGACCACACTGGCTATGGGTATGTTGTATAATGCTATGTTAAGTTGTAGTGTTCACTTCATTGGAAATTCAAATGGCACTAAGAAATATCAGGTTTCTTTTGTATTTCCTTTATTAAAAGCATTGAGCCATTTCATTTAAATAATCAAATACTTGCAGGCTGTCAAACAATTAACATTTTTAATCACGATAAACAGTAACATTTAAATAATTCATTGCGATTTAATACATTTTTAATCGGTTGAAATTGCAATTTTTTTGCATTCAAACATAACAAACTACACTCTCATTCCTAAGAATAAGCTGAACTTGCAGCTTTCTGCCTGCTTCTATTTTTGAAAAAAGCCACTTTAGCTTGCCATTCATAGTGATGTATCATTGGCTCTTTATTTGTAGATTGTGGGCATGGCATAAATAGGCTACACTGAAACTTTAAAAGCATACATAATATAATTATCTTTCCATGACTGGCAGTAGAAAAAGCTTGAGCAATTATCTCTTCAGGAAATCTTAGCTGCTGTTCCATACAACTGGTAGTTCTAGTTCATATATTAAGCCCATGAATAGGATCAATCATGAATCACTTGGCCGCGTGAAGTGATTTCCTGTCAGAAGGACAAGTTGATGTATTGTTTGAATAGAGTGTGAATGGAGGTGAATGGATTGTGGTGAGTCACAGGGTCGGGCTGCTTACGTTAGCTTTGATTCACCTCTACGCAGACGAACCAGACTGAAAACGCTGCCAGCTGCTCAGCTTTCAGTGAAAACAAGTCTGACACCCGCATGCACACACTTTCTCCGCACACGGATAACACGCCGGCTGTCGGTGTTGCTCTGTGTCTCTTTCTCAAATTCCTTGTTTACTCACTAGCCCAGAGAAAGACTCAAAGTTGATTTCATTACAACAAACACTGCTCCTTGTTGTCTCTCTGATCAGCTACACATGAGATCCACAAAACTGTATTTCCCCCCCTGCTGTTATCTCTACATCCAGCATACGACTTTGCCCTCATTTGCTGCTTTTAGTCTTATCCAGCACATACAGACACACAAAATGTCTTATTGTTTAACACTGTATACACACTGGAAATAATACACTTGTGCTTCTTGTGTCCCGTTTTGGCCCTTCTTTAATCTCATAACGTCACAAAACAGTCCCCCCCCCACTCTTTTTTAGTCGTGTCAATTTCATACAAACTCAAAAGACAAGAGGCTCTTGTGCACATGTTTTCTGTCAGGTTGTTCTTTATTTCTGTCCAGTAGTTCGTGGTTGTGTTTCGTGCTGCTTGGAGACATATCAAAGTAAACAAAGTAAACATCTCTTGTTGTAACTCTTAGTTAAAGAGTACCTCGCATCTGCCATAAAATATGTATTCTAACAATCAGAGTTGTATGAGTTACATGACTGTTTTAATCTTCAGCTGTAACCACTACCGTGAAAAAAAAATCTGACCTTGCTTTGGCATCATTTTTGAATGTGTGTTCCAGTGTATGTGTGAATCTTGCATGTCCATTTTTGTCTCCTGACATTGCTCGCTGTCATTTTGTCACCCTTCCACTGCTGGCAAGATGGAAGGTTATTTTCCCTCGGGCTACTGGGTGTGACCTCAACTATTTTAGGCTCTAAATCACCAGCCGAACAAAACGACAGTCGGTGTTTATCTGCATGTTAAGTGTGTGGACGAGTGTTTCCATTCTTGTCATTGCATGCAGTGTTTTCAACACACTCAGGTTCTTTCTATCAAGCTCAACAGAGAGCCTAAGCACTGTAGTGAGCATTTCTCTGCAGGAGATTGATGGTGGCAAAAGTGGTTTCTGTGCGTGTGCGAGAGTGTGTGTGTGTTGATTTGCACATCGCTGGCAATTGCCTGCAGTCATGCTTCACACACAGGCCTTGCTTGCCCTAGTCATCAGCAATCACAGTGACAGAGGGTGAAGGAGTGCTTGCTGACAAGGGAAGAGACGCACGCACGCACGCACACAATAACTGACTTTCATTCTAGAAATGCTGGTTTTGTATCTAATGGGTGTCATCCGGTCATTTGGCTCAAGGTGCCTGTCAACCTTTTGGGACCTGAAGAAATGATTTAGCTGCACTGTCCTTAGTTTTACTTATCAGCAACCCTAATGATGGGTGCTTTTAAGAACATCTACTGCCTTTAAGAGGAGTAAGTACAAAAATCACAAATGCGTCACAAGCTTTTACATTAATATTCTAAAATCTTAATTTTGGGGTATTTTTTTGGCTTATTACTATTTTCAACAGCTTTTTTTATAAAACCAGAAGTTGTGTAGAAAATTCAAGCTCGACAATCCAAAAATTCCTTATCTATTTGGAAAGTAGTTCATTTGATATTTAACATTTTTTAATTGTCACTTTATAAGGCAGAACAGATGTTAATTTTAGATTTGTTTGGCTTTGAACCACAAATTAAACACAATACCTGCAAATGTGAACATTGGAAATAGCAGCAGCACATACAGTACATCATTTCTACCACCCTTTGTCAGTCAGTAAAACATTCCCCTAATTTCTCCTCCTCTCTTTTCCTGTTTCTTTAACGAGGAGGGATTTCAGAGCGAGACCCCCTCGCTAAGACGCAGCGAGGGAGAGAGAGAGATTTCAGTGAAGAAGTTCGGAGGAGGGTCTTGTTTGTAGTGAGACTGAGGTGCTTAAAATGCCGGCTGTGTAAAGGCCTCTTACCGGCTCAGGAATAAGGATGAGTGTGGGTTAGCCTTGTGTGTAAGTGTGTGTGTGTGAACAAATGCAAATGAGATATGTGCAAGCCCGATATGAGTCTCACTAAAGTCAAGTAAAATTTTAGACATGTAAACTACCGCTACCAAGGCGGTATTTAAATATTTTAAGAACACACAGTTCTGTAAATGTATCCTCGGAATTAAGGATTAATGTGAAAATATCCAGTTTCACTAAAGAAATAAAGTAATTCATCTGTACAAACACTGTGAAACACAGACGACCTGATGTACTACACTTGCTTTTGTAATTTCAAGTTGTAATTTTCAGCTAATTCAATTCTGTGCACATCAACCCACCAACTCATAAATGAAATCATGCTGAGCTTTAATGCTGAGAGCTACAATCAAATCATCCTTGCATCCTCCATATTTCTGTGTTTAATACCAGCGCAAGCTCCAGGCAAAAGTATGAGATATACACACACACACACTGCAAAGTTTAAAAGTGGCAGCAGTTTTTATGTTTGAGCAATCTTGGTGAAGGGATGTACCAATCATCTCTTTAGCTTGTGTAATGTTCTCCTTGAGAGTTATTGTATCTTTTATGTGTCTCTATGGCTTTTTGTTATATCAACAGAAAACTATTGTTACTCATAAAGAGCATGAGAATATCTCAAGACTTTTGTGATACAATACCCAAATATGAAAACAATGAGCTGAAGTTTCTGAATGCTGGAGAACAGGGTGTTGATTCTAAGTTTATTTTATTTGAATCAGGGACAGTGTACAAAAAACCCCATTAGTCTCAGAAGAGAAGAGATGCTTTGTACAAGATTTAGCTTACTAGCTAATGTCCATCTGTTGTCCCTGGGTTAAGTGGAATCACAAAATCTGCAAAAGTATTCAAGAGGAGGCTGAACATGGCTGAACGATGGAAGATGATAAAAAGGTAGTTGAGAGAAGATTACAATGACTAGACACCTTTAAGCCAAACATACAGCAGTTGCAGGTCTGCAGTGGTACACAAACTGTGGTCTTCTGCATAGAAGTCCATTTGATCCATGAACACTGACAACCCCAATCTACACCCTAACTTCCCACTACATAGAGGAAAGACTTGTTCCCAGTTGAATTAAAGCTTATTAAAGTCTGTATTGTATATCAATTCTGATATGGACTTTTATCAAAAAGCAGCAGAGTTCAATGGAGATGTTGCAACGTTTTTTTTCTTACTGATCGTTATTCTGATAACTAGACTGAAGTATTGGCACAAGTCAAGGGAATACTGAGTTATGCTAAAGGTTAGGTGCATTGACGTGCATACTCACAGATGTTGGTATGGGTAAAGAAATCATGTTATAGCACACTCACTGATGCTTGTGAACTGGATATAGAAGCTGTGCCTGTATGTCACATGGTTTTTATGGCTTTAGGTCCCTTCAGGAAGAAATTAGAATTAACATCATAGCTGGGATGGAAAGGTTGATCCTCCCTTCTTTATACCTCTTTTGCACAGGCCTTGTGGTGGAAGAAATTGGAGCAGGGGAAAACGGGACCTTTTGAAGTGGTGGGGAGCAGAACACAGCCTCTACCCAACAAACCACTAAACAGCCCTGCCCTGGCAGTGCCGAGTAGCACAATGACATTTCCATATGATGTTTGCTTCTAATATGCAAATACAGCGTATGTTCAGGCTGTTTGGTCCAGAGATGTGAAAATAGTGTATTTAATACAGACTTGGATATGTGCTAAGAGTTAATATGAGGGGGGTGAAACAAAGAGAAAGTAGTTAGGGTTGGTTTTCATGATGTGTTTGTGTCTGGAAAAAAAAGGAAAGGGGTGTAGCAAACATCAGACCAACACTGTTCTTTGGTATCCCATTTCAATTTCCTGTTTACCTCCTCTTTTCTTTGCTGGTTTGCATGCTATTGTTTCCTTGGCGTGCATCTCTTTTGGCAGCTAATTGATCTAGTGTTTTTCTGCTTTTCAGGAGGAAGAGATGCCAGAGGTAGAGATCGACATAGACGACCTGTTGGAAGTCAACAGTGATGACGAAAGAGCCAGCAAACTGCAGGTAAACATACACGTGTGACTGGTAGTGTTTGTGTAGGATTTTTAATGTCAGTGAATTGAAAGAATTGTTTTTGTTTGATTCTGGTAACATGATACATGAATATAATATATAGGTACTTTAATTTCCTCATAAGAAAATTTGTTCCGAATTTTTCTCCTTTAAGGATTTTCAGGACATACGTGACCCATCAACAAACAAAAAACACAAGCAAACATTTCAATATACACAAAAAACTAATATTTATATCACACAAAACACCTGAGCATATTGTACATTACTGTATCTCCTAATCTTGAGGGATTTGGGCAGATATAAAGAAGGGCCTAATAAAGTCCCATAAAAGATTGATGAGAGGAAGTGTTGCATCGATAAGGCTATATGTCATGTCCACGTTGCTTAACCAACCGTGCCGTTACAAAGCTTACCTCTTCCAAACATGTCAGGGCAAAGGAAGTGTACCATGCTAGTGTGTGCCCTACATCTTCAACCAGAGGGTAGAAGCTAAAACTCTAAAGAATGTGGGTTGGATCAGACACATACCAAAGCCCGTTACTAAGTAATGATGATTGACACAACCCACTTTTACAACGGACTGAAAGTATCTTGAAATGACACCACTTTGTTGTCAACATTTAGACAGTAAAAAAAACTCCAGCCACACACTAACCAACAACAAAACAGATCTCAGGATATCCAAATTTAAATTTTCTGTAGCATATCAGTGACTAAAATAACACTTCTCTTTTTTAATGTAGTGAATTGTTGTATTTTCTAATCTAATCTCTATTTATTTTTTTACAGGAATCATTAACAGACTGCTACAAACCAACAGAGGTGAGTGTCCTTTTGTGTCTGTCTTGTATATACAATAAAACGCTCAATATCAATAAACTAGCAGCTCTTGGGTGTAGACAGGAGTTATTATTGATGTTCACATGAGCGCTGTTCAATCTGTACAGTAAGTGTATTGAGAGCTGTATGTTGAAGTGTCAGTGTCCTACATGTGTATGTTTGTGGTTAATTCAAGTCTGGTGACACTCATATACATGGATTTCTCTTTCAAATGTAACTCTGACCTTAATACAACAGCATGTTAGCAGTATGCTCTCGATATAACTGTTCACAACCATGTTAAACTTGTTAACTAGTTAAGAGATTTGTTTATGGTTTGCATGTGTGCATAGAGTGTGAAGCATCCAGGTTCGGGTAAGGTAGGGTTAAGCTATTTTGGTGATTAAAAGAACAATGGACCAATCACATTAGCTCTACATACGGTGATCTCGGCCAGCCTAGACTCCCCATCTGTCATCTGTGTGTGGGTCTCTGTGTGTGTGTGTGTGTGTGTGTGTGTGTGTGTGTGTGTGTGTGTGTGTGTGTGTGTGTGTGTGTGTGTGTGTGTGTGTGTGTGTGTGTGTGTGTGTGTGTGTGTGTGTGTGTGTGTGTGTGTGTGTGTGTGGCATGAGGTCAATGTGAAAACCACTACAAGGTCACTGCATGGTATCCAAAGCCACTGTAGTATCCAGCCAGGTTGACAGGCGCTGATACTTGTCACACCTACACACACTCGTACACACACACACACACTAATGCGTTGTAATCCCCTGAGAATGGAGCAGCACAGATGCCATTTTAAACACAATCCCACAAAGGAGGCATCAGCTGGGGGATAAAAAGTGAAAGACAGAAAGGATAGAGAGAAAAGACAATTGTGAAAAAAGGTAGGGTAGATGAAAGAAGGAATGAGATCACTGTTAGCAACAACAACAAAAAATACACTGGGAAAATAGAAGGCATTGAAGGAAGGAAATGAGGAAACTATTACAAAGAGAGAGGAGGAGATGGATACAGAGGGGTGTATGTAAAGATGGAGAAAGACATAGCAGAGTATAAGAAGGAGGAGAGGGATACAGAGGAAGACAGAGGAGGGGGAGCCATCAGTAATTAGGTCATGCGCAGTGTCACCCCTGCTATAATGAGTGGGATTATCTTTCTGAATATTCTCCATCGTAGTGGTGCACCTCAGTACAACCTTTTCCTTAAAACACGAGATGTGTGTTCACTTTGTTCATGTTTCCTTAATGAGTTATCGGTTTTATTATCAAGTATTTAATTATATCAATTTGACAGGTAGTGTCACAATATCTGTGAAATTCCCCCCAAAGCTAATATTTTCTTTACTTAGTGTTCTTGTTTTTTTAGAATGTGAGAGAAACTGTTTTTCTAATGTTTTCCTTTTTGTTTGCAGGACTTTGTCCGTGACTTGCTGGGCAGGATAAGGGGAATGAGAAAACTCAGTGCACCATCTAAGAAGGGCCTATAATGGCTGTAATGCCCACCATCAACCAACCACTATGTCATCTCAGCTACACCTACTTAACCCACTTGACATGGACTCTCATCATGAAGAATAACTTATATAAACATTACAGCATTAGTAACTATTCTGCAACCTGCAAACATAACTCCATGCATTTAGCACTTTTCATCCATTTTACAATCACATATAGAATATCAAGGTATGTAATAATATTTGACTGTTTGAAGGTACTTGACAAACGAAGCCAACACGGTTCAAAAGCATTCAGCCACAATAAAAAGTAAAACCCTGGAACGTGCCAGACAGAACTGCAACTTGTGCTTTAACACCGACGCCAACTTATTTCACATTATTGAGCCATGTTACAAGCAAACGCTGTGATCGCAACAGCCATACAGACTTCGACAAAAACAAATCTCAAAAAGGGAGGTGGTCATAAACTGTTTGTACTGCGGTAGGTGTGAAACTAGTTATAGCACTATGTAAACACAATGCTTCATGGTCTTTCTTTTTTTTTTTTTTACCGAGGTATTTTGCTGTTACTTCTTTTTACAAAATGTACTGTGTGTTGCCATTTATTGTTCATGTGATTGAAATGTGGTCTTCAAGTTTTTGTGCTACTTTAAAAGTCAACCCTGCTCATCCTCACTCTGCTTTCAAATGTTTGGGAGGGCTGTAGTTTTGTTTTGTTTTTAACACAAGGCGTTAATACATCAGCTATGTCCTTTTTTGTGATGTGTAAAACTCTGGGAATAGTGGGGACGGTTTTGCAAACAAGACTTAACATAGTGACAGTTTTGCTTTTTTTACCCACTGTTCTAGAACACTTTTCACCGCAGCAAGGCATGATGGGTGTTGCAGTTCTCTGCAAGAGGCTACAAAACCTGTATGATTGACAGCCTTTCACTTTTTCTGTTACACCGTGGTTATACATAACTCTCCCTCATCAGATTACATATCAGTTAATCATTTAGGTTTAAGCACAAAGCCCAAACTTTGTTGTCCCCACCCCCTTCCCACCCCCTCTGGGACACTTTACTCTGCTAACTCACCTCTCTACAGTGGTTGTTGTTGCCTTTAAAGGACATTCAGGATCAGGTCACCTTTATTTCAGCACTGAACCTACTGACAACCCAATGGCAAATATGTATGAGGAAAACTTGGACTCTTAAACCTGTCAAGTCCTGTATGGATGAGGTGTGCCAAAACTGGGAGTATTACATCCTAAACGTCATACGTCAAGGAGGCATTAGAGTGACACAGCCTTTCCACAGAGATTGTTTGTTCATTTGGTGAGACATCAGAGTATACAAAATGTTGAAGACTTTTCCAGGTTGCAGAAAATATGTTGTAATTGCATAATCCCGGGAGGTTTAAGAGGTGAATTAAGTTATTTATTGTTGTTAATTACCTTCGTGCACCAACACAATTAAAAACCAACTTGTAAGCTCTGGTACAATCATGACTCGTTACTGGGTTGGGTTCAGTTTCATTTCTGAGCAGTCACTTGTGAGCTGACCGAAATGGAGCAGTCCTAAACCTGCCATGTGATTTAAACCTTCAGCTGCCAAAGACAAAAGCAGGGCAATGTTTGATTTTAACGTAACACTTGCAAAGCACCCGTCTTGCATGCTACCAACAGAGAAAAAAACACTGTAAAAGAGAATAGATATTATGACTTATAATCAAGCAAAAAATTAAATAATCCTTTTTTTTTTGACTAAGCTAACATGTCTGACTTTATAGAACTTTTTTTGTGTTAAAACAACGTGACAGTCACGTTGGAGAGAATCCAGGACATATTTAAAAAATGGTGCTGTTTTTGATGTTCTTTCCAGGTTTCGGTTGTATGAAACACATGTTCACTGTCGAGTGATGCCAGAGAAATGTGTCTGCTGGACGTGTACGCCTGTATAGAATGGGCGCATACAGTCTAAAGCAGAATCGTCTTTGCGTTCCCTTTCCTCAGTTTGAAACAAGCTGGATAGATGTCATCACACTCCGCTTGCAGGGGATGATTTGATATACAAAAAAAGATCCTGATTGATGTAGTGAAAGGAAATGTTAAACGGGGCAGCCATTAAAGGCAACTGTGATGTATCCAGGAATCGTGTTGAGGTGCGCCATAAGATTTTTTTTCTGTAAAGAAACAGTTCAGGAGCAATAGGCTGATATTTTATAATTTGGGGGATTTTATGTGGAAAGTATTTTAAAAGTGTCCATACTAGAAAGCTTTAAGTTTGCATGTATTTTTAAAATCGCATGTAGAGGGGAACATTTTGTTGGCCCAATAATTTTTATTTCAAGAAATAAAACACTTTCCTTTTTATACCTTTTATTATTATAACTATTATTAAGACTAAAATGTTACGTTATTTCAGCAGATTTTTTTCTGTACATCCACAATAAGCATTCTTGTTTTTAAAATGTAGTGTGGTGTGTGGTTTGTTTTTTGCTGATAATAAAAATGGAGGACTCTACCGTTTGAACATAAGTCTTACGTGTGTATCTTGTGCCTCTTCAGTGTATCTAGAGCTCTGTTATGTTACTTCTGGTAAATTCATTACTTGCTTTCTTTCTTAGAGTTACATTAAAAAACACTCACATTTTTATATTGGAAATTAAATCAGCCGGCAGCCAGACAGCTCAGCAAAGCATAAACAGGGAAAACTGCAGGCTTACAAGCTCAATAGTTACAAGTTCTTCTTCTTACTAATGAAATACAGAAAAAAAACATGTGTATTATCATCTTCTTCCTGCCTTTATGCTAAGCAAAGTTTACAGAAGTAATCATCCAGTTTAACTTTTGACAAAACAAGCTCAATTAAATTGAAAAAAAAAAAAAAAACTTGTTATCCTATTTTTTTCAGTGCTTAAAGAGGCAGATGTGAGAGTTGTATTAATCCTCCTGTTAAATTCTCTATGGGAACAAGTTCACTTATTACAGGTTAGATGATTTTTTAATTTAAAACTTTATGCTAAACTAAGATTACGGCATTTAAAGGAGAGAAGAGAGAGGAGTTAATCCTTGTGTTGACAATGGAACAAGAAAACTAATCACAACATGTATATTTCTACAAAAAACAACAATTTGTTTTTAAGTATTTATGCTAAGCTAATCATACTTAAAAGGACAGATATGAAAGCATTAATAATCTTCCAGTATAATCTCAAGAGAAAAAAATGTATATTTCAAATAGTCAAAAATACTCCTGGTTAGTGCCTATATAGATGGTTAAAGGTGGTCATTTGTATTCAGATGTATTGAGATTTTTGTGTGTGTGTGTGTGTGTGTGTGTGTGTGTGTGTGTGTGTGTGTGTGTGTGTGTGTGTGTGTGTGTGTGTGTGTGTGTGTGTGTGTGTGTGTGTGTGTGTGTGCCTTCACGTGTGTGTGTTTTTGCACCAGGGGCAGATCTGAGCATTGTGGTTTCCAATGTGCTCCATCTCAGTGCCATACAGTGAGGCCGTGTAGTTTAGTAGGACAGTCGTGTGCGCTGTCTGATTCTTTAAAGTGCTCATCAGGGTATGACATTATTGCTCAAAGTGCGCATGAGTAGCCTTTCTCTGCAACATGTCCAGCCCCATATGGACTACCCTACCAGCCTACTGTACGCTGTTGCTAGGTAGAAAGTGTTCAGTGATGTCTGAGACAAATTTAAGAGTGGTATTTAAGAGGCTTCACTGAGGGCTCTGAGAAAGATTACAAACAGTGAGACGTAAGAGTTGCATGCATGGTCTGTCAAAGCATACTAATGAACTGCATCACTGCAAAAGCACATATCATATACTTTTAATTCTAAAGGGCATGTCATGTGGAAGAATATAGGCCAGTTTACAGTAGGGAGAGAGACACTGTGAATGTGCCACAGCTTTTATTCCCGCAGAGAATGTGATAATGAAGGTCTTCTGATTCACTGACACACATTCTCATACAGCCTTGTGGATTTCACTGCAGGGAGACAGAATTGCTCATACTCACACACACACACAAATGTTGCTTCTGCTGCTGTGTTGCGAGGAACTGAAAGCCAAAGCGTTGCCAGCGAGAGACGGCGTGTGCCTTTAAATTCCATGACCCACTTTTCACAGCTGGGGCTTGATGGCTGGCTGGCTGGCTGGCAGGGAGCGCTCGTGCACGCTGCCTTGAATAATTGGGACTGCAAGGTGAATGTGAGGAGAATGGTTAAAGACGGGAGCTTCCCCTCCTCCCCACGATGGCCAGCGTGCCGGGGTTCAGTCAGCTGGCTGCACACCAGCACATCTCACACCAGCAGTGTCCTCGAGTTGCTGTTGGTCATGCTATCACAGAACATCAACAGCGATGTGAGTGGAGACAGTTGTTAGGCAGAAAAAAAGGGACAGGAATAGCTGTATGAAATGAAAAGAGACTAGCAAAAAGAGAGGAGGTGCTATTTTTATCATCTGTAATGAAGATCGAAGTCTGTCAAAGCGATCCATCATATCTAGTCCCGTGAAATAGCCGAGCAGACCTTACTGTAAATGTTATATCTTCCCATCCCCCTCTTCATTTTGCCTCTCTCTTGATCCTATGTTCTCCTCCACCCCCCTTACTCTCTTCGTCTTCTGTTTCCCCTTTCTCCCTTGTGGAGGACCCACCACGCCAATACTTTAGAGACAGGAGAGAGAGAAAATGGGGAACAGATTGAGACTATAAAAGACAGCTTTTAGACACCATACATGACCCGGGCGGTGAAGAGAGAGAGATGAGCGATAGCGGAACACTAACAGCCCCCCCCCCCCCCTGCCCCCCTCTCCCCATTTGGTTTCCTTCATCTGGGTGATAGATCCCATCTCATCTTCACTGCTGCATGAGACAAATGCTGGGGCGGCATGTCACGCTGTTGTGGCCTGCTCATTCATTCACATGACAGGCAATACAGCCATACAGCATCACTCATCGCCCAGAGACGACAGAGAAAAGGAGAAGAAGGGGAGAAGGCATCTTTCTGTCTACTTCATGACACAGATCACTGATGTGTGTTTATACTGCACACTAGACCTGCTGCATGATGGGTAAGGAGGACTCTCCCCAACAACTGTTTTTTTTAACAAACCTGCAACAATCTAGTGTGACAGGAACAGTAGTAGAAACAAAATAAGTGCTTTGATAAAGAAGGACAGGAGAAGTTTCAACACTGTGCATTTCCACCTTGATTATGTGTTTTGGACTCCCACTGAATATTTTATTCTGCTACTTCAACCTTAATACCATGGAAAAACCTTTATAAATACTATATGATACACTTGCACATGCTCCATTTACACATCCTGCGTGTGTGTGTGTGTGTGTGTGTGTGTGTGTGTGTGTGTGTGTGAAAACATGCCGTGCATCTCGTGGGAAATGTCTTTAATTTCACTACACTGAGCCCATTCAATTTTCCAGCTCTCCAGACATAAATGTTACAACTCTTGCTCTCCAAGCATAAAAGGATGTAGACGTGTACAACACATCTACTTTGTTACAAACTTTGCTTTACTTCCCTGAGTGAGTTTGGATTGACTCAGTGAAGCGGTCTGAAGCAAACTCAGTAGGATTGAGTTTAAAGTCTCTATAACTCTATTTCTCTACCGACGTCGATGGAAGAGTGTTAGGACTCAAGAGGAGAATACTCACTGTGTAGACAAGAATGTAAATTCTAACCTGTGTAAACTCACCAGCACAGCAAGGCAAAACACTCCATTAAAAGTAAGAGCTCTTCATTGCAATTCTTCCTTATTTAGAAGTAGGCAAGCATTACTCACATAATCTCTAACTCTACCAGTTAAAGTCGCTATAGTTTGTTACGCAGAAAAATGATCCCTATGACAGAGTGAATGCTACATTTTTGTTTGTTTGGATCTGTGTGTAGATGAAATATAAAACAGTGTAATTTGAAAATACTCGTGTGGTTCTTCTCAAGGTTTTCTGCCTGTTAAAATGAACGTTTGGTCCCTTACTACGGCTACTTTGCTTAATGTTGCTGAGTGTTTTACTAATGTTGGATAAATGTGATCTCTGTAAATAATAGAATAAAGAGTGCAGTCTAGGCCTGCTCTTTTTGTCAAGTGTCTTAAGATAACATTTGTTTGTGAATTGGCACTATGCAAATAAAGATTGATGAACTGATTGATGTATAAGAACCTCAAAACTACATAAAATGTAATTAATTGACTTAGTTACCTTCTACCACAGTTAAATAATTTACTATTTAGTTTTAAGTAATGAATTAAACATAATGATCCTGAATCATTTATACATTTTCAGGAAAGAACACATGACCAAACCTCTTTAGTTGGGTTATTATATGGATATGCATAAATAATAAAATTTCTCCTATAAAAGATGTCAAACATTATTATATACACAATTAGTGCTCATTACTGTTAATTCAGTCAGCTGCAATCCTTAGAGCAGACCGGGAGTTGATAATATCCAGCATGGATGCATTCAAAGCCTCTTGTAGATGTTGTGTTTTTAATGCATTTTGTTTCATCAGCTCTCAGGCCTTCAACACAATACATGCCTGGTTATCAGACAGTAAACACTTCTGTTTTAAATACTGTGTAGACAATACCACTGCTACCACCCAAAGGATTAACAGCATGGATTTAGAATTAATAGCACTATTTACTTAGGTCACAATAGCCATATGTCTGCTTGTGTGCAGGCTTCTTGTTTTTGACGTTTGTTTTCTTTCTTGTGATTGGCTCTTTCTTTGTTTACCAAGAGGAACGAGATTGGTCAGCTGTATATGATCTCATACCTAAATACAGCATGCAGTGGACAGCTGACTGTGTGTGTGTGTGTGTGTGTGTGTGTGTGTGTGTGTGTAAGCTTAAGGCAGGGCAAGTCTATTTAGCCAACATGGGGGGGGATCTGTCTATCTGCAGGGGGTGAGTTCAGATCATTCTCCTTTGCGCCATCTGGTTCTAGTGAATTATGTAGAGACAGATAATTAAAGGGCTATTAGCATTATGCCACCATAACATGTGTACAAACAACAACAGGAATATGTTAACAGGAGATAAACAAGTTAAAACTGCATACAATTTTTAAGATTTATTCTTGTTTGATCCCTTATTTGAAATATAAATAGCAGCCCATTAAGAGCTTATCCCGTCACAGCATGACCTATATCCACTTCTTATTGTCTTTTGATCAGTAAAATAAACAACAAAGCAAAAGACATGTGTCCCACTTCAAACCAATGAAATGAGGGCTTTGTTGCTATGGAGAAATGGTCCTGTCTGTCTGCACCCTAAAAAGGTAACATGAGGATAAAGACGCAGGGCGACCGAGACAGAAGTAGGGAAGGAGACAAAGAGCCAGACAGAGCCAGTCTTAAAGAAAAAGTGAAAAAATGAAGGAGGATGTGAAGTGAAAAACAAGTTGAGGTTGCAGTTTAAACTGAACTGTGTGGAGCAGTTAGCGCATTAACAGTTATTAAGCTACTTTCATTTATGAAAATACAGCGCTGTAACAGTACGAGGGTTGTAAAACAGCAGCAGCACAACATATTGTGTTTCATCCTTTATAACTAGAGTTTCATCATGAGTGTATCTGATGAACTAAATTAATGAAAAATCAATCACATTCATTTTTTGTGAGGCACAATATGTAAGAGACAGATGATGTAAGTTGTGAAAATTTGCAGCTAAGCTGTGAACATCTATCACCACCACACTGACATCTGTTTATGCGTGTTGGTGAGACACGTGTTTTGTAGGTGCAAATGTGTTACTATCATCAACACAGCAGCATGTCTCAGCAAGCGGGTGAGAGATGAATTTTTGCAGCCTATGCATTGTGTCCTCCTTACCCCTGGGATTTCCTACACTTGTTCAGCACTAAATAATTAGCTGCCAAGCTGCAATAGATTTCTGTGAGAAATATTGCAATAACAGGTAAGTTACAGGGAATGCACTGTAATCAGTCATAACACAAAAGAAATATTTTCATTTTTAAATTCAAATGACGTGGCATTCTCACCGCAATCAAACAGATTCTCCTCCATCAGAGGTTTGAGGTCCTAAAAATGCATTCTCATTTTTCCTTTTATCAAGTGTGGGGCGAAAAATTGGGGAAATGGTTGCGCAAAAGCAAGAGCAACTTTTATCTATTTATTCTATACACTCTTGTTTGGAGCGTGGAAGTACATCACATAATTTTTCAAGACAGTTCTGAAGTATTTTTCTACTCATCTTGCAACAAATTGTTAAAAAATTACTCCTACTTTGTCCTACAAAGCAGAGTGGTTTCCTTTTTACATCTTAAACTCTTGAATAAAGTTGATATTGACGCAACTAAACTGAACTCTGATTGTGGATTATTTTATCGCGGCTCTCTAATACAACACAAAAAGATATTTAACCAAGCATCAAAGATAAAAATCGCTTGTCCCTGGATTGTCGATCATGTTTGTTTTACAATCCTGCTTAATCTAGAAACTTCTCTGACCACCTTACTGATTTTTGACCACCTTACTGACCTTGCTCTCAGTCTGCGACCAGAACATGCAAACATATAAGCAGACAACCATCCAAATAAACAGATGAGTGAAGAGGCTGATTCTCCTCAAATCAGTCAGTTATCTTAAGGGAAATTACACTATCTACCTGTCTTTCAGCTGCACTATATGTTCTTCACACTGTGTGGATCTATCCCTATGTGGAGAGAATCTCAACATCTCTCTCCCTTGGGATCCAATTACAGGCAATACAGACAGGCTTTCATCATGTGAAGACAGTCGAACACACATGACCCTTCATGTAACCTAAGGCTCAAACACCCCCTACCTCATGATTAACCCTCCAGGCGTTGGACACAAACAGCCAAACAGAAATGAATCAAGGAGTTGAGGCACAAAAACAGACACTTACATTACAGAGGTGAAGCAGGGGGTGTCTTTGTCTGGAGGGGTTTTATCAGGGAAAGAGGAAGTGGGTGAGGGGCTTTGGTTAAATGTGCTGAATAAGTAATGTTCACTGTTCAGCATTCTTACTCACATTTCAGCCTCAACCTTGTTAGACAACATAGAGATGCCCAGATGTGTGTGTTTATTTGTCTGGGAGTCTGGGAGTGCATACCTGCAGGCCAACACTTCTTCACTCCACCTCCTCCATCATAGGAATTGCCAAACAGCTGGTTGCCATGGTTGCAGGTTTCTGTGCGCCAATCAGTAGCCATTTTACTGGGTGGGGGGTGAGACTGCACAGTCTGGCAAATAGCAGCGATATGGGGGAAGGGGGGAGGGGGGAGATTAGCATAAATTCAGCCAGAAACACTAAACCCTTTCTCAAATATAGCTAGTTTAGTTCAAATAACAGTGTTTGATTTTTCTGTCTCATGTTGCACATTGTCTCATTGAAATGGTTTATTGCTCACAGGTAATAGTAAGGAGAAACTCCCCTTCTTGATGACATTTATATTGCAAAAGACATATTATAGTTTCTTTTATTTAAATAAATTCATGCCCCAAAAAGGATGCATAAAAACCTTCTGTTACTCATGTTGAAATATTCAAGGCCGGTAACAATGCCTCATTAATTTTATTTACAGCTCTGCAATTAGCTGAATCTTGTGAATTAAGCCTCTTATTGATGTATCAATGGATACACGAGAAAGGGATTGAACCCCCATACAAGTAATGAGTGTAGTTTTGATGAGTCAAAAAAATTGTCTAAGTGTAAGGAATGGTCTCCCCCTACTGGTCAAAATATAAACTTACACAAAGTACACTATTGGTTTAGTTTCTCTTAGGCAGTTAAATTTAGCAGGTAAAAGTTTCTGGCTGAAGAATAATAAGGCATAATTTAAAACTTTTTATAGTAGATGTAATGGTTAAGAATATTTTCAATCGGTATTTAGCATATAATTGTACAGGATGTGTAGGCCAATCTGAAATCCTGAAAGACCTTTGAGGATTTTTATCAAACAACTTTTATAACATATCTGTCTTTTTGTTCTTTTTTTTGTATTCATCCGATTAATTTTTAAATGGGCTATTATTTATACTTCACTTTGTAGGCAGTAGGCCTAGACTATTTGTTTGAATCATGTTTAAGGTCTACTTTTTTAGATATTTCCATGCTAGATTTGGTATGACACATTTGTGAATCTAAGTTTGAGGATTGACTGACAGATCAAGTGATGGCACAGCAATGATTTTACTATAGCACAGCCAAGCCTATCATACACGCTTACTGCCAATAGATGTCAGCATAATACTACAGACAGACCTCAGGCCCTGTATGTAGCCTACTTGCAAACCTTTGCTCAAAGTTGATAAAGTAACCCTATTTAAATAGTAAAAATATCACAACTCAAAAAGAGTTCAACCATTCAGCAGCCTCTTTAATCCATGTGCAAGAAAACAACGCTTGGCCTTACCGACAGTAAAGGATTTGAAGGTGAATTTTGGACCACAACGACTGTGTGAATGACCCAGCAAAGTGTGTAAAAATGTTTTCTGTCGTTATTCGGTCATTATTAAATAGGATTATCATTTTATGGTATTTATTATTTAGTTAGTAGCCCGTGTCGTCCCCTACCTGTCCGTGGGAGGGTGCCAGGTCTGGCTCATGATCAGGTCCCTCGAGCTCCTGCTGTTGATCCCCTTCAGCTGACGTCAGGAGAAATGGCGGACCAGGATGGCAGCGACGCATCTCCTCCAGAGTCCCAAGGTGAGTTTTTTACCGACAGAAAAGTAACTTAACCAAACTTTTTTTTTTTTTTTTTAAAGAACGAGCGGCTATTTAAATCGTTAATCACCGTTTTGCCTCGAGGGTTCACTGTATGTTGTCGTGGGTTTAACGCTGACGCTGAAAATCTCAAGAACTACCAGGAGCCGGGTCGGTCACGGGAGTGGGATTAACGAACCTACTCACCTAACCGGTTACTTAACGTTGTTTTTTTAACACAAACTGTGTTAAACTGCAAGAGTGTTCAGTTTTTACCTTTTGTTCTTGTTATTAACAAAACCTGTTGAGGTCCTCGTGCAGGGACAGACACCTGTTGCTGACATTTCGTCAACTCGTCGAAATGCTCCAGACGTGACAGGTGAATCAATGGACATGTAGCCTACACAGGTCTGAAGCTTGCTTTTTTTATGTGTCTTGAGGCTACAAGTTATTCTTATTCCTCAGACTTAGACAGGTGACGATAAGTAGCCTATTTGTTTCTTTTTTCTGTCCACAGTTTAATCTGGTTTGTTATTTCCCTGAATTTATAAAAAAAAAATTGCGGATAACCGTCTGCACCTGTGACCTAGACTGTTAATCTTTGGTATTCGTCATTACAGTCGTCTAATACCTAGGGAGTAAAATTACCACTCATTCCTTCACTGCATTAAACTTTTAAGCAACTTGTTGGTAGACTTGTGTCTGGTTTTATGCCATTTCAACCCTACATGGAAAAATGGCGTTAGACTGTTTTTTTTTTTTTGTTCTGTTGGCAGTCTAATTATTTTCTGTCAAGTGCAACCATCAAAGAAAGATCCGCTTGTCACCAGTGGTGGCGCCAAAATCAAGAGTCCATATTCTGTAGGTCTATAACCTCTTATTAGATCAACACGGAATCACAAAAGGGTAGAATACTCAGCGTAAAGTTTGTTGTTAGAAAACAATGACGGTGCTGTGACAAGCATTGACACAGCAGGTTTTTTCTAATGGCAGAAGAGCTTCAGTGACGTCACTGATGGGATGTAGCCAGCAAAGCCGCAACGTCTTATTTTTCTGAACGGTCTAAATGGACTTGAACTTGTATGGCGCTTTTCTAATCTTCTGACCACTCAAAGCGCTTTTACACCGCATGTCACACCTACACATTCACATCCATGTAATGATGGCAGAGGTTGCTGTGTAAAGTAACCATCTAGCAGTGGGAGCGATTCGGGGGGTTAAGTGTCTTCCCCATGGACACATGTTGCCGCAGGGGCTGGGGATCGAACCCTCGACCTTTTGGTTGAGAGACGACGACTCTACAGTACATACTGAGCCCCAGCCGCTGAATAACTTTATGGAAACAATAATGTGTTGAGTTGCTGGTGAAAAACTAAAATATTTTGGTCAACTTTATTGCCTTAGTTAATAACCACTCAAACATATTTCTCCACAAGAGGCTCTATTATTGAGGTTTGACTGATCAGAAATTCAGTGTGTAAGTTATGCTTGCCCTTTAGCTATTTCCATATGTTTTTATTTATTTATTTTATAAGCTTGTATTAAATGTACCAAAGTATGACATTCTTAGCTAGTCTAATCAGGATAAGTTGGTGTCGGGAGTTAAGCTATACAAACACAGACTGTAGTTTACAGTCTGGAATTAAAGGTTAAGAATGCTGAAAATACTTACAAAGAGGCATTTTAAGTACTACTTATGGAAGTGTATTTTAAGAAAACCTCCCAATTATGCTGCTAGTATAACTGCTTCATTTTTATGGCGAAAGCCGGTGGTGTCGTGGTTCCAATTGTTTTCTTACATCTGCCACTTTCAACATTTTTAACATAGAGTTAAAAAAAAATGCTGGCTGAATTGTGCTTTTAAATTCTCTGGCAAAACAAATTCTAATATCTCTCTTAACATCAGCAACACTTCGAACTGGTTTCGCTACTTTTTGACAAAGCATGTCGGTTTGTTCGTGACACCAGGTGTTGTGTGGAAGTTTAGCTCCATACTGTTGCTTTAAGTATGAGGGGGGCCGCTGTGGCTCAGCTGGTAGCGTCGATGCCACTCAACTGGAAGGTTGAGGGTTCGATCCCCAGCTGAGCAATGTGGCGGTGTATGAAAGGATTAGTGTTGTACTTACTCTCTGATGTACGCTGCTTTTGGATAAAAGCGTCTGCTAAGGGAATTGAATTGTAACATTGTCTGTACGCTTTATTTAAGGCTTCATAAAATGTCACTTATTTGAATGACAGACAGATTTCACACATCTACTTATCATCATCTTGCCATTGTGAGATGGCAAGATAATATTTTTTTTATAGTCTGGATAGTCCCTTCTGTTTGGTAACCTTGTCAGTATTCTTTTGGTCGCAGGATTTCCTTGTGTTGAGGTATTGTGGAAATCAGAAAAAACATAGAATGCCGGTTTGCTCCGTTGAAGTTTATGTGTTTTGGCTACATATCGATATTATACTAGACCTATATGTCATAAAGCTACATTTGTAACTTAGTAAACTTTGTCACATCATATCCCAGCATAGGACCACATTTAAGAGCAAGTTTTAAGCTATTGCTCCATTGAGATAAACTGATTAGCATCTGTAAATCCTCAAAATTGGCAAGTGGTAAATAATATTTGTATAAATGTTTTTGTTGACAGTGGTGAATAATCATATGTTCTGAGCAGCAAGTTAAGACAAGTATTACATTTGTAAAATGTCTTAAATGAGTATATTTGAATATAAAGCCTGTGTGCATGTGTCAATATGCTCCTTTCACTTAAACCTGAAAGTGGAGTATCAACAGAAGTTGCTAAGAGAATAAAAAGTAAATGTGTGTGTGTAACCTTCCTTTTTTTTAAATGTAGGACTACCTGTCAAAATTCTTCATCTGTTCTCCTGTTTGTCTCTCTATAGTCAATAGGTGTAGTAGGAAGGGTGTGTAGCCCAACCCATTCTGTTCCAGTCTGAGTGTAGGATTACAACATCACACTATTCTACAGATCAGATTGCTCTTTCATGATCAGCACATGTGTCCCCTGAGGAGATTAAGCAGCAAGTTTTGTTCTGAATTCCTTTACATGATAAATAGATGAAGACATTTTGAATTGGATGTTTTCATAGTGAATACTGTGCACAAAAAATGTCTTTATAGTGTCATTTCTTTGCAAAAAATGATCTTAATGTTAAACTAACACAGCAAGTATTCCTCTGTAATGGGTTTCATTCAAGGTGTCTTTAGTCCTTTTGTTGCCTTCCTGTTTTAAGCTACAGCTTCCTGGTGGCGTGATGATTTCAAGCTGTCATGCTGCTTGTTTAATCCTGTCAGTATTTGCATTTGAACATGTGAGATAAGCGTGCACAAACGCATGTCACATGGTTGTTCAGGCTGATGTTTGCACTGTTATTGAACAGGCCTCCGCTGATGTGCACTCTGATAACTGTAACAACTTAATTGCCCCATCATTTCTCCCTACCTTCAATGGCAACTACATACTCAAATGTGTGTCTCTGAGTTTTCACATCTTCTTTAATCTAGTAATAAGATTTGAAAGGAGCCTCATCTGAATATATTCCGTGAATCTGCAATAAAAGTATGAAGAGGATTGATTAGTGTCCTTTTTTATGTTAAGAGCCAGCTGGAGATGAATGGAAAGATTTCCATATTCAGTGTACTACTACTCTGGGATGTCAAGCAGCTCATGGCTCTTTAATTGGAGAAATGGGCGGAGCTGGAGACACATACCATGTGCTCTAAGAACACACCCCTTCCACAGAGGCAGCTCCAGTACTGCATTGTTAAGTTTGAATGTGTGCGTCCCGTGTGTGCGTGTTTCCATTACATTACAGTGTGCCTGCCCACTCTGCCACTGCGTCATTGGTCCATGTGCTGCTGTTGTCAGGGAAACCCTCTACCGGTACCGGCTCACATTCCACTGCTGGATCTGCACTGAATATTTCAACAGCCCTGACACCCAGTGTTACCAGTGTTTTTGTAGGCCACTGTGTGTATGTTTGTTTGCCGCAAAGCCTGTGCCTGTGTGATGTGATTCTTCTGACAGGTTTGCATTTACAAAATAGAGAGGGAGAGAGAGAGAGAGAGGGAGAAGTGAGGGAAAGTGGACCTGCACATTAACTCTTGTGACAGCAGCATCTCATGATGAGTGAGGAAGAGAAGTGCAATTTTTCCAGCTCTCATCCGAGCCAGTCTTGTAGTGTGGCTTAGAGAAGAAGACTTAATCCACAAGAGCTCACACTGTGCTGCACTCTGTCTCTCTGCCTGGCACTGCCATCGCAGGCAGTGAGCAGCTCTTTCACCTTCCCTCCGTACTCATCATTTCTCTGCACTTTCTTTCAGACCTGTCTTCCTTTTCCTCTCATCTATTCCACAACATTTTATAATCTGATTTTTTTTTTCCCATCTCACCTGCTCTTGTTGTTCTGTCAGCCTCCTCCTCCTCCTCCTCTTCCTCTCATCCCCCCCTCTCCTTTCTGCTGTCTCACACACAGAGCAGCAATGTGCAGCCAGTGGCGTTAGCCGTTAGCTTCAGCTGTTAGCTATCCTCGTCTTCCTTGAGAAGAAAGCTTTTAGGGGTCACCCCGTCTTATCTCCATCCTCTGGCGTCCACCACTCACCTCCGTCCACGCCTCCCCACCTTACTGTGCAGGGTGGGATGGGCAGGGGCTGGGTGAGTTAGCAGGGGGCTCGAGGGTTAGCAACAGGGCAAGAGATGCCAGAAAGTAAAGGACGAGGACAAGGAGGAGGTGGAGGAGGAGATGGGTGCTCGCGGGGCAAGCGGAAGCTGAGGAAGGGAGGCAGCCGTTCAGCCATCCCGGCACTGTTCACCATCACTGAGGAAGAGGAGGGACTGAGACGGAAAAATGTGTGCAGGAGGAAGAAAAAAGGTAACTTAGAGGGGTCTAAAGTGGAGAGAGCACTAAGAAATAGCGCGGGTACTTCTTGCAGTTTCACTTGAACTATTAAATGATGTCAGTTGAGTCAGTAAGTGGGTGTACTTTCTAGGGCAGGGAGACTTTTGACCATTGAAGAGAACAAGAGGAAAAACATTTTTGGGAAAAATGAAAATGAAATAGCAGATATTTCATGGGATATTTTTTGTCAATGGTGATGAGGAAGAAATTGTGTTACTTTGCAATACAGTATGTGAGTGTAGGGTGCTGTTTGTTTTGTGGGTGTGTATGTGTGTGTGTGTGTGTGTGTGGGGGGGAAGGTGTTGAAACCAGCTGACAAGGCAAGGTTGGGTCAACACAAGGGCAGCAGATGAGAGTGAAGGTGCAGTTCCACTTGACCCGTGTATGTTGTTAGAAAGCATCGGTAAGCAGAGCGGTCAGTCAAGAGGACATTGAGTGTCTGCAGTCACAGTAGGCATCTTTTTAAAAAAAAAAAAAAAGAGCTTGCCATTCCGTTTTGGATAGGGGGAGTTGAGAAATAGTAGTGAAATAAATGCTGTAGCGAGTAAATTGTCCTCTTCAGGGTACTACTCAGTCTTTAGCATATGCTGCCTTTTAAAACAGAGAATGATATATATTGTACACTTTAATTAATTTTATTTGAACAGTTCTTGGAGGTTTCTTTTCTAAATTTAACATTGTATGTCCATTTATCCTAATTAATAAAACTTATTTTCTGTTAAAGTGCTACTTAAAGGTTTTACAATTGTAACTGATTGATGGAGGTAAATATTCTTCTTAGGGAGACAGGATGCTGCTGAGATTAATGATTTATTTTATCTTTCTCAGGTCTACTTGTTCTTCTGAGCTACTCAGACACAAGACAACCAAAGAAGTTCATTCACATATGAATTCCCTTTTAGTGCAAGACACGATGCTCGACACGAGATAGAGTCATGCTAAGAGGGCTTTGGAGTTTCCTCAGTGGGCAGGCAGCATGTACAGCTCACTTTAAACATAAATAATAAAGGAGAATAGACAAGAGAAGGAATGAAGACATGATTGTGAGCTCTTGCAGTGGTGACATATTTGACATATCTCCTTATTTTAAATTGCTGCTTGTTTTGAAGCTGCACTTTCATGTATTGTGCATTATAAGGATACATAAGCAATAAATGTATCCAAGGAAATCTGAGCCAGTTCAATTGAGCTCACCCTAAAACTTACATTGGTGTGAAAGCTTGGCCTGATATTTGGTGATCGGTTGGATAAATGATGCCAGTAGTTCTTTATAGTAGATAAAATGGTATTTTGAACAAACTGTTATTGAAGATAAGTGCTAGTGATTTCTTATCTCCCACTTTGTTATCTCATATCATCTAAATGCAAACTGATCTAATATCAATGAAAACATCTTTCAACATTACAACTTCTTTTAAACATCATACAATATATAAAAGTCACATTTTGAAAGAGCCGTTTCCGTTAGTCATGCCCCCATTGTCACAGAACATTAGTGATATGGTACCTTTGGACATACCTTCTATCAACTGTGCTGAAACTTGTACCCACCATGTGTAACAAACTGAGTACTACCCTCCTCTAAGGCACCTGTCACCAAGGGCTGAATTGCTGTCTTTTGGCCAGAAAGGAGGACTTCCTACCCCCTGCCCCCTTTTCCTCTCTGCTGGTTGGAGCTTTGCGTTTAGCCTAGCATTAGCAGCTGCTAATCCTCTAAGGCTGCAGGGGAGGTAGACGCCACACAGCAAGCTCGCCTGCTACACTCACTGGCCTGGTCAGCTGGGTATTAATCGCTAACTCTGACCATTTAATCTGACCGCCAGTGAGTGGAGATAGATGGGGGGTGGGGGGTGGGGAGGGCGCGTGCACACGCACACACACACACACACACACACACACACACACACACACACACACACACACACACACACACACACACACACACACACACACACTGGCATTAGGGGAGGGAGGGGCAGATTATAAATCACACTCTCCCTATGTCTCACTCTCTGTCTCTGTTACACACCAAAATATACACACAATTATGGACAAAAGGATGGGGGTTGGAGAGTCGCCACAACCTGTCTCACATTCTGTCATTCTGTCAACGACACTTACAACATTCATCGCTTCCCCCTCTGGCTTCTCGCTTCCTGCTGGCCTCTTTACAATTCTGTTTTGGCGGGTCCATTCTTTGGGTTGTATCATTTTTTTTTTTCATTTTCTTTTTCTTTCATCCCCCTCTCTGCACCATGGACTTTGGAATCAGGCTTATCTTCCGCTGCATAGGATGTTGTCAGGAAGTAGGAACTTTGATTCTGGCCCTTCAATCTGACTAGTTGGAGTGAGACGCTTGCCAGGGGTTAAACACATCCCATCCCGGGATTGATACTCTTGGAATCATGAACCAAATTCCAGGTAAAGACTTGTGGTTTGATTCAAGGACTTTTATTGATACAGCAACATAAAATGAGCTGGATGCAGGGTAGAGAAATAACACATGTACAGAGCAATCTGTACGCTTTCTTAAAGTTCTGAACTCCATCATGCTGAAGCCGAAATTAATTATTGTGGTTCAAGGACATCAATCTCTGTGTGAAGGCTATCCACATCAGGCTAATGTTTATTTTCATTCATAGTAAGCACCAGAAGAGGTACTTCCCAATATCCTGGTAAGAATCTTAAATCCAGAAACACTCCTCCAGTCATCGATTAGGTTTCAATCCAGTGTGTTAAAACAAAGCACACAGGATTACACTGTAAATCTGCATATGACTGGGGAACTTTTTGCTTACGTTCCCTCATTAAAAGACTTATGCACTTATGCATTAAAGCAGATTTATGTTGCCCTCGGATAGTATGGCGCAGTTAACCACATTTACAACATGCTAGCAAATGAAGGATGAAGGTTTCAGGATGTTTGGAGGGGTCATGAAGTACATTTATCACTGTTGGTTAAAACTGGGCTTGAGATAAAATGTCGTCACTGTGTTTACAAAGCTGATCTAATGGCTGTCTAACATGCACGAGCAAATATGCTCGCTGCTTTTTGAGGTTTGTTTATTTAATTACCTAGATAGAACAGATAGATGCGACTGTAAGATACATCAGGAGGATACAACTGCACCAAAAAAGTGCAAATGTTTTCAATGCTTTGCCTATGCTAGTGTTACAGGATAATGCGCATTGCCAATTCAAGGAAAGATTATTACGCTTCGTTACACCTCATCTGCTATGTGTAACGCACGGAGGCAAATGGTGGGTTGAAGACATGCCATGCCTCATCCACTAATGGAGGTTAACAGAGATGTAATAGAGGGAGACAATGGCACTGTGTGTGTGTGTTTGCATGGCAGAGCCGGAAAGATGGAAAAGCAGTGTGTGTGTGTGTGTGTGCATGTCTGAGTATTTATGTAGTTGAAACTCCAGCTGTTTGTTTTAGTGTTCGTGCCTCTCTTGCTTTGACGCTCCTAACATAATGTGAAATCACACTCTGGGACACTAATATTACGCTGCTGTGGATGCAACGTATAAGAGCAAAGGGTGTAATGATGGCAGAACTTCATTCGGACACAGTTGTGTAAAGCTCTAATCATTGTGTAAATGTGTTTTATTTTTCAAAAAACTATTTAAAGAAAAATGCATACAGAACAGTGTGGTGGGGAAGCAAACGGTTGAGAATTTAGTTAGTGATTATTTGTAAAGTTTAGGTTTTTTGAAGACTGACATAAATAAAATAACTGATGTAAACATTACATGGAGTACATAAATCCAGAGTTTCTTTAACCGTTGGTCCACATCTCAGTCCTAATCTAGTACTGCATCCAAAACAGGATGAGCTTCACGACTTTTTATTTATTTGTATTTTTTGGGTTGGTTCTGTCTGAGAAACTGGTCAAGAAAAAAAACGCATCCACATTGTTTTTTTAAGGTTCAGTCCTGAGTCTGCATCTGTCTTAAGTTTCTTCAGTCTAGCTGAGAAACACATATCGGGTAGAGTGAGGCTGGAGTGGCTGTAGGGTGCTAAATGACATGTCACACACACACACACACACACACACACACACACACACACACACACACACACACACACACACACACCCCTCTGACATCATTTGACATCCAATAACTCCAACCGTGGTTTGACTTTTTCTTAGAATAGTGTGTATTGTGTGTGCACGTTGATAACGGAGCATCTGGCAGTTAGACAAAGTGCTTTGGTAAAATATTAAACTGATGTGATTACTGTCCATATTGTTTATTACCCTCTGTACTGTAGGCCTATTGTGTTTTCATACACACCTGATATCATTTGATTTCCACTACGTTGTGCCATACTCCTTCTCTTGATGTATCATGTTACTCCTCCACATTTCCCACAAGTCATTTAGTTTCTGTATGAGGTGTTGTGTACAACCCATTGAAAAATCAGTAATGATCTAAATGCTGCTGTTAATATTAATGTGAATGTAATTCATTAGATATAAAAGTAACGTTTTTACTCAACCAGTCTCTATTTGTCTCTGTCCTTTGGTCCTCTTTTGTATCTCTGTTTTTCCGTGCTAAGTTTTCAAAGGAGGGAACTGAGCAGCTGTGCTCTTGCTCAGGTTGACACTCAGAGGCCCTCTCAAGTTGTCAAAAGTCCACTTAATCAGTCAGTCATCTTAAGTAAACTTGCCCACCAAAACACAATCCCCTTGTTCTTTTTCTAAAATCTTTGATGTAGATTTATGTTCAAGTGAAATCTGAGGAAGTTGCTATAAAAAGGGCCTCCATATATAGTCTCAAATCTTCTGGTCCTGAAAGCCATTTACAAATTTCCAATGTAGTGTTTGATTCTGGCACAATATACTCCTCTCTGAATGAGCCAATCTTTTGTTTAAGGAAAGTAAATTCAAGGGAAAGAATATGTTGACTAGATATCATTTTATCCTGGCCCAGCCCTTCCTGTTACAACAATAGCCATTATTAACCAGTTACAAGGCCGGTGCACCTGAGGCAGACCTGTTTATACTTATGCACGCACCTCTGTAGGTATCCCATACAAAGACCATGACATGCAATACATCTGCAGCTATGACCTCATGTCTTTGTCCAGCATAAAACCATTAATTGTCTCTATGTGCCAGCAGGGTGGAGACTGCTTTTGCAGTTTGGATTATTAACATTTTCCACATCATGAAACGTTTAAAAACCTCTGTTGTAGTTTGCTGATTACTTTTGGTTCAAACCATGGTCTGTGTCTGCTTGTGATTTTTCCATTTTCTTTATTTTTTCTTTATTTCACAGGGCAACATGCTTTTTGTTTCTTTTTGTCTTACACATCATAGTTTATAGGTCGTTATCACACTGGTTGGTGGATCATACCAATAAGACTGCTGTGGAGGGAAAGTTAGTGATCGCATATTATTTATTAAGTAAAAAGTTTGAATGCAAAATTTGCATTTTGCTCCTCTCCCCAGCAGCACCATGGACTACCTCGCTGAGCTAACATTTCACTAAAGCTAAGTGATAAGGAAACCATGTGGAATGATGTACAATAGGGTGTGTAGCTTGTGCTATTTCAGGTCGTCAGGAGGGAGGGATTTAATTTAGTCTTGAACTTTCTGGGACAGATTGGTCTCAGTGGAGCTTTAACTCTCACTCTTGTCTTCACCACACTTGTGGATAAAGGAGGTGTTAACACTAAGTATGCATTTTCACAGATATTCTACTTCTACTTATAATAAACATTTCTTTATGTTATATACACTTAATAGAATTTTTTTTTTCTTCAACTCCATGGCAAAATTGCATGTTAATGTTGTCATTTTAGAGCAGGCTCATCTGTTACTGCATAAGGCTCAAATGAAAGGCCATGTGTTCAAGTCCAGGGGCAAAACAGAAAGTGCTGAGTCACCCTGAGCCTGGAAGTGTCATTAATCAATATCCTGGCTCTGGGCTGAATGGAAACACTGCAACACATCTGGGAATACAAGGAAACACAATATTTAATGTTGCCCCATTTTTAATGTCGTGTCTGGCTGAAGTCCTGAATATTGCTGAAGATTGAGCTGAAGAGTTCACACATATTGGCTCATTGCAGTTGGTGTACTTTAACATGTGTTCAGCCCTCACGTTTCAATCAAGCTTTTCACTCAAATGACTTGACTTGTTCCATTTAACTTAATTACTTGCATAATGTCTTTGTCACTGTTGCCTGTTTTTATAATAGATTGTTTAAGAATGGACGTACCTACCATACTGCAGATTTCCAAAAGGCTAAACAGTCTGTTCTCTTGGCTAATTTATTTAGCTGGAATGAAACCTGACCACAGTTGCTAATTTTTGGAGAATAACAGTCATCAGTGTTTCCTGCAGCTCTTTCTAGGTAAGGTAGCTGCCTTACCAACAGCGCATCTTTGTCAGATCCAACAGCAGCATTGGATGCTCCATATGAATCACCCCACCAAGGTTAGGGCTGCTCATGATCAGCGGATCATTCACTGTACAAATAGATATAAACTCAGTCTGTTAAAACATATTGTACACTAGTTTTTCAAGGACTTTCACACAGAAACGTGTTGTAAAGAGTTGGTATTTCACTGTGTATGGTTACTTTGTTTCAAACAGTCTTTTCTCTGTTTCATCTCACTGTGTCTGTATATCCCATGCAGGTATCAGCTTGTGTTTACGAGTGACAACAGTCACAAATGTTATCGTCAGTAACGTAACAGCCTGCGGTTGTCTGCAGCTTCAAACTTAGACAAACAAACTCTGTAACAGCGCAATGTGTTCTGTCTTAAAACTGAAGATATAGCCTCAAAACGCTTGTGCCTCCTTTGGGGTTTTATCTGACCACACACACACACACACACACACACACACACACACACACACACCCTGCTAAATGAACAGAGTGTGTATGTTACATGTTCTACATTGTCAAAGCTTATATAACACACAGAACATGTTTCTATAAATCACTGCAAACTTGTTATTCACAGAAATAATCATTTTTCTTTTTTGGTGAAGTTGATGTCCTGATGGGGGGGGAACAAAAACTGTTATTGAAATGATGCAGCTTTTTATATCACAGTCTGTTTTTAAAGGCACTTTCTAAAGTGCTTTCTAAATAAAAAGGGAGTTCAGATTTATATAAGTACTTGTAACACATGTTAAGAGTGTGGTTTTTTGTGTTATTTATTTTGTGTGCATGCACTTTCATTTTACTTTGATGTATACACAGATTAAGTGTGTTCCTAATTGTTTGGACAGTGGTCTTGTACATCTCTGGTGTTAGAGTGACAGGTGAATATGTTGGTCAATAACAGTACGGATTCGTTTGCACTGGCTACACAATGATTATTAACAAAACCCTCAACCAGCTAACGAGCCAGGCACTGTACGCATTGACCTGGTACTTCAATGTTCAATGTATACATGAAAATCCCCAAAAGGCATCAGCAACACAAACAATCCCCAGAGGTTAGGTTGATCTGAGCTGTATTGATGAGCTTCAATTCATTTATTTATTTTTGAAAGTTTGTCATTGATACCTTTTCTGCTTTGTCTCTCATTCCAGCGTCTTATTCTCAATATAAATCAGAGGATGGAAGAACATCTACAGCCACCCGCCCCAGCTCTGCGGGCTCCGGGCAAGCATACACTCCCACCCTGACCCCCAACACCACTCCTACCCTGACCCACACAACAACCAGCAACAGCCCCAGCAACAATACCGCCACCAAAACAGGCAAGTCTTATGGAAGTAGAGAGAAATAATGCCCTTTGTAAAGAAAAAATATAAGGTGCCTGGATCAGTTGTTCACTCTGCTATTTTACAATTGTTGTTTTTGCAGACTCCTTGCTTTTCAACAAGATTGACGAGAGACAGAGGTTAGCCCGTGAGCGCCGTGGGGAGCGTGAGAAACAGAATGGTGTGTATTTTTTTGAAACTCTCTGTGTGTGTAGACTTAATGTTAGTGTAAAAGACTTTAATTGCATGTTTCACTTTCTTCATTGTCTTCTCTCCCACATATCATGGCTGAACTTGGTTGGTAGCTGTGGTGATGTGCCTGTTTTTCAGGTTGTTACATAAAAAGTTGAGGCTGAAGCCAGGCACCCCCGTTGCCATGGCACTGATGTTACATAATAGGTCCGGCCATGGCACAGGGTTAAGGGGGGGGGGGGGGGGGGGCAGTGTTTTGAATGTGGCATACCACAACAGATGGGTCTTACAGAGTTAGGGTCTGTTTGTCTTTGTATGTTTTCATCACTGAAGTGTGTTTGTGTTCATGGTATGATACAGATGTGATACCTCTGTCCCCAGCTGAGGGGCTGAGGGATTTGCTTTGTGTTGAGAGCTAAAGCCAAGTCACATGATCTACATCTGACCCATCGCACTGCTGCTTTAAGCCTGTGTGTGTTTGTGTGTGCGTGTGTGTCCATGTGGCATGTTTTTGTGCTCATGATTATTTACACTTTTTTCTTTTTGTTTTACCATGTGAGCACACACGAACACACTAATTCATGTGCATCAAGTCTTTATTATTGTATATGTTTGCGTGTGTAAAACCTTAGCTGAAAAGGAGGCCCAGTGGCAGGCACGCGAGGAGCGGGCCAGGCAGCACTATGAGAAGCACCTGGAGGAGAGGAGGAGAAAGTTGGAGGAGCAGAGGGTGAAGGAGGATAAGAGACGGGCTGCCGTCGAGGAAAAACGACGGCAGAAAATGGAGGAGGACAAGGTCTGAAACACACTGCTCTACCTGCATAAACCTCTTTGCATTATGTGTACAAACACACACGCATGCACACCTTTATGACAACAGCGTAGTCCATATCCGTATGAACAGGCTAATAAATGTCTTTTTTCCAGTGAACCATTTACACCTTCTATGCCCCGTTTCTCCTGTCAGGTGGAGTTTGAACTTTATTGCCGGCTCCTTTCTGCTCACTTGTAAAACACATTATAGACGTCAGTGAACCAGGATACAGGATGTTTTAAAGCTGTCAATTAGAAATCTTGTGAAAGGCTTGAAGTCTTGTTTGGAAGTGAGATGAAAAGAGACTATTACAGGCTAACACTTCTTCATTATTCTGAGACACCACATGTTGAAGACTGATTTGACATCATATTTTCCTCGATGGTAAAAAAAGAAGAACGTTTTGGCGCCTTGTGGTTTACTGTGTGTTTAAACATCAATTAGTACACAGGGACCTCAGTTGTAACGAGGGGTTATTTGAGTTACTGTTGCCTTTCTATCAGCTTAAACCAGTCTGACCCTTCTCCTTTGACCCTCTGACCTATGGCATCAACAAGGCATTTTCGCCCAGAGAACTGATGCTCACTGGATCTTTTCAGTTTTTCGGACCGTTTTCTGTAAACCTTGATAGATGGTTGTGCGTGAAAATCCTAGTAGATAAGTAGTTGCCACGGTCAAAGTCACGTAAATCAACTTTTTTCCCCGTTCTGGTGCTCAGTTTGAACTTCAAAAGATCGTCTTGACCATGTCTACATGCCTAAATGCATTGAGTTGCTGCCATGTGATAGGCTGATTAGGTATTTGCAATAACAAGCAGCTGAACACCTGTACCTAATAAAGCGGCCGGTTAGTGTATGTAAGATGTTTGGATTTAATTATTTTCTATTGTAAATTGTATGAAGCAATCAGAGATACAGACAGGAAATGCTAGAGACAGTGGATATACAACAAAGGTTAAGGTTTTGGCATTTTGTTTATCGGTCTCCCCTCCAGTCGTTGCCTTGGAAACTGACTGGTTCTGAGCTGGTGTTGATGTGGTCACATGGCTTCCCATTAGTCTTTTAACTTTGCCATCTGTAAACATTTTAGAAAGGTATACTTCCACTGGGTGTTAATGGTTTTTGTAAAGAAAACATTCTTCACTTTTTGCCACCACAAATTTTCAATACAATTTTAGATACGGAAATAGGTTTTTTATTTCATATTTTGAATGCTTTTCAATCACTGTTCTGATTTTATCTGTGAGTTGTTTCCAGACTGTAGACTAAACAAAACACATTTGGCTGCACGTTTCCATTCAGACAGAAACTTGCCTCAGTCCTGCAGCCGTAGTTCACGATCATTGTTTTTTTAATGCTGATAATGTGACAATGACTGACGCTGCTTTTTGTGACTGAAGGTTCGTCATGAGGCGGTGATTCGTCGGACGCTGGAGAGGAGCCAGAGAACCAAACAGAAGACCAACCGATGGTCTTGGGGAGGGACACTGCACCCAAACATTACCAGCACACCAGCCGGTACTTTCACACACCTACACACCTACACAAACTACCTGCAGACACGCATCACTCTTAAACAGTCATTACAGTATGGTCAGACACACTGTATGGCCTTACATTCTTAAATCTGTTGTACCTTTGAATCACTTTTCCTCGTTAGTATACAAGAGCTTTCAGGTGTATTAAAAACTATTGATATCTCATCTCCCTGATGTCTGACAGAGTGTCTCTTGTGTAAATATGTCTGCCTGCCTCTGCGTGTCAGTATTGTTCTGCCATGTTTGCATTTGAACTTTTCAGATCCCCATTCCCTCTGTTGTTACTGCTGACTCACACCCTGCTCTGCCTCTCCCTCTCTCTCCCTCTCTCTCTCGCTCCCTTATTCTCGCACACTTTACCTCTTTCTCTCTCTCTCTCTCTCTCTCTCTCTCTCTCTCTCTCTCTTTACCCCTGGATCTTCCTCTTACTCCTCTCTGCTCTTTGTTTCTCTGTCATTGCCCCCCCCCCCCCCCCCCTTCCTGGTCCAGGTTTTGTCGAGTCGATTTTCCTCTGTCCACTCGATCTTGCTGGACTGGAGCACATGCAGGGTGCATTTAGTCTCTACCGCAGATACGGAATGACCTCTCAATGTGAATATAATAAAACTGTGTCAATTAGCCAGCCAGTGTTAGACCACTGGTTCTAGCATTGTACATGTACGGCACCTTTATAGCTCACTGGCATTAGTTTGGATGTAGGCCAATGTGGAAGGCATGATTAGTGTTTCATGTAGCAATCCAGTCTGTAACTCAAACTTATATCCCAAGATACAGGACCATTCTTTCAAACCATATTAGCTTCATTTAGCACTAATTCATCTTCTCAGCATTATTGTTCCCTCTAGCATCATGTTGGTAGTTTCTCTAACCTGGTTTAACCAAAATAGAGTAGAGTAGCCCTGACAGAAGAGAGTGCTTCCTCCAGCCATTCCACCTGTTCAATGAAAACATTGATTTTCTTTTCTCATGTTTCTTCTGTGTTTCTAGATGCTGACAGGCGGTCGGTGTCCACAATGAATTTATCCAAACACACGGACCCTGTCATTTCCAAACGTCTCTCCTCTTCCTCTGCCACACTTATTCACTCTCCAGACAGAGGTAATAAAAAAAATATATAATATGACACATAAACACCAAAATGATTCATTACAGAATCATTCTTTGCTGCTGTGACTTTGTTTGCATGACATTTGTGTTTGTTGTAAGCTGAACTACTGTCACAGTCTTATGACTCTGGTGTTTTCTTTTATTTACTCTGTGGGATTTTGGAAGCACTATGACAATAATGTAGACATAATACAGTATTTTATGTAGAAAATAAAACTGCTTAAATATGTTGAGAAATGTTCGATTAAACATTATTTATGTATGAGTACAATGGAACCAGCTCACGATAAGCTTAACTTAACCTAGCATAAAAACTAAAAACAGAGAAACATCTCTACCAGATCATTTTCTATCCAAAAAGCATATCATTGACAACTTGTGGTTTTGCATTCTTGTCAGTAAGGGTGAGACAAAATATTGATACAGCCATATAATATCTCCCTGACATGTGCGATACAACTACTGCATCCCAATATTGACATTTTATTGTTAAACTGGGAGCTCTGAATAAATTCCTCTGTCGGTTTGATTCACCGTCACTACGTCCTCGTTGTGGTGTTTATGATATAAATGACACTAATGTGAACGCACTGAAATTAGCCAAAGGAGAAGTTGACAGCAGAATAAAAGAAGAATGAGACAGTGGGATCATTGCTGACAGCGGTGATAAAGAGTTAGAGGATGAAGCCTGACAAGAAGTGAAACTGACACCAAATTGCTGTTAATAGATTTCAATTTCAATTCAATTCAATTTATTTTTTATAGCGTCAACTCATAACAAGTGTTATCTCAAGACACTTTACAAAAAGCAGGTAGAAGACCTTACTCTTTGTCTGTTAACATTACAAAAGAGCAGGTAAAAAGACCTTACTCATTGTTATGTTACAAAAAGCAGGTAAAAGACCTTACTTATTGCTATATTACAAAGACCCGGCCTATCCATCATGAGCACTTTAGCAAAGCAGCAAAAGTTACAGTGGTAAGAAAAAACTGCCTTATTAAAAGGCAGAAATCTTCGGCCGGATCCCCGGCTCATGACGAAACAGCCTTCACAGGCCTAGACTGCACCGGGGTTGGAAAGGGATAAAAAATGTTTAATCTAAATTATGACGTTTTATAATGAACTACTTTTTCTGTAACTGTTTTGACAGCCCTACAATATATACATGAATCATTAACTTAACCGTTTTAGAAGCATTATGTATTCTTTAGTGAATCAGATATTGTGATTGATCTTTATATGATTGCATTATATCAATTATTGCAGAATTGCTGTATCATGGTATAATAATTATCAAGGGGCCACATATTTTGATCAGATTTCATAGCGTATTGTATTGTATTGTATCGTATCATGATTTAGCCCCTGCTTGTAGGGAGGATTTCAAGCAGATGAGAATTTAGTCACTGTTGTCCAGCCAAGAAATGGTCCAGCACATAACCTTATAGAATCCTGAACTTGTCACTTAAAATCCAGTACTCGTCACTTTTGCAACCTGCAAATTGGTTTACTTTATTTATTTTGGACTGGACTAAACAAGGTTTATTTAAGTCTATATGCTAAGCTAATCAAAAGGCTGCTACCTGTATTTTCATATTCCTAGAGATATGGGAGTAGTATTCATCTTCTCATCCAACTCTCAGCAAGAAATCAAATAAGCATGAATCTAAGACTTTCCAAGTTGTTATTAGAGTACGTTAAGTATTTCAATGCTCGTTTATTGCTAATTTGATTCTTCATTCTTTGATGTTTATATGTTGCTGACAGGCTTACACATGAGAACAGCCTCCTCTCCAGTTATTAGCAAAGCTCAGTCCAAGCCCCGCCTACACCATGGGAAGACGCCCCAGCATAAAAACACAGGTGTCTTATGGGAATTTCTTGCAGTTTGGTCCCTCATTTTATTTGTTAGACACACTGCTGCAAAGCAACAAAAATGTATGGGCTGGAAACTGTTGAGGAATTACAAAACAATGACCCTTTTTACTGTCATGTAAATGGAGAAAACATTGGTAGTCCTTTGAATGACTTTTGTGTAGCTGTACGATACTAGTTTTAAACCTGGACAAAATCCATTTGACAATATTATGTCTGACTCGAGAATTTAAACTGCATACTTTCGAGAAGTATGTGTTAATTGTATTTACAATATGAAGGTAAAATCCAATAATAACATGGCCAATAACATGTATCTACAGTGTGTGTGTCTGCACTTCTGTGTGTTTCAGTGGAGGGATCAAGATATTTCCCCCCCCCCTCTAGCGTGACCCCTTTCTCTAATCCTCTGTTGGATAATCTTTTTGTTTTTGTGGGAACACTTGTGCTGTTTTATCCCAGCTGAAAATTCAACACCCACATTTCAACAAACAGAAGTACGCATTATTATGGACATACAATTATACTGTTACTAGTTTTAGGCTGCCAAGACAAACTGTAAAAGGACATTGTTGTGTAGCATCAACTAAAAAAATTGTGTTTTCTTAAAAAAAGTAGTTAAGGTAAGAGACTCTGCTTCCTTTGCACAGTTTCCAGCCCAGTTGTATCGCACTCTGAAACTTGCAACCTTGTACTCTACTTTTTTTATCAGAGCAAGCAATGCTGCATGTTTTGCCTGATAAGGAGTTGTTTGGCTCCTTTGTGTGAAGATTCATTAATTGATGCATTTTCCACTCATGGTCAATAAGCGACAAATCAATCCCTATATGCCAACATCCTTACCAAGGTACCAAGACTATGCATGGCCAAGTATTAAAACTTTGAAACAAAAACGTGTTGAATAATTTAGTGTATTAATTTCTAAATTTCTTAAAGCAAGCTTAAATGAATTTTTTCTTGAAATCTCCCTTGTTCTTCTTGTTTGAATGCTGCCTTGCCTGTGTTTGCTCTGGGTTTGCGCTTCTCTCCAGGCTGTTTGCTCCCTCTCATAATTAGCAAACTCTTGCATGCAGGTGTAGGTGTGACAGGGCAGCTTGTGCATGTTAACAACTTTACCTTAGCTGTGGCCCACTCTGCTGTCAAGTGCGAGGGAAGGGAAGGCATAAAACAAACACAGTAATTATGCATCATTTTTAATCTGCTTTGACTGATTGCTTTGGCTAATCAGTGGGCTGTTAATCGTTTTAGTCGTTATGAAACCTCAAGTTTGTGTGTGTGTGTGTGTGTGTCCAGGCCTCCGCCGTCTTCCTTTGACGACATGGGAGAGCAATGTGGTGAACCGCCTGCAGCAGCCAACACACTCCTACTTGGCTCGTAGCCGCAGTGCCATGAGTCTGTCTGGAGAGCAAACAGGTAATATACACACGTCCCACATGAAAGACACCACCTGGGTCTCATGGTCAGAAGCATATGAGACAGAGGTCGCTTTCAAGCGTACACAAAACTGTGAATCCCAAGTAGAAGTACTAAAAGTATTTATATTTTGGTCTCTTGGACCAGTTGGAACAGTTTTGGATGTTAATCAGATTTGGCCAGACTTAAAGCATTACACCGTCTGAAACTTCCCATCACCAGTCTGTGTCAGGCACCCAAAGCTCATACACACACACACACACACACACACACACACACACACACACACACACACACACACACACACACACACACACACACAGGTCCAAGGGAGTAAGCTGTGTTTAGGAACAGTGGTGAAGTGCACAATGATGGTCCCTTTACACAGGCATCATCTAAAGATTTACAGTATATCAACCATCCCCACATGGCCTCTGTTTCCTTCAGACGTCACTCTTAGGACGGGGATACGGTTCCCCTTGACATGTATTCCTATAACAAATATTACGCAGTGTTTGTTGAAGTGCCTCATGCATTTTAAAATCCTACTATGTTAGGATGACAAACACAAGAACTCGCTCACACTGACCCACACAGAACACACAGTGTCTTCTTTTGCTTTCCTCTCGTCACACTTTCTAAGTAACATTTTCTATAGCTTGTGTGGCGTTTGCAATTCTTGCTTGTGTTTTGTGTATTTTGCTGCCTATTCACCTTTGCTATTTGATGTTGGGTCATAGTTTGTCTAACAAAGTAGAAATGCTTCCAACACTGGGACTTTTTTAAACAAGGGTTATTGTCCACCATTGTTTTCTATCATAAAGAGCCCTTCTAAACCCTTTTTCTTAATAGCACAACATAGATTTCTTGAAGATGGTTGGGGAATGTTAGCACTTGAGCTTTCAGTGGCACTAACAGCTTCTTTCTCTTCTTTCTGTTTCCACCATCTTTTCATTTCTCTCCAACCTCTATCGGTCTTCCTAAACTCACCTCCTCCATTTCCTTATTTTAACACCTCCTCTTCACTCCTTCCTCTCCTTTCCGTCCTCTCTCTCGCTTTGTGCTCCTGTTCATCAAACCCCTGCTGGTGTTTCATAAATCCTCACACTGCCCGGATCCTTACTTTCCTGAAAACACTCCCACCTCATGCATCACCGTAGCCATGCCTGTGTGTCCTCGCTCAGTGTCCTGCCACCCCATGGGCTCCATGTCCTTCAAGGCCCTGCAGGCCCAGCCTCTTCCTCACTGCCGCAGCCATGACAGGAGCCTCAGCAGGGAGACAGCCTCGTCCTCCTCCAAGACAATTCGCAGGAGGACCACCGGCACCACACAGGTGTGTCATGCCATATCACCTTTTTTAAAATTCATGTTTAGATTATACAATAATCAACTCTTTTTTTATCATACTATAATCTACTTTTATTTTCTTCTGATTTTCTGGTCTGAGTGGCTCATACTCATAAGTGATTCATTTCCTTTGACTCCTCCTGCTGATTATCTTTCTCATGTTGATGTTGTCCCAGATCAGTCAGGCACAATACATCAGAGTATCTGTGCAGTTCTGCTCCACACACACACACACACACACACACACACACACTGGCACACACACACTGTTCCCACTGTCCATCTGTCTGCTAACAAAGTGTCACAGCTTAAACCATTAAGGTCTTAGAAGGACGTAGTTTATAAACTGAGAGTCCGACCCTGCATAGGCAGCAGCACATGTGTACAAACACATAAATAATCACTATATTGCTATTGTAGCGTTCACACATGACTACATGTACAGAAAATGTTCAAATGCCTCGACAGTTGGCAAAGTTTTAATTGTATTGTTGGTTTCGAGATTTGGTGCCAGAGGTTATGTACTGCCTCAGGAAGGCTGTCTGAGTCTAATCCTGTTTCTGATCATGTTCTTCATCTGTCAGTAGGGCACCTGGGTCTTGGTGCCTCCTTTGACCCCTGTGTGTGTTGCTAAGGACATGTTTGTGTAGAATTCATATATTAAACTACTAAAAGAGACCTTTTGCTGCTGGCTTACGTGCTCGTTATCAATACTGACGTTTCATTGTTTCCCTCCATCTCACCCTACAATAGCAGAAGGACCGTGACCATGTCAGGAAGTCATGGAGCAACCTGTCACTCCCACTGGCTCCCATTCTGAGTCTCCCCCCCAACAAGCGCTCCTCTTCTCTAGGCAAGAAGACCAGCAGAGTAGCACCCTCTTCTGGCAGGTAGGAGAACACACCCATTAAAAGTCAAAATTAGGTACATAAACTGATGTAAAACAGATTGGAGTTATGGATTACAGTCAGGTGAAAGAGGGTGTGGCAGCTTTGACAGGTTTTGGTATATTAGGATGGCTGATTAGTATAGGTAAACTAACTTCCATTAAAACAGTTTTTATTGCCAATAAAAGTAACATATATAATACAGACAAACTTGATCATAGTTTTGACGCTTCTATGTTGCAAAATGCTTCATTCTTTTTGCACATAGGCAACTTCAAAAATCAGCAGAGCGACCCCCAACCCCCAAGCTGCTCAAGTCTCCTGGGCCAGAGGACCCTGGAAACTTGCGTCCTTTTAGGACCACACCTGAGAATCCCCATTCCACCAGAGAGCAAGAAGAAGAAGAAGAAGAGGAGGAGGAAGAGCAGGTCCTTAGTCCTCTTCAGCCTCGACCTCAGCCTCTGGGTCAGAACAAGAGCAGCAGTGAGCAATCACCACCACCAGCCAGGGGTCAGAAACTTCAGCCAAACCCTCCATTTACACAATCACATATTATTCATACCTTTTTTTTGTCACTATATAAGATACATTGGTAAAGTTTAATGTCGTGCCTTGTCGTAACCTTTCAGAGAGTTTAAGCAGTCCTCCAGCTCACAGGCCCTCTGCAGGCACCACAGATCCAGAGGAGGCGAGTCGTATCCTGGCTGAGAATCGTCGGCTGGCCAGAGAGCAGAGGGAGAGAGAGGAAGAGGAGCGCAAGCAACAGGAGGAGCAGGCCAGGTACTCAGTGATCTCTGGAAATATACATGTGATCTAACAAGTGTATGGAGGTGAGTTTCACCATGCATGTGTACATCTGCATCCTTGGCTGTGACTCTTTCTGTGCAGGTTAGCGAGAGAGGAGATGGCTCGCCGTAAAGCTGAGGAGAGAGCAAAGAGAGAGGAGGAGGCTCAGCGTCAGGCCGAGGAGATGAGAAGGAAGGAAGAGGAGGGGAGAAAGATGGAGGAAGAGAGACTTGAGAAAGACAGAGAGGAGGCAGAGAAACTTCAGAAACAGGTCAGGAAAAGTAAACTAGTAGAACCAGCCCAGAAGTTTGTACATCTGAAAGGAAACCAACTGTGTGTTTGTGTGTGTGTGTGTGTGTGTTTGTGTGTTAGAAAGAGGAGGAAGAGTCTCGACAGAGAGAGGAGGCAGAGCGAATGAGGCAGGAGAGAGAGAAACACTTCCAGAAAGAGGAGGCAGAACGACTGGAGAGAAAAAAGGTGACGCATATTCTCACACACGTGAAATATTTTAATATTATTTCTCAAGTACAGTGCATTTAAAAAAATATGTTTTTTTTTATTTACAAGCGTCTGGAGGAAATCATGAAGAGAACAAGGCGTTCAGACACAGCGGAGAAGGTAACAGCTTCCTGTTGGATAAATGAGCAAGTATGTGTTTAACCATGAAGTTGTTCTATGGATCATGAATAATCATTTTACACTTTTCCATCTTTAGAGGGTTGTTCCTAGGAATGGTGACAATGCAGGTAACTTAATCTATCTTGTGAACATAATTTGAACATTTTGAAGAATAAAAGTTTGGAAAAGTATCCTCTGTATGTTCTCTCTAATCAGTGACCCCCGCCAGTCCAGGCCCTTCTACTTTGACTGTGTCGCCAGCACTCAGCAGCAACGGTCAGGAAGCTGACCCAAGCCCAAAGACCACCCCATTAAGCCAATCTGACCAGGGGTAAATGCCAAGGACATCGTCTCATTAATATCTGATGTTTGTCCGTATTAACAGTAACATTTCTAATAAATTCTTTGTCTTTTTTTTTTTTACAGAGAGAACGGAGAGTTTGAAGAGGTTATCGTACTGCCTTCACATTCCAGGTTGTCTCCTCCTGAGGGAGAGGAGCAGCAGCAGCAACAGGAGGAGGAGAGACTTCCTGTCATAGCCTTCAGGGAGAACGGTCTCCTAAAACCTCTGAGCGGAGTGGAGGATATATCAGCCCAGCAGGGACCAGGTCAGTATCATTTTTCTTTAGTTCCCGGGCTTCTTTCATTTGTCAACCTAATCACTTGATTTTCTTGTAGTTTCAGAGTGAATAGCTCTTAGATGTAGGAATATATTGTAACATAGTCAGTCTGAAACCAAATGTTAAATCATGTGAAATTCCTCCCTTTAATAATATTTGCTAGAATTGTAATTTTTAGTTTTTATGTTTCAAATCACTTCCTTCAGTTCAATAACTTCAAAGAGGCTGACTGAATCAAACATAGTCCTTAAAAACTGCTACGGTTTGTGTCCGAACTGTGGCTCTTCTACTCTTTTCATTCTCTCCCTGACTTCCAACTATTTCCACTATCCTATCTAAAATAAAGGGACAAAAAGCTGTTGCTTCCAGCAATTTCATGAAGGAAGAGATTTTCTTTAGCATTCTGATCAGGAATTGTCTTATAGAATTCAACGTTTTCTTTGCATAGTTTTTTTTTTTTTTTAGATGTTTTCTTGTAACCTTGGTTTTCAGATGTTGCTTGAGGCCCTTTCAGGACGAGATGATTCCGCACCCAGAGAGACAGGAAGTGAGGCGGCAAGAGAGGTAACAGACCTGTTGAATCAAAAGGAGGGACTTGTAGCATCGCAGTCGGATCCTTCTAGAGGTTTACCTTCTCACCCTCCTGTGACAGAAGAGCACCGCAGCCATTTCCCAAAGAAGCTGTCTCCAAAGCGTCTCCAGAGAGAAGAGTCCCTTTAAGCATCTCCAGAGAGAACTTTGTTATTCCTCTTCAAACTCTGAGGAACTGATGGTCTCCGACCACATTTACACCGAAAAATGTTCTGTCACAGCCCAAACTACCCGTCTTTCTGAAGTGAATGTCCTGGAATCACAGGAGGGCATTGAGCGCCATGCCGTCTTGTGACTCTTTAGATGTGTGTTTGTGTGTGTGTGCGTGCGCATGTCTGAGTGAATGAGAGACAAATAATAATGTAACTTGAGATCAGCTGTTAAGTCTTCAGACATGATACTTGAAGAGATTATTTTGGCGCTGTAGAACTGTAACACATTCACAAAATCAGCAATGTGACAATAACTGGTACTCGCACATCAGGTTCAGAGTTACAGGTTTCATGCTCTCTGACTGGAACCTCATAGTTCTTTTGTTTCAACATTTCTATTGAAATGCATCAGGTGAGATGATATGAGTGCATGAAGTTTATCTGGACTACATAAAAGTATAATGTAATATATTTGGATGAGTGTGGCAGGGGTGACAGAGCATGAAGTTTAATTTAAATTATGACAAAATGAAAAACATTGTTCTCAGAGAAATGGGGTGTAAACTACTGATTCTTTTACTTTTGTTTAATTGCTGTACAGATAAATTGATTCTTTGTTTTGTCCGCGGGCTGTCTTCACTTTTTGTTTTAACTGAAAGTAAAAACTGCTTTGACTTTAAGTAATGCCCTTTAATTTGTTTACCCCTTACATTTCCCTAATGCTGCATCATGTCACAGTTATCTGAAAAGTGTTGGAAGTTAACTTTTCTTTTGGCCAGGAGAGTAAATTTGCTGGTGGTGTTAATTCTGTCATAATCTGGGTCATTTGATCTATTCAATGAAGGACACAATAAAAAAAAAAAAAAGCTGCTACTGTGATGTTTTTTTGCCTTACAGCATCATAGAAAGACTGAGCCATGAAGATATGCATTCCCAGTGTGAGCTTTGGCATATTTGCTAGTGGCTTCCTTTCCTTATTTATTTAAAAGTTTTTAAAAGCATCACTGTCTATAATATTGGAGCAATAATGTTAAGAATTCAAAATTCATACAGGGATTTAACTGGATAAACCATTGCACTCCTGTGATCTTCACATGCATCTTTGTCATCTCCAAATAATGCTGCTCTCTTTGCGTTTTTTCCAGGAACCTTTTGCATTTATTTTATTTTCAAGTCTTGCAGTTGCACCACGTAGAAGGAAACTTCAGAAATATTACCCATGTTTGTCTTAAGGGCCTGTTTCTGTCAATAGTGCACAGCATGCTGTTATCAACGTGCTAACTTGACTGAGTTTGTTAAAAGAACTTTAACAGAAGCTAAATCGATTGTAAAAAATGATACTTAGATATTCTATGAATTATATGTAAAAGTTGATATATTTTACTAAGACTGACCACTAGTCTTTGAAAAGTAATAATCCCTTTACTTCAGAGGGTCTGTGGGATGAAATCTTTGATTAACTGTCAAACTGAAATTACTGAAAAACAGTTGCAGCAGTACGCTTGGGCCAGAAAATAAAACCTTTTGACTTGACTATCCTTTACTGATGTGGTATTTCTATTGATTGTTTTTCTTTTTTGATACACTAAACACAAACATGGGCATATAAAACAAGTGCACACTTTAAAACATGTTATTTTGTAGATTTATTTAGAATAAACCAACAACTCCTCAAAACACACAGTTTCAACCATCTACAAAAGTATCAACTTATTTAAAACTTCTTTTTTTTTTTACAGAGAGGATTGTGCTAGTTTGGAAAGTCAGACAGAAAATATTTACATTTGATAAGAATAATGGATTTGAACAGCTACATGTAAGTGTTTTTCACTGAGGAGGAGAGAGGTACATGTTGAGATTGTTTTTTTTTTTTTTGTCACAAACAACTTGTGGCAAGTTGATGACGCTCACATCATGTACAAAGCCAGGATGTTGTCCCACAGTACTCAACTTCCAGTGTTTACCGCTTCAGCAACAAACAGCCACATAGTCTTTTGACCCCGACATTTTTTTTTACGGAATAAGACTGTTCAAGTTTCACCAGTAGAAAGTTTTGGTGAGGAAACCGGCGGCAGCATTGAGCCAGCTTCCACTAGAATCTTCCTTAGCTGTGGTGCGGGAAATTGCTCGGTTGACTTCCTTCTCTGGACTGTCCTCTTCCTCTGGGAGGTAGTCTGGGAGAGCAGAGTTCTGCTGCACCTTGACTCCAGATGAGTTCAGAGGGATTAAAACCTGAAGAAGACAGTTTGAGAGGAAAGATGTTTATTTTGGATATTCTAATGAGTATAGCTTTCCACACAGTTGAAAACACCAACCTCATCTCCTGCTTCGTTCTTCACCACCTGTTGAGCTGACAACACCTTAGTGTCAGCAATGGCTGATGCCAGACTCTGAAAATTAAAAAGAATGAGAGGGATTAGTGACTGGCACATCAGCGGCCTTGGCATTTCAATTACATTGATTGCAACTACAAGTAGAAAAATTAAAGAGGTCAGTTGCATCGAAGGTACTGACAGTAAAATGTTTCTGTGTGTTACCTCAGTTGACAGGTCTGAACGGATGCGGATGGTGCATCTCTTGGAAGCCATCTGAAAGGTGAAACTGATCACACCTCTGACTTTCAGGAGAGCCTCTTCACACAAGCCCCGATGGTCCTTCATAATTCAGAGATACTGTTTAATTACTGCATATAGTTACAAACAGTGATGTCAACCAATAAATATGAGTATGGTTTTAATGAGACTACTCACAGTGCTGTCCAGCCCCTGGATGTGCAGAGTGACAGACTTCGCTTTCTTGTTCGAGGAGTTGATAAAGAACTGGGATTTCTTTTTCTTTTCCCTCTCGGGTGTGCGTGGCACAGGAAGGGGAGGAGCACTCAGAATGTCAAACACTTCTTGGGCCAAGGCTGTGATGTCAACAGAAAGGCCGTCCCTATAAGGAGAGATTATTTTATTTATTTTAGAAGAATGGTAACACATCTCAGAGTTGTTAAGTGTTTTAAATGACCAAAGTGATGATTCAGTCTGATTATCAGTTTTTATGAAATACTGTTTAATGACTGGTTATCTATTTGTGTGTATACACATCACTATTTTGCTTTCCATCAACTGTTTTGTTTAATTCAAATGTAAAAAAAAAAAGAAGACATTTCAATTAACACTTCATGAAATTATTTGGAAATTATTTTTCAACCACTAACACATTATTTAAACTTATTATTACACAGATCAGGAAAACCTCAGTGCACAACAACAGGAAGACAAACATCCCCTCACCTCCCAGTTAGATTCTCCAAGCTCACCATCATACCCAGTTCATTCTTCATGGTGGCAATATTGCGAGACAGCTCGGCCAAGTAGCGCAAGGTCTGAGAACAAAGAGAGAGGCAGAAAGATGGGATTACATTTGACTATTTTGTGCAACTGCAAACACGTACACACAGCGTTCCAAAATCTTTAAACAGGAAAATAACATGCAATAGGTATAGTTCACATTTCTCAGAGTGGCTATCACTAAATGTATGAATTTTCTGACACTAATAAAACAAGCTTGGTATAAATTATAATCACATTTAACATGCAGATAAATTGCTCCCACATACATATGGTTGTTGGAATGTTATTAGTGAAGAGGGACTTCTTCTGTTATTTGCATACAGCATTTAACCTTCAATAAAGCGCTTTTCTTTAAAAAGGTAAAACAACCCACGAGTCTTGGAAATTACTTGTCAAAGGAGTTTACATAATGGAAAAGATAACTTTCAACATAAGACTTCAAAATGCAAAATTCCTTGACAGATGGTTTCCATGGCAACACGTGATGGAGGATATTTAGACACAGGTTGGCAAGGGGACAATGTGGTGATATCTTCATTTAATAAAATACATAATGAAGAGGGGGATGTACGTAAACATTATTTTGGTTGCAAAAAACTGAATCATGGTGATCATTGGTGATGTGTGTGTCACATTTTTGTTTTGGATTTGTGTGTGTGGGTTTTTTATTATTATTATTATTATTATTATTATTATTATTATTATTTTATGTGGGTTGCCTGTTTTTTGTTGTTATATTTTTCAGATATAATAAATAAAAAATAAAAAAACAAATAAATGAATGCAAAAAAAAAGGTAAAACAAATCAAATGTAAAATAAAAAAAGCTTGTATTCATTCATCTTTTCAAGAAATGTAATCCAAAAATGCCTACAAGACATCATGAAAGTACAGAGGCCTTGCACTTAATATGAAGTATCTTTCACTTGCAGTAAATAGAGAAGACAGACCTTCAAAAAACACAGTACGCTCCTTTAATGTGTATTTAATGAAGCACACCAACTTATCAGTCACCTACCTGAAGCGTTGCAAGCAGCACCTCTGGGTTCTGGTGGTCTAAGAAGAGAACCAGCCCGGGGAGACAGCCCTGATCCTGGACTATCACCTCTCGGTTCTGCGGCTCAGAAGCCAGGTCCCGCAGCTGACTGACCACCGACAGTGCATCCATCATATTTGAGAACTTATCCAGACCTGAAAGAGTTAGAAAGAAGACGACATTTGTATCGTTTAAAAACTTTAAACCTAAACAGTCGTCAGGGCAAACCTCAGCGCTGCTAGCTGAACGAGCTAACGTTAGCTTTATTTAAATGTGAAGAAGTTGTCCACTCTCACACAAAATAGACTTACACCATCTTTACTTTCAAAGGTCAAACGACATACAATTTCGTGTTTTACGACTAACCTTTCAAAAAAAATGTATTGAAAAGGCGCTACATACGGGTAAATACGTCGTTTTCTTACCAAGTAATAGAAAGCAACTCGTGTATCAAAATGATCAAAATACAAAACTTGGTGCTGGGATTTCCTCACACACTATTGGTCGAGCAGACGCTGCCGACGCTGCACGGCCGCTAACTCCTATTGGCTGTTCATACTAGCCGTGTATCTTCAGCCAATCAGAGGAGGTTTTGCTGCTGCGGCTTTATTTGATTCACGGACTAGAGTGCTGCCTGGATGATCGAGCCAGATGCAAGCTGCAACTTCCTTTTATTTGTCTGCTGTTAAGAGTTTTTAAAACTGAACGTAGTTTAAATACCGTAACGAATGTTGTTGTAGATTCTCGTTTTTGACAAGCATACGAATCCACGGTAAGTCATTTACACGCATATTCCCGCTTTACCCCGCATGTTTCCTGGCGTCGCAGAGTGTACTTTTGATGAGCCGTGCAGTTTTACACACACTGCGGTGCACTGCTCACAACAAGGTTAGTTTTAGGTCGAAACAAACAAAAAATCCTCTAGACACTTGCTTCCAAGTCGCTGAAACTTAATATAACATCAGTAAAAGAGACAGCTTCCTGTCCGAGCCTCAGTTTGTGATGCCACCAGGTGACACTGTTACAAATTGTATCAAAATGGACCCCAGGAAGTCTGATCAATGATTGTTTGGCTTTTGAGATCTAGACGAGGATTATTCAAAACGAATACTTTCACGCCTTAAAACCCAAACACATTTCTGAACATTCAATGCAATAATGGTTGTTTCTGTGTTTGCTGTTTCATTTTCATTTTCAAGGAGATGTATACTATGTTAAGTATTTACAGTTCTTAATGGCTACATGTCTCCTGTGCTACAAAACAATGTAGTTTTAATCAGTATTATCAATTTACTGTAAAGATAGGCGATTGGATGTATAGGGAAGACAACTTTAATTTAAATGACTTTCAACAACAACGCCATTAAAAGTGTTCAAATGAAACATTGCATAAAGATAAAGAAAAGCTGTATTGATCCCCCATGGGGACGTTTTTGCGTTACAGCAGCTCAAGAAAACAGGAGACGGGAATATCATTATTAAAAATCAAACATTTTACATCAGTTAAATAAAAAAAAATACAATAATGGAAAATGACACAGTAACTACACTGGAAAGAGTTATTGAAGAGTGAGAAGAAGTTATAGAAACGTACTCCTGCTCTTTCATGTTCAGCACATAAGACCCTTCTTTTAGTTTAGTCATTACAGTCTCCAGTTCTCTTTAATCAAACAGAAGTATTCTTCAGTACCCAATAAGCTTTTCTAAAGTACTAAGAACTGGACTGAGCTGCCGTCCATCCATCCAGGTTTTAAGTAATAAATGGAGACTTCGTTTACATACGGTATAGCCTAAACAAAACCCGACTTTCAGTTGTTCTTCCTTACAATGCAGGCTGTTATGTGTTTATGTTTTATTTTTGCTTCATTTCAGGTGTAAAGTATGTGACTTGATTGCCTCAATTCTGTGTTGGCGTCTTATCGAGTCAGTCAGCAGGAAGAGCAGTTTTGCAGTCATCAGCTGGTGAATGAAAAAGAAAACCCTTCGATGTCTTTAGTAGAAGATATTGTGCATGTGCTGCACATTGTCCTGGATTACTTTGGAGTGCATCCAGACATGGTGACTACAGAAACACACATACACACATCTGACTCATTCTTACAGTCATGGTTCCATTAAGTAACATCAGTGAATTTGTATAAAATGCACATTTTCAACCCAGACTTCTGTGTGTGTGTGTGTGTGTGTGTGTGTGTGTGTGTGTGTGTGTGTGTGTGTGTGTGTGTGTGTGTGTGTGTGTGTGTGTGTGTGTGTGTGTGTGTGTGTGTGTGTGTGTGTGTGTGTGTGTGTGTGTGTGTGTGTGTGTGTGTGTGTGTGTGTGTGTGTGTGTGTGTGTGTGTGTGTGTGTGTGTGTGTGTGTGTGTGTGTGTGTGTGTGTGTGTGTGTGTGTGTGTGTGTGTGTGTGTGTGTGTGTGTGTGTGTGTTGTCTGACGTTTAGCTGGTTCCAGTGTGGGACAGTCAGCTGTGTGGTCAGTATCGCAGTGTTGTGCGGATGATTGGGACCAACCTCCCACTGGCACCTACACCACGTGTCCACTTTCAGGTACCTTGACATATTTGTGTTTAATAGTCCTTGGAATATCGCTCTAAAACCACCATTAACTGTATAGGTTAAAGAATGAAGTCTGTCATAGATAAACAATGTCTTATTCCTAACCATGTGTTCTTTTTCATACATGCCTTCTTCTGTTTATGTTCTGTTATACGTTTATATTTTGACAAACTTTTATTTTGTCATGTCTTTAATGTCACAGTCTGTAATCCCTCCTTGTTCACTTTTCCTTCTAAGGTCCCTCTGCTCAACTACAGGGCTCATGGTCATGATGACATCAATGTGGGTACACCTTCCATCCCCTCATTCGCTGACGTTATGTGGGTGTTTGAAGACGAGGGGGAAAGCTTTGCGAAGACAAGGTAAGAACACAGGTGGACAAGTACAAATGCAGTCAATTGTCTGTCTATCAAACCAGATGTTAAGTTAATTTTATAAAATGTTAGCATCAAGGAGTGCATGTAGTCTGATTATAGTCTGAGTTCTCTTGCATAAAGACAACCTCAGGACAGACCTGTTATGATAATGATATGAACTGTGATGATTAAACTTTTTGAGGAGTGAATATGAGCTATAACTCATGTTTTACACAATACCTGTAAAATGTTGGGTATTAAATCCAAAATAAATCCAAAACAGCTGGTTTTTTTTCTAACACTCAATATGCTCCAATCAGTCTAGCTTGAGCTTCATTTGAATGAATGAGTGTGACAAAAGGGACCGGGTTATATACCCTGGTCTCTGTCCAATGTTTCAAAGTAAGCATGATAAGTTTAAAAAAAAAAAGACCATTTGTTTACATGGAAAGCTTTTTTCATTCTATTTCTGTCTCAGAATTGTGCGACGTGTGTACAGGGAATTATTTATTATTTCGATAATGATGACATTGTGATTTATTGTGCAGCTCTCCCTCAGGGCTAGACTTACCTGGTCACATTTATTAATAGGAGTAGCTTCAACATTAACAACTCATGGAAATCAGCAGAAACCAAACCCACATGCTTATTGATGTGTGTTTCACCTTGGACAGTTTTTGTTTGATTCTGATGCCAGAATCGGCACAGAGGGAATAAATGAGTGTGAAACAATCTCAATTTTAAATAACAGCAAGGCGTGTGTGTGTGCGCGTGTGTGTGCATGTGTGTGGCAAGGTAACAATGTACACTTTTCTGTGGTAACTGACATAAAAGTAGTGTGTAGCAGCTAAGTGGAACCTTATGAACCACACGACTTGGGCCACTGTTCAGTCGTTTATTGTATTAGAAGTACATTAAACTACATTTTCTTAGAAAACAGTCAACTCTTTTTGGAGCATGTGTAGCAGAGCATCACAGCTAAACAGAAACTCAGTTGCAGATGAATAACATTGTAGACTATTCTTCACCTTCTGTTATATATTTAATAAAACAGCCTTTTAAGAACATTTCCATGGAAATATTATTACACACCAATGGCCATTTTCATTAGAGCTCAAAAGTTCACTGTACTAGCTTTGTGTGTGCCGTTAATTACAATTTCATAGTCATACCAGCATTTGCAATAACACATTTTCAAAAGTCTGATTTTATGGGCATTAATGAGACAAAAATACTTAATGTACACATGCTATGCTTTCACACTCAGGATGTATACATTTCAGCTACTCGACTGAGGCCTGCCTATAATGGTCATACTTAAAAACATTTTTGACGCAGTCAGATGAAGCTCAACTTAGATATCACCTACCCTCAGTTTAATTGGTGACAATTTAATAGTCAAAATAATTATTTTGGGTTTATTTTGGGGTTTTATTATCCAGGAGGGACATGTAGCAAACACATGTATTTGCAGAGAGACATACTTATAGATAATAAACTCTGTTTAATATGTGGTTTTTTTATCACACTTTATATTGTTATTTGGACACAATATTGGTATTGTATTGGTCTTCAGTATTCTATATATCAGACTCTCTTGCTCCCTGGCCTGGGGGAGTACAGTACATTAACATCTGTTAGACCGACAGTTAATTAGTATTATTCTCATATTCTTTTGTTACGATGGGACACTTAAATAATAAAAACTCAGCGAGTGACTTAAAAGTTTGAGCTGCTGTTACCAAGGTAACAAGAAAGAGACAGGCAGACAGATAACAAACTGCAAGCAATAGACCAATGAAGTAGTCACTAATTATAGTTATTCGTTGTGTAAATCATAATTCCTGCAGGAGTCTGTATCAGCAGATTAAACATTGAAATAATTGGAATTAGACAAAATAATTTTAATCGGTGCATCTTTAATTCTAGCCTGACTCACTTAAGAATTGTACATTATGTCATGGGTTCCAAACATCTATGTCCACCTGCCAACCCTTCAATGGCCTCTAAATGACCAAAAAACGATGTATATGACTTTAATTAAAAAGGAAAGTCATGTGTGATCTCCATAGGAACCATTTGCCTCCAAAAACACAAAGTACGGTTAAAGGAGATGTGCTGAGGTACACACGGCCGAATCAATCCCAGAGAGGAGGCCGATCTGTTAGACCGACAGCTGAGCCGGACGCACTGAAGAAGATCAGCGCGCTGGAGAACGAGCTGCTCAAATTACGAGCTCAGATAGCCATGATTGTTACCGCTGCTCCTGACTCAGGTACCAAATTATTTCATTTTAACCTCGTCTCTCCTTTTTTACACAAAAACATACAAACATGTTCATTGTTAGATAACCTCATTCTTACTAGTTAATAAAATAACCTTTTTGGTACTTCTTCTTGATTTTCTCGGGTCTCGCAGAGTCCTGTAATTCACCTGCTATGGCTTTGATGTCTCCTCCTCCTCCGCCAACTCTCACCTCCACGCCTCGCTGTGCTCCTCCACCTCCTCCTCCTCCACCTCCTCCTTGTAGTAACTCTTCCTCTGAGAGTTTGTCTATATTAGAACTTCTCCGCCAGCGCAGAAACAATGGAAAAGAACTTGATAAGGGTCAGCTAAGACCTCAGGAGGACATAAAAGGGATGCCGTCCATGCTGGATGTTCTTAAAGACTTAAATCATGTTAAATTACGTTCAGTGGAGAGGTAAGTTTTAGAAATTATATCTAATATTGATATTTTGAAACGTAATGGATTATATACAAAATCCACTTTTCATTGATTTTCCAAAGTGTAAAAATGTTTTCAACCTTTTTAAATATCTTCTGTGATGACATTGACCGCGACTGTCCCATTGCTGAAGCGTTTTCCTTTTGACTTTTTCAGATCACCGGGTGGAACACCGGTCAGAAAGAGGCGCAGTAAGGGAAGCCTTGCATCGCTTAGCGACCCGGCTGCTCTTATCGCTGAGGCACTGAAGAGAAAGTTTGCCCAACATCGCCATAACAACTCTTCTGACAAAGAAAACTCAGTCGAACTTTCACCTTTCGGCAGTCCAGAAACACACAAGGTTTGTTTCCCACAGGCATGATATATCCCCCTGCAGCATTGCTTGATTTTATTCATTCTAGTGATTCTTTCAGTTGAAAAAGTAATTGGTTAATTTTGTTATACATCTGATATAGAGAGGTGAGCAGTGAGGTGTCTCTACAGAAAAAAAACTTGGGTTAGATTCTCACTGCTCAGCTGCCCAAAATTCATTTTCAGCCTCTTATCACAGCAGACACTTTGACTTGGTAAAGCAGGTGTGCATTACACTGTAACACATTTACTGTTTATTGTTTTATGAACACCAAACTTTATCGCATGAAGAGCTGATTGAAGTGATCGCAGGTCTAGTAATCTGCTGTTTCTTTTTACAGGTTCCTCTCCACACCAGACGCAGTCAGGGGCGCCTCCACCTCTGATCCTGTTCAACAGAAGCTTTTCACCCAAAACGTCAAACATCCTGTCAGTCAAATGCAGCTCCCACGGATGTGCCTCACACACAGACTACTACTGCAGCTAATATTTTACATTTCCTCTGTTTGTTCCTTGTCTGTTACTGTTTTGTTTTACATGAACAAATGGATTTTTTTGTCTTGTTGTTTGGAAGCTTGAATGTATATTTTCTGAGAGTGCTGGCTTTAAAGAAGTGTTTTGGTACAGTTGTTTTTGTTTTGTACAGAGTAATGCTTACAGTGTTATTGACACATCCATTTGTTATATGTTTTTAAAGTATAATGTGTTAAAACAGGCAGAGATTGCAGCTTTTAGCTATCTATCTTAATGTTGATTCTTACCTCAACCAATGAAAATAATAACAGTGGGCTATAAGGTTAACACGCCTCTACTCTATGCAACTGCTGTTTCCTGTTTTATTTTATTAAACATTTTAACTGCACTGATCAAATTTGGTTTGTTCTTGTTTTCACTTTAAATGTTCTCCACTTCTGCCTCCCAATCAAAATTAACATTTAAACATTGCCACCTTGTACAGCATTCACATTTAATCTTAAACAAAGTTTAACAAAGATGTCAACAAATCCAGTCACGCACCTGATGTGTAGTAACATTGCTGCTTTATGTGAAAAGCTTTCTAAAATACTATAAAGCTACTGAATTATGAATCCATCACCAAAAACACTGTCCTACAATTCCCATAATGCAGGGGTAAATCTTTTTAAGACATCTGCTTTTCTTGACTTCATATGCCACCTTTCCGGCAATCCACCTTTTATAATGTAATTGTATGTGGGTGTTATAGCATATTTAAAGAGTTCATAAGAGTGCAGTAGATATCAACAGTTAGAATATTTTGATAGATTTTTTTCATTATGATTTTGTTTATCATGTTAATAATGACCTGTTTACACCACCATCCATTCAAATGGGTCTACAGAAGACGTTATATTTGACAAATACATTTGTATCTGTTTACCACTACGGGTAGTTATCCAAATATGAGTCATAATCATATCTTTGTCTCCCCTTCATAATAATGAACAGTCTTACAGCCTCAAAGAATTCACCTTACAATACCCATAACTCAGCTTTTAAAGGTCTAAAAGGTTGTTTTTTTATATATCAGTGTTAATAATTTATCATTAAACATAAATGACTTAGAATTGTGTATGTTTCCTCTTACAAAAATCACAACATTGTCTTCCAAGAAATGTTTTATTGGAACATATAGTGTCCCACTCCACAAATCTTGTTAGCGTTCGCTTGAAGGACATTTCCCAAAGGATCTGTTCCTCAGTCCACCTCCATTGGGGTCTCCTCCATAGTGGCAGGTTGGGATGCTGCAATGCTGCATGGAGAATCAATAATTTACATTTAGCACACTTAACAAACAGGGGAAATGAATCATTATCTAAAAATTAAAAAAAATATTTATAGTAAATAAAATAGATGAAGTTACATGCAAATAACGTATTATTGCACTAAGAGTTAAGCAGGCAGCAGTCAAGAGGGTTTAAAAGAAAAACCACCACCAAAGCTTTACATCAAAACTCTTCTTATGTGATAACGAAAAAATAATACCTTGTTGTATCCACCTCCATGTCAGAGACTTCATCTTCACCACTGATGGCTCCTGGTGGGCTTACAGGCAACACGACAGATGTGGTGAAATGCCCTTTAACCCAAGCAGTTCCCCTGTTTGCATCCTGGCCGTACAAGAGACAAAAATAACAAAATGAATGTTACATAACAATCATTTAAAAAAAAATCTGATTGCTGTATGCTAATGTCATTTTGATTTTGTTATTTTAATTGGCTGGTAGAAAACTCACCTGGAATGAAAAGCTAAACTTAATGTCATGTTTTTGAACAAAGTTGATCTGACCAGTACTCTCTTGAATATTGCCTGAGCAATTGATGGTAATCTGAGAAATCATAAAAAAAAGGAAAAATGAAATACAATACATACAGTTTATGACAACAAAATACATTATTAGACAATAAAAGACATAATTAACAAATCTGAACAGCAAATGTTTGTCAATATCATTCACAAACACATCAAAGCACATCTAAAGCCACGTGTTTATTTTATCTCCCAGTTTAGGCCGCAGCCTTCCGGTGTTACAGTATACTGTAAGGGATTGACGCCCGCTGCACACAAGATGATGATTTTCACTGATATTTATGATCTTCACTCGGTCTCGATCCCTAAATGTCTTGGTCTTGTCTTTGTATTGTTGCACCCTGGTCTCTGGTATGTCTTGGTCTCGATTAGTGTGGTCTTAACTAACACTACTACGTAAACATGTCAGGAGTAAAACCACCAGCATGAACTTTTTTGGCTGCCGACGACATCACAAACTTCAATCAATCAATGAATCTTCACTAATTCTCAGTTAACTTTTTTAATTCTCAGAACCGGTCAATTTTAGTCAACACGAAGAAGCCTGTACTCACGTTAACTTCAGTTGAAGCCATTTTGAAAAGGACTATACCTGGATTTGCCAAGGACTATATCCGTGTGGATGCTGCGTCATTACGCACGCTGTCGTCATTACGTACGCTGTCGTCATAAGGATATGGATGACTAAATATATAATTCTGGGACAGAATTTAAAGTATGTAATGTAAAGTAAATGTTAAGTATGTTAAAAATACCAGTTTAACATTTTTTTGTTAATATTAACAATGATACAAATTATTTAATTATAAGATATTCATCTTTACGGTGTGCACTTTTTTGACGGAAAGTCCCTGAGTGTTTTACATGTCTGAGGCAGGTAACATCTGAAAAAGCTTGTTTGAGGTAATAAGTGACACTTTCTGAGATGTCAACAATATCACAGAGAGTAACATTGATGCATTATTTGCTACATAATACAGATATATGGAGAACCTGATGGGCATTCTTTTATTTCACTGTTTAGTCAATGTACACAGTGTTTTAAGTAGAACCAGTATGACTTTGATTAGGTTCTGTGTTGTCGACTGAGAACAATTCTAGGGTCTTCTTGGGTATAATATTATATTTTTAGTTATTCATATTTATTATTCATTCCTTTTGCCTTGGATTTTTAATAGCATAATCGTAATTTCATGATTATGTGTGGATCCAAGGAGGCGTATTGTGATGTGGTTGAGAAGTGGTAATTGGGGAATCAAATCAATAAATGAATAAGGTCACATATCTAATTCAAAGTAATCTTTGTTTAGGTAAAATTAGAAAAATCAAGTACTTACCTGATGTTAAGCAGAAATACCTCAATGGAAATATTATGTTTCAAAACAGGAACAAAAAAGTATTTCCTGTACCATTGTGGCACCTTGTTGGCTCCACCAAACAGGGTTAAAAAAATGTAAAATACAGATTTTTCTATGAAGTGGTTCAAAAGAACTGGAGATGTTCCAATTTTCCATTTTTCGTTCCCTTAAGTTAACCATGTCTGAGAGGAAAAACAGACTGATCCTTGTGAATTGAAGTGTGTATCATAGCTGAAGACCAGTCCTCTAAAGATGAGCTAACAAATTCGCCTTTACAAATACCTATACCTATAAGGAACCAGCTCCATCCCTTACCTCCCTATTCTCTGAACGCATTCTCTTTACATGCGTTCAGAGATGTAAATCATGTTTGTGTTGCTGTGAAAAACACAAGCAGTACATCTTTTGCATCCACTCCCTAATCAGGAACAACCCCAGGCAGGCATTTCACCTCACCTGTTTTTGTGGCTCAGTCGATTGGTAGAGTCATTATCTCTCAATGGGAAGAGAGTTGCTTGCAGCAATATGTCCGATGTTTCTTTGGCCAAGACACTTATGACAAAGGCTAAAGTTTGTGTGTCTTTATCAAGAAACAAAGGTTTTGCAGTGTAGAGACTGTAAAACATGTTTCAATTAAGATGGTTGTTGGTTGAAGTGCAGTTATTAAATATCCATTTAGGTAGTTTGTGTATTGTCACTGTGATGTGTCATGACCAGAAAATAAAGGGAGAGACACCAAAACACACACTGACACAAGAAACATAAATAAAATTGCAAAAAGAGATGCGGATTGGATGTCGGTATCATTAGTGTAAGTGAGTGGGTGGGTTAAAAGTGTATTGTGCATGAGTTGGATGAAAAAGGAAGACGAAGTAACAAAACAAGCTGCATGCAGAAAGTCTCCCTGAGCAGACTGAGGACGCAGCTTTTATAATGACTGTGAGCATTGGGCCCAGGAGCTCTCAGTGAGGCTGATCGAGCAGCTGCACCTACCGATTACATGTACCTGCAGCACAAAAAAGAGGGCACAATTTTACAGGCCAGAGAGCCGTCACAGATGCATTGCTCCTTGTTTTGACAAAGCAAACCCTCGACATAGGCATATCACATTGTTCCTGCACTCTAAATACAACACAAACATCATTTGACAGCAGGGGTGAGAAGAAAAGTTGATGGGTTAGTGAGTGTTACTAGATGTTTTATAAAAAAAACTTGTTCAGACTGCAATTCGTGATTAATTGATGTAGTTAGAAAGAACTTACTAATATTGATAGATGGGTGGATGGTAGGATAGATAGATGGGAATGTAGGACTTTTTGTTGATGTTTTGTTAAGTATTTTGTAGCTCATCTTAAGTGCGGACTAGTTACGGCTGTTAAAGCATTTATAAATTAGATTTAGAGGTCACACATTATTCTCATTTTCAACAAGATTTAATAAGTCTCAGAGCTCCCCAAAACATGTCTGTGAAGTTTCTTGCCAAAAATCCACTCTGATCTTGTATTTGATCATGCCTATAAACCCCTCTGTTTCATCCCTGCTCAGAACAGGCTGTTTCTGTGTCTGTAACTTTAAATTCAAATGAGTTGTGACCACATCCCTCTCTGGAAGGGCTTGAATGGCTTGGGCCATCTCGCTCCATGCCTGTTGTTTACGGTGGGTAGGAGACACAGAGGGCAGAATAAAACACCTAGCGGTGGGTGTGTCAGCCTGGAGGAGGGGTTACTTCCCTTTGTGACATCAACTGTGGCCAAAGTCTGATTGAGTTATGCACCTAATGAATCCATTTAAATACATGTCTTTTTCACCATACCACATCTGATGTTATTTTTCTTGAGCTTATAGAGATGAGTAATTCCACAGAGTTACATTGGTTGAACAGGACTTTAATTTACATTCTCACAAAGCCTGAGGGGGATATTATTACACCATAAAGATGTGTACATTTGGACTGAAGTCAAAATGGTCAGAGTTTACTTTGTTAATGTCAAGCTTCCTCTCCTTTAGCTACAACTCAAAATGTATTATAATTATAATGACAACAATTCAAACAAATATCTTGTATCAAATTTATTGAAGAGTTTAATAAAAGTAGTAAGAAGTAGTGAAGTAGTGAAAAGCAGTAAAGTAATATGTAGTAATAGTTGCACTAAGCAGATGATTATAAATTAGCACCAAGAATTGAAATGGAAACAGGACTGGAAAAGCTGCTTAAATAATGAGCATGATGGATTAATGTTAATGGTGGCAACAGTGCTAACCACTGCGCCACCATGCCAGCCTTGATATGAAAAACCAGACTCGCAACAAAAACCAAAGGATTAAGTTTTTTTCCGCCTGGACATCCTCTAGACCATCGTCCTCACTCTCCTCTCCAAGACTGTTGGGAAACAGCAGAAGTTTAAAATTAATAAATATCACTGAATGTATTAGCACAGGGATTACAATCATTAGTTATTCGAAGCCTTGTGAAATCTTAAACACTATGAAGGCACTGGTTTAACTCACTTGGTAGAGCAGGTGCCCCATATACAGAGGCTACAAAGCCCCACTCTCCCTCCCCATATTTCCTGTCCCCACTATGGATCAACTATCATTACTACAATCAGCCAAATGGTTGTGACTCTATCTTGATAGCACAGCAGACACAAAAGCCAGAATTTGCTAAGAGTTCCTGTGAGGAACTTTCATTTTGGAATGTTTTGCAAGCCTGTAAACAAAGTGACTCCTCTAATCTCTTTGCAGATCTGGAACTGTACCTTAGTAAGTGTTTTCAGACCAAAAATCTCTTCCTGCTTCATTTTGATTATCAAATGTATCAATCACAATGAGGATCTAAGTCAGGGAAATGTTAATGAAGGTGGCAATATCCCTTAACTGAATCCTACCGAGGCATTGCTTACAGGTTTTAAATGTAAAAATAATTAGTCTTATTATTCCTGACAGTGTAGTTGCTTTAGGTCATATAGAGGAATCTGTATTGTTTCATAACCAAACACAACTTTCTCACAGGACAAGCAGCAAAATTTAAGAGTTATTAGCTTCCTGTGATTTGTGACTCAAGGAGGATCCTGTTTTTACCTAGCAGATGAAGAACTGTCAGTTTCTTGATGATCCACATCCGCAGCAGTAACATCCTCCCTATCATAAGAATGGAAAGGTCGCACAGAGCTGAAGAATGAGAGCACAAAGATAAAAAGATGAAATACATAATGATAAAAAAAAGTTACTAAAAGAGGTCCACCAATTGCATGACAAACTGTTTTATCTGTTTCATTGTAGCCTATTCAAACCCCTTACTTTGATTTCATTTGTTTTAAACAATATTCATGTGTTAAGTTTGATATTTCTTTTTCGTTGAGAGTTTTGAGTTTTTGAACTGTTGATCTTTAAATGTTCCTGTTGTAGTCTGACCTGTACTGAATTTGTTCTTCATCAGAGGCAGGCCGCTCCATCGCATCCTAACAATGCAAAAAGGAATAAAAAACACAACACTGGACACGCAAAAAAATGTATCAAGCAAGACCATGCATTCAAATAGATTTTGACGTAGCACAAACTGCTAAATTATTACTTGTGGAGTAGAAATTGAAAATGTTAGGTCATCATAGACGATTGATCCAGGAAGTCCTTCCTCATCATCCACACACTCCGAAGAAAACTGCAATAAAGAGCTAAAATATATTGTGAAGATAAAAATAATTAGTCACATTTCATGATAAACATTATTTATAAACTGTAAATTGACGGTTAATTTCCTTTATGTACGTTATATTTGCGTTATAGTTTTAACAAACAATGAAATTATAATGAATAATATTCACTAAAATTAGCAAATAATTTGTGTAGTTTTGACATTAGTTTCTGTCAAATAAATCCACAAGTTAAAGAGTAACTAAACCCTAAAACCACTTTTTTCAACTATAAACCTCTGTATTTGAGTATTAAGTAGTGTTATGGATCAATCCAAGTCCCTATCTCGACATTTGAATACAAAGTATTGAAATTTGAAATATTGTGTTAGAAATGTGCATCGTGTCTGTCCTTCCGTTTGAAAAACTCTAACGGCTGTGTGGAGTACAGTATGACGTAGGAGTACGACCCCACGTCACCAAACCTATAAAAGGCTCGTCACCCGACTCGGCGAACTGTGGGGACTCAAGTGTGTGTGTGTATCATAGACTGTAAATATTACAGATGATAATACAAATAATAAATTATTATTAATAATAATAATAATAATAATAATTATTATTATTATTAATAATTATTATTTAAATAACAAATTAAATAATACAAATGTGTGTATTTGTGTGTGTGGGGCAAACATTGTATCATGTTGCGGCTGATAACGGCGCGAAAGGAGTTAGTGGGGGATTTTTCCCCCCGTGCCCCCCTCCCTCTCCAAGTTGATACATTCTCCTGCTTATTCTGCTCCGGTCCCCGGCATCATAACGTGCCTCTCGCACACACTCACCTCGTACTCTCCTCACTCACTCGCTCCCCTCATCCACACACTCATGCGCACTGAGCGCTGAGCCTGAGCCACTGTGTGTGTGTGTGTGTGTGTGTGTGTGTGTGTGTGTGTGTGGGGCAAACATTGTTTCATGTTGCGACTGATAACGGCGCGAAAAGAGTGAGTGGGCGAAGGTACTCTGTGTCCAAAGAGGTTTTTAAATTTATTCAAGCTTTTATTTGGTAATCATTAACAAATAAATAAATAATAAAGTAAAAACACAAAACTTTTGCTACAATATACTGTTGACACATGTTATCAGAATGTGATTGTTTCTGTCTGTTATCAGCCATGATACATCATTATATGCATGTATATACATATGGTTTTATCTGACACAAAGCATTACTAATAAATATTAAACGTCATTTGATATAATTTCATGGTTTGTTAGCATGAAATAACCATTTAAAGTAAATTAACTGTCAATTCTACGGTTTATAAATGACGGTTTACCATTCTGGTGACACATTTTACCAGAGGACTGCTTGACATTGGCAGAATTTAAAGAAAGTACTGGAGCACACCGAAAACTTACGGCAAATTTATTAAAATGCAAAGGACCAACATTTTCACGTACTGTGTCTTCCTCAGATTCTTTGTGAAGGAGTTTTCTGAATTATTTTTGACGTAAAGATCACCAAACGACTGAGATCCTGGGACACGCCTTAATTCCAGCAAGGCTCTCATGATTTTATTCCGACTGACTTTGAAACTGCTTGAAAAGTCGGTATATATATATATTCTCTGAGAGCACCAACCGCCATCTGTGGAGTTTCCTGCCACTTTACCAAATTTTACCACTTTCATAGAAAACGGACTAAGTCAAGTTGAAATCCTAACAAGCTATGCTAACACTACTAAAAAATTCTCCGAATCAGTCCACATCCAAATACAAACTTCCCAAACTGCAGATGATTCATGATTCATGTTCTTTGACATTTTTTAACAGCTATGTTCGATTCAAAATGTGTAAGCTTACTTGTTCTGTCGAGTCATTCGCCATCTTTTCTTTTTCTTTCGTATTTACAGTTGTGTGGTTATGTCATCAGCGACGTCTTTTTACAATTTTTTTTCATATTCTATGTGGAATCTCAAAATTTAATTTAACAGTTTTAAACTCATGTAAACCCCATTACACTAGCACATTATTTAAAAAACTTCAAACAATCTCTGTAAAGAAAGTCAAAATACCCTTTTCCTTCCGTACTTCCGTTAAAACCACACTCTTCAAACTTGAACACTAACCAGGCTCAGGTTATATGCAGAATCGCATAACTCAATATTTGTTACCACAAGAAATACATGAAAGTTAAAGCACAAGTCAAATAAGGCATCTATTATATGCAGATGACACCTGATGTAACATCTGTTACCAAGTAAAGAGTAAGACATTGTTATTCCTCAATCTCAAACAATCTTTCTGTCATAAAGATTGTCAGAGCATGAGATATTACTTTACCTTGTGGTCATGATGATAGATGTTGGTTTATTATCTCAGCCAGGGAAAAACAGAGGATATCCATTCATCTTCATTAGTTTGTTTGTTTCAGGTAAGATGTCTTTGTCTATTAAATCTTTATAAGCAATATCCTGTATTATATATAACTGTCTTAAATCATTAATTGGCAAGTACTTGCTCCGGTCAGTAACGCATTCTGATCGCTAGACCTCGAGGTCATTTGGTTATTCTGTTTTAGTTTCACAGAACAATGAATCCGCCCACACACCACATTGGTTTAGAATACGTGATGTAAACCACTTTTTTTTTAACATCATAAAAGGCATTTGTAGAGCTGAAAAGTACGTAAAAAAGGGTATCACTCAAAGGATGTACAACTTTTATTTTTTATTGAACCTTTATTTAACCAGGTAATTAACCAATTGAGATCAAGATCTCTTTCACAAGGGTGACCAGGCCAAGAGGACAGCAACGCACGTCATAATAAATATAACATGATTAATAAACAGTTTACACACAATAAGTTAAGAGCAGACAAGAATAACAATGTGCAAATTAGTTCACAGATAAAGTTAACTAAATGATTTGAGATAAGAAAAGAAGTAAAGTATCATCTCTCATCACATCTGCCCAAGAGTACTTCATCTCTCCCTCATTGTAAACCAATCATGTTGCTTTTTAAATGTTTTTTTTATCCTGTCAGTTATCTTATTTCATCTTCTGTTTCTTTTATGAGAAGATAATCATTATCTCATGAGATCAATTAGCTTCCTATGAAATATGCTGTGATATGTGTGGTATTTTTTAAATTAATCTGCAAAATGTCGATTTTTAAGGGTGTTTTCCCACCTATAATATAAGGACATTTACAAGAGTACCAAAAAGGTGTGATGTACGAGGGTAATAGTCTCTAATTGGTCTGTATGTTTTTCAGGAAAGCATTAGCATATATCACTGTAGGCTATGATACAATTTGAAAATGAGGGGCAACTGTGGCTTGATGATGTATTGGTGTCGCAGGAGGTGCTTATCAAGATAATGTCTAAATATTTTGGTCTTCTGACCACTCCAAATGGTTTTACACTACATGCCACAATTCACCCATAGGGGTTCAGTGTCTTACCAAAGGACACTTCAATGTGTGGAGCAGGGATCAAATCAACAACCCTCTGATTGCAAGACAACCAACTCTACCACTGAGCCACAGCCACCCAAATTGTTGATATGTGACAGAATCTGTTTACTCCCAGCTGTTATGATTTAAAGATTTTTCTAATTCAGATTATGATCAATGTTAAAATAATGATATTAAATCAGCAGTTAAATACCTACTGAAATCTCATGATGGAGGATCTTTTGCAGATAACAGAAGAAAGGTTTACAGAACTTGTGTGAATATGATATATATATATATATATATACATATATACTATATCCTGATATATATGTTTGTGACTGTGTATGTGTGACTGTGTTTGTATCTACTTAAGTTTCTACACCAGTAAAGCCACAACTTGTTTCAGTTTCCAACACCTTAGTTGGAGCACCACTCTAGAATAAGTAGACCTTTGTTCAAAACATGAGGTGTAAAGCCAAGAGTAAGCTGTGGGCTCTACACCAGAAAGCAAGTAGACAGTTCTCACGAATTCTTCTGACCACAGCAATATGTACAGAGACAATAAAAATATCTTATCTCATGTAAAGGTTTATTCAGTTTTATGTTTTTGATACTTATATTAGTGTGACAGCTGGCAGCTCTAGTGTCAGAATCGGTGAGAACTAACAACTGCTCTCACTTGTTACCTTATTAGGGTGAGTGCTGGTATGACTGGATCAGGAGATGTCTGCTGTTACTGTTCTTGATGCTAAAATGTTACAGTTATTTTATATGAATATTTTAAATATATAAAAATACAGTGGAATCCTATGGGAGCAGTTGTGGAAAGCTGATAACTCAAAAACTAGAAGTATCAAAATAGTCAAACTTTTGAATATTTTTCCTAATATTAAAATGCTTAACATACTAAAAGATTAAACTTATAGCGCAACCATGTGGTGAGATATTAAGCATTTTGCTTTCAATGCTAATAACTTGCTAACAGTTAGCCATAGGAAAATATTATTTTCACAGCGTGTTCCTTGGCTGATACTGATCGTTTGCCGTGCTGTAACCTATGGTCCATTCAGAAGTTGATCCCTCTATATTTTTCAAAATATGCATAATCAATAACTATTGTAACTCATCAAGCCTATACAAAAATCACACAAAAATGGTACAGACATTTGTTAGATACTCCACATCCTACATATCCAATTTTGTTAAGATCCGTTAAATGGTATGCCTGTAAAGAGAGTAAATGTTTTACTAAAATCAGTAGGCTACTATTTTCTATTTTGCTAAATATTTGATCAAACTTCACCAAATTTGTCAGCAGTCTTCAGGAGACTATCAGAATATTGTTTGACCTTTTCAGAATTTTATGATCAATATTTTAAAAGTTTGAAGCCTTTAAAGTGCAAAAACAAGAGTTTTCCCAATGTGATGTCATTGCCTCATATAGTGAAAGTGCACGCTACATCCCCATTTTCACTGTGGCACGGTGGTTAAAGTTGTTTGCAAGTCCACCAACTCGATACAGGGTTCAATTCTCGAGAAAAGAGTTCACAAAAGAAGTTCACTTCTCTATATTTCGTATATACTTCCAACATTTTGAAAATGTTAAGTGTTAAAAGTTTAAGGTCTAAAAACTTTAGTTATTTCCCTAAGTGATGTCATTGCCTCATATTGTGGCATTGGTTGAAGTTACATTGCCTTCTATAGCTCAGTGGGTAAAATTGCTACTCATGTAATCCGATGGTTATGGGAGTCATGAGACCAGCTGGATTTTTCATTTATGGAAATGTGTTCCTGTGGTGGCTAGAGTATGTAATCAGTTGTTTTGAGATTTCACCCAAAGGTGGTAACAATAATACAAGTGTAATTCAAAATTCTGATGTCTTTTTAAACTTGTTAAGGAACTTCCCCCACACAATTTGCCTGAAAACTTGCACTTCTTGCTCCACCCCTTGGCTGTTTGTAACACACTTGTGCTTTTTATCAGCAGCTTGGAGGTGTCAAAAGCTGCAAAAAGAGACTGTGGTAGCGATGGCTGCAACACCACCGGTTGTGGTGATAGCTGCTTATGCTCACAGCTTTACCAGCTCTCACACTGCAATGTCTTCAGGAATTGCTTTAGTTACTATTATAACTACTTAACTACTTTTAATGTATTTTTCTGTCACTTGTAAGGGATCATAATATAAAAAAATGAATGACCATTGGAGTAATAAAAAAAAAAGTTTCAAGATTTGCCAAATTCCTTATGTTCAATATTCCAGTTGTTATATTATCTACAGTAGGCCTACACCATGCTACTGACACAAAGCAAGCTGTTCACCCAGCACGCACAGGTTTTAGTTCTTTGTGTGATCTTGGCTGATTCATATGCACAGTTTAAATTATTCTCTAGTGTACGTTGTACCAGTGTATTCCAGCAGATGTCAGTATTTCATATAAAGATGGTTCTTTCAAAAAACTACATCCAACCATCCAACCAGTCATCCATAATGTGAGCCTGGATCACAATATGGATGACCATAGACAGCATCAATATCAAGACCAAAACTTGATACATAAATAGTCAGCTGCCTATGGTAAGGATTAAACTGGCAGTTTTTCAATAGTAACAGTCGTATATCACTGGACATAATAAAATGAATTTAGGACTCACCTTATAGGAATATAAAACAAACAAAAAAAAAACAATTAACTAGGCTATACAAAGGTATTTGAAAACAAGACAAGTAAGCAAGGCAATGTCCACACAGTTCATACGTGTCAGGGTAATAGAGGGTGCAGTAAAGTAATGACACAACAAGTTGCCAAAACAGAAACCATCTTGCACATAGGCCTGCCTATCTCAGAGAAACTCATGAATTTGATTCAACAGAGACCCACAACCAGCCCACGGTTACTCCTTTGCACACACTTGTTTCGTAGTAGAATCTTCCAAAGAGAAAACCAATCGCACTCAAAGCTGTGTTTTATCCATGGTTTTATCCAGCACTGATTGGTCCACCCCTCAAATGTCCCGCCTTCGTGTTGCTAGAAGCAGCATCTCCTCTCTCTCCTGTCTCTGCGGCGCTTACTATCAAGTCATACAAGCGGTAACTTCACCTTGACTCTGTCCCTACAGTGTGAGTGAAGCCAGACACAACCACGGGATGGATGAACCAGTCAGTTGATAAAAAAAAAAAAAAAAAAGTAAATAGGTGTTAGCCAGGGCACAGTCACCTTTTCGTCCTGCTCTGCTGTATGCGGCTCGCTCGTGCGCTTCCCGTGACATGAAAACACTCTGCGCGCGCCTGATTCCGTCGCATTCACTTGTTGTCCACGAGCGGCCACGATGGTTAAATGTCCCGTTTAATGGTCGAGGTATGTAGCATGTTACACTCCACTCTACACAGACACACAGTATGTGAACACAGAGTTGTTTTGGAACAGGCCTGGTTAAAGCTAACAAAATCAACGTTACTTCCATATAGTTCTCCATTAAGGACCTTTAAAGTGTCAATGAGTTTTCAATGACCTCATGTCAGTGTTATGTGCTCTTTTCTATTGTGTTATTATACCAGCTATGTTCGAATGTGGTGGTAATGTTTTGGATCCTAGGAAGTAAGTGTCTAGTGACCTTGCTTTGTTTGTGGGAATAGTAGTTTTTGGTGCAGACTTCTTCATATAGAGCCTCACATAGCCTTTAAGCTGCAGTAATGAATACAGAAGGCGTCCAGATTTATAGCATCCAGCCTGCAGGATACTGCAGACCACATGTGGACCAGGGGCAGGAGTGCAATGGAGTAAGCCATTAGTGTTTAAGGCTTTTAGTGTGGTGATATGCTCAGTGTGAGGGTAAAAAATGTTGTCATCACATTAACCTCTAACTCTCTTACTAGAATTCATTCTGGATCATGTGCATATGCAGGGTACTCTCTTAGATTTCAGAAAAGCCCTTTTTTTTTATACTGTTTGCTGTTCCAAAAGCTTGTTCTCCTTTTCCTTTGTTGTTTTGTTCCCTTAAATCTACTCAGTATTATTAGACGTTTGTATGATGTGTTAAAACTTATTTTCAGAACAAATAAATAAACCATGTTCTAGTTATAATATAGCCTGATAAAGAGAATATAAACGGCTGTAAATATCAAATCCTTTATTGACATTTCGTGTAGGATATCTAATCTCAACGGGCATATTTCAGGTGATGTCAAGAAATGAAGACATGAAGAAACAGTCCCTTAATGTAGTCAGACTAAGAACACAAAAGAACAACTAACTACAGACAAATACACCCAATACTCAAATTAAAAACACAATGAGTGAATTGTGCATGTTTGAAACATAAACAACAAACTTTGCACGCAGTCCAGCACAGGGCATGATGGGAAACGAAGCATGATGGGACGTCTCTAAAACATTTACCGGTACATACGAAGACCACAATTAGCTCTAGCAGTGTGCACAATAATCAGCAGAAAATGATACTGAGGTGTTTTACTACCCACAGAAACACACATTTTATTTAGGTTTCCATCCATTATACACACACACACTGACTGCACTGCCTTGCACGGCAGCGTTTCATACACAAAAAATAAAGTTTTTAAAGAAATAATTCTAATCAAATTTTTTTTTTTTTGCCAGATCTTGGGAACACAAGCAGGAGACAGTCGACAGACCTGCTTAATGTAATCAGTTTGACAGGAGCTAGCCATAAGCAAAGAGAGAAGTTTATACACTTGAATAGAGAGCTGTCCATTTAAGGTGAATATAGATGCAAGCACAGAGCTGAGAGTTCATGGAAAAACATTAGACAGACGGCATCCTGTAAACATGATATAACCATGTGGGACGAGTGAATCGTCTTTACCTCTGGTTTGTCTCCAACCACCCGCTTCCTGCCCGCTGGTAAACAACAGCGTGATGGTTTTGATGTAAATCCTCCCACTCAAAGGTTCTGTTCTATGTTTGTCTCCCTATAGAGGGCGGGGGTGGGGGGCACTGAACATTGTGTTATATGAGGTGAAACATTATTTCATACGAGTCCATCAGGTCAGCTGGAGTGCCTGGTTTCTGTTCCATGTCTACATGTCTTTTGTCTGAACTCAGTCACCTCTCACTCTTGTCCACTACACTAACACAACAATCAAGAACCATTATAGGCATTAGTGGCATTACTAGCTATTATGAATAAAAGCCCTCAATAGGATTTGTCTAGAGCTGAATCTACCTGAACTTTAGGCCCTGGAGTTTTAGTTAGGCCTTGTAACTGAATTCAGGCCATTAAATAATTGCAGATTGCCACCCTGCTGAAGAAGTACACTAAGTTTGAGGCATTGGAAAGAGATAGGCGAGATGTTGACGTGTTAAGCTTGATGGAAAATATTTGTGTCATGCTCAGATTACTCCCCCAATGACTGTGGTAAAAAGACACTAGTCTTGTTCAGTCAGAACTCTCAAGGTCGATCGGAATCTGTTGAAACAATCGGTGGATAAATTGATTTGTAGATCGACAGAAAATAAAATGCACTGAACTGATAATTAGTTGATGGTTTCGATTCATTTGTGGGGCTCTATTTCCTTGGCTTGGTTTGATGAGAATATCTTGATTGACATTAAATCCTTGTGTCCTGATATGTATTGAATTGCCAATTCCTTGTTAATACACAGTCCTAAAGATGACAAACGTTTCATTTCCATCTGCCCAAAAAAGGATTTGCTGAAGTCTTTAGTCATAAGACAGTTTGCTCAATATTATGGTGTTATGAACAGGAAAAAGATGCATCATGGTTCTGGCTATGAGCACTTTTTTTTTTTTTAAAGAATTTATTATATTAATTAATTAATTAATTAATTAATTAATTAAATGATTACAAACTATGGTCGGTTGCGACCCTGTTTTAAAGTCATGGTTATTGGGGTCTTGTTTACCTTTTCACCACCTTCAAAGTAATGATACAAAATGTTGTATTGATAATATTGACTCAATTTGACCTACTGCCCTGTTTTTCTTTTGTTTAATCATATTGTTATATGTCTGTTACCAGTTCTTTTGAAAGAAAAGAAATGTAGCTTGAATTGGAAACAATCCCATCTTCCAAATGATGACTTCAGGCCCCTTGACCATGAGGACCAACCATGTGCAGGCATGTGATTAATGTGCAAATCAATGCCAGTTTATGGCAGTATGCTGTCTGACCCACTTAATCAGAATGCTTGGCAAACACAGAGACATGTCGCTTCTGGAACGGCAGATGCCACTGTCGCTAAAATTCACATAACCCTTTTCTTAGTCACCAAAATTGAAAACAATTTATCGGAAATAGTGTCCTACATTTCTAATTGAGTGCATTTCATTGTAAAAAAAAGACCTAAGAGATCTATGCATGTATTAGTGTTAATTCTTTAAAAAAGAATAGATCTATTTTGGAAACGGCTGTAGATTTTGAAGGTTTTGAGTGTAGGTTGGCAAAATGACACATCAGTGTGATAGAGGTCTGTTTGTGTGTGTGTTGTGCCTCAGAAAGAGGGCCAGCATGACTTTTCACACCTGTTTCTATTTATTATAGAGGTTCATTGATGCTCTTTTGATAGCAGAGTGTATTTTGGGGTGTTGTAATATTAATCTCAGCCTCTCCCTCTATGTCTCTCTCTCTCGCTTTCTTTCTCTCTGTCACAGAGGTGTGGAGCAGTCGCATTTCAAAGGTCGGAGCAGAATGCCGTACAAGTTCGCATGCTGGGTAAGAAAAGCTAACTGACCTGAATACCTTGGTGCAAAAGGTTGTTAATATATGTAGTCAGCTGAAAAACTGATGGTGCAAAAGATGCCCAAATATTTGGAAACCAGGCATAAGGCTTTCAGTAACCTTTGGCACAGTGTAATCTCTGTTAAACACTGAAGCTCTACACTTTACAGTTATGGCTCAATACAGTAGGTTTCATAACACTAAAGAATTCCATCTTGTACAAAAGCTTTTACGCAAGTGACCTCTTAACATTGTTTGACCATTTTTTTAAATGGTTTGAGGGCCAGAGACATAAAAATAAAGCTGTTTATCTAACTGTGTTTTACCTCAGTAATTCAGACCTTTAAATGTATTTTCCTGCAGTCTTAGTGCTTAGTCGTTTCCAAGTTTCAACCGCAAGCAAAACATAAAAAAGGTACACTGCTAGGGGGTTAAAATTCAAGTTCAGAAAATGTCATGCGCCCTTTCCCATGCTTTCACAAACACAAACACAAACAGACGAAGATGCAGATACAAACACTTGGCAATGCTTCTTTTTTAAGCAGGCCACTTCAGTCAAAGGCTGACCCACTTCTCTATAGTAACCCGCCAGAAAACGTGACCAGGGGCATCATTAGAGAGAATCCAAAATAAGAGTCTGCACACAGACATCACTCGAGTGCAGAGGATGAGTTGAATCTCAGTTGTTCTGTAACTCTTCGTGTGTGTGTGTGTGTGTGTGTGTGTGTGTGTGTGTGTGTGTGTGTGTGTGTGTGTGTGTGTGTGTGTGTGTGTGTGTGTGTGTGTGTGTGTGTGTGTGTGTGTGTGTGTGTGTGTGTGTGTGTGTGTGTGTGTGTGTGTGTGTGTGTGGTGGGGTGTTTGTGTCCACAAGCTGACTCCCAAATGTACTCAGCTTCCCACTGACCTCATTAACTCTCAGTTATCTTTCTCTTTTTAACTCTTTGACCCAATCACTAATCTCTATATTTTTTATTATCTCTGTCACATCTTCTTTTCACACATTCTCTTAATTAGCAATTCTAGCAATGTTTTTTTTTTGCCCCTAATATTCCCACACAGTTTTTATTTGCATGTTTTGTAAGATAGTAAGTCCTATGTGTGATTTTGTCCTGGTTTGCTGTCTCAGCTCCCATAGATATGTTGGCCCTGATAACAGACTGCTGTTGTAGAAAACAAATGCAAATACATAATAAGCCAAACAACTTTATTACTTTGGAAACCAATAGGTGACATATATAAAAATCAATGAAAATACGGACAACCCAACTTAATTGTTTAACACCCAAATACCTTAACACTATGAAAAACACAGAAACAACAAATATAAAACACAACATTATATCATAACACAATAACATAACTGCCCTAAATACCACCATGCCATCAACCATCAAAACAGCATTAAATTCAATAAAATAACCAAATCCAAAGAACAACCAAAATTGCTCTAAGCACTTCAATTCCATGACAGCGAAATCAAAAACACAACCACTTTCAATAACAACAGATCATAATACACCAAAATTCCTATACACATTCAAATTCCATGGCACCAAAAATGCTTCCAGCCAAACAGGTCAACAAATCTAACACTCCACAACTCAACCAACATGCTTATTAACCTAACATCACCAAATACTTCAACGACAGCACTGACTACCACATCACAAAGAAATCCAAAACACAACCAAACTCCACTACACCATATAATCCAACAGCATTAAAATACCTCAACCCAGCCAAATACCACAACATAGCCAAATTCTTCAACACTGCCAAACCCACCAATTCCAGTACCAAAACACCACCAAATACTTATATGGTACAAAACACCACTACAAAATTTACACACAACTTTCTTGATCCAGCAATACAGTCAATGCAGCATCTCAACTTAGTATCACAACACAACTTATTATGACCGCACAACCAACCCGATCCTTCCTTTAACAAAACAACATTGCATTGAATACAAAGCCATTGTGCATTAGCCTGAAACACCCTTCTGTACATTTTGTCTCATGGCTAGATTTTTACTCTGTGTGTGTGTGTGTGTGTGTGTGTGTGTGTGTGTGTGTGTGTGTGTGTGTGTGTGTGTGTCAGGAACATGTGACTGTAACTCAAGGGAGCGTTTGCCTGGAAAAGAAATGTCATGGTTATACTTACAGTCCTTAATGATGACATTCATGTAAAGATAAACACACGGGTCTGATCCACTTACGCTCACTTAATTGTATTACTGTTAATTAATTTCTGGTTTTCAGTAGTCACAGAAAAGCCTTTGGGGATGTGTGTGACTTTTAAGGACAACATAAGGGAGTGTTTCATTTGAAGTTTAGTTCATCTAAGTTAAAACTGATTCACTTGAGTCCATTCTTTTTTATTAGACTCTGCAGAGCACAAATAGAGAAAGAACAGACAAGTGTTCTTTTTACTTTTCATTAGTCTTGGATCAACTTGTTTTCATGCAGTGGTCATCATAGTTCTTAAATTTATTGTTTTGTCCTTTGGCATTTCTTTAAAAAATCATCCATGAATTTAACTCTTTCAGTCATATCCTGTCATTCTGCTTCTGTTAGTTGACTGCACAGGAGGATTCAGAACAAATGAATACATACAACTGGGCTGTCTTTTAATGCCTGTGAGGTGTCGCTGAAGGCTGACTCTCAGCATTTTCCTTACTTTACCTGTGAGCAGAACGAGTTCTGTTGGAAACTGCTCCCATGACATAGTGTTATTTATCAGTGTACTTGAAAACAAGAGTGTTTGTGAGTCAACCTTAATGAAAATACTTCTGCACTAGCCAGGGCATGTTTGATCAAGCTTCAGTGAAACAATGCACAAAATTAGTACCGGAACAATTAGACAATTATTGGATTGGTTTTGCTTTTTTTCATTTTGTTTAACTGAGAATGAAACAGTGAGGATTTTAATTTTTGGTTGAGCAAAGCATGTATTATGAAGCTGTTATTGTAGATTTTGTAGCTCAAACAAATAACTAAAATACTTTTTGAAGCACTGCACACAGTTATTGTATTCTTCTTCAGCTTTTTGCATGTCTTCTAAGGCCAACTTCCAGGTATACAGTAGTGTTTGTTAAGAAATTGTCTTATATTTTAACACCAATGCGGTTTTGATTTGCTTGCAAGCGCTCAAAACAGGTAGCAAATGATCTTCCATCCATCCATCCATCCATGTGCTCATGGACATACAGTATTGGTGTTACAGTGAAATTGGGTCCGGAAGATTCTTTGCAAGTTTTTTCAGGGAGCAGAAATTGATTGCATTATTAACTACTAAAACTTAGGCAGGTCAAAAAGCTGCTGTGATTTTGCTTGACGCAAACGCAGGGTGGCACCGCAGCACCGCAGCACTCCTCCTCCTTAATTGAATAACACTACAATTGTCCTTACAGTTACACTGTCTAATGAAGGTGTTGATGGGGCAGTGAACTGGAAGAGGGCACCCTTTAATTTACACCTCTCTTGACGTAGACCACCTGCAGCATTATGGTGGTGTGAAAAGACAAGAACTCTTATCACATTGAACCCTCGTCGACTTTACTTTATGTGTGTTAGATTCCTGTAAGAGAAAAAAAAAAAGTCGGCCCAAGATCAAATCAAGCTCTGAAGTGGGCCCTCTCTAATTTGCATGCAACAACAAAAAGGCCAGTAGGAAATACTTTTGTTTAAGAGCAAAACACTACTACTGACAATGACATCCAAATACACAAACAGTTAATGACCCTGAGTTCAACCCCATCCAGTCACTGTTTTCAAAGAATAACTCAAATCTGCTATTGTAATGGCATTCTGCTAGTTGGATTTTTAAGGGACAAGAGATGACACTGTGATTGATTTGATTTAATCTAGCTACACCTAAAATACACCTGTGATGAATTAAGATACCAGATACAATCCCTTTGCCACCTCAGCCTTACTTTGTTCCCTGTTTATGTGCTGTTAAAAGATTATATGATGTTTAAAGTTACTGTGAGGAACTTCAATTCTGTCCTTAAAGTGGTATCCCTTATCTATTTGCTGATCCTATCAAAACAACCAAATTTCCCCCTGGGATCATTAAGGATTTCTTATTCAGGAGTTTACACTCTATCCAGAAGTTAAAGGGATAGACACTAACAGCTCACTGATATGATGTGCTTTTTCTATAGACAGGTCCTGCATTCAGTAATTATACAATGGCATTCATGTGCAAGAAGTGGACATTGTAAATGAAAGCACTTAACGTCTGCACGCCATGACAGCAACAGTGACATGCATTAATAATATCTTGTGTAGAAGTCGTATTTGCAGTGGTCTCGTTTTGCTTTTGTGGGTCATATAGAGCGTCAGTCTGTTTTGTAACCAGATAAAGAACCCTCATGTTTAACTGAAAGTGGGGATGGTCACACCTAAAACACACCTGCGCCATGCCCGCAAAACCATGTGCTATAGGTCATTTGAATAAGGTATTAATGTTGCAGTAATTTTGTATACAGTTATAACTCATCTTGGTGAGTCTGTGTTCCTAACCTGACCGTGAGACACAGCCTGGTGTCTGAAGCCCCACAGTTCTTCACCTAAGTCCTATTGTGTCTGCATGCGGTGCACTGGCATAAAGGCAGTGAGTGAGAGAGTGTGTAAGCGAGCAGAGAGGGGAGGGGCTTTCAGACTCCAAAACAACACTGGCGCGAGTGAGACCGTAGCAGGGAGAGAGAATGCGGCAGAAGGAGGGAGCAGACCGTCACTGGCCGCCGGCTGTGAGAGAAAGGAAAAGAGACAGATTCTCACCTCTTTCTATTTCTCTGCTCCCTTTCACGGCATCTATTTTATTGCTCTGCGCCATGCCAATCCCTCTGTTCTGCTCTCCTCGCTGCTCCTGATTCACTCTCCATACCGACAGTCTTTTTTCTCTGTCCTACATCCGACTTGCGACTATCTCTGACTCTCCTCCACCTCACCCATGGCTACCTGACAGCGAGCGTTTTCTACTCCGCCGTCTCTCCTCCTCACTCGCTGTCTACTTTCTCTTCTCCTTCAACCCCCTCTTTACTGTCATCTGTCCGCTTTCTCTTGGCGAGAGGATGCCAGTGCTGGAGGGGCTTTGGGGCCCAGATTTGAGGATGCGGGACTCTGGTCTTGGGGTCGGGGTTGAAGTCAGGGTATGTCCTGAAGAGACTCCCCGCTCGCCAGTTTGGGGTCCTCTCAGGATGCCTCCAGTTACCTGTGGGGGTTTGTCTCTGGCCCTGGAGCTTCCTGCTCTCATACGGCAGCTAAGAGCAGCCTGGCGGGCTCGCAGGGGGGGCCCGCTGGATCCTGAGAGGAGTCCGACAAGCACTTGGGTGGCAGAAGAAGAAGAAGTAGAGGAGATGAAACATGACTTGGAGGAAAAGAGTCCTCATCTGGAAGGTAACTCAACTATAAAACAGGCTACAAGTACAGTAAAGGAGTCTGGTTCTGATCAATGGTTAATGTCAAGTGTGTTTTTTCTTTGTGTGACCCACCAATGGTGTATGCTACATCAGCTATAATTTGTATGATTTTAAGTTGATTTATCTCTTTTTAATTGTAGTCATTTCTATTGATATGTCAACTTTGACAAAAGAGTTATGTGGCTTTTTTTTAAATTGTGTTTTTCTTTCCGTTTGAAAGTTATACTCCATGCCTGTGTGCATGTGACGGATTATCCCTAAAAAAAACAAAAAACACGCCTCTCGTCGTTGTTTACAAGCGTGCGTGTTTCCGTAAATTATGTGAGCGGGGACAAGGGTCAGAGCAGTTCAGACACCCAGCTGGGTGGACATTTAAGCGAAATGAGGGATTTTGGCTTTAACGTAGGAGGGTCTATTTAAAAAAAAAAAAACTGTGCTACCATCTGCTGTGCTGCAGCTGCACTGATGACACTGACATGACGCCATGAGTCTTTGTCCGTCCGTCTGGAGTGTACCGCAGGTGGACACAATGTATCTCTGATGACGTTCAATGTGAATTTAATAGAGAGAGGATGATTTGACATTAAAACACTAATACGAGCTGATGATCTGATTTTAGACTTGTTGCCTTGTGCATGAATCTCATCTCAGATGTGTCAGATAGCTGTCACACTTTCTGGGATTATGGTGATCTCATGGCTACTTTGCTATGTGTGATGCAGAGATGACTTGTCTGTGATATCAGCACACAAACAGGAGTAATGTATGCCAACATTGACATTTGATACAGAAAAAGTCTGTAATGTGTTTTGAAGCATTCTGATGAAGTGTTGATTCACACTGAGGGGAATTACCTGAGCGCAAAGACTGACTCACAAGGTGGAACATATTCTTTTTGATTCAGTGTCATGACAGGTTCCTATGACCTTTCTGCTCTACGGGGGCAGCATTTGGGACCCATAACACCTACGCTATTTTTCATTGCTGTTGCCAGTGACTGTAGCTGCTGCACCCTCTTTAATCTCAAATGCAACCTTAGCCATTTTGTTCGAGAACTGGGCACCCTACTGGCAGAAAAAAATAGCAAAATCTTTTTCAACAATTTTAACAGCTCAACATAAAGTGAATATTCCTGGAGTGTAAAGCGTTTTTAAATTTTGCCTTGCCACGGATAAAGACAAACCGCTAAAGATCATTTAGAATATTAAAATAGAATAAAAAAATAATTACTTGGCAAATGTTTTGCTAATCTTCTATTGATTTTTTTTATTTTTTTTATTTAAACATCTATATGCAAACAAATCTGCTTTTCCAGCACTCAAATGTGACGCTCTGCTGTTTGTTTTAAAGTCCTACGATTGGTCTGTGTTTTAGACAGAAAGGTGATGAAAATAGGTAAAATGCATCTTCCTAGTAAACCTTCACACATCCAAAACCTGGATTTTAAGAAAGCCTTTCGGGTAAAGCATTGAGCAAATATATATGTTGGCTTGTTCTGATGTCACCTACATAGAAAAATGAATGTGTAAAACGCTGCCAGCTATGTCGGGGCTCGTTGCCAGCTGTGCATCTTCACTGTATGTATGGATGCTTCCAGATAAGAAGCAGCAGCTGGTAGCAGGAAACCTTATCTGGCACTGTGTGTGTTTAAAACAGTTTGTGTTTGAGTGTCAGCGCTGCATATGGCATCGAGGTGTCTGACTGTTTCTTTCTGAGAAGGCAAACAGCCCCAGAGCACAGTTTGTGCCGTAAACACCCACAGATACAAGTGAAGCCAAGTGAACATATTCCTATCAGTGCCCTGTGTGTGAGCGTGGGTGATGAGCGCCAAGTGCGTGATCTTGTTTTCGCATTTGGAATCAGGGATTTAACCTCATTTGCAAGTGTGTGTGTGTGTGTGTGTGTGTGTGTGTGTGTGTGTGTGTGTGTGTGTGTGTGTGTGTGCAGGGAGCGTTCACGCACAGGCCCATGATGAGGTGCGTGTGCATCGCTGCATCTTTAAACACCCTTTCTAACTGATTCACGTTTTCATCCTAAATGACCCAGTTCTGCGCTGCGCAGAGACAATGACCTATTTACCGCAGAGAGAGTTAAAAGAAGAGAAAAAAAGGATAAGAGGAGAGGGGTGAAACGAAACGCTGGATCGGATAGGGAGAAGGGATGTTGTTGTCGAACAGGAAGAGGGAGAGGAAGATGTTTTGAGACAGGAGCCAGGAGAAGGGGAGGAATGGAGGATGGAGTGACACATAAAATAGAAGTACGGAGAGATGGCTCGAACAGAGACAGCCAGAGGGTGGCGTGTGTGTGTGTGTGTGTGTGTGTGTGTGTGTGTGTGTGTGTGTGTGTGTGTGTGTGTGTGTGTGTGTGTGTGTGTGTGTGTGTGTGTGTGTGTGTGTGTGTGTGTGTGTGTGTGTGTGTGTGTGTGTGTGTGTGTGTGTGTGTGTGTGTGTGTGTGTCTGTGTTGATCTGTGGTAGTTTTTTTCAGATGATGAATTTCCTCCCCTCTCTGCCCATCAGCACACAGGATAAAAAAAGCAAAGAGGCTTTCCCCCTTTTCTCCTTTTCTTGCTCAAAGTAGGCCAGCAGGACTATTCAGCCTCACGTGAACAAGCTGAGTCACTCCTCCAGAGCCCGTTATATCTGTACGCTGGACTCTTTAACATACATAAAAAAAGGAAAGATGCCACTTTTTGTACCGTGTTTTTTATGTAAAGCTGCCCAGCCAAGACAGAATACAACTATAAACAACAACCTGGCTGCAAACTCTGCCTGCAACTTCAGCACCTCGCACTTAAAAGGCTACATTTGGCCACCCGAGGGAGTTACCACGGTGACTCCAACCCCATTAGCAGGTAGTTTAGCTGCCCTTGTAAGCAGGAGTTTCAAAGGTGATGTGAAGTTGCAACCTCAGGGACATAATACGCTCCAGTTCCTCACATCTTTTGTGTAAATTATTCAGTGTTGCCATAGTTTTTAGTTTATTCAGATGTGGATTTATTCATGTGTGCACATGTGCTGAGACCCAGTTCAGTTTTCTCGTTGTCTCTGCCCGGAGGTTGTGTGAATTAAGCATTTTTAACAGAGGTAGGATTCTTTTTTGAAGCATCAGATTTGTCTCTGTGTTCCCTTGCTGTCTCACAGTTTGGCAATTTACATTCATATTTACATTTTACCATCATCATAAAGGATTTTTGTTAATAGAACATTCTTTGCTTCCAAATCATTTCTCTGCTATTTGAATTATGAATATCATTTTTGTGAGTCAAAGCTTTTCAAAAAGAAATCCCTTCGTTTGTCGTCTTCTTCTGTCTTGTTCTTGTTTACACTGCACGCCTCATATCTTTGCTTCAAAATATCCCCTCCCCCCCGATCAGCATAAGTATGAAAGAAGAGTGAAAACAAGAAAAATGGTTGTGACAACAGAGTGTACACAGTGAACTAAGCACCACTTCGATCAATAATAAATAGTGTTCAGATTCAGACATGCACCCCAACAGCTGCACCGTGGCATGAAATCTGTCCTCCTTGTACAAACTCAGACAGATGCATGATTTGCTGGTGATTCAGCCATTTCAAAGACCCTCTTGTTTTACAGTGACCGATATCAGAACGAGTCTTAATGGGCTTTTGTGTGGCCGATTATGTAGAACATCTATGTACAGCACTGGAGAAACACTTATCTGTGTTGTCCTCTCATCACCCCGCTGCCTGCTTCCTTTGTTTCCTCTGCTCTAGTCTAAACACTCCGATCCTCTCTGCTCTTCATCCTGGAAAATTGGATTCACGGATTATGTGTGCTGGTCGGCCAAAAATGTCCACAACAGAACATCAGTAATAACACCAAATGTTTTTATTTCTAAAACTGTCTTCCTCTTATTTCCATCTCTTCCTTCTTTCTCCTATTTCTGTCTGTGTGTGTGTGTGTGTGTGTGTGTAGCTGATGGCAAACTGAACACTGGTCATGCTGGTGTGTTGCTGGTTGAGAGAAGAGGCTCCTACCCTCTGATCGACCTGCGAATTCTCAGAAGTGAGTCTGAAATTTTATTGAAATACAAAATAAACATAATCCAATCACTCCATGACTACACGTTGTTCTAAAGAGTTATCTAAGAAGGAAGATGACATCCGGCATGGGTAATTGTGCTTTAAATGTAGGTTAATGCTACTCTTTTGTCTTCCAAAAGTGTTACTGCTGCTCTACTTTGTCACATGCACAGAAGTACAAATTTATGCATTAGGTTCCCTGCTCCGTTTACTAAACTCACTGGTTTTTGTTTTTTTGTAATTTAAGCCAGTGCCCAGCAGGGGGAGGTAGAGTCCGGCACCAGGAGAAAAGTGAAACGTCTGCTGAGTTTTCAGAGATACTGCCACGCCTCCAGGCTGCTGAGGGGGTTGGTGCCCCACACCCCTGGGTCACTGCACCTACTGGACGACGACTACCTGGGACAAGCTGCGGTGAGAACATACACATACAAATCACAATAATACTGCAGACTTTTCTTCAGTTTTTGCATCTATATCATTGTACTGTATGTCAAGTTATCGTAAACACATCCTTTATGCATGAATGACAGACCTTTTTCAAATCGTAGCACTTTGACATTTGTATTGTATTATTATTATTACTAGTTCAGCACTTTTAACAGTTTGTCTTTCCTTACAGCACATGCTATCAAAAGTAGGAACATGGAACTTTGACATTTTCCTCTTCGACCGTCTTACAAATGGTAAGCTGTTTTTTTTATTGCTTAATTACCAGATGTTCAAATTTAAGGTTAAAAATGAAGTTTTCTCTGTTTTGTAACAAAATCCGTTTAATGAGGTCCACAGAACTTTTTCTTTCTGTCATGTGTAATATGAAACATTATTTTGAGATAGTTGACTAACTGAACTGAACATTTTTTCCTTTTTTTGTCTGGATTGTTGTGCTTTAGGTAACAGCCTGGTGACTCTGATGTGCCATCTCTTCAATGTCTATGGTCTCATTCACCACTTTGAGCTGGACATGGTCAAATTACACAGGTTTCTTGGTAAGCTGCCACACAATGTCCACAATTATACAGCAGTCAAGAAAAGAGAAGAGTAAGATTGAAGCTCTGTTACTAGCAGAATCAAACGTTATCGACTTTATTGATGGTGACCGGCTTGAAACAACAGCGTAAAACATGTTTAAAAAAAAAATCTTCCGTGACATGTGTTTAACTCAACCCCTTTTTACCAAGTTGACACTACTATTTACACAGCATTTGCTGTGTATATGAGAATAATCCTCCTTACATTTCAAAAGTATCTATCTCTACAGGAAAGTCAGAACTTTCATCAGCTGGTTCTTTGTCTACCAATCAGTCATCACAAAAAAAACATTATTATTGTTATTTGTTCCCCAAAATGTAAAAAAAAATGCTGCCAAAATGACGTTGTGACTTTAAGATCCTAATAAACTTATTGATGTTCAATGTTTGATCTGGTTTTTCTAGGCATGGTACAAGAGGACTACCACTCCCAGAACCCCTATCACAATGCTGTCCATGCCGCTGATGTCACTCAAGCCATGTACTGCTACCTGAAGGAGCCTAAGGTACAATAATGTATTCACACACACAACCTCCGTCTCTAGCTCTGTCACGTCATATTACATTAGAAGGCTTCACAAGACTCCCTCTTTCTCCTTGACATATTCTATCAGCTTTTCCTCCCTGAGCGATAATTCCCACCCCTCTAAGACTGACAACACATCCATCCACAGCTCAGAGAAATCCCTGAAGCCCTCTGACCAGATTAAGTGTCTGTGCATCTTCTACCTCCATATAGTAATTGCTTTTGTGTCCTTTGAGATTCACCCATTTTGTTAAAAGCTCTCACATAAATAGAATTAATTCAACACAGCACGCATGCTGCGGTGTTCTGTATAACAGGCGAACACTCACAGTATAAGATGTTGGATCAATATTATGCTATTTTGCCCTTTATTTGCCAATTTGCATTTTTTCTAATCTGACACACCTGTGTCTGTGATGATTTCAGTTAACTGTGATGAGTTTAACTGTGTGTGAAATCAATCCTGATGCTTTCATTCTAATGCTACACCTAAAATAAAACAGCAAGCGAGATAATTGGTAAAAAATACTTTATTTTTAAATAAAGTTTCTTATAATTCTCCTCTCTGCTGCCTCTGGCGACTTGTCAAACAAAGACAATACAAACTGCTGGAAGAGCATTTGTTCTGCACAAACGTTACATGAGTGGAAAGTTAGGTCGTCAAAAGGCAGTAGGATGAGCTTTTTCTTCAGTTAATACTCAAACATTTACCGGACAGGAACAGAAAAGAGATAAGACAAAACAAATTGCCCACAATGCTGCAAAAATCAACGAAGAATTAGAGTGAATCACAGTATAATATCCACAATTCTTTTTTAAATCATTTTACCTGCTTCTTTTAGACTTTGGATCTATGAAATTAACCAGAATGTTGGATCTACTTCATTGAAATAACTTACGGAAGTGTTTCTACTCAAAAAGGATGGGTAAAAAAGCCAGAAGTCAAAGAATCGTTTTTTTTTTCAGCTCAGCGCACAAACTCATTCATTTTGAAGATGTCTGAGTCTCATCTTTTCATATATTTAGAAAGCATTGTCTAATGTATCCATTATGTCCCCAAAAACATTTGATGAACACAGTGTGTCAGAGCCACAGCCATAAAAACAATCCTTAATCATTTCTCATTAAGGACTTTTGACTTCTTTGTGTCAATCATCTTAAAACTGACACAAGTCAATGAAAGTTGGTAGAAGTTAACGCGGTGAAATCAGCTCCTCATGGTCTCTCCTGACTTTTTGCAATCAAGTGTCATTAGAAATAAGTGCAACAGTCCCTCTCGAGTATTAAACATACATTCCCCTGTGTTGTGTTGCAGCTGGCAGAGCAGCTGAGTCCTCTGGATGTGTTTCTGGGTCTGATGGCAGCAGCCGCCCATGATGTGGACCATCCTGGAGTCAACCAGCCCTTCCTCATTAAGACCAGACACCACCTCGCGTCCCTCTACCAGGTACACTCAGGCCTGCTGATGGCACGTGTCAGTATGTGCGCTAACATGTTAAACGTGTTTAATGTCCAACTGTAAGTGAATCTGTTTGACATGTTTCGTGATTCTCGCCTGACAGAACACCTCTGTGCTGGAGAGTCACCACTGGAGGTCCACAGTGGGCATGCTGCGAGAGTCAGGACTGCTGTCCCACCTGCCTGCAGACATGTCGTAAGGACACACACTCATTAACACACAAACACCTGTTGGTTATTGAAGAACTTTTACTACAATACCTTTAGGGTGGGACATTTTGACCTCTTCTCTCTTATAGATATGTGTTCTGTTATGTAGACAGATTTCTATCTTTAGTATTCATGTTCTGCAATTTCTTGTCAACTGGCTGCACACATATGGTAGATGGTTAAATGGTTTTGGAGTCTTTCTGACCACTATCAGTGTTTTTAAAGTACAAGTCCCATTAACCCATTCACACTCTGATGGCAGAGACTGATACATAAGGCGCCTAACCGCCCATCAGTTCTACTAACTCATTCACATACCGCTGGCTATTCAGAGCGAGCAATTTGGGGTACAGTGTCTTGCCCAAGGAAGCATTTATAGCTGTGACTGCAGGAGCTGGGGATCGAACCCTTCCTGTTGAGAGACATTAACTCTACTGCTGAGCCACTGACATATGCATGCAGAAAATCAAAACCCTGCAATGCATTTTATATTAAAATACAAAAAAAAAACAGAGAATGTTTTACCAATTTTGGTTACCAAATAATGACTTTTTACTTTATATTACATCTTTTCATCAATCAGCCCAAATACAAAGGTCAAAAAGTCAAAGAAAAAGCTCTCCGTTGTATCCATCAGGATACAGAGGTATAATAGGCATTCTGAATAAGTGCAACTTATGATATATTACCATGGATATATACTAACCACTAATGCTAGACCACTTGCTAGAATCAACAAATATCGTTCATGTTATAGTATTTGTCGTTTTCTGCTCAATGCTGCCCCCCTTTGGTCCTCAGGCAGGACATCGAACAGCAGCTGGGCTCTCTCATTCTGGCCACAGACATCAGCAGGCAGAACGAGTTCCTGTCGACCTTCAGGGAACATCTGGACAACCAGGACCTGGACCTCCAACTGACCTCACACAGGCACTTTATACTGCAGGTAAACTACACACACACAGCTGACAGCACTCTATATGTATATCTAATCCATGCATGCTGAATTTTATGATATACTCATGAAATGACTTCTTTCCTTTTGCCATCAGATTGCTCTAAAGTGTGCTGACGTGTGTAATCCATGTCGGGTTTGGGAGCTGAGCAAACAGTGGAGTGAGAGGGTCTGTGAGGAGTTCTACCGGCAGGGTGAGTAAGACTTCCTCTCTGTTGGAAACAAGAAAATACAAGAAAGATACTGCATGCAGTACTACTTTAAGGTATATTGGCTTTAAAGTTAAACCAACAAAGCAAACCATAAACACAATCTAAGTTACTAAAGCTGAAATAATGTCTAATCTCTAATTTGTAGTCTGAAGTATATTTATTGCATTGCTCTATTATAAAAAGTAAACGTGGTTAAAAGAGAGATTAAGTGGCAATGCAGCATTTCTGTCATATGGAAATAGGTCAGATTCACATGGAACAAGATCAGACAGCTTAAGACATTTGTAAAGTTGTATAGTTTGCAGTGTGAGTGTTTTCAAGACGTTTAATAGACACATTCTTGTATGTCTACCTAATGTGTGGTCAATTTCCACGACAAAGCAGATGTCAGTCATCTTAAGTAATCATGGGATTCAGACGCCTGATTTCACTCAACTCGGGCACAGCAGGAGAAATCCTCGTCATAATTATTTATGAATACGTTTTGTGTTCACCTGACAGGGGATCTGGAAAAGAAGTTTGACTTGGAGATAAGCCCTCTGTGTGACCAGCAGGCTGACTCTGTTCCAGCCATTCAGATCGGTGAGAACTAGTGATTAACCACAGACATAAAACATCAACTATAAAAATTGTATCCTCATGTATCCCTCACCAAAGTTGGTCCAGAGGTGAGCCACCATTGTTTTGTTCTTCTCAGGGTTCATCTCCTACATTGTGGAGCCTCTGTTCGAGGAGTGGCACCGCTTCACTGAGTCCAGCCTGCTCAGCCAGACCATGATGGGTCACCTGCACAGGAACAAGGCCCGCTGGAGCCGCCTAAGATATGCACGCACACATTCAGACTCACACTCCCATGCTGAGGAACCGGAGCCTGAAGAAGCAGAAGGAGAAGGAGGTGGACGAGAGGATGGAGAAGACATCCCTTAATCTTTTTCCCAATCTCCTAAGGTGTTATCCTTTGTGAATGGAGGAGAGGAGTGTTTATCCACCTCCTTGTTTGTCCTCCAGAATATTTATCTCCCACTGCCAGTTGTTCAAAGGCTCTTAAAGTGGGAGTCACTGGATGGGAGTGGAGGAGTAATGGCTCCCTCTGCCGGGGGGTGAGGACTTTAGCCATGCAGGAGGGGGGGGGGGAAGAAGCCGGAGAGAGATTCATGGTTTGGCGGGTGATCTTAGTAAATATATGCCTCACTCTATTGCTCAGTCATATCTGCTTCAAAGTGTCAGAGAAAAGCAGGAAAAGTATTTAAAAGTTATGGAAGAAGAGGGATCAATGAAGACATTCTGCTGGGACAATAAAGAAATGTAACACAGATTAGCGGGATGTCGCTGGAAAGAAAACATAGAATATATGAAAAAGAAGAATATATGAAACTTTACTCTATTTGACACTTTTTTAAAGCTTTAACAAGAATTAAAAAAAAAACATACTCTATAAGAAGCTTTTAAATTTAAATCTTTTGTACAGTTTGCACTTCTTTTGGACGCTCTTTCTTTCAAGAGTGTCACTTGTCTGTGTTTCTCTGAAGTGTGTTTTTAACTCTAGCACTAAGTTGGCCTGTCAAGGTTAAAGATGTCATCTGCTCTTACTGGCTGAACTGAACTCGTGACAAAAAGACTTCAGCTGGACGTTTTCGGACTCAGAAACACGAACGAAAGCCATTTTTCTTTACGTTTTTTTTCATGTTGTAAACGGTATAATCTGTAAATATTGTGTCACACAACCTCAGCACTTCAGACAGAAAAATCTCTGCAATGTAATAACCTTTCTACTGGGTAAGGATCTAGGGGAACTTAGATCTAACACTGGTTTTTAGCATACTAATGGGTGCATTTATTTGTTTGATATAGCCTCAATTTACTACAAACACACATGCACAACAAAGCCTTAACAGTTACTTAGTCCTCCTGTCTGTGAAACACCTTTTCTGAGGGTGTTGATGCCGTTTCCTGGATACGATTTCTTTTACTGTCAAACTGTTCACTTACAGATTCTACCTATATTCCTTCAGCTGCACCAGCATACTGACACACACACACACACACACACACACACACACACACACACACACACACACACACACACACACACACACACACACACACACACACACACACACAGGACTGTAGCAGTTTATTAGATTTTTCACCCAGTATAGTCAGATTGGGACTTACACCCATTCAGGGCTGCCAAGGTGTCAACGAATGTCTCTGACGCATGGACTCACCTCTCGGTTACCTCTCAAAAGCGTTTTTACGACTTCCTTTTTCACACTTGTTGCGGGTACTGTGTGCAATGTATCTCATGTCATGAACCGTCTTGGACCTATTAGTAATTGCAGACACCTCTAAATCTTACACCTGCTGTTTAATATCCAGCAGTGAGTGCCAAGATGTTTCAAATGTCTGTTTCACAAGACTTAATGACATCATTCATGTTTTCAAATATGTACATTTCATTGCCAAAAATGGTACTTTGATAAGCGTTTATATTTACAATCACAATATGAAACGGATCCATATGTAGCTGTTCCTGTATAATATAAAAACAAAGCATATTAAGCAATTTTAAATACTAGTTGGTCCAAGTGTAAGATCAATTCAATTCAAAAGACTTCATCTGTCCCCGGGGGGCAATTTGTGTATTTACTTCAAGCTTATTTTCTTACGATTTTTCTGTAAATATGTATAGATACAGTTGTGGACGGTGTAGAGAGAGGCCCAATTCCCATATCTTCCGTTGAGTTATAGAAGCAGAATAACCTGAGCTTTATAATTGGCAAACAATGAGATTGATTCTGTCACAGAACAGTTTATGTTCATAAAAACTACTAAAAGAAAATATGGAAACCCAATTTATTTGATAAGTTTGAAAAGAAAAAATGCAGCTGTGATTTTAGCCTTTTCTATGACATGCAGGGCAATAAAGTCACTGTCCAAGTTGTAACAGAGACGACTTATTCCTGACTATAGTGCTTGAAATTAATTAGCAAATGACTCACATGTTTTCACTATAGCACTTTTAGCTTTGTTGTAACTCACTTTATGTAAGCAGCACTATGATCTGGACATGTGTTCTCTTGAAGTCACACATTACTGCCGTAGTGTATGCAGGAGGCCTCAGGCTGCCGTGTTTCTCTATACCTCCTCAAATCCGCGCCAAACAGGGTCACTGAGCCATACTGATCTCACCTTGAAATGCAAACATGTGCCCTATGCATTTAATGTTTCTATGCCAGGTATTATTACAGGAGTTGTTGTATATCAGAATCTGTAGGACGACCATCTTATATAACAAGAAGTTGGTTTAAAAAACACATGTATTCATACTGTACACATGCATTGATGTTGGGGTACAGTTTCCTCAAAAGATCCACCTTTGTTTCTAAAGTAACCACCTTGTTCAATCAACTAATGCTCTCCTGCAGATTTAATAATGTTGAACAATAACTTCTGTTTGAAGTCACAGAGTGTGTTACTATACGTGTGTGAGGGTTTGAGAGATTGTTTCAATAGTAGCAGCAAGTCAATTTTTTGATTATACAGTATGGCCTAAGTTTTTTGGGGAAAACAGACTTTTCATCAACAGATGGACACAGTTTTTGAACTATTGGAGCTCCATTCAACAACTTCTAGCGCTAGATCGCTGAATGATAGCTATGTGAAAGACTAAGGACTCTGGAGAACAAGTCATCATCTGCTCTTCAGTTGAAGCTTGAATAAAGTCTTCTGTTGGTATTTGTCACTCACCCAATAGTGCACCTGGGTAAAGAGTGATCACGTGATCAGAACAAAACTGGTCTAATCTGATTCTGTGTTTTGATGTTTGGACTTTATCTAACTTCTGGACTATACACTTATGTTCTGACAAACCAACCTCTGAGCACTGTGAACAATAAAATACATGTTTTTTTAATGAACATATAATGCATTTAATATTCAATGTGTATCTATAATTGTGTTGCAAATAACTCCATTTAGTAAAAGGAAAATGTAATTTCAGAATTTAACCACTAGAGGGCAATTGAAGCCTTTGAATGGCTCAGTCGTGTATGAAAGAACCAACGCTCCTCTCCATGCTTAAGGGGCACATTATTGTTGCTTCTTCCTTTTGCTGTGGTTACAGAATAAATACAACATTCAACTTGATGATATATTTATTGTAAGCATAGCTGGAGGGGTCTGAGCTCATACGTTAACCAAAATCTTGGTTAAAAAACAGACATGTGGAAATTCAGCAGTTTAAAGTTTCTCACAGTTGCAGTTTGCAGGATAAACAGCAGAGAACATGAAAGTGAATGAGTCACACTGTTGAATCATAAAACTCTGCACTGAAGTTGGAAGCACATTTTTACAAAAAAAAAGCTAAGACAAACACATATAGCAGAAGTTATCAGAGATTAAAACAAGTTTGAAATCCTGAATGTCACACAAAGGGAAAATAAATGGAAAGAGGATTAATGGGGATTAGGTATTCAAAAGAGACAAACTTGTGCAAATACAGTGTTGAAAAAGAGAGAAAGCTCACAGGACATGATATAGAATGGAGTGAGAGGAGAGGTACTACAGATGGCCTGTGTTTCCCTCATTTGCATATCTTTAATTTGCATTGCAAAAGAGGTTCGTAGATTGTGACAGATGCAGAGTCAACTTGTGATTGGTCACCCATTAAATCCCATTACACTGGACTGGTCGACTTTCTAAACTTTATCTTGTTGAGAGTTTAAAACACAACTGCCAATGGCTTTTTTTTATTGCTACTACTATTTTTTTATTTCTTTGGAACTTTCTGGGTTCTTGCTTTGGTTAGCTGAAAGTCACACACACACACACACACACACACACACACACACACACACACACACACACACACACACACATGCACACTGAGTGAGACAGAAGTTATGTTTTTAAAGTGTTAAATCTGTTCATCTGAGCTTGACATCTGCAATCCATTCAGGCTGATAATTCTGTTTTACCGTCTTTCTGTCTCCCACTCAAAACACAACTCTAAACTCACACACACACACACACACACACACACACACACTATTCCCCTCAGTCACTCACTACTCATCCAGCAGCATGTGTCACTGTAAATATTGACACTGCAAACAAAGCCCCCTCTTTCACCCTCTTTCACCCCCCCCCCCCCCCCCCCCCCCCCCCCCCAAATGTCATCCTGACACTCCCTCTGTAAAGACATGCACCCCATCATCAGCCCCATGATAAGCATCTCCCTCCACTTTGCAGACTGGGGAAATCCTTTTTTTTTTTTTGTTGCGACTGCTCAAAATGGTTACACAGAATCCACCTGTACTTGCAATGACTAAGATCAAAGAAATCACATTTGAATTCACAATTATCTCTGAATCCTCTTTGCCGCCCTGCTGTGAGCAAATTTTTTCAGCTGTGTGTGTAGAAAGTGAAAAATGAAACTTGTGGTGTTCTGCTGCGTCTGTCTCCCTCTGTCTGTCTGGATACTTTGCTCTGCACTGAAAGAGTTAATCTCTTGTTGTTAGTCACTGTACTATCCACATGTACTGTACACACTCCTTTTCTTAGTATCATGTTTCTTTCTTTGAATAATGATCATTTATGTGCTGTACTTAAACAGAAAGACGTATTGAATGTGGGCAAGTATTAAGTGAAAAATGAAAAATGTGTCACTCTCTCGCTCTCCCGCTTTCTCCTACTTTCACTTAAATTGAGTTAAAAAGGTAAACTGTGTGTCACCATTCAAACCAGATCAGCATTTCATTTAAGATATAAGAAACTAGAGCAGCCCTACTTTTGGACCCCAAAAGATATAACTATATAACTATATATATATATATATATATATATATATATATATATATATATATATATTTTTTTTTGCCAGGATGTGTTTGTGCACCATGGGACACTTTCATGTGTATTATTAGTTTTTAAACTCACCCAAGAGTGTCTCTCAAGACCCCAAAGTCCCCGTTTGATATCCTCTCTTGTTAAAAAAAAACCCCAGAAAAGTATTTGTTTTAAAGCAGGGTCACTTTACATTACTGAATGTAAAAATAAAAATAGGTTGGTATCAAGGACAATGCAAGTGGTTAGTTTAATTCTTACCTTATAGAACAAACCTTTGTGGTCACCATTAATTATTACTCCTCTACCACTAACATTACATGTTGTGTACTGAAAGTTCAGTTTTCGCTCTAATTTTAATCTCTATTGACATGCTGCCACATGGCCAAATAATCCAGCCCCAGAATGTCTCCTTTCATTGATATGCAGATGACACATAGATATTACTTCCTCTGAGACTTGTGGACCCTCAATGCCTAACTGCTTCCAGAGACTGTCTCAGTGATGTCAAATGTCTGACGGCTGAAAACTTTCTTTAACTATATATAACTCAAAGTCAGACATAAAACTGTTCAATCCAAATCACTCCACCCATTTTATTGAGAATGGCCTTGGTGCCTTTTCAGTCAAGGTAAAGCCGACTGGAGTCTAGTCACTGTAGCTTTGTGAAACACATCTTGTGAACATCTTGTGTCGTGTTTGTACTAATAGGTAAATCATCTTCAGAACTAAACCAATACTTACTCAGTTGGACATTAGATAAGTAATCCATGCACTTACCTTCTCCAGATTGGATGACTGTAACTCCCTCCTTTGCCGAATCAAACAAAAAAAGCAGTTTTAACAGGCAACATTACATCATCCAAATATTGGCTTCACTACACTGTCTTCTGGTTACTTTTAGAATTGATTTGAAGATCTTACCGGTTACTTTTAAAACATGTATGGGTCTGGCATTTAGCCACATAGCAGAATTCTTGACCCCTTATGAACTCAGGTGGGGCACTACCAGATTGTGACAAGTTACAGAGCATATTGGGCCTTTATATAGACAAAGCATAGACTGTAAATAATTGACGAAGCCTGAGTGACATCCTCCATTGGTTTCTGAAGGGCTGTCCATGACGGTTGTCATATTGGAAATGCTATCAAACTTTCAGTCAGCCTAATGGACAGGTAAAGAGCTGGAGCTCAGGCAGGCCTCATGTCTCCTGACAAACCGCTCCAAAGCGACAGCTTTCAGTCAGATCTGTCATGCCCCTAATTATGCATAACTCATATCCTAATTAAAATCATCCCCGTACCAACAAAGAAATCAACTAATCAGACCAAATTCTTACCAAATTTCTGTACCAGGCTGTAAACACGTTGATGTCTGCTGTCAAAACGGATATTTTAGTACAAGATTTGTAGTGGACTTCTGGATCTTTTGGAGCAAGACGCAAAAGGACAATCAAGAAACGATGGAGGTTGGCACTATAGATAAACATGGAAAAAAATAAATGCTGCACAACAAAAATGTCAAATCAGTGACACAATTAATCTGAATTATATATGATATACTGTATGTTATATTGTATAGAACTTGAAAATTTAAAGATGTTTTAACAGATGTTTGAAGCTAGAATCAGTCATATATAAGTTCAATATGGGGAAAGACAAGTGGCAAGTCAAAGAAAATTAATGAAGCCTCGGCACTTCTGTTCAAAGTTAACAATGTCAACACTTAATAATCAATTAATGTATTATGTTAATTAACATTTTTCAATTTACAAATCTAAGAATTATGTTCTTAAACCGGATGAAAGACTACCATTGGTTTGTTAACCGGATTTGAGCAGTTTTACACTCTACAACGTCCGTGCTTTACTCTGTGCAGCTGGTGGTTTCTGAGCAGCACTGTGTGTCGTGGAATGACTAAAGCGGACACTTAAGGGAAGTAAAGGGTTAATTTGTCATGCAGCATTGAGATTGCTGACATGAAACACCTACACATCCCCACATTCACAAACACTCTGCAAACAAATATGTACAAAGTCAACATCCAAGAGCTAAACCTGTTTGCATCTCTGACTGCGTGCGTGTGCGTGCGTGTGTGTGTGCGCGTGCGTGCGTGCGTGTGTGTAAAGATCTCTTATCTAACTAACTTAACCCATATCACTCTGTCCTAACTCTGTTAAAAGATACACAACCCCCAGGTACTGCAGAAGCACACCTGCCACATTTCACCTGTTCAACTTGTGTGTGTGTTTGTGTGTGTGTGTGTGTGGGGGGGTGTGTGTGTGTGTGTGTGTGTGAAGTTAAAGTGTGTGTGTGTTTACATAGATTCTAAGAACTGTACATCTGAGCACTGTCAGTTTTGTCCATATTTTGTGCTCTTTGGAAGGTTAACCCTTGCATATGCATTGACATTTTTTGCTGTCGGCAATTTGCATATTGCAAATATTTAAGACTGTGGGGGCAGATGAAAGAGCTTAAAGCGTATGAAAAATACATGATGTATCAAGGTTCACTTTTCCTGTGATCTCTAACCATTTGACACAAGTCTCGTCTTGTACAGATACTCATATCTGTCAATAGATGCAAAATCATGCTGCAGATGTTCTACCATTCTGTATTAGCAAGTGTAATCCCCTATGTTGTAGAGTGCCGGGGCAGTAGGTTGAAGGCTAACAGGCTCAATTAGTCCATCAGGAAAGCTGGTTCTGTCCAGGGAGAGGAGCTTGAGTCTCTAGTGAAAGTATCTGAGAGCAGGACGCTGTGGAAGCAAAACTCAGTAATTTGACCTGAGTGAGTACCATGAGAAACACTCCAAAGAAAATCAGTGAACAGATACAAAAAATAAACAAAATAATTATTTATTTGTAACTGAAATAAAAAGTGAACTGATTAAAAAGTGAAATTCAATGAAATAGATCCTTCTGCATCCCGCCTCTGATCCTGGTCAGGCCAGAGAACCTCATCCACATCCTCACACGGCTCTGAGACAGGACTGAAGTGTTTTTAGTTTTGAGTTTGCACAAATGCAACATGAGTGAGAATAAATGGTAATAAGGGTGTTGCTTTTTGAAGGTCAGATATTTGAGATGAATAAAGTATGCTAAATGATGCAACTTGAGTTTAGAGATTTGCACAACTGTGATGTAGAATGCTATTTGAGTGAATTGTGTTTATCAGATTGGAGTCCTGTTACTGATACATGAGCTTCATGTTTTCAGAGTTGTGTGCATAGTTCAATTTCTTGTGTGTGGAGGGGAACGCTATAAACAGGTATTTGAATAAAAATGGGTAAAGAAATATATAACAATGCCAATGGTTAAGAAAAGGCCAACTGATTAAATGTAGTTTTAATAAGAGACTCAAAAGAGGACTCTGAGTTTGCCTGTCTGAGATCTCCTGGTAGGGAGTTTTTACAGGTCTGGGGCCTGAACTGCAAAGACTAGGTCAACATTTAGGACCATAGTTTTAGGAACCGCTGGTAGGGCTCCTGCCGGAGGATCTCAGGCAGCTGTCAGGCTCATAGGGAGTCAGTAGATCGCAGATATAAGGTGGGGTCTGGTCACTTAAGGCTTTGAGAACAAGCAATACAATCTTAAAATCAACTCTAAAACTCACAGGTAGCCTGTGAAGGAAATCAAAAGATAGGTCTGAACCGAAGATGATGCCAAGGCTGCGATCCTTGTTGCAAACATTATTAATTTAGCTATTACTTGGCCCCGAGGGATTAAAAATAACAAGAACGCCAGATTTGGAGAGGTTAAGCTGTAGACATCTTTTGATTGCACTATTGGGTTGTGGAAATATTCATGTTCAAAGAGAGGGTACAGCAACATGCAGCTATGATTTAACTATTTGTTACAACAACATATAAGTGGGTTTTATATGGTTTTGCAAGATTTTATGAAGCAAAACTAAAATTCTGCATTTCTTTTAATGTTTCATTATTTCCTCCGGCCCTCACAATCATTGTAATAGGACCTACTTTTTGTTTATTGCATATATTCTCGGGAAACATGAGACCAAATCTCTACTTGTTTGTGCAATCCCTCTGCAGGCACTGAGGAATCCATGCAGCTTCCAGTAAGTCACGTCTCCGCTTGTTATTACAAGTTCAGTCCAACCTGCTGGGCCTGTTCTCCCAGCTCAGCCGGATAATGTAATCATATTTCTATCAAAGCCACAATTATATGGGCTCAGTAATATTGTTGCAGCTGTAAACAAGCCATTTCATTTTGGATTAATCCATGCATGGCAGTGTTTATTTGGTCTACAGGGGCTCTTTGTGAACTGTGTGTTTTTAAGTTGAATGTATAGGTTGGTTGTATTTTATTCAGAATATTAACCGCTGGATTATTTTTAAAAAAATATATATATTTTGCAATGTACACTCAGAGATGTTTTTTGCTTTTTCAGAATTACTGTAAGTAGATACTTCCTGGACTGATGATCCTCTGTACATGTATTCTAAAGAATATCAGCCTTTATCTCAAAGTAGAGGCAGCCAGGCAGACATTACTGACATGTAGCTTCAGGAAGACTCCATACCATCCTTATCTATCAAAAAAAATAAAGTAAAACTAGCTTAAATACGCATTTTAGGGCCAAATATGCTTTGAATCCGACAGTAGTTATTGTGTCATTTGATCTTTGGATCTACAGTGAGTCCTTCTTCAAGAAGGCTAATAGTTACTGTAACATCAAGGAATTTACTGAAGGGATTAAGTGGAACATTTAAGTTTCTCACACAAATAGATGACTATGAAAAACATAATATTATATATATATCAACATATATTCCTGCTGATTGTTAATGTATTGCCACAATTACCAGTTAACAATAGCATCAATAACCTAGAAAGCAGAAGTTAAATAAAACAAGCCAAAATTAAATACTTGATATACGTAATAATAAAAGGTATCTAACAATTATTTTGAAACCGTTTCAGAGTGTGGCTTAAAACAGCGTGGTATAGTCCAGCAGGTATGGTAGTAAACATATAGTTATGGACCATCAAACAGTTAGCATGAAGCATAAATGAATGTAAGTAAAATGGAATTTGGTCGCTGTGTGGAAATGAACATAAAACACAAGGAGGAAACAGATGATCTGTCAGAGAGTAAGGGAAATAACTGTTTTTATTTAGGAGTGAAAACAAAGAACTAACATGATTTCATGTTAGTTCTTTGATTTCATGTTAGTTCTTGAGCAGGGTTCCTGTCTGAGTTATAAAGATTGAAATGAACATTGTTTTTGGTTTGAATGAGAGAGCATGTGTTTAAGATGAGGGTCATGGTCGAACTGGTGGTTTAAAATCTTCTGCCTAAAGGGAAGTAAGATCATGACCCCTGAGGCATCAGCACTCATGAAACGCCTCTTGTCATATGAAATCCCTTTGTTGTAAATGTCTCGTTGAGGTTTTCAGGTAGTATTTACCTTTTTGTTGAGGGAATCCTTTTAACAAATACTAGATGTGTGTATGATCAGGCAATTCCAAGCAGTCCAACAACTTTAACCATAACAAGAAATCCACCTGATCTTTTTCTTGGAAGTGACATGGGAGTCTCCTACAGAAAAAAAGGGGAATCGGGGGAATTTCCTCTCCAGAGTTACACAGTTTCTCATGCATCTCATTTGACTGGCAAATGTGTATGCAAATCAGATGTGCCATTGAGTTGGCAAGCAGCTAGAGGTGAGTTTACAAAGTGGGGTGGGTCAGTTCAGGTGTGTGTGTGTGTGTGTGTGTGTGTGTGTGTGTGTGTGTGTGTGCACGTGTGTGTTAAAGTGTGAGTAAACTTATTTTTTGCATGCTCCGTCTTGCCCCTTCATTGTCCCGGACTTACAAGAGTCTTTGTGTAGGCTAATGAAAATACACTGGCGATACAAAACATTATGGATACAAAATTGGGTAAGAGTGTAGATCCTGTGTGTGTGTGTGTGTGTGTGTGTGTTCACTGAGTTGCCGGTGTTGCATCACAAAAGAATGAGCTGCACATGTACCTTCCTCTTTGTAGTTGCAAAACAGCTCTCTTCTTGTTCCCTCTCCCTCTGCATGTGTGTGTGTCTGTGCGTATCTGTGTGTGTGCATCTTTCTTCATTCATATGAAGCCTCTTGTAGTAAGTTGTACGGATAGTGAAAACTGAGAGGAAGTTGTCACAAAGAGGGGAAGTGTGTAGTAAAAATATGTCAAGATATTTCAAGTATTGCTCACCTCATTGAGAGAGAGTTTCCTCTTTTTCGCTCGTGCGTGCTTCGTAGGGCATGTGCGCTTGTGTGTGTTGTTCTTGCACTTGTGTATGTGGGTGTGTGAGTGTGTGTGTGTGTGTGTGTGTGCATAATGCAAAAAAAGAGGGATACACCCAATACTGATGTGATAGGCTTAGAAAATGACTGGACGTTTCTTTTGTTGTTCCTCCTCCATCAAACTTCCTCTAATTAAGTTGTGCGTGAGGCGATTATAGGATTAAATAAAGGTGTTTCCCTCTCTTTGTCCCATTTATAACACTTGAATTGATATAGTTTTGCTTTTAACTTCCTGACAACAAACTCCCAAATACATAACCTGACCTCTGCTGACCTTGCTCAACATTTAAGAGTAAAAAAAAATCTGCTGCAGTTTACATCACACCTGTGAAGGTTTGCAGGTTGTTGTGTGAAGGTTTTGTAAATGTGTGAAATTTTAGCAAACAAAGCCCAACACATCCTGATTGCTGTGACCTAGATGGGTAACAGTGGTTGTGTCACCATTGTTTCTCTTGCATCACCATGGTGATCATGGTCTAAAATTGCACATATGCATGCGTGTGTTGTTGTTCGAGTGACCCAGGAAGCTGAGCGGTGTCTCTCCTACTCTTCCCCCAGGTCAGCTGGTATATCTCACTTCCTGCTATCCTCCTCCTGTCCACTCTCCGTCTGCGCCCGCTTGTTCAGACTCAGATTCCGGTTTCCCAGTGTTTTCATCCTCACATGGCGAGGCACGAGGGAAACACAACAGCTGTCTTGTCATAGTGTAAGTCTGCAACTTTTTTTCTCGACCTTTTGCCTTCCGAGCGTGTGTTAGGTCCAAATATTTGGACACATGACCTCTATCTTGCTCGCCTTTCTCTATGTCTCAGTGTTTTGCTCTCTGATTGGCTGTTTGTCTCCATCATTGTCGTGGCTAATTTTACACAGTTTGACACAGAACTAAAAGCACCGCTGCTTCTTATTTTAAAGACAATATTCTGAAAATTGCAAAGAGATGAGATACTGCTCTGCATCATATACATCTGAACATACATCACAGTTTGAATTGAGAGCAATTCATTATTAACGCACAATGCTTAAAATGTGTTGATAAATTACATTGTCAGATCTTTTAAGTGTGAAATATGGGCTGAGTATTTGGATAGTGTGGCTCACAGACCGTTAAGTCGACTTCAGACAAGAAGGGGAAGCCTTACCCAAACATATTTTAAAGACAAAAGTGTGCGCCATTTTGACACATGAGGTCTCTTACTTGTTTTTAAGTTTCTTTTTCTCCTTCTGGGAAATGAGGAAAGGAGAAAAGGAATGAGGAAGTTCACAAGAGAGACTGTATCTCCTGTTTTACATGTTTGTGTTTCATTTCATTCAACGGTTCAGATGCAGAAAGGTTCAAGTTCACCAGTATTTTATCAGATACCTTCTCTTAGTCAACCTATAGAAACGAGCTTTCATGTCTATCTGAAACAGTGTAAAACTGTTGATTCTTGGAGACGGATGTATTTGTTTATTTGAGCAGATCTGTGTGGAACCTGTTCAAGTGTTGTGTTCCTTTGAAACAGGTCTGGAAGTCTGAAGAACTACAGGACTCCAGGAGTGAGCAAAAATAACCATGGCGAGCGCAAGTTGATTTACATAGATGTCTGTGTACTTGTCACAAACTTGATGATTTGTCCTCTGGGGATGATGACGTTAGGTTGTTTCCACTGAATTGTTTTTAAAGAGGTAGGAAAAAAAAGTGTTATCCCTAACCAAACAATTAAACAGTTATTGTTATAAAACTAAGATGTGAACATTATAGAACACTGATTTATATATGTTTAGTTTTTATACTGAGGTATATGAGTGTACCGTTGTTATGTTTTTTTTTTTCATGTTTTACCATTGATTTGCATATGATGAAGAATATGGAATATTAAAAACATGTATATTAAGATTATACAAATAATGCATCGCATGAAGGTATTCATTTTTACATAGAAATCTTACATCCTGTAAACAATCTGCCTTTAATACAACCATTAACATGTTTGCACTGGAGAACATTAGACCCTAAATTGTCCTACAGCTTTTCTTCTCTTTACTTTTCTTTCTTTTTTGAAGATGTTACGACTTTCTGACTTCTGGAAGAGTGAACCTGACCTCAATGCTGAGTTTGATAAGTAACATCTGGCAACATGCATGCTCTTGACACACATATGTTTAGTCTTTGTCTGACTTCATGTAAGGTTTTAATTAGCCTGATTTTCATTGATAAGTTACAAATAAAGTTTTAGAAATCACACCATTTAAAAAGAATAATCTCATGGTTTTATTTCTCTACTTTCCTTGACTTTCCGTAAGAATTTAAAATAACTGAATAAAATGATTGTAAGGAGCCCCTTTATTCATCAGACAAGGTGTAGTCGGGATGGTACCTTATGGAGGGAATCAAGTTGGCCCTTCCTTTAAAATGTAATTCATTTCTTTCATGGAGTGACTCATAGGAGTGGGTGAAATGAAAGACAAAGAAGAGAAATACTTAAAACAAGGAGTGATGCGAGAAAGGAGCAGAAAAGGAACAGAGTCAGACTGAAATGGAGCACAGAGGAGGTGCTGTGTATAATCCAAACCTCAGGATCCAGTTGGGTGAGAAAAGGCGAGTGTTTCCTAACACCTGCTGCGAGTCCTGACATGACGCCGATCGTGACACCGAGGCCCGGGATGGGATCGTGGAACAGGGAGTGAGACCAGACCCAGAAAAACGGGATTCCACTCTCACCGCCTGCTCACGGAGCAACATACCTCTCAGAGAGTTTCCCACGAGAAAACCTCGGGCGTTTTTCAGCGCAGGTAGAAGGGAGAAAATTAAAATCGGAGTCAGCAGAGACAGGAGAGGCAGGGAGACAGATATTACGTGGGATAAGCGATTACATTAGAGAAATTGGAGGCATGTTTTGGTGTGGCAATGTTTCCTGGCTTTGTTAGAGTTAATTGTTAAAGTGAAAAGCCATGACTACACCAACTCGGATTAGAACATCTTTGTACCTGTTTACCATGTGACAAACAAATACAGACACATTCTAATATAATGGCAGGGTGTGGTTCATGACCCACTAATGTACCTGGATTTGCTGGTGCTGTAACTTTTTTTTTTCTCCTCTTTCCTTTTTCCTCCCAACACCTCCCTACCTCCATCCTTCTCCCATCTGTGTCGGGAGGATAGAGTCAGAGCTGTCAAACCGGTTCTTTGTCTTTCTTTTTTATCATCTGTATCTCCAGGGAATTCTTCCCTTCACCACCTCTTTCCTGCTCTTTTAAGGAAGATACAGGGGACTTACATTGTTAAGGACAAAACTAGACTGTAAGACCTGTAATCTGTGTCAATACTATGTCTCATTATTTATGTAGTAATACAAAGTGTTTAAGCTGGTGTGGATAAGCACCTGCTCAGCAAAGAGACCTCAGGCAAGGTTACCAACTGTGCCTGAAATTTGACCTCCCAGTGAGGGAAGCAAATGAAAGATGAATTTTACAGCTTTGCATACAAGGACTCAAAATCCTCAAATTCACTTGTAGCTACATGTCTTACACTCCTGTTCAATAGTAACTGGCATGGTGAGGATTAACAGATTCCCCAATTTGATCCGAATTTATGAAAGTGACACTGTTCGTTAATGTTCACATCGTATGCATGGGTTAAGACAACAATGTAAAAATAAATAATCAATCAGTTCTTCATTCAAAGTGTAAAGTCAAATTATTATTCAGCAAAACTCTAAATGTCTTTTTCCAAAGCATACCCAACCTTATTGGGTACGTCTACCTGTAACAATGCATTTTGTTTTGGAGGAAACACTTGACATTTGGTATATACATATGACATAACATCTGGTAACTTGAGTTCTCAAACAAACCCATTGCAGTGAAAAATAAGATGGAAATTCCCTTAAAATTAGGCAAAGTACAAGAAAACTTTAAAGGAAGAAGTTACAACATTTTTCACAAAAATACAACAGAAATCAAGTATATCCTCTGTAAATGTCTCTCTGAGTCATGCCAATGAGTGAGAAGCGAGATTAATGACAGCTGTATTGTTGTCAGAGCCGTGTTTACATCATGTTTACAAGGACGAGCCGGCCTTGCGTATAAAGCTGTTTACGTCGAGGACTAGAGAAAAGAAGAATAACAGTCTACTCACTGCTTATTTGGATGTCACGTAAGTGTCTTTAGATCACCCTCATTCTGTGTAAATGTATGTGCAAGATGAAGCTATGAGTTAACCAAAGGGTGCTAACATTAGCCTGCTAACACAACAATGCAGGACACAGGAAATTGCAGCTCGAGCAAAGGAAAAATTTGTCCGCCGCTTAAGCCTAATGGAGCTTCATACGACCCAATTAATTTCGTTTTTGTATTGGAGAAAATGCACATACATACATCTTACCGTTTTTAATACTTGGTCAGGAGAAAAAAGATTCATTTGAGTCACGTGTCAGATTATTTGATCATTTATGCCAATGCATCGATGTGACCACAACATTTCACTGTTGCAGTAGTGGAGGGGAGTGTTACCCGATGTTTGTACAGTTAGTTAACCCCTAACCCTTGTATGGTCAAGTGGTTACCAGCCAACAAGATTTTAATTTTAAATATTTCCTTATTTAACCAGAAATAAAACATGTTAAGATTAAAAATCAGTGTTTCAACAGTGTGCTGGACAAGACAGGCAGCAGCACAATGAACAGTTTCTGTCATACATACAAAAACAACAAAGATACATCACTATAAAACATTAGGTAGCCCACAACCAGAAATAATTAATGGAGCACATCTACAGCCAAATGTGTCCGCCTCCAGGTCATTCAACATCCTCTTAAAAGTAACCAAGGAGACCAGCTTGTTAAGTTTCAGGTCTTTATCTAGTTTATTCCAAGTGCAGGGAGCAGCAAACTTAAACGCCCTTTTCTCAAGTTCACTTCAGACTTTTGGAGTAGACAGTAAAAGAAAACGGTCTGGGAACGAACATTATAAGTTGTACTCTTTTTACTAATGTAGGTAAGAAAGTCTGAAGGAAGCAGACGTAAAATAGACTTGTAGATAAGAATACATCAGTGTTTAAGTCTGCGTGTGGACGTCCATCAAACACGCGCATACAAAAAACACTGATGAATGAGGGCTTTAAAATTAGAGATGGGCCCCTGAAAGGAGTAAAAAGATTAGTCTAAGAGGGCAAAGAGATGATAACGGCAGAGGAAAACAAAGTTCTTTCTCATAAAGATGAATTCATAAAATGGATCTTTCTCAGATTTTTGTATTCTAAAGTAAATCATTTGTATCTTTTGTGCCCCAAATTGTCATTTAAAGACAACAATTTGACAGGAGACTACATCTCATATACACAAAAAAGGGGGTTGGGGGGACGCATTACTCGACAGTGAGTGACCTTTTGTACATTAAATGTCAAACAGATTAAGAACCCCAAGTTCTGCACTGACTAAATGTACCATTAGTAACACCACTCTGTTATATAACCTGATTTAGGGATGAAATATTTTCCACCACCTCACTTAAATGAAAGGTGCCTGAGCCAAGAGGAAATTTTCCATCACAGCGCTGACTCACTCTTTGCATCTCATTTGCATAGTTTTGCATTCTACGGAGCTGCTTGCCAAGTTATCCATTCAGCTGGATATTTATGAAATATAAGTGCCTTGTGTGTGCCTGAAGGCCCATATTATGATAAAGTAAATCCCAAACAGAGATTTTTATCTGCTGGCTCTGTCAGATTGAAAGACAGGTTGTGAAGTCTCCACAATACACCCAAACACGAGTGTGGACTCGAGACCTGAGGCGCACAGCATCTGTATCGTTACTTCTTTCTTTTTTTTGTGTAGCTGCTTCATCTCATGTGCAAACACAAGCAGAGAAGCTTTGAGGCGTTTACACAGCCACAGTACATCCTGTTCCAGAGAATACCCCCCCCCCCCCATCACACAAGCACGCACGCACACACACACACACACACACACACACACTTCTTGTTATCATCGGGACAATGAGGGGGCAGTAAGTTCCCCATAATGGTGATAGCAAAACTCTACCTTTGTATATTGTTCCTCTCTTTCTGTGAAATAATGATTCAAGGACAAACCACATCTTGGTCTCACCCCGATAAAAAAAATGGATATATCAAGTCAATACATAAAATGACGTATAACTTGCCTGAGAAAGAAATCTTTTAGGCTTATTTACAGTAAAACAGCTTAGTGCAATTAATGGAACTCTACTGACAAAGCAGGTCCCTCAATCTTTTTGTAAAACCTATACATAAATCAAACAGACGAATTAGGCAGTTGTTTTAAATTACATTTTAAAATGAATCTAGCTTTTGTCCAAAGCGACGCACATCTAAGATTAAGTACAACACAAGCAGGGATCCAGAAAGGAGGAAACTATGCCAGAAAGTTTAAATCCAACTGGACACAGGAGCTTACAGGCAGTGCAAGGAGGCAAGTTTTTTTTAAATACTGTATACCATCATCACCAGCAACAACATCATCAACAACTTCTCATGAGTGTTGTAATCAGAATCACCACCATCCTAAATAGCATCTTGGATGTCATCAATATCTTCATTGTCAGTCCCATCAGTATCATGAAGTGTAGGTGTTCATGAAAGAGCTTGGTCTTTAGCTTTTTCTTAAAGGTGACGTATGTTTGTGTGACGATCACTCTTTTAATAACACACTCTGACTGTGCCATTGGTGGGGATTGTAATGGGAAATGTGCTGACTTTTGACAGTTAAGCTGCCACAGTATTTATTTTATTTTTTGGATCCATCTGCAAAAACTTTTCTGTCAAGACAAGTAGTTTTAGTAAATCCAAATCTTGCTGTTTTGTTGAGCTTACACCAACACGGGAAAGTTCCATAATATACAATTCTGAGTACAGCCTGTTGATAAAAAGAAGAGAAGAATAAGGCATGACTCGAAAGGAAGGGGTACAGGTATTTAAAGCAGTTTAACGATGTGTTCAAGGTAAGACAAGCTCGCTTTTTAAAGTGTGTACCCATTGTTATACTCACTCAAATATAAACAGAGTGATAGTTGTATAACAGTACCATTCAAGAATGTGGAATCTTTTGTCACTTCAACAATAACTCCCTCTTGACACCGACCTATCGTGTTACGGCTGAAATGTTACACTAGGCTAAGTGCTCGTCCGACATGTGTGTACTGTGAGTGTTAAAGTCATCACAGGCAGACGTTCATGTTCAGACTTGTCCAGGATTCACTGACAAGACAGAACCTTATTGACTGTGAGAGAGTATATGTTTGTGTGTATTACACAGAAGCAGGTACAGAGAGAGAGAGATGAAGTGAAGGAGGCACTCATTCATCTTAATGAGTTCTTACTCATGTTACTGAACCTCGACTTTCATATATGATGTTTTGCCCCTATGTGTGTTTGTGTGTGTTTAACCTAGGCCTCCTTCTTTTGGTACCTGTTAGTCCTGCAGAGCCACTGACAGCCTCACTACCATCATCATGGCACTGTGTGAGCCCTTAACTTCACACAAACACACACACACACACACACACACACACACACACACCACACACACACCATGCTCATACTGAAGTGTGTGCAGAAGAGCATCAGATGTGGCCCTTTTGCTGTGACACACACTCGAACCCATTTTGCCCTACGCAACATGCCCACACAATTTTTGTATGTGTGTGTGTGTGTGTGTGTGTGTGTGTGTGTGTGTGTGTGTGTGTGAGTTATCAAGGCCCCTGTATTTCCTGTTTTGCAATCCTCAGCATGCCCTCGAAGAAAAAAAAGGCCTCTGGCTGATTCAGGAGCAGTCTGTTTTCTGCCCCCCTCGTACAGTGAGACATTATGTGCATGCATAGAACCTCTTTGAGAAACTTAAATATTGTCTCATTTGTGAATATTTTCTTGTTATAAGGCTTTTATAAAATTGTTGAAGGAGGGTTGGTACTTTATGTTCTGACTGTGAAAAAGCTATTAGAATCCAAGGGTCCCCTTTGTAAATACTGCGTACGCACAAAATGGAACCTGAAACTGGTGTACGCCATTTCCCTGCAAAGTTTATGATCTATAAAAACAACTTGAGTATAAATATTTTGTGCACCGGTAAGCAGACTCTGACCCATACGTGAATACATTTTCAGGGAAAGGGGGGAAATTTAAACACTGACACTGACGTGAAGTTGTGAAATGAAGACAGATTGTATATTGATGCCTCTCGAACATTAAATTAATCAAACATCAAACTTTTTTTTGACAGAACCACGTCATCAAAATCATCCAAACTGGCAGATTAATTTATAAAGCGTGTCTGTATTGCATAAGTACCTTTAAATATCACAATTCATAAACATTTCTTTGAAATAATCAACTTCAGATTAATTGGACTGCTGGACTACCTGGAAATATTACGGCTTTCCAGCATACATATTTTTTCATCTAACAGTTTTGATTAACAAACGCGTGAAGTCATGTTCCTGAAGAACAGAGCTGTTAATGTTAGCCGAATAAACACTGACTGTGAGAAGCTAGCTAGCTAACTACAGACAAGATGGTCCTTGTGTCGAGGCCAAACAGCTAGGCCACAAGCGTTTTGGAGGGAAAGAATCATTCATTCAGTGAAGTAGCACAAAAGGAAAATATTGAAAGCAGATGTATAGCAGGTTATATGATAAACCTTTAGCCTTGTAAAGATGGTCCCAGAAGTAAATGTTTTTAGCTTTTGGACCACTGAGAGGAGAAAGGACTGAAGGGTCATGAAGGCAGACCAATAAAGTGTATTTATTGAGGTGCTTCAAGAAGGTATGTTTAATTTAAAAAAAGTTTATCATCCAATGAATTCATAAAATGTATATGAATTGTAATCCAAACTAGTATAATTCATATGTTTAGAATCTCTGATTGTCAATTCCCCCAAATGGTGCGAAACCAGTACTTTTTGTATCTCTCACTCAGGTCTATAACTAATGTTTGTTCATTTGCTGTGACTTAACCAATCAATAAAGCTCTGCATCTGTTTGAACACAACCTACATACATCCATTTATCTTACTCTGTTTTCCCATGATAACAAGTTGATTTCTTGAGAACTCGAGAAAATTTAAGTTGTTGTCACCTGAAAACGAGTGTTGGTATTCCAAAATAACGGGAAAGATATATTGACGTCTGAAGAAAACAACCGAAATATAGTCAAATAAAATGTATATATGCATGTTGGCTTAGGGCTACCGTACCTTTGGACAAAGTGTTTTGTTTTATCCCTTTGCTGATTTTTTTAAAGCGCTGTTTTTGCAGCATGCTGTCAAACACTTCTTCTGAAACCTACCCTGCAGCAGTGGTTTCAAACATTAAAAATTACCATCCAGAAATAGCCAATCTTTATGCTGAAGGTCTCACTTGCTATTTAGGTCATAAAGAGGTATCAAAATGACTTTCCAGTAGTTGCATAACCAGCTAAAAACTCCTCTCAGGAGCTTTAAGTTTAATGAAAAAATTGTAAATACATGTACATAAAGGTAAATACTATGTAAATACTTGGATGTTGACAGTGATTATCTTTATGAGGCTGGTTAGAGACCCCCTTTACAAGAAAATCCTCCTGGGTTATAAAATTGCATGACACCACCTGTGCGCGCGCACGTGTGTGTGTGTGTGTGTGTGTGTGTGTGTGTGTGTGTGTGTGTGTGTGTGTGTGTGCGCATGTGTGTTTGCATATGAAAAAACTTCTCCTCACCCTGCAATTATCTTTTCAGAGGGCTGTACACCTGTACTTTACAACTCACCTGAATAATGTGCCAACATGAAACACGATGCAGACCAAATACCTCTACCTGGTGCTATCCTGTTAAACATAACGGGGGGGGGGTTTCCTGTCCTTATGTTGCTATCATGTATTATAATGAATCATCAATTTATCTAAAGCCATTCCCATTGAGGTGGTTTCCCCTGGAGGCAGGTGTTTGCATACATGTGACTCAGGCAGCAGGCGGGGAGAGCCCCTGGGGTAAGTAATTGTGAAAAGATTCGTATTCGTCTTTCGACAAAAAAATGCAAGTATGACAACAAACAATGAATGAAAAAAATCCTGAGATCCAGAGAGAAAAACTATGACATATAGCTTGCAACTTGTATAATCCCCAGAGTGTCTTTCATAAGAGCAGGGCTGGGCCAGCACAGGGCCTCTAGGTGTGGCCATGAATTCTGGGGGGTGGGTTTGATTGGAGGCAATTGTGGTCAAGAAAGGTACTTACTGTGGTCAGATACAGTGTGTCTGTGTGTGTGTGTGAGTTGTGAGTATGTGTGGTTTGTGCTCAGGATGGGTGGAGTTGGGCAGGGCCTTTTTGCTCCTATCATACACACAAAAGAGCAAGGCCTCTTTGAGAAATTGAAATGATAAATGTCAAAGCAGCAAAGTGATGCCACCAATTCACAGTGTGTAGAATGAAAGCAGAATGAAATGGAGCAATGAATAATGAAGCGACGGCTGATTTGGGTCTATATGCCCAGAGCAAGCACACCTCTTTATTTAATTGGCACTAATTGCCTTGTTACAAACACTCACACTGACAGAAGCTTTTCAAAGCCCAACTGATTGATATTATATCATTGACCTTAAAAGGTATAAATCTATGTACATAGGCTTTAACATAAGATACCACAGATTGTTTGTTAAACATCTATATTTATAATCATTTTAAGTGCTTTAAACTTGCTTTCTTTCTAGTGGCCAGCAGGGGGAAACTGCACTTGTTGCAAAAAATAATTACCTCAGTAAACTTTTTCCTGATGAGCTTTTTGTCACAATTAAATACTTATTAAATACTGCATACAATACTTCAAATTAAGCATAAAGCTGTAAGGCTTTGATGGAAAAGCTGCTACAACGGTGGCCAGTCAACAATATAGAGCATATAATGTTCCCTGCCATCCTAATATGGTCACTTTTGGCAAAAAAAAAAAGAAAAAAAAAGTACAAGATAGAGATTTCTGAAATCTAATTGGAGTTTCAAAGCGACAGTGAAAGACTCCACAGTGGCTTTGAGCACTTTCAAACACCTAGAGAAAAGGCAAACAGCTTTCTTGTGCACGCTCTGTTGTTTGACAACCTACAAAACTCTACTTCACAGCCAACATCTGCTCTATGTGTTGTACTACTGTGTGCAATGTGCATGTGTTTAGGTAGCCATGTTGTGTGTGTGTGTGTAGTTGTGGTGCAGAGGTGATCCCTCGTGTGTCTCTCAGTGAGCAGCTGTCACTCCCTGCACCTCTGCTGTTGTTGTTGTCTTGATGAGGTACTTTCCCTCCCTCACATTTCCTCCCACAGGACCCTTTGTTTATCACAGGAGAGTGTGTGTGTGTGTGTGTGTGTGTGTGTGTGTGTGTGTGTGTGTGTGTGTGTGTGTGTGTGTGTGTGTGTGTGGTGTGGTGTGTGTGTGTGTGTGTGTGTGTGTGTGTGTGTGTGTGTGTGTGTGTGGTGTGTGTGGTGTGTGTGTGTGTGTGTGTGTGTGTGTGTGTGTGTGTGTGTGTATAGGTGTGAGTGTGAGTGTAAGCGTGTGTGTGTGAGTGGGCCTGCAGATTCTAAAGAGAGCCTTTCCACCCTCACTACTGGCTGATATGTTCAAACGCTCATTGAAGAACAAATGTGCAGAAATGAATTGTCTCCTTTTTACAAATGCTCTTTAATGAAATCACGATCCAACCTGTTAGGTACAGAGTTTTTTTTTTTTTTACTCATCCTTTTGGTGACGCGCTGACTGTGTGACGAAGTCGTGTCGTGTGATTGTTTTTTGCATAACTCCTGTTTCTCTTTTTCCTCTTTCACTCTCTCATCCTGCTGTCCGCGCTGCCATGATGTCCACTCTGCTGCACAGTGAAATCTATATCTGATGCTTTCATTTGACTGTATATGAGAGGTACTGTATGTGAGTGTGTGTGTGTGTTTAGTAGTGTGAAAAACAGTGTGAGGATAGACAGAAAGCTGGTTTAACAACACAAACATGATGTGCTTACCTCAGCGGAGCTGTGCTGCGGGTGTGTGTGTGTGTGTGTGTGTGTGTGTGTGTGTGGGTGTGCAAGAGCATGTGTGAAATGATATTCAGTTTTTGCTGTGTTGGTTCTCACCTTGTTGTTAATGAGCATCATGTACATGTTCAAGAAAGCCAGGTGTGAGACTGATCGGCCTGTTTGTGTGTGTGTGTGCAACAATATAGGATATACAGTAACCAGCGAGCCTTCATATGTGCGTCTTCCCTTCTTGATCGTGTGTCCATGTATTTGTAGCAACATTGGGAACACGCATGCGCTGCCAGGAAGGATCCTCTCCACTTATTTGGGTATTAGCGTCATGTGGAGCTCCATTTAGGCTCTGGCCCTGCGCTCTAACGCTGGGTATTCCTTCAGTAACATTTTCCAACAGCAGCCTTTCACCTTCAACCTTGTTTTTTTTCTGGACTTCTCTTCAACAAAAATACAGGATTTAGACTTTGGGAGGCATCGGGAATCCCCTGCAAACGGCTACTTTGATAAAAAGAAAGGTAAAGAGCTGCACCCAGCAGATGGTACGTGGGGAGAGGATAAGAGCTGAACATGACAGGTGTACATTATAAACTCTTGCTTTTTAGAAGAAGAAGAAAAAAGAGTCTTTAAACGTTTAAGAGTAGCATGAATTCTCAGTCCAATTGTTTGAGCTGTTGTATCAAGTGAAATGGGACACCATCATTGCGTATAATTCACATCCAACATAAGCAAGATTAAAGTTATGAATCTCAACTCCAAAATGATTCCCATTTGTTTCGGCACGTTTCTTCACATGTTAGATTGACTATAAACATTGTTTTTAAGAGCAACCTCTTCATAATGTGTGTGTTACTGAAACCAGCAAAGATACTTCTGATGGCTAATGACACGGACTAACTGGTCCATTTTTCTAATAACTTATTATGTGACCTCTACTCTCACCACGGCAATGAAGTTAAGAATTTGTGGTAAAGACAAGCACCCATAAAGGCTCTCTGTATCCATCTGTTTTCTCTGCTTTTTCTTCTTCTTCTCGACTCTACAATCCCACAAACTTCTTATCTCTCTGCACGGCTGTGCTCTTACCACCCTGAATCCTGCCCCCCCCCCCCCACCCACCTCCCTCCCTGCCTTCTCACACTCTTCACATCCTCAGACACACACACGCACCCAAACATGCACACACACACACACACACACACACGCAAACATGATCACAAACAAAGACACATTCACACATTCACCTTCTGACTCCCCTTCATTTTGCTGATGAGCTTAAGTTCCAGTATTTCATCCAGATAACTACAATGTGATGTGGTTTTGTTTGTGTTGGTGTGTGTTTGATTGTGCGTTTGTATGTGTGTGTGTGCTTGAATGTAAGTAGTGTGAGATGCTAATAAACCAACTTGAATTTAAAAAACTGTGTTGTTGTATTTTTAACAAATCATATTTTTCATCAAGACGTCACAAAAAATATTTTACATGTATATGTACTTCAGGTTAAATGTCAATTTCATACTTCTTGTGTTATCATTGCCCTTCAACAGGAAGACGTTTATCTGTTAGTTTAGCCCATCATTAATGAAACGGAGGTAATGATACAGAGAAGTGAGTTCCATATGATTAGGTTACAGTACAATACAGGTTATAGTTTATCGCGAGAGAAGAAAATAATGCAAAACATCATCCTTTAGGAGGACAGATGAGATCAGAATGACTTAAAATGTTTAAAATATTAAGAGTTATTTCGTAAAACATGTTTTTTTAAAAGTCAGAAACTCCAGCTCTCTCTGAGAATACAAAAGGTGTCTGCTGAGGATGGACATTTGTTTAAAAGCGCTGCGATGCAACTAGTTTATATTTAGTATTTCTCCTTTTTTCAAGAACAGTGGTATACTATCTGCACATCATTCAATACTCATGTGGATCATATTTCCATCTTATATTGTAGGCTTTTTTTTATAGATAAATAGATAAATAGATAGATAGATATATAGATATATAGATAGATAGATAGATAGATAGATATATAGATAGATAGATAGCTAGATAGATAGATAGATAGATAGATAGATATATAGATAGATAGATAGATATATAGATAGATAGATAGATAGATAGATAGATAGATAGATAGATAGATAGATAGATTGAATCTAAAGACATGGATAGTCCCTTGTTGCGTTATCCTTATTGCTCTGTGTGTACGTATGTGTCAGCATTATGCTGTCATGCCATAAGAACCTCCACTCAGATAAGCGCTCTGAAACACACCCTACCACTTCTCAGGTATTTGTTTCGCTTATCTTTAGGCCCGACAGGTGTCTCAAAACTTGCCATCTGCAACGCTCTGTACAAGTATTTTATAAACGCACATAAACACCCACACAAACTTTCACACACAGCACTGTTTGCTCAGAATTTCCAGTAATCGATAAGGAGTCACTGGACACCTATGGAAATCCTATTCAGCAAACACTGCTTTGCAAACAATTTAGATTGATGTTAAATGCATTAATAACAAGTGTTTACTCATTTTCCCCTTGAGTTGCTTCTGCTTCTCTGAAAACTGTCTTTTTGTTTGCATTTGTGCCTCTTTGTGGCAGTGACTGTTGAGCCCACAGGCTTTTTTCTTTTTTTTACAGCTTTTACCAACACCTAATGTTAAATAAGAGCATTATAATTACTTTCCATGTTTACCGACTGAGGGTGTACACTTATATGCACGCACATGCACACACAACACATGCACCCTCTGGGACTTTCTAATTAGTTTGTTGTTAGACAGCATTGTCCCGCTGTCAGCCTCCATTGAAAAAAAACGAGAAGAAGGAGAGAAAAATAAGAGCTCAGCTGTAATAACGAGACATGATGTGAACGTGGTCAGGAGTGTCAGTGTGTGAATGTGTGTGTTTGGTCAGTATAATACACAGAGCATGAAAATGTAGCTGACAATTAAGAGGTTTTAAGTTTGGGACACATTAGCGTCTAAGACATTTTTTCATTAGAAAATGAAAAAATGCAATTTAAAAGATTATATTATTTGTACTATTTCCCCCCCATCAGCGAAAAGGCAGCAGCCTCCAGGTCGACATTTTCGTAGTACTAGCTCTGTTTACACATCAAAGTTCAATTCACATATGAGGTACTTACAATTTACAATGGTTGTGTTTTCCACTGACCAAAAGGTATAAGGATGATATGAATACAACTATTTTGTTCATTTCTTTGTTTTGGATACCCTTCTGTTGAGGTACCTATCACAAGAGGACGACTCAGATGTGACGCTAGAATCACCATTGATCTGCAGTGATGTTCCCTATCCCTCTTCCTGCATCTTATCCCATCACCCCCTACCCCCTTTTCAAGCCCGATGCAGTCTTGGCTGTGAAGGCTGTTTCATCATGAGCCGGGGATCCAGCCGAAGATTTCTTCCTTTTACTGTTATAAGGCAGTTTTGTCTTACCACTGTAACTTTTGCTAAGTAAGGTCTTTTACCTGCTTTTTGTAACATAACAATGAGTATGGTCTTTTTTACCTGCTCTTTTGTATATTAAAAAACAAAGAGTAAGGTCTAGCTTACATAAATCTAGTCAACATCTATGTGATGGCTCCAACTGCAAACATCCTAGAAGTTATTTAATTCTCAAAACAGGATGAATGATATGGTGGACTGCCCAAGACTAAACCAACACACATACCAACATCAGGGACAGAAAAGTGTACTGTTCTTTCTATCTGACTGACAGCTTATAAAGCGTGGCTAAGTGCCTGTGCTAACACTTATAGAATACATTGCTCTCCCGTGTTGTTAACACATTTTAAAATGTGTCAAAAAAGCTGGGTCCTTCAATCTAAACAATCTGTCAACAGCTTTGGTTAACTTTGAAAAGTCATCGACATACATGCAGATATGGAAAAATCTAAGTAACTGACAGCTCCTGCGAACACCATCACTGATGTGTTCACCAGAAGAGATTAACCGGTTTTGATATAATGAATCTATTTACAAGTAGCCTCAATCCACTGATTGGTAAGTCTGAGCATTTATCAAATGTAGGTCACGATTTTGTTGTTTAGAAACAATTTTTTTCATTTTGTTGTTTTTGTCTTGCTATTACAAAGTAGGAAAAAGCCACAGACATAAATATAATAGTTGTGAATTTGGCAAAGTTTTATGTTTTCTTTAAGAGCTCGATCATGAGCATACCAATGCAAAAAAAGGATTCATCACTTAATCAATTAACAGGAAAATATTCAGCTTATAATTCATTTATTTTTATTTTTAACTTCAAAATGCTTTGGTTTTACCTTATATGATATCTAACTTTGGGTTCTCTAGACATTATATGTATATCTAATTTGAATCTGGTCAGGAATACAATACAAAACATGGTACTTGTATGATGTATGTGTATTTCACAAGTACAATTAAAGTGGTGTGTTTCTCTCTTTGTCAAAAGTGTCCTTGGCAGCCTGTCTTTTGAAATTACAATTTCATAGTACACTACAGTGCTGTCCTATGAAACTGCATGATGCATTCACTGCCAGCTGTACATGATTTTAACTTTTCCCCATAAGTCTCCTTCAACAGTTGCATCCCACACAAACACTAACACGAATAAACAAAACAAAACCTGACTAAACAGATGAACATTTGCTTCAAGCTAATGATGTCAGACTGTGACAGTCATCACTCTGTTCTCTTTATTTCATAACAGGTGTCATGCATACAAAGAGAAAGTGTCTATGTGTGTATGTGTGTGTGTGCTTGTTCCTTTTCAGCCTGGCGGTGTGTTTTGGACAGCAGACCACAACAAGCCTGAGGCCTGAGTCTTGTTATCTCATTGGTGCAATTATGCCAACTCCTGCACACACACATACACACACACACGCACGCACACACACACACAACTTTCACCCCAGTAGCTCCAACCACACCCACCATCCAAATGAGTTCAAGGGCAGTAGGGGGTGTATCTGACAGGGGTGTGTGAGTGTGTTTTGGATGGTTTGAGGGCGGATCGAGGGCAGATTTATTGACGGCTGGGGGACCCCAGTGACAAGTGTCCTAAATCGGGGCGGTCAGGCATGCTCATGCTGAGTGAATCGACTTGTCAGGATCACTTAGAGACAACAATGGTGGTACAGAAGGAGGAGAGAAAACAAGTAAAGGCAACAAGGAGAGGAGAGAAGAAGAGAAGAGACAAATGTGTTATTAAAATGTTAGAAGGTAGAAAAATGTATTGAAATAAATTTGAAGTCTTTTTGTCTAGATGTGATTGCAAAGTTGAGTTAGTATGTTAAATGGGTGTGTGCGTGGGTGTGTGTGTGTGTGCGTGCGTGTGTGTGTGTGTGCGTGTGTGTGTGTGTGTGTGTGTGTGTGTGTGTGTGTGTGTGGTGGGCTCCATTGAAAGGCCTTTCCTTCTGCTCTATTTACCCAGGTGAATAGGGAAGCTGGACCAAGCCTGAGCGGGAAAATATGTCATTTTGTGCTATGTAAATGGGAGTAAGAGTTTGTGTGTGTGTGTGTGTGTGTGTGTGAGTGTGTGTGTGTGTGTGTGTGTGTGTGTGTCTGTGTATGGGTGAGCAATTGTGACTGCATGTACACAGAAGTTCTCAAGACAAAAAGTTAACCCCCTGGCCCCATGCCAAATAGAAAAAAAACAAAAACAAGAGCAAGCACACATTTTTTGAGGGCATTTAGCATAAGTTTTTGGATAAAATATTTTGTCTTTTGTCAATATAAGGAAAAACGACCAGACAGAGCCAATGAAAAAAAGATAAACTGAGGTCTGAGAGGAAGTTTCTGGTGTGTATGCGTGTGTGTGTCTTGAGGGGTGTTGCTGGGAAAAGGCCTTGGCAAGGAAACTCTAGGTGACAAACCTGACCACACACTGAGCAGCAGAGGGCTGTGAGGATGTGTGTGTATGAGTAGGTGTATCAGTGTGGAAGCTGACACATACAGCCAATGATTAGGTCGTGACACATGTCTGAGTGGGGTGGATTTATTTGCTGAGAAGATACATCATTTGAAAATATTTGTTGTGTTTTTTGTTTTTCAGAAATAAATGCCAAAACCGTCTTGACACTTTTTTCTCCTATGTTATTTATTTTTCATGGTGTAAAGAAAGTAAAATTCATCTTTAATTCCTGCTGTGAACGGGCTACTTTGGCTGGTTTGTCATAGAATGTAATTTCGCTAAATTCCTATGGTGCAGTTGAGATCCAAGAACATATGTTTCTCCATTTCAGAATACTTTTGTGGAAAGATATCAATTGTTTTCAATCTAAGGACTCAAAAAGTGAAACAGTAGACTGTAATTTCACTGTAACACCTGTATAATGGGAAGTAGGACTTCACATTACTGGGACATAACATTTGCAAAGAAAAAAATATTTTAGGAAATTGGAGACTTGTTTTCCAATGAGGATAGCACTGTATGTTTCTGTGTAATCAAATTATATACTAGTGTAAATCTCAGACATGGATGAGAGACTTTGATACCAAAATACAATTTTTAACTTGAAAACCTAGAACTCTGGATGTATTGTTTCTAGCAATGATGCATTTAATACGGTGTATCACACTTTGCTTTGGAGCAAGAAATGAATGTACATTACGAAAAAGAGCAGATGGAGCTAATACATGAGCACCACTGTTAAACATCTGTTTCAGCTTCTCAGGTATAAGGATATCTTATTAGAATTAAAATGATTGATACAGTGGTTTTGTCAGGTTATAAAACTTTTTCTTTTAAAGATATTACCTCTAGATGGGAAGTCCTCTAAAAAGAAATTCAGTTTTTAAATCAGAAGAAAAGTTGTTGTTTTTTACGTTTGAATATTTGAACATTTTGTCAGCAATTATGAACCAAAATCAAAATTAATATTTTGATTAGAAGTCTTTTGAGCCAAATTGTACCACCGACAAACGTCTTCATTTTGGAACCATCATTTTATGATGAAGTCAACCTGAGTCTCATTCACGTTTTCTTCTGCTTTTCTCCTCCTTACTTCCTGTTTATTTCTCTTTTCTTGTAAATCTTTAATCTTGGGGCCAAACGTCTGTGATCCTACTCTTTGACAGGATTGGCACTAATTTGGAAGTCCTGACCTACTTATTAAGAAGTTCGCAGTTATTGTTTTGGGCTATCTGCAGCAGGCACATTGCTTTATACATTCTTTTTTTTCCTGAAACACAACAAACAAACAAACGGCCAAACGAAACTGCAAAGTCTGTGAGGACAGCAACTGTTACAGACGAGTCTAATCACCTAAGCAGCAGCTCCAACAGTCCCCGTGTCTCTCTCTCTGTCTGTCTGTTCACCTCTCTCACCCTCCTATCTCCAAACCCTCAGTCTCTCTATCCGCATGGCAGACGTATATCTGCTCAATCAGTGTGTTCTTGTTGTTTGTCAGCATGCATGCATGTGCATTTTGTGATTGTGAGTCAGCAGCTGCATGTAGCTGTTGTTGTGTAGCGTACATGTGTTATTGTCTTCCCAAGGCTGCAGGCAGACTCAGACGTTTTGGGCAAGGGTCATGCACCTTTACCTCTCTATCTGCAAACGGATAATTGAAATAATCTATTCTCAGACAACATAACACCCGGTCGCTCATACCCTCTGAGCAGTATTGTTCTAAAATAGTGAACTTTGCGTACATACAGGGGGAAAAATGTATGCCATACGCTATATTTGGGCTAAAATCAGCTTGTTTGAATCATCAGCTTATACGTTGTGAGTTAAAGTATTAAATCTGTTACCTCAGCCTGAGTTTGTTCTATTGCGCACATATAGGTCATCATGTCCTTTCCATTAAGGCCTGATTTTCTATTGTTTTCATTAATATCAGGTTATCTTTCACACTAAGCATTTTTTGGTTTACCCATAAGTCATACTACAATTTACTCTATGCTACAGTATATAGGCTAACAGAAGAATTGGCCTTGGGACCATGGACCCTGTTAAGCACCGAGGGTGATTGTACCACAACTTCTCCTTGAGCTTTGGTGAAACTGGCTTCAAATCTATTTCTTCAGAATCCTCTTGGGAACAATTTTTTTCCACTGTTTTCCACCTTTGCTGTTTTAAGTGCGACAGAATTAGTCTGCTTATGTTATTGCTAACATCCTTTGGCGATGTTGGTTGGATAACAGACTTTCAATCAAATACTTAGGCACATGAGTAGCACACATAAACACAGAATCAGCCAATACTTGCAATTAATGCTGCCTGTATAGCCATATACCTCTAACTGTGACCATATATCCATCTTTAGATGAGAAGAGTCTCTTGTCTAAATTTTGATCAAAAGCTGTGAGGAAATTAGCTTATAAATAAGACCATTGGCAGAGGGTAACAGATAGCATGACTCTCCTTTAAAAGTTCAAGTAATGTCAACCAGCAGCTCAAATGGGGACGATTGAACACAGTCAATCATCTGTTATTAGATAAATAAAATGAAAGTGAAAGAAACAAGTGACGGCGGCCTCATTATTTTTTGTCAAACCATGGGCCATGTGACTTCTTGTTAAAACATTGATGAAAGTTCGGTTTCATGCAAGGGTCCCAGGAGAGCATGGCAGGGTACCAGGACCTTGACATTTGAAACACAGTCATCAATAATTGCATTCGAAGGTTTAACCTGTTTGGTTCCCAAACAAGGCAAGGCAAACTCCCTTGGGGGCAATGAAGGTTTCATTCATCCCACTGTTACATATGATGACACTTAACAACACAGAGACTTTACCAATTTGTCCAGTGTGTGTGTGTCCTTGGATGTGAGCCTCAAAGTTTGACAAACTCTTGAAACTACTATTAGAAGTTGTTTTGTGTTATTTTTACAATCAGCTATTGTCAGTTTTAACCAATGAGATATGGCATGTTTTTAAGGCAAGCTGGAAAGTTAATTTATTTCTGCTTTTAACCATTAAACAGAGGCAGACTGAGTGTTTTCTCCTGCTTGATTATGTTCTTCAAGCTAAGCTAACCACCCTCCCGCTCCATACTTACTGCACAGACATGAGAGTGCTATTGTTCTTTCCATCCATATCTGGGCTAATATCGGCATTTGCAAAAATGTAAAACTATTCTTTTCATGCAAACTTATCATTTGCAGTTAAAGCTCTAGCATAAAAGAACGTTTTGCATACTAGGCAGAGCTTACATTTCCCCTCTGTCTTCTCTTCAGTGTTTGTGCACAATCAAAAAACAGAGCGAGACCAGTTGAACAATTGTTTCATAAAAGTAAATCCTTCTTTCAACCCATATGAACCCTTTTGTTTTTCTCTCCCATCACTTGTTTTCATCACTGCCCTCTTCTTCTCTCCTCTTCTGTGTACCATAGTTATCAGGCCAGGCCAGCCCAGCCCAGCCCTCCTACCTGACCGCCGCCAGCAGGGAGCGGCCTGAGTATCTCCAACCACAAAAAGCACCCAGGGAATGAGGAAATCAGGCAAGAGTAATCTATGCAGGCCCAGAGCCGGTCAGCATTTCAGTGCTTGGAGCGTGTGCATTTTCTTTTTTTTGAGTATGAATGCGCGTGCTCAGGAGCCCGCCACTTCTGCAACATCCGGCTATAAATCTATTGTGACATGTCAAACTGAATTTATGAGCCAATCTGCTTGCGACAGACATGTTTGATTTGAAAAGGCAAAGGAGGTTGGAATACAAAATGTAGTCTACTTTAACATTTGCAGAATATTTCTTCCTGAATGTTTGACTTGCCGTAGTATCCACTGACAAAAGCTAAACAACAGTGAATCTAAAAAAAGGTTTGATTGGAAACAACGCACTCAACTAAGGGGAACTTATAGAAGCCATATTCAGGCCTGTGGCAGAGATGCCTGTCATTTTTATATTTCCTCCTTTGTTGAAAGGTCAGCGCATGAGATGTCATCTTTTTCAATACATTTTGAATTTCTCTTTTCCTTCGTTCTTTTTTCAGCTTTTAATCTAATTCTCTATCCCTTGTCCTTCCTCTGATGTCCTATTCTTACTCTACATTATGGCTTTATTTATTCACTAATCCATCTCTTATTTGTCAGTTTTTATCATTGTTTATTTATTTATTTTCTTAATGTGATTTTGTCTTTTTATAACATTTTTAACGCATTTTATTACTGTTATTCGTTTTTTTTTTTCAACTGTATTACAGTAATTCAGTTCTGGTAGTGTCTTTTTGGATATGCCTGCTACTTTAATATGCATTTGCAACACAGTTTAAAACACTTACAAAAATTAAAGGTTCAATGTATCAATGTAACCCTTTTTTTAATGCACTATAGTACTGTCCTTGGATAATACATGGCACTGCTGATGATGACACATTACTCATATATTGTAACATTCCCCTTTGATTAAGACTCAAAAAGTTCACTCTAGAACCAAGACATCTTTGCTCGCTGTAGACCTGCAGCAAACCTGCCAAGTTTTCTGAGAAGGCAGTGGCCAATTAGTTTTGTGACTTTCTTCAGATAACAGTTCAAGTGATAATTTTTATTCAGTATTTCGAGTCCACCATAGCACTGAGACTGCACTGGTGAAAGCTACAAATTATCTAATCTAGTTCTGCATTTGACACAATTGACTAGTACATTCTTTGACAAAGCCTACAATAATTGGCACTACAGCTGTAAAACGTTTTTGTTTTTTTTACCCATCTTACAACACTAACTATGCTTGATAAGAATAAGAAGTTTATTTGGTGTTGATAATTGCTGGATATAAACCTTTAGCGCAATGCAAACGATACCTTATTACACTTATCAATAAAGGCAGAGGAAACCAATCAGGTAACTAAACTCAAAGTATTATGGACATAAAGACCTGGATAACCAGAAATGTTCTGCCATTCGACTCAAACAGGTTGTAGTACTTTTGTGACACTTTTGCGTTATTGAGATAATACATATTTATTTATTTACAGACGCCTTTCAAAGCACTCAAGGTCAAGATAGTAAATGATGGACAGACAACAAATTCTATAGCATCTGAGTCACTAAATTGTAGCCTTAATATGTGGTGACCAACTGTTCATGCTTTGAGATGTTTTGTCTTTCGGTCTTTTAATTTCCATCTGGGTCTTTATTGTTTTTGTCATTAAACCACCACCCCTTGACACACACACACACACACACACACACACACACACACACACACACACACACACACACACACACACACACACACACACACACACACACACACACACACACACACACACACACACACACACACACACACACACACACACACTCAGACAGCTGCCTCCTCACTCAGTGGAAACAGGTGTCTGTGAACCTCTTGGGGTTTGTTTTTTTTTCTTTGGGGTATTGTAGAGAATGGTGAAATTCCCAATGTGAAAGTCTGCTTCTTGCTCTGGCCTCTTTCCAGAAGACACCGCACACACACACACACACACACACACACACACACACACACACACACACACACACGCACACACACACACACACACACACACACGCACACACACGCACACACACACGCACACACACACACACACACACACACACGCACACACACGCACACACACACGCACCACATACAGTAGACCAGGGGTTCCCAAACTTTTCATTCCACGACCCCCAAAATAAAGATGCGAGAGACCGGGGACCCCTTCTGTCCCTGGGAGTGGTTAAAGCACAACGGTGCACACAGCAGCACGCACTAATGGGCCTATCCAAACACTGACATTAGAACAACAATAAAAAATACAGCAGCCTTAAACTAATTGAACAACATTTTTGTATGTAATTTCACAATGATAGGTAAAATATGTAATTTCAACTCATTTCCAGTTTGCTTTTGTTTTTGGAGGGCAACTCGCGACCCCCCCTCCCAGTGTCTCGCGACCAACCAGGGGGTCCCGACCCCCACTTTGAGAAACACTGCAGTAGACAGTACAAAACCACACATACAATTGCTGACATTGGACCATCTTCTAAATTGTAACCCACCCTCATCAAACCTTCACTATGATCTCTTTACACTAGTTAAAAACATGTTCTTATATGTGAACATAAACAACATATATGTGACACTTAAGCTACAGTAAGAATGAAACTACCAATGGAAATCATTTGTTTGTGCTCTGCTGTAAATATCACAGTTCCTGTTAGATGTGTCTGCCGTGATGAATGTCATTTCTGTTTATGTAGCCCTCTGAGACTCATACATGAGATGGGAATCTATATTTGAGGACACTGTGGTGGTTCAGGGGGGTTGAATTGAGGGAGGGTGTGTAAATATAGGTCCTGGCCTGAGTCGGGGCCCCTTGTCTTTCAAGGCCTCACAGGAAAACAAGTCTCCTCAAGGGACTAAATGAGTGGCTCATGCATGTGTGAGTGTTTTTGGAGAATAATGAGAGTGGTGGTAAATTCACTAATTGCACTCAGTATATTTTCCCATGTGCTTACAGAGAATAGTTTTCTCATCAGAGAAGCCTTTCTTTTTACACTGCTGGTACACATGGTCCAAGGGGCAACAGTTAGAGACATTTGCTTATTGGCTGGTAAACTTTCCACTATCAAAGTCATTGGCAGATGGCGGGAAGGTTTTATGATAAGCTCTGCAAAACTTTATGATGACAAAACCTTTGTATCTGTCGAATTGTGTGTGGGAGTTAAGGGTGGAGTATTTGAATACTACAGTCCTAACAAAAATTTGAATACTAGAGACAGGGTACACTTTGGAGACATGGAAGAGCAAACAGTTCATTCACATTAAACAGAGGGATTGCTCCAGACAACAGTGTGGCTTCACAGTGCTATTTACACATGTAACTGCAGGCTATTTGAACTCCAGTTGTGACAGATAAAAGCATATTTACTGCTTAAATAAATGGAAATGTTGTGTATTGTCTTTGAAAATGCTATGTCTCTTAACTTGTCTTTTTCATGATCGTTATTCCAAACATGACACTGAACACCAGGCTGTAAAAAAACAACACACTTTATTTACTAGGCAGTATATAAAAGTAAAAAAATGTGAAAACTTGGCATGTATAAATGCTTTTATAAAATCATTTTTGCTCAAAAGCTAGTATAAAAACAAGACATTATAAAAAAAGATTGGCTGCTAAGTGTTTGACATGGGCTACTGCAGTCTTAGTATGAAAACAAAATGCTGATTGAGTATGTAGTACAAAACAGTAGAAAACTATTCATAGAAATGTATCAAAAACAATCAAATGTACAAAAGTTTCAATTGGGCTTTTGTTTGTAGCAAAATATATAAAATATCAGTGTGTAGTACTCTCCATTTTTATAGAGAATATAATATTCAAGTGCAGCTTGGTCTTCTTCTTACTGGGTGAAGCTCATGGTTCAGACATAAAAGCTCATTTAATCTTTTCTTAATGTATAAATATACCTTATATTCTTAAATTCTTACAATTCTAATGTTTGTTCATTGAATGTTTCCAGGAAAAAAATAGTTGAAATGAAAGCTCTATTTTTTTATAGAAAAAAAGGTGCCAATGTGGTAATTGGGTAATACTAATAAGGCTGACACCTTATGTTGTGTAAAACATGTTAATTCATAGTCAAACTTGATGCAAGAACACAACAGTTCTTGATCAGGGGTTAAGTGTTTACATGAGGTGGCACAGACCAAACACTTGAAATCTCAGTAGACCCAGTGTAGCTTTAACATAAGTAACGTACAAATTATGGAAACGTTTCATGACTGAAATACAGAGGTCAGTTCTGAATGAATGAATATGCCTTTGGATTCATGATAATGCTAATAGGGCTTAAATACTTAACTTAGAACACTGCTCCATTGGCCAATTGTGAAAACCACCAACAAAAAAAACATTATCAAAACAAAAGAAATAAATTAATCAACTTGTTCATTATATTAATATCAAAATTCAGAATTAATAATACAGCCCACTGAAATTATATAGCCACCATTTCCCGTCTATAATACAAACATTTATAATAATACAATGATAAGACCAGAAGGGATAGGACGCACATTTCTAAAAACCAAAAGCAGATTCTATATAAAAGATTTCAAAAAAAAAAAAAAGGAAAAATTATAGTCTTTGGTTGGTTGAAATCCAACGAGTGTGAGTGTATAAACACCAAATGGCATAGAGCCTCTCCCAACTGTTGTACCACAACAAATATGTATCCAGCTGCACTGTGTCCAGCACAGGGACTGTTGATGTTTCAGGATCAACATGTGTCTCTGGCTACATGACCAGCGTCCTCGTAGAGTAAGTGTTGATGTACTTGTGTCTTTGCTCAGAGCCCAGAATGTGCTCCTCTGTTTTCCCACAGGTCACCTGCTCCCAGGAACTGAGCTGCTGCTGGCAAGAAGCAAACAAAGATGATGAGATATGATGCTTAATATTCAATCACAAAAAGCATTCAATTAAATACGTGTATTGAATTGTACAAACCTGTAGCGGGCTGCCCATGCCTCTGCCTGAGGGGTGGTAGGCTTTGTGTCCATCCTCACTTAACATTGAGCTGGTGAGAAGGTCCTGAATGAAAATGAAAAGAATATAAGTAACATAATTTAAGCTGATCTACACACACATTGGTGCATCTAACACTGGAACAGTTACTAGAGTACATTAGCACATTAGAAGCAGAGATCAACATTTTTCAGTGGTTAAGTTTAAGTTTAAAAATATTTGTCAGTAATGAAAGACCAAGGCTCCTGAATGGTGAAAGGAGAACTTACAGGTACTTCCTGTGCAGGACCGTTTGGGGAGAAGAGCTGTGTGTGGAGGTCTTGTCCTTCCCACTGCATACACGGGCTCCTCTCACATGGGGACTCTACCTAGAATCAAAAACACAACTTGTTCATATGTCCTATATTTCAACATATATGAGGTTCTAACAACACAACTGATCTTTATGACTACCTCTGACAATTCCTCAAGTCGATCAAAAATATGTTCGTAAAACTTAAAAAAAAGGAGAATGAAAAAAGTACCCACATTTTCAACCACAGCCTCAAACTGAAAGTATGTTTTCAGCATAAAACTAAAACGTCTTATGTCAGTGTCACATAAGTCTGTATGTGTTGTTGTTGTTGTGTATGTGCTTCTTGTTGAGTGGAAAGTACCTCTTGTTTGATCTTTTTCAGTGGAGGCTGCTCAATAGCACACTCCATCGGCTCCTGCTTGATCGAATCTACCATCTGCTGCTCCAGTAATTTGAGGGGTCCATACTTGGCCTCCTGCAGGGCCAGGGTTGACCTGAAAGGTGTTGGTGTACAAGGAGACGACTCCAGGATCGAACGACGAATGTTTGGAGTTCTGAACCTAAAGAGAGAGAGACACTATTTGTAAGTCATCGTTTACAGCAACACTGCTTTACTTAAAAAACACAAGTAATAAAGCCACTCACATTTCATTCTCCTTCTGGGGTCTGGCGTTGTGATCAATCAGAGGCTTAGTGTCCACAGGCGAGCTCATACGCACACTGTCACTGTCAGAGTGTTCGGAGCTCATTGACTGGTTGAGAAACTGTGAAACAAAAAAGGAGGAAAACATGTAAACCAATGTAACCTGACAGATTAATTTCAAATTAGTTTAAATTGGGCAGCTCACGGGAGCAGAATTGGTTGAAACTACAGAAATGCAAATGAAAGAAGCAAAGCAAAGCAGGCTGGTGCTTCAAAAACATTTGAAGCTGTAATGATTGAAAAAAACAAATGAAGCAGAAACAGTATAACTGATTGGTTGATGATATGATCATGTGGCAAGTTAATGATTGGATGGATTCTGATGCCACACAGCTACCATGGCTACCTGCGAGGGTGAAAAGGGAAGTTTTCTGCCTGATGAAGGCTTTGGGGTTGGACAGGTGCCAGTTGAACAGAAATCATCCCATACTCTATGAGCTGGTCTTGAGCCCTGAATGGGTAAGACCCTGTCTGTTCTGAGAGCATTTTTATCCGAGAGCCCACCGGTACTGGCCTCATCCACTGAGGAGAGGCTCTAGGAAAAGGGTGGGAAAATATGGGTCAAGGCCCACTTCTGGGTAAAATCTATGTTGCTACTTGCTATGTTTTTTTTTAAATTGGGAAAAAAAGGCCTGAAGTTTATTAACAAGCTAAATGCAGACACTTACTGAATCAATGACAGACTCCATGAACTCTGGAATAGGATTTGAGAACGTTTGGCTGCTGTGATGGTTGTTGCTGTTGTTGTGATTGTTGCGGTTATTGTTGCTGTTGGCCCGTGTTGCGGAAGCGCTCTCCTCAGGTAGGCAGCCTTGGTCGAGAGGCAAAGCGGGAGCGCCGACCTGATGATGAGGTAATAACATTCCCATCCCCTCTGAGCTGTCAGTCAAAGAGCCATGGCTGACCCAGCTCGGAAACGGCAAATTCATCTAGGGGGAGAAAAAGATGTTAAGAGTGAGGGATAGAAAAACTTTGAAAGAATTGACATCTGACAATGTGAGCACACACAGGGTTGTGAGTGTAAAAAGTGTCAAGCACGCACAAGACAAAAAAATGCAAGGCTGACAATACAGGAAGAGGTGTAAAAATGAACAAAAGAAGAAAAAAAGAGAAGAAGAAAAGGAACTTTAATGTAAAGAGTAAGAGAAGTGTTGTGAAGTGTTGCACAAGCTGTCATGGACGTGCACAAAAAAAATGGCGATAAGGTCCTATTTCATCATTTCTTTTGCAGAAACAGACCCCCCAGATGTTTCCTCCTCCTTATTCACGCACACACATCCAACCACTGTCCTCAAAGCCAGGGTCAAATGCACATGCACATAAATTGTGCTGTCACACCCGCATACACTCTGAAACACACACACACACACACACACACACACACACACACACACACACACACACACACACACACACACACACACACACACACACACACACACACACACACACAACTCACTGGTAGTGAAGGCTGGCCTCTCAGCTCGTCTTCTGTTGACATGAGCAGGAGTTCGATCTCTTTCACCCTTTTCTCCTTCTCAGGGTCCTCCTCGCTATAGTGTCTCTGAAAAAAAGAAGCCAGCAAATTTTAGCAACAATTCAAACCTCTTCTTTGTGGTCTCAATTCTCAGCGATCAATTTAGCAACATATTTGTGCTGTTGTTACCTGTATAGCAGCGGTTCCATGCTGGGGAATGTTCATGATGTTCAAATGGAAAGCCAATGGTACCTGTTAAACCAATCAGAAACACGTCAGATAAATGAACCACTGGCAGCTAAATAATTAGTATCAATCCAATTTTTGTACCAGCTTTAAAAACGTGGCGTAAAGCCCACTCACTCGGTGTGTTTCTGTGATGTATGTGTAGTTGAGTGACGATGAGGGAGGCATCTGTGCATGGCTGGGCGAGTGATGAGGGAAACCCATGATGTGGTTGTTATTCTTAATATAGCCATGGCCGATGGAGTGTGAGGAGTTGCCATTCTTGGCTGCTGTCTGGAGATAGCCCTCCTGCTCCACCTTTCGCCTCATAGTGGAGTTCCAGTGGTTCTTTATAGCATTGTCGGTCCTGGACGTCATAAAAAAACAGATGTTAAAGGTTTATTATGACAAAACACAAAAACATAACTGCAAGTACGCAACATAGAAAGACATCCTGGAACTTGTGTGGTAGTTGATAGCATTATCAACACCTATACATCAGAAGCTATCACAGTCAGACAGACACAGAACTGATAAGGCTATCAGTGCAGGGTAATTATAATGATTTCCAAACTACAGTATCTCTTTACTTGTCTTCCTTTATCTTTGTATTTAATTCCAGGCCTTACTCTATGAAGTAAAGTTTTCTGAAATTATATTTATTATATTACTTTTTTCTCCCTTATAATTTGTATTCCTAACTAAAAAATACAAAACATTAATACTTTCTGTATCATCTTCCATATTCTTTTCCTTTTCTCATTAGCTTCTTCTATCACTTCTTCCTCTTTGTCCTCCATTCTCTTTCACCGACTCCACCGCAACATTGCACAGCAGACCATCATGGGTTTCAGTGATTCATCTAGCTTCTCTTTTTCCATATGTCTCTCATCTTCATTCTGTCTTACCTGCCAGGGAGCAGCTTAGCGATCTCCGCCCAGCGGTTGCCCAGCTTCTCGTGTGCCTGGTAGATAATTCGGTCCTCCTCCTCGGTCCAGGATGTCTTCTTCACCTCCGGGTTCAGGTGGTTGTGCCAGCGCTCCCGGCACTGCTTTCCAATGCGCCCCTTCAGGTGCTTGGCAATCACAGACCAGCGCTTGGCTCCATATTTCTGGACCAACTCAATCACCTGGAGTGAGCATGCGTTTGTGTGTGTAAGGGGGTGGAAGAAAAAGAGGAAAGACAAGAGGTCAGGAGGAAGAGTGTTGAAGAGGAAGAGAAGTAAAATGTCAGTGGAGGGGCGTGAGGAAAGAGGAAGGAAGGAGCAATAACAGGGGGGAGAGAGGAGAGGGAGAAGTACACAAGGGGTATAGAAAAAAAGGTAGAGAAACCACAGGTGAGGAGTTGAAAAGAAAGAATTGAAGGCAAGGGAAAGAAAATGAGAAAAAAAATTAATTTATCTGAGAAAAACAACAAACATAAAAGTATACATGCTGTCACTGAGTGCTTCTCCTCTTCCTTCTCCCTCCTCCCCTTTTTATCTTTCAGCCTGTAGAGGTGATTGAGAGCACCTGGTGGTGAGTAGTGAGGGAGTTTCCAGTGGAACGTTAGCCACTCTGCTAATCATTACAGTGGCATCTGGGTGGAAATATAACTCCTCTAGACTAGTTCAATTATTACACTTTGTCAAGAGGCTAAGATGTTATTTATTGAGTAAAAGCTCAAAGGAGTTACTTTTTGGGAAACTCAAATTTTTTAACGGCAGCTAAGAAGCTGCTACAGAATGGTTGCTTTAATCACAAAGGAACATAAAGTTGTTTTTTTTTTACCCTGGATGACACTTGTTACCTTGTTTCTAAATTGCTCAGTTTTGAGGCTTTACTATATGAAACGTAGTTCTGCATGTTTAACCATAATATGCAACAATAATGTGTCTTCAGTTTTTTTTTTTATGTATGACCCATAAAGGCACATGTTAATTTTTTCAGGTTCATTTTAAGAGTCTTACCCTCTGGTCTTCCTCTTTGGTCCATGGTCCTTTGATGAGTTCTGGGTTAAGAACCTTCTGCCACCTGTGCTGACACTGCACATCTGTACGGTTCTGGAGGGCCAGAGAGCATCAGGATTAGTAATCATCCTCATAACATGTAAATAAATTAGCAAGTCTGAGTTATAAAAACTCGTTCAGAAAGAAAACAGTACTTGGTTGGTGACAGCTTTTGTTGTTGCAATTAAGGTAATGTCAATTGTTGCATATTTATTCTCCTCAGTCTCTTAGAAAATATGTACCGTTAGTAAGCTTGCAATGAGTTTCCAGTCTTCTGATCCATTTAGCTCAACCAGTTTCTTCAACTTCTCATCCTGGAAAAGAAAAATACATTCTCAGATTGTCAGACATATAACACATTCAGATGCAATGATCATCAACACCAGCAATTTTGAGTGAACATTAAAGTAAACTGTGAGTAGACCAGACAATAAAAAGAGAGGTTGCCAGGTTTCTTTCAGGTGATCTCTCCTGAGGCAGTTATTACTTAACATATGAGATGTGTTCTTATTTTGTTGTTTGTGTCTGTGTACCTCTTCTCGTGTCCAGCGTGTCTTGCCAAGGTGGCGTTTCCCCGTCTTGGCAATTGATCCGTCATAATCATGCTCATACATCTCAGTCTCCTCCTCATCCTCCTCGCTGCTGTAAACACTGCAGTAACAGAGATAAAAAGACACATTTAAACAACAAGTGTAGGCAGTGTGAAAAGGGATAGTACAAGATAATAGAATTAAAAATAATAGCACATTAATAACCCTTTTCATTTCCAAACTACTCCCTAATCGTCTCTTTACACACGACATAAAGAACTCAGCCCAATCTTTAACTCATCAGGTGTCAACACAGACAGAACCAGTCATTCTTGAAGGTTTGGGTGCAGGCTTTTAGCCAAGGCACCCACAAGTGGAGAGAAGAGAGAGAGAGAGAGAGAGAGAGAGAGAGAGAGAGAGAGAGAGAGAGAGAGAGAGAGAGAAGAACAGTGAGAGGGAGGGAGGGGGGAAGGATGGATGGATGAACAGGTTCCCAATGTTTTTGGTTTCCACAGATACTGGGATTGGCACATGCGATCATAATTTCATGACCCTGGCGTGTTCAGACCTGCAGTGGTATTGTGCAGAACAGACACAAACACACACACACACACACACACACACACACACACACACACACACTGAACTAATCAGATCAGGAGCATAGACAAGTGGAAGCTAGGTAGGGTACTTTAGTGTCATAAAGAGCAACAGGTGAACAGGAACCCCACTGAGAAATTTGCGTGTGTTTTTGTGTGCTTCTACAGGAGGATATTAAAATGGGATAACCTTCCTTTTTGGTCTTTCTGACTGATTAATAGCCCCGGCAAAACTGAATAATTAATCAAAAATGAAGTCCAACAACAACATTTTTTTAGTTTTTTTCTGCAAATTAGCATAAAATGAAAGGTAGAAGCTATTTTAAATTATAACAATCACATAAAAGAAAAAAGTATTACAAATAACAATTACACAGAACTTTATGTGCACAACAATCACATTAAAGGCAATCAATACAGCATAGTCAGTTCATGGTAAGCCTGTAGTAACATGAAAAATGCTCTATCAAACCTTAGATTATGATTATTGCCCTTAAATGAAACAACATTTGAATTCGCTCTGCGTGGTCCTCTATTTACCCGTTCAGATCTGTGATAATCCTTCTACCCGCACTACTACTATGATTGGTCAAACTTGACATGCAGAGGACAGAGGGCTGGGGGGGGGGGGGTGTCGATGCCCGGTGTAGGCTACAAAACGGTAGCTCTAAGTGTTAAGTGGACTAAAACCAGATAAATACAAAAGACGCAGCCTCTGTGCGCTTATCACTCCGGGAAAAGCGCAGTTTCCAAAGTAAGAAGAGTGAGCGCTGCTCGCAGAGATGCTGCAAGCTTTAATAAGGCGCGTATGACCTTTGTTCCAGGCATACAGCTTTCTAATCTTGATTCTATCTGCAAGTGAAAACGAAAACATGTGTCCATGCAGCTCACAAGGTGATCGTCACCAGGAACAACCATTATCAATAAATATATATTTTTTTAAAAACTTGCATAAATACATTAACATCTGAGAGGCGGTTAAGAACAGAGATAAATGGATGCCCTTCTGCAATCTGTTGGATTTTTGTATTTACAATAGGCTCGCATTAAACCCAATGACCACGCACCGTGCAGTACACAACGTGGCACGCGCCTGTCCACCCGCCTAACTTCATTATTAATCCGTGTGTGATTGTGTCTTGATTCCGTGTATACGAGAGTGTGGTGTGTGTGTGTGAGAGAGAGAGAGAGAGAGGGAGAGAGACCCCCTTTCTCTCTCTCTCTCTCACCACTGACAGGAGCGCGAGGAGCGCACATGCCAGATGACCACCACCTGTCATGGGCGCGCGACTGCGACACCCACACTACCACTCAGTTTTAAACAAAACTGTTCAAACACAAAACATTATAATAAAATAAACATATAGTCTGTCAACATGTTGCATGCTTAACCCCTCAACTCACGCCGTGTCAAACAGTGAAAAAAACTTTAAAAAAAAAAAACTAGAATAAGAAGGGCAGCACTGTAAAATATAAAGGGTATATTTGGGGGGAGAAAGTTTAAGAAAATAATAAATAAACAGACTTTTCTGTTTGTGCTTACCTGTTTCTCGGTCGCCGAGCCATCTTAGTTAGTGTAGCGCGGCTCGCAGGATACGCTGAGCACTTACTTTCACTATCTCTCCTAGGTTTGTTCTCCCGGCGTGGAGACAGGTTGACATTAATTTAAACTACAGCAGGGCTTACTACTGCTCCTCCCCTCCCTCACATCCCGGTAAATTTGGCGCTACTCAGCGTGCCCCTTCTGCGCATGCCCACGCACAGTTTACTTCCTGAACCATCCAGCGTGTTGTAATTACGTCCAGAGCGATCAGGGAACAAGTTTGAATTTTGTTTCACACTCTAGAAAGTGTTAGAAAATAAAACAAAACCTTATCATATTTCAAGGAAATGTAGGCTATTTCATTGCGTCTGAGAGATACCTTTTTAAAGCTAAACTAAACTTTTATTCCTCCGCTTCGTAAGCCATATAGATATAGTACTTATTGTATGATTAAAAATATGTAAATAATATTAAGAAAGATTAAGAAAATGTACTATAGTGATGGCTGGATTTTTATGGTAGGCTACTTTAAAAAAAAATGCATCTGTATTGTGCTTCTGGTAAGTAAAGTAGAAGTTTCCAAATGTACGAAGCGTCCGTGAAGGCACCACCACCAGACCATTACACAGAAGACTTTTTCAAAGGCGCGTTTTGCCTGTTTGTCCGCGCGACACGGTTTTTGTCAACACTGTTCATGAGTTACTTCTCCTCTGGTGAAAAGCAGAAGGAAACTTGTGTGTCTGACCGAAGTAAACAATTGCGGAATGGGTGTTTTGGCATGGGAAAGAGGAAAGTGAAGTTAGAAAGCTTTCTGTGATCTGTTACCTCTTCCTCTTGCCCACAGATGTTCCAGAGTGATAAAACATTATTTTTCGTGTTGGAACCAAATGGGCGTATGTGCTCGACCAGACAAAGAAATGTGACAACTTTTAGTGAGAATTTACTGCTCAACTCATGGGACGACTGCATTTAATGAAAGACCGCGTTTATGTTCTCCTTATTTTTGCTTGCTGTCTTTTTTTTTGGTCAGTAAAACAGAAATTTGCCGATGACGTCTTTGCATTTAGCCTATTCAAAAATAATCCACATTTAAATTTGGAACGAGTTTAGCCTGTTTTTCAACCCTTCCTATGATTAATATCATAAAGTGCCTTTCCTAGTGTTGCATAACGTCTAGCCTACTTAATTCTTTATAAAAGCAACAGGCCACCTTGTTTTGTGATTATTTTGTTTTGGTTGAGTTCCCAGTCCTCACTGTGCAGCACTTTTCTTCGCTCAGCCATTCAATGGAAGGGGGGGGGGGGGGGGGGGGGGGGGGGTAATGCTTTATTTGTATAAATGTGTCTTCTCATTATGTTAGTTCCTCCATACGCGACCGTATTGTCCTGGTCACTTGTAATTAACATCTCCCCAGACCGACCTATTGTCCCTGGCCAGTCCCCATAATAGTGGCCTGATAAAGGATTACAAACATGGCCATGGACCGAAGATTTCAATACTTGACTAAACCGTGTGTTCAGTGAAGTGAAGCCCTTTGACAGAGAAGAATATCAAGATTTACAGGACTTGACATGTGTTATATGAAGCACACAATGCAAGATATTTTTTAAACTGGCCATGTGTGGATTAAAATTCTACAATCTATTGACAAAAATTGCTTTGTTGGTTTAGTAGCTGCACATTTATTACATTAAATGTCTTGCAGGTGTTTTTTATTTTTACAGCAGGCCATCTGCAGGCCTCTCTGATATTACGTATCATATGGTTGCTTGGCTGCAATCACTTGCAAGCTTCAAATCCTATACACACCTGTGCACACAAGTATTGTTCAAGTAATTTTTGCCTCTTGGAGGTGGTGCTTCTAATCTATTCAGATAAAATTTTAACTACATAGCCAACTATCGTGCAAGACTGCTATAAAAAGATGACTCACATAGAAAGAAAAACAGGTCAGTCAAAAAGATACAGAAAGAAGCAACTAAAAAATCACAATAATAAGAGCCAATATAAATAACCTTAACCATATTAACAAGTAAATAGAATGCCGAAGGCTACATCTAATGTTTGTGTGTGCCTTTGCAAATGGTTAGGTTAACTTACATGTATCTTTATTGTCCCTGGCTTATTTCACACAAGCCCCAAATGTTTCTTTTCCCTCGAGGGTAATAATAAAAACTGCATTTTGTTATCTGAAACCAAATTGAAGGAAGGGAGCTGGGATATGCAAATCCCCCCCACCACCCCCAGTACTCTGAGCAGGAAGCCTGACTCCCATTGACTCTTAGCTGAGCATATTTGCATGATGCGATTGAACAGGTTAAGGAAGGTATTGTGAAGGCTGCCCCCTTTGCAAAGCATTGTGTGCACAGGTTGGCTCATTTGAATGATTTTTTAATGATGGCCCCTAGGCCTGATATATCGTCCCACCAGGCTTTTAAATCTAGAGTGGGGTGGGTCAAACATGTATTGTTAATTGCCTATGCTTGTGTGTGAGTGTATATCTGTATGTGTATGTCAAGGCATGTATGGGGAAGGGTCAATTCTAAATTAAATATAGTGACTGAGATCCCGCATGGTTCTGTGGTTAAATAAACCAACATGTTGACTAATTGCTAATATTTGTTCATGTATTTAAACATAGGTGTTTCTACATTATTGTGCAGTGCAATTGCTGTTTTATTAATCCATCTTTATTTTTCTAAAAAGCCAATTAAATTTGTTTTTGTTATTTCATATACCCCTTAATTTCCCAAAACTGTTACTTTAAGGAACTCACATGTTTCTTTATTGAGTTTAGATGTTAGGACCACCTGCGAAAGTATAGGTAAAGGGTAGGTTTTGCATTTTCCCTGGGGGTTCATGTTGAAGACTCTTCACATAATGTCTTTTGCCCATGGCAAATTAAGTGAAAGCATGACCGCATACCTGCTGCCAACATTTAGGATGGACTTCACCCCTCGCCCTCTTGTGCTGAGACTTTGTTTTCTACAATTACACACAGATTAATTTGTTTTTAGATATGCACGATGACAGATTTCAATCCTTTGCTATCACATGATTCTACAATTACAATTAACATCCATTTGCTAAACCCTTCCTGCATCTCTGAGATTTTTAAGTCATTTACAGAAAAAAAAGGTGGCGGTGGTGGATACATGAATTATTCATTTAGCTCTTTTATATTTATGTCATTTAAACAAAGTACCCATCCACTGATCCGCTAATTTTTCCAACAATCTGTCCATCCATCTGTTTAATTCATCTACTCAGCCCAATTTTATCTTTGAAATGTCTCTCTCATGCCACAAATTCATTGATCAAAACTCCTAAGAAACCCTGTGGCCACGTCGGTGGCACAGATTTGACCGAGAACACTTGAAAAAAAAACATTCAGAGGAAACAAAAGCTCAGATCCTGCATAGAGGTGTGAAATGTCACACCTCAGCCTCGTCGCAGACACAACCATATTCAGAGGGTCTTCATTATCAAGTAGGTTTAGACATACAAGAATTTACATAATCTATCGATACAACATAAAGAAAGCCGAAAATAATTTGTAATTTGCAAAAAAATGTTTGTTTGAGTGCAGGTTTCAACACTGAGACTGTTCCATACACTGAGGTTATATGTTCCATTACCATAACAAAGCAGGTGCTGTTTGCTGCCTTTGGTTTTAAAATGTCCTAGAAACATTTAAGTGATGCATAGGCAGTGACTGTAAATAGATCATGTTTCTGTCTGTTTACTTGTGCTCCGTGTGAACATAAGCAATTGTTTATGTTTCCCAAGATTAGCAGCTAAGACTTCGAAACACAGAAACCAGACTTCAAAACGCAGGAACCAGAATTTTAGAGGGGAAACCTCCACCCACATAGGGACACACATTGATGTGCAAACGCGTACATACTCTCCTAACTGAAAGGTAACACTTAATGTGCAATAAAGAATAAAGTTCACAACGACTCCCTCTCAATATGAGCAATACCCTTCTTTCTTTTACTAACCTCTACCAATAGAAGCCTCTTTTGTCAAACTGCCACTTGCAATATGAGACAATTATAGTGAAAAGGTCTTCAAAATTACCTAAGCCAGCTTCTCTCTTTATTCTGCTCTATTTTTAGAATGGGGAGACACACCAAACCTCATATTCCATTTCCCCATGCAGATATGGAAGTGTAGACTTCACCTGCATCATGGTATCAGATTATTGTGTGACATTTTCACCATCTTCTTTCCTTTCATCTGCAAAGAGGCTAATGAAGATGAGATCAGGTCAACATCATGTATAAAAAAAACCACACTTGCTTACACCTGCACACATGCATGTTTGTAAATGCACAAATGCAAGCTCACACAGGGCTATAAACAACTTATTTCTCTTCCCTTTGTGGTAGACAGGCTTTAAGTTTCCTTGTCATACAAAGACAGCAGGAAAATGATGTCACTGTTTTTGTGTGTGTGTTTCTGAGGGAGGTGTAGTGTGGGCTCAGATCATTTGGTCTTTAACCATAGGGCATAACCTTTGACAAAAATGATCAAGACATTCACAGCCCAAAACTGGAGCTGAGATTCAAATTTGTTATTGTATTTTATGCAGGCAGCCTCTCTCAAGTCCTTTCAGTGTGCTGCTTAAGGCCAATCAGAAATCACCTGCTGAAATCCTCTTATCAAGGAAAAGAGAAATAACACTTTGTCAGTGTTCATCTATGATGTTGTGCATCCACTTTTACAATCATAGACAAACAATAAGATTTTAAAGTATTTCCTTATTCAAAAAAGAACAGAGTTTGATTGGATGCAGACCATATGCATATGTAATCATATCATTAGGCTATATCTTTCTCATCATCATACGGTTTGCGTTCAAATGATCAGTTGTTGCTGTCTGTTCCATTTGCCCGCACAGAGCTGGGAAAAAGGGCTTTCGTCTACTCTGCTCCTTCTACATGGAACATGCTGCAAGAAGACTGGAAAATAACTGAACTGATTTCTTTGAATGCTTTTAAATCCAGGCTGAGAGCACTTGAGACGACCTCCTTTACTTGTAACTGTTTTTTTATCATTTTAATTGCTGTCTCTATGTTGTGAGTGTGACTGTGTACCTTTTGCTGCCTCTTGGCCAGGACTCCCTTGAAAAAGAGGTTTTTAATCTCAATGGGACTTTCCTGGATAAATAAAGGTTAAATAAAAAAAATACAAAAAACATCGTCAAATTGTTTTCCAAGTAAATAATTGGCTTTCCTTTATGTTTTCCTCCTGATCATTTTTAATTAAATATTTATACTTAGTTCAATGAGTCATGTTTCTTATTTTGTGCAAGTCTTAATAATATATTCAAATATCTGTAAAACTTGAGTTCTCACAAGCTCTGCAAATTAAAAATTGCCTAAATGTTCGTTTTCAAAACAGGAAGTGACGTCAGAATAATAAAATAAAGAAAGTTGAATTTGTTTTTACTTTTCAATGATTACCATGTTAACCACACAGCAAAAGACTAATAGGTGGTAAAATGAACGGCTTGTATTATATATATATATATATATATATATATATATATATATATATATATATATATATATATACATATTTGAAAAATCTCTCCATATTTGTAGAATGAACAGCAGCAGGTTCACAGCAGCAGCAGCAGCCGGGCAGTGAGACACATGTGTCACAACAGCCTGTGCGCCGATATAAAAAAAACTTGCGGGCAAAGGCAACACGAATAATCAAAAATGTCTCGGCACAGAAATGTTCGAGGTTACAACTACGATGAAGGTATCCTACTGTAACTTGTAAGCTGTTGTTGACTGCGAAACGTCAACGCAAGGCCGCTAAACGCGTTAGCGGCTAAGCTAATGTTCAATGTTATTGATTGTAGCCTGAGCAGCTAACATGTTAGCGTTAGCTGCTCAGGCTACGATAAGACTGATGTCGTGTCACTTGGCACCTGGCACAACATCCGTTTTAACACGATAATATGATTTAGTTATACAGCAAAGCTTTGAAGCTGCCGTAGTTATAATGTGTCTGTAACGAGCAACTTAGTCAACTTTTCATGTTTACAAATGGTAAAACCAGCTACTTCGCTAGCTTCCTATTCAAATGTTACACACTTGGTTGGGGTGTTATTTGGTAAAATGAACTTACATTTACGGATTAAGTCATCTTTCCAATGTTTCAAACAGACTGTAATGTAATCAAAGTGCATTGCCTGGCTCCCAATGTTTAGTGTTATTCTTCAGTTAAGTTGCTGACAAGGCAAAATTACAAATGTAATAAAATGAGTCTTTCTCTTTGCCACAGCTGCATTTGTTTAACATGTGTTTCTTTGTGAATGTACAGTAAGCGAAATAAATAAGAGTTTCTTTATTTTTCTCTAGATTTTGAAGACGATGACATGTATGGCCAGTCCGTGGAGGACGACTGCTGTATATCACCAGCAACAGGTTGGTATCCATAAATGAACATTATTAATCCTAAAGAAGTTGATTTCATTTAATACTCAGTCGACCATTTGAATGATAAAATGTTAAACATACATCACAGCAGTATTTTTTTTTAATCAGCTTGTAAGTAAAGATGTTTTTTTTTTTTGTTTTTTTTTTACAGCAAATCAGTTCATCTACTCACGCCAAGAGAGGCAAGCACCAAAGGAGGAGCCTTTAGAGGAGGAAGAATATGAAGATGAGGATGTACCGATGTCCCCTACCATCAGCCACAACCTTAACCCTCTTGATCAAGGTAATATGATGGAATTCAGATATTTTTATGCCAGTAACAAATGATGGAGGTCACCTGCACTGTACCTTTTGTTTTTTTTATGTCTGAAATGTGCTGATTGAAGACACCAAGGTAGTTTTGAATGAGTATACTTCCTCTTGAGGTTATTTTCTTGTTTTCATCTGTATTTTTCCCCCACATCAAAATAACATACGTATCATATTTGTGTGTGTTGTACTCTGTAGCCAAGCTCTTTTCCTGTCTGGACCATATGCGGACTGTGCTTGGAGATGCTGTGTCAGACTCAGTCCTCACCCAGGCAGCCATCAGATGTGGATTCGACCCACAGAAGGCACTGGATGCAGTTCTGTCTGAAGACACTAAGAAAGTCCCGGTTAATATAAGTACCACTGAAGAGACAACTTCGGTAACAAGAGTTAGCCAGGAGAAAGCGCCACTTCCGCAAAGAGCCAAACAAGAGGCCGTTGCTGAGAAAGGTACACCTGGATCATACTATAATCTTTTGTTCTTAAGGAATTATTGTCTGTAGTCATCCACTTTAATAACATCAAATAATGTGATCATCTGTGGAATTTTCTCCAGTTATTTGCCCACCAAGGCACTTGAGATATTTCATAGCTGGTTTATAGGTCATTCCCTGGCTGCATCAGGCCTTCCAGCTGTGGGGTTGGTTGACCCTTTTTCACGATGCCAAGCTTCTCTTGAAACTTCAATCTCAAAAAAGAATTTGCAAGTTAATCCGACACCAAACCTGTTGGCATGCTAGAAGGCTCTGGCATGTCAAAAAATACACTCAATGTTTTAAACTCAACGTCTGATTGGTCGAAGAATATGAGAATCAACAATATTGTACTCAGTAACTTAAACTTCTCAGGGCAGATTTTTGTTGATCAGGAGACAACTCAGGGGCGAAATCTGATTGGATAAAGGCTGTATTTAAAACGAGGGACAACTGAGGGAGACAGAAGCTATGAAACTAAAGTAAACAAAGGACAACAATTCTGACAAAGCATATTGAATTAATGATAAATAAATAAACAAAATTATAAAATATAATTTAGTTAGTCTGACAGTGTTTAGGCCAGCAGAGAAGGCATTGCTGGCCCTCAGCCCACCACTGTTTATGTACCGACTGTTAAATCGCGTTTCGTCAATGGAACGATGCCCTGTTACCCTGACTTAACAAACATAGACAAGAAATGGTGTGTTTTATCACCTGAGCAACAATTACATGAAGCTCAGTTTAGATAGTCATTTTGAACAACCCACATTTGAGCAGTCTATTACATCTGAATGATATTCTGACTATAAAATAATTTAGAGAATTAGAATTGCGTGGGATGGATTGATAATCCAAGGGGATATTAACATCTAAAATGGTATCACGATTCATTGTCTGGGCATGTGTAGTTTATTCACAGGAACAATTACACAGGTTTTACAAAATCTTAATTAATATTGTGTACATAAATAGCCACGGGCATCTTTAAAAAAATGATGTGAAAGACATGTTTATGCAAATGTTTAACAAAGTGCCTTCTTTGTCTTTTTTGTTCTTCCAATTTATGGTACAATTCCTCCTCCTTTTGCTGTTGGTCCTCTTGTCCTTCTTCCTCGACAACTGCAATTGGCTTTCGTAAGGTAAGGAGCCTGCTTGTCTGCTTCTCACACAGACATTATGTCCAAGACACATAAAACCAAAACTGAAGGGTCCAAACATTTGCAACCACATGTGTTAGACACACTATCTCAACACAATGTGTACCCCATGGTTAGGAACCATGAAAATCAAAACTTACCGGGTCAAAGCCTCAGTCCAGTTGTTAGCAGTGGTATCAGTCTGTCACAGCTCATGTCTGAGCATGTGCAGAGGATTAAGGTGTCCGGAGATGACACTGGGCGAGGTGTGGGTGTTCCCTCGTTAGTCACTCTCACTGTGGGCCCTAATTCCCCTAATCAGAATAGTCTTTCATTGGGAACGTTGGCATCTTTAAACATGTCTGCCACATTGCAAGGCTCAGCTCCCTCCCTCATTTCAGTTTCACTCAGCAGTCTGTCGCTAAACAATCCCAGGATAACAACTACAAGTCATTCTCTTGCTACACCTCCTGGATTTGGGAGTCTCAGTTCTGTCCTCCAGAGCAATCAGCACCAAGAAGGAGTTGGGACTGGAGTTAAAGCCACAAAGGCTGATCCTAAAGGAAGCCTATCGTTGGCCGATTTAATCCAGGAACATTCGAACCCCAGCCTTACAACCACAACATACTTCCCTACTTCTCAAAGCAGCTTAACTTCTGTGGCGTTCAAGGGGGCTGCTGCACCAGCCCAAACTCTTTCGCTGTCTGAGCTCGCTTCACAGCACCAAAACAGGAACGCAAGCAGCCAGTCACAATCACAGAGCACTGAACAACTAAATAACACTCTCACCCTTTCTAAACCAGCCAATAACACTCCTGCAGGTCTAGGTGCGACTATGTCATTGTCTCAGTTAGCCCTGCAGCATCAAACCAGCACTGACGCTCCAGCAAATGCACTGAAACAACCACCTGCCACCTCTGAGCTGCTCTCTTTGTCAAATTTGTCTGCACACAAAGGCAAAACCTCAACCACCTCAAATGGGTCACAATACTCTCTATCCTCACTCCTCTTACCAGCAAAACCAGAGAGGGCTTGTGTTTTGGCAGATAGTACAATAGAGGGTGGGGCCATGCGTAAAGTCGACCACAGACACCACCAAAGCGCCAGGCTACCTAAGCCGAAGCAGACTATTGATTTGAGTGCTCTCATGGCCCAGTCAGATGGACCAAGTCTTCGTCTCTTCGACCAAGACCTCCCTTCGCCATCCTCTCCTCCTCCAGTTACCTCTGTGTTTGCACAACCATCAGTGTTTGCAATTACTTTGTCGATTCAGAACTGCAGACAACAAAGGAGGATGAGGAATGTGTTGAAGCGAAGAATAGGAGGTCAGAGGAAAGAGAGTGGTTACCAGGCCTTCCTCAGTAAATCACAAGACAAAGCCAAAGAGCAGCAAACCCCCCTCTCACCGATTGTACCATTTGGCTTTGAGACGCCTTCACCAGATGACATCGTCCGTGCAAACCAGCGAAAAGCATTCACCAGGTAGACGAGGAAGAACTTGTCTCAGTTGCGTCGGTGTTGGTGCTTAAGTTTTTTCCTTGGAACGACAAGCTTGGATTGTTTTTTTTTTTTGTGGCTCTCCTTCCCCAAATGAACTGAAGTCGGTGAGATGCAGCTCTCAGGCTCAGCGGTCCTTTTGAGACTTTTAATCTGTATCCTACTATCAGTCAAGTGGAGTAACAAACTTTTAGGACAAACTTTTTCCGCTGATCTGCTTAAAGACCGCTAAAAATAGTATTACTACAACATTGTTTTCTTTTATATCTTTTAGAAAGCAAGTCTTATATTACTGCTGCTACACAACAATTCTGTTGGAAGTCAAACTGGATCAAAAATGAACTTACTCTTTCTGCCTGGCAGCTTGAAATGTATCGCAGCTATGTAAAATTTCACTGAAGTGTTAGAATTCTAAGAACTTTTTAAAACTTTTTCCTCATTTAACATTTTTATTTTTGTACCCTTAGATGGCCACTGTCTTTTTTTAGTCAACATTTTTGTACGAAAGTTCAGTAGATGAATTTTAGTCAGGGGAAATGATATCATTCAAATGTATGTTTTTGCGTGGCCTCTTTTCTAGTTTTGAGCTGCATGAACCCTCAAAAGACAAAAGGAGGTTGATTTTGTTTGCAGGTGTGCTGCAGCTATGGAATATGGATCAGTTAACCATTGTGCTGGTTTAGTGCTGCCTGTGTTTGAGATCATGATATTGGGTTGACATTTTGGTGTGGAGGACACCTGGAGATTTTCCCATAAAGGGAGTGTGTGTGCACATGTATACCCAGCAATGCACATAAAGAAAACAAACACTTCTGATGTTTAATATTCAAGAAAATACAAAACTAGCAAGCACTGGAAATAAAGAGAGTCATAAGGAATGCTTGAAGGCCTGACATTTAAGGGCTTGTATTGCTCTTAAAAGCTTTTAGTATTACAATGTACAAATGGGCTTGATTTATGCTGGGTGTGTCCTCGCACTCAGCTAGAGGTTAATTTGTAAATTTCCAAATAAAGATGACTGAATTTATGTACTCTTAAAGCACCTGTGTCTGGGCGTGTCTCTCTGGTTGTGTCTAATTCTCTGATACAAAATAAAACCGTGCTCTATATTCTACCTCAAGCTGAAATGCAAGTCGAGTATATCTGCAGTGTAGTATTTATATGGATGAAGAGTGTTCATAAGGGGAAATGTCCACCGAGATAAAAATAAGTCCTATTATGTATCTGGTGCAGTTTTTTTTTTTTTTTTAGGTTAGCCTGTTCTTAGTTTCTAAAGGTATCTTATCATCTAAGTGTGAGTCATTGTTTTTGCTATTAGAAAGTTTTAAACTGAAGCTTGGACAAAGCTGCTTAAAAAGAGTCATATTCTCGTCACCGATGTGTACAGTGGTTATCAGACAGGAGGAGATGATGGGGGCTGATGTCAAACTCTCCTCCCTGTGTAGTTATTTTATTTCACTGCTTCATTGTTGTCTTCAATGTGAGGACGCTCTTTGAGTGAAGGGTTTGGGCTAAATGTGTGTAAACTTTATACAGGTGCACAGAGTTGAGTGAAGTGGACCCTCAGGGTGTCAAACATAAACTGGTGAGCCTGAGGGACATGATAGATAATAAAGGGCAGACTGTGGTAATAATGACAAGTCAAACATTACAAGTCAAACAGGTTTGTCAGCCGACATGAACTTCTGGGAGTATTATGATGTTTGGAAATAATTTGGCTTATTAGGGATGTTGAGGTCTGTTTTTTTTTTTAAAGTGGAGGTTTGATTTAAGACTTTGATAGATTGGAATCTGTGAAAATCTAGAAATGAGTAAGTATTATGAACTACTGGGTTTGTCCAGCAACAGTTTTGTCCTTTTTTTTTCTCATCTTTAGGCGAGCCAGCAAGTGGGTTTGAGCAGGAAGCCACACTCTTGGGGAAAATGTCACCCCAAGCGCACACACACACATCAGCCGATCATCTTTCTCTGTGTGTCTCTCTCTTACACCACCTACGCAGGAAAATCTGAACATGTGTCTTGACTTTTTTTCACAGCTTTGTCAGAAGCTTTAACAGATCAAATCATTTAGTGTCTTTACATGCTCTGCAGTTCTGCAAGGTTTATATTGTTGCACACACTAAGCTTGTTGTGATGTGGTGCCAACTGGAAAATACCATTTTACTTGCATGTGGTCCAAAAACGTGAGTGCATTTGGACTTGTATTCGTACCCTCAGTAAAACCTGCTTTATTGTGGTGCAATGTGTTTACAGGAAAAAAAGGCTGAGAGCAATTCTAATGGAAAAAGATGCATTCTAATGTACCATAAATGCAACACTTTGAAGGCAAATAAAGTCGTCTTAAAGCATTCATGTGACAGTTTGAGATAGATACTGAAGCATTCTGGCTTATTTATCATTCTCATGTTATGGTTCAGTTTGAATAGAAACACTTTCAATGACTAGTTTTGTTTCCCCCCCCATAAATAATGATATTACTTTAAAATAAAATCTATATAACACAGCTGCTATGTCAATGTAAAGAACACAATATTATATGTTACAATTTTGACTCTTCTTCAAGTGTAGTATGAATCACTACCTCAATAACCCTTCACAGTAACAAACTGTGCAACTGATAATCATTATGTTATCTAAAATCTATATAGGAAGTACCAGTACACCCAGATGTGCTGCATCTTCAGTGCAAGGTTTGTGTTGCATCATGGTTATTTTCACACTTTGTAAAAAAACAAGCAATGTATTTGTGGATTCAGGATTAACTTGTTTTTTTTTTCTTCCAATGTTTAGGGAAACATAACAAATTGGTTTTACCATCAACTTTTAACTTAATTCAGACAGGTTGAACATGGCGATCATGCACCAAAAAGATTAAGCATTTTGAATTTAGCCCCCCAGTTAAGCAGGACAGAGCGGAATTGAAACAAATGCACCACTTAAAACTCCAAATGTCTTAACGTAATAAGACGTGCTCATTTGCTTAACTATTTGGCCAAACAATGGAAATCCCTAATGTTTGTTGACATTATAGTTGAATGTGCTGTTTTGAAATCTGTCAACAGCAGGTGAGAGTTCTCAGGTGGTTGGTTTGACTCAAGGTTGACTGTCTGCTGAGTAGGTGTGTGTGCAGAGGATGACGAGTGTATAGATGTATTCGGTGTTGTGTGGTGGTACTCACTTTGCGTGTGTGTGTGACTCATCCTGAAAGGGGTCAGACTTGATTTTTTTCTGTCAGCCAGCATTTTCATTTCCTTTAGAGTCACTCTCATTCATATTTTCATTCCAACATGAATAAAGTTGGGACATATAGTTTGGTTAATTTGTGTATATCTGCATTAAGAGGAAAAAGTGCAAGACTAAAGCTTTTATTTTTTACATGCTTGTTGAAACCAATCTGAGTAGCCTTGACTTAAAGTTGAATAAAACACTTTCACTCTACTCCCTCTGATTCAGGGATTCTATTCTTACAGGTAATTACAACAGACAAAGCTTCAAGATGAACTCATACAAATTGACTTCGACACAATTCTTTGTATTTTTTTTTTTCAAACATTTTCCCCCTAAATTCCCCTGCAGTAGAACTTGTATTTGAAATGAGTCAGTCCAAATCCTCATCTCTCACAGCCTTTAGCAGCCTCTAGTGGCAGTGAGCCTCAGTATGAAGCTCACTAGAATTCTATTTTTTTTTTTAATTATTGGCTTCAGAGCAGTGTGTCAAATATTTGATCAGTTTATTAGCCGATTCTGTGGAACCTGTTCAGAGCATACGACAAAGTGTACTTGTGATAAGACATGCTTAGAGACATGTAGAGTATAAACAAATCAAACAGCTAATGTTTCGATTACATATGAAGTCATTGCATCCGGCTAGATTTGACTCCATCACAAGCAAAGGCTATGTCAACCAGTTACCAGCTCCTCCACCTGGAGCTCTTATTTTCCTTTGGCCTGCATGCATGTGTGTATTTGAACAGGGGTTGATATTTGCATATCCTGGGCGGGCTCCTCTCATCCTGTGCTCAGTTGAGCCCTCAGGCCAAGATGTACAGATGACTCACTCACTCTTAGTCACTTGCAAGGGTCCTCTTGACTCTTGAAATCCTGGATGGGAGGACGCCAACTGTTTACCTGCCAGTCCAAACAGTGTGAAGAGATCCTGCTCCTAGCCCTAGAACATAATTAGTCTGCAAAAGCCGCCCTCCTGTTAATGCTGCCCCGAGGCAAACTTGGGGGGAAAGTATCGGAAAAGTCAGTTGTTTGCCGAGTTGTCTTTTGACTGAGCATCATGTCTGGTAGATAAAAAAAAAAAAAAAAAAAAAAAAAGGGGTTGCTTTCGTGCTTGAGACCTTGGGGGTGTTTGATTGGGTGTCCCTGTCTGTTTCACCCCAGGTCAAAAAAATAAAATGAGGGTGAGGATCTCAAATAAAAAAAACCTTCAGGGATTTAGTAGTACCGGCTTGTTTGTGTAGATTCTTAGTTTTTCTCTTTTGGTTTATTTTAAATTACCTTGTAAGAGTTAATCTGAGCGAATAATCACAGCTAATCTTTGAAGTGTTTTGCGAGCTGGATGGTGTCTTCTTGTTTGAAGCAGGCGGTAGAAACCAGGGCTATGCAATTAATTGCATTGTCATTGTGATCACGATCTGAGTATTTGCAATAAATTTAGTGCAGAAGTCGGAATTTATCGCGATAAATCGTTACTCAGTAATGCTTTCATTTAAAATATTGGATTGTAATCTGGATGTATTGGCCATGCTTTCACACCATTTCGATGAGGTCAGATGAAGTTTAAGCCAGCTATCAGATACCCTGAGACAAGTTGGTGCTAATTTGTTGGCGGGAAAAACATCTTTTTGTTTGAATTTTGGATTCAGGAGGAAACATGTTGCAACGGAGTCATAGCTGCTATACTCTCAGTATTTATTTATCACACTTCATATCGTTATCACAGTACAGAGCAATGTTATCGCACACCACACAGCATATTTTTCTCATATCGTGCAGGCTGCAGGAAGAACCAAAAACTCCCCAGAGAGTTTTTCCATTGAGTGTTGTTGCCTGATGCAGGCCTGAAAGGATGCAGCTATCAGTGATGACAATGGTGTTAAAGGTCCATCATTTTGAAGTGCGTGCTTTTTTTTACTCTAATTACAGACTATTTCAAAACTCTTTGTGTAGACATCCATTTGTCCATCTTTATTCATTTATCTACAGCTTTTTAGTTTGAACAAGCTGTTCTAAATACAACAGCAGCTTTTCACTAACAGTCACATTGGGCCAACTTTACAGCAGCCCTGTGTGTAGAGTGTGGGAATAAACTCAAATAAATGTGACTAAGCAGATGAATGAGAGCCTTTGGTAAGTGTCTTTTGTGAGCTGCCTCGCCTGTATATCACTGTTTCAGAATGAGAGGGACTTTTTCTCTGCAGTCATTCAGAGAAAAGTTGGTGAGACGAAGTCCATTATTAATTCTGTTTAAAAGCACCTTCACTCTCATTTTCCCTCGGGGTATTTTTTATGACGAATAAACTGCATGGAGCAAATAGAGGACCGATATGATTTTTAAAAAAAAAATGCATTTTGTGTTTTGATGAAGAGAAATCTTACTCTTCAAAGACAATAATCAGAGAAAAGCAAACCGTTGAGCTTTTTTTTTTATTGACTGTTAGAAACATAAAAAGTTTTACAGGAATCAGTGACAGCTGGGAGTTGGTCCAATTTTGAATATAGCCAAAAGTGTTGAAGAAAAACCTCAAGACTGCATTCTTATTGGTTGTGCGTGCTTTATTGGACACGTAAACCTCTCACTATGCAACCCTGCTGAGGTGACACCTTTTTTCGAAAGTTTCATTCTCTGAAATGCTGTGTCACACTGCTCTATTTACGTAGAGACAGGAGGCAACGGCCACTACTGAAATTAACCCTTTCTTAACCAGGATGTCACTGCCTCACATCATGCACACAGATGCGCACAGAAAGCGTGCTGGGCTCAGTTGTGCAGCCATGTCTAAATGAATCAGTGGCAGGTTGCTATGACTGGGAGTGGTGGCCATTTGGGACTGGGATGACGAAGCAATGAGCTCAGCTAGTCTTGCTACTGCTGAATATGAACTACCAGTCAGGAGATGGAGTCCCCACTTATTGCATGACATGCTTACACAAACAATGTATACTTCATATGCCAGTTATATGCAGCTATAACCAGCAAGCAGTCCTAATCTGAACATTGCAGCCACTTCCTAAAGATGTCTTTGGTGCTTGGTGTTCTCATGTTACCATGCATTATAGAACTATCTTGAACATGCTGGTAGTGCTTTGTAGTGTTTGGACTGCTCATTTTAATTAGAAAAAAAATTGAGTTATTGTGCTGCATTTTCAGAGCAAATTTTATTTTATATACTGTGTATCTAATATCCATGGTCTAGATGCAACAGTTCTTCGAAAAATACAGCTTGAATGTCTTTGCCAGTAAAAATGTAACATCCTCCTCAGTCGCTGTTGTTTGCCTTTTTTTTCTGAGAAAAGTGTACAGGTTTGTTTGTCTGTTCCTTCTAGCTAAAAGCCGAGATGCCCCTCACAATAAAGTGGACTCTGAAATTATACCTAAAGTGGCCCGTATGACCGTCTCTGGCAAGAAGCAGACCATGGGCTTTGAAGTTCCCAGGTACCAAAAACACATCTGCACACATTGAGCCGAACATTAACGCTTTCATAACAGAACTCCTCCTATTTATATTGGAACTGATTCAGCCTAGCAAAGTAATGGCTGTATTTCAATTCAGAATATCCACCAAATTTTGAGTTGTTGATGTACAGACTAATAATTTTTAGAAAGCTGCATATTGGCTGAAGAGAAGTTGTTCATTGGGATTAAACTCCTCTACACTCTCTCTCCTCAGCATGGGGGAAAATGGCGTTGTCACTGCTTTGCTACGTAGAGGTGGCAGCCCAGAAGACGCAACGGCATCTTCAGAGGCCACGACAAAGCGTCCCGGGACTCCATCTAAAGGATCAAATGGAGACGAGCCCTCCACAGTCCCCACCCCAGGGCGCTCTTCTGGAAAGGCCCGGCAGTCGATCAACATCAAGGCTGAACTGGAGAAGAGGCAGGGGGGAAAACCTCTGCTAAACTTGGTGGTTATAGGTAGGAGGGAAATGAAGTACCTTACAAACCAACATAAATAAAATGTAACCCTTAAGTGTTTTTTTAAGTTCAAAGCACATTGAGATTTTAATGTTATAAATAAAATATATACTTAATGAATTAATGTTTTAAGATGCCTCAATATAGTAGTAGTTTCTCCCGTGGTAACATATCTTCAACAATCTTTTCCTCCAAAATGTTTTTTTTCCATTTTAAAATGCAGGTAATAAAGTCACATATATTGCTCTTCATTTAAACAAATCATTTGTTTGTAAATCCAGCTCTTCCATTTTCTCTGCCACATCCTTGAATGTCAAAACAACTTTTAAGTATATTCCTCAGAAAAATCCCACCATTCTCTGTAATGCTAGGCAGTCAAATTTATATTTCCCAATCGGCCTCTTTTTGTACTTGTCTGAGTTGAATAGCAGTAATGGAGCTGTAAAGTGGCTCAATCATATTTTCTCAGTCTCAGTTACACCAGAAAAGGTGACTTGGTAGTTTCAGAAGTAAAGATCGTTCTTGTTTCTCACAGCCTGTGAAACCTTTCGTTTTCACCATGGTCCTCTCCTTCCCCCTCTCAGCCTCGATCCTTGTTCCCATTTCTGTCCGCCTACCTCCTCTTGAGCAATTCTTTCTTTCCTGCCGCTGTCTGTGGTTTCCCTTTGCCACTTATCAACTCCCTCCTCAGTATACCTGCCTTATCACCCATATCACATTCTTCCTCTTTTTCTGCCTTCCATCAACCCACCCTGGTGTCTTATATCAATCCACACCCACTGAGTTGCTTTTCTATTTTTCGTTTTATTTTTTAACTTCCTCATCTGTGTGGCATTGTTACATTTTTCTTCCCTGCAGGTCACGTGGATGCTGGTAAAAGCACACTGATGGGTCATCTGCTTTATCTGTTGGGCAACGTTAACAAGCGCACCATGCACAAGTATGAGCAGGAATCCAAGAAGGCTGGAAAGGCTTCCTTTGCCTACGCTTGGGTCTTGGATGAAACTGGCGAGGAGAGGGACAGGTATATTCTAAGCATTAATATAAAAACACACAAATAAATACACATGGACACAGGGAAATTCCCTTTAATGCCCCTCCGTATGAGGGCAGGGCTTGGGTTGCCAAGTTGTCACTTCCTGCTGAGTCCTATGCTTGATAAAAACATTTATTTTGAAACTGGGTCCAAAGTAATTGAATCTGGATAAACTGGATTGTTCATTTGAAGGAAGAAGTCCCTATTTTGCTGATAACTAGCATTACCACGCATGGTGCACCGTGCAGAAAACATTCCTGTCTGCCCTCGCTCTGTTGTTCAGTAGTGATACTGAAGCAAAATTTGCAGGAACAGAAAGCAAATTTGGCGCTTTACCTATCAGTAATTTCTGTAGGAAATACGTAATGTTTACAGCATCTGACTGAGAGCCTCGCCCACCAGAAGAAAGGCTCTTGAACTGAAAATGACCTAGACTGTAAGTCTACAATCCCCAAATGAATGGCTGTTCAGCAACTTAGTACGCCAGGTGTCAGTTACAGTTAGTTCCGCTTACTAAATAGTTTACAATGCAAAAGCATTTTTCCAACTTGATCAAAGAATTGTAAAATAATGCCCTATTTTGTTTGTGTTTGTTCCAGAGGTGTAACAATGGATGTGGGCATGACAAAGTTTGAGACAAACTCTAAGGTGGTGACCTTAATGGATGCACCGGGACACAAAGACTTCATCCCCAACATGATCACAGGAGCTGCACAGGTATAGTGTGTAGAGGTTCCAAGCAGCCTTCACTGTACATCTAAACTGACGGAGTGAATGTAGTACTTTCAGGTACCAACGTTTATTCCTCCATATGTTATTGTTCAATTTTATAAAACATTTTATCTGATTATCAATCAGCTTTGAAAATGTTCTATTTCATCAAAATGTGTGTAGGTCAAAGGCGACACACCTCGACCCCTTAACATATCAAAGGGGGTGCCACAGAGTTGGGTTTTAGGACCACTCTTATTCATAATTTCTATTAACGGGATGAGCCCTTGGCAAATGTTCCCGATAATACTGTTACTTACATCTCCACTTCTAAACTGTATTACCTTCTAAAACATTTAAGTGGAGTGTGATAGTCTTTATCTTTATACAAATACCTATAATCCAGTTACTTGTCATAAACTGGGGTGGAGGGGGGGTACTTCAGAAATACAGAGACTTATTGCTGTTATTCTCATGTCAGTAAGAGGCTATGTTGTAGTCATGCACACATCATAATGCCTGATTGCTTCAGATACATGGAAGAGAGAGTGGGGGATGACATGCACCATATGGTTGATAATTGTGAGTCAAACAAGTGACCCGTGTGACGAGGATTGTAGCCTCTGTACATGGGGAGCCTGCTCTACCAGCTGAGCTAAACCAACATCCTAGAGGTTTGCCTTATTCAGACCTAAATCACTGGCCTTTCTGTATTTGTAAGGCAGTTTTTAACTTGTGTCCTTCATACATATTCAAAGAAATCCACCAAGAAAGTACATCAAGTGACAGTGTAACTAAAACATATACAGAATTCTGTCTCTGGTCTGAATGTAACCCGCACAAATCTACCCCATTATCCAGAAAACTGAACCCTGGAATGGAGAAAGAAAATGCAACATCAGCATGCTGCTTTTTCCTGGTTTATTTATTTCGGCACATTTTTTTTTTAAATAAAGTTGACCAAAGTGCTCTACATTGGATTATAAATTCACAGCAGCAACAAAAACTCTGGTTAAAGTCAGAAAATTATATTTGAAGACATCAACAACCTTTTTAGGCTATACTGTAAAATAAACAAGACCTTCAAGGGACCTGTAGACAAAATAAAGTAGACTAGGTATACTTTTACAACGCGTAAATCAAGAATGTGATCTTCAATGAGAGGATGAAACGGATAAAATCGTCTATTTGTGTATTTCATAATGCTTAATTTTTCTAATTTTGTCTCTTAAATTACCAAACAACATAAGATTTTTCCAATTCATTAAGTTCATTACATGTATTTTTTTCAAGATGTTCATTACATTGATATTAATCTGATGATATTAATCATTTGTGTGACTCTACGAACCCCAGGCTTATTAGAAATGGTTCTTTGCCTCCGTTTTCCCTCGGCCTGCCACACCTGTCGGCATGATTTGAAATAACTCTCGCGGTTTTGGGTGTTGCTGATACAAGGTGTTTTTGTAGGCATGGGTGTGCTCGTCTGTCTCTGCTTTGAGCCATAAATGTAATTTCTCTTTTTACCATATGACTGTCATCACGTTATGCCTAATCATGTAGTGACTAAGGAGTTCCTGTTGTAAGCAAATGGTGTCACAAACAGAAGAGGATATTTCTCAGCCTGAACATATCATCAGTAAAGCATGCCTTCAGTTATTTAAAAAAGAAAAAAATTGATAAATAACACCTGATTTAAAGAATGATTGTTTAATACATACTATAAATTAAAATATGTCATTAATAAGAGCAAAAAAATCCAATGATCTACATTTGTAAGTACATGACTAATTTAGATGCAATTAATATTCTGTCACATGACAGTTCACATGAACTTCAGAACTTTACTGTTTGTCTTTTTCAAGTCATTTTTTCTTCCTGTATGAGTCGGGATGGGTGTCGGTGAACAGAACACTAAGGTTTTTAATTTTAGAGTTGATTGTGCTACAAATTCTATCATTCAAACACGGCTCTTAATCCTAACAATAGTTGTTTACATGCACCATGGATGTTACAACACTGTAATTAATCTGTTAACTTTCCTGCTGAGTTGAGTTCGACTTTCACATCTGTCTCTGTGAAAACATCTGTCTCGGTTCTCTCTCTAGGCCGACGTGGCGGTGCTCGTGGTGGACGCCAGCCGAGGAGAGTTCGAGGCGGGCTTCGAGGCGGGCGGTCAGACCAGAGAGCATGCTCTGTTGGTGCGATCGCTTGGCGTCACTCAGCTGGCTGTAGCTGTCAACAAGATGGACCAGGTTGGAGCACATTACTAGCACAAATACGAATGTTTTTAGGACTGGTTTTGGTCATCACTGCAGATGTGCAACTTTGAATTACAGGATTTTTTCTACTTCTATTCGGGGTTAAATTCAGAAAAAGACATGAAAGACTAACACAACAGATGTTCACTATATATATATGAATCATTTAGTTGGTCTTTGCATTTTATTTAAACAATGCAGCAGGAGAGAAAGAATTCTTAAGGACGTCTGTACAATTGTGTATTTTTCCATAATCATCCACCTGTTGCTAATGCCAACACATTTCATATTGAAGCCATGCTGGAAGATAAACTTTGTATCTTTGTGTGTTCATATAAATTAGGTAAACTGGCAGCAAGAGCGTTTCCAAGATATTACTTCCAAACTCGGCCATTTTCTCAAGCAAGCAGGATTCAAGGTTGGTTAGATGTCTTAGATGTCACCAGACATCTAAGGAGATTAGACTCTTTATGTGTATCAGTATTTATACTGTCATTATGTAAGAGGAGCAGTTTTCTTTGGGTTAATCTAGTTGCTTTTTTAAACTTTTTTCCAGGACTCAGATGTTTTCTACATCCCCACCAGTGGCCTTTCAGGAGAGAACCTCACCGCCAGGAGTTCGGTGTCTGAGCTCACTTCTTGGTTCTCTGGTCCCAGCCTGCTGGAACAAATCGGTACTGCTCATAGGGTTTCATTTGCATAAAGCTTTTATGGCCTTGTGACGCTCAAATACAGATCTCATAGCTTAAATACGTACACAGGCTGCATGTCTTCCCATTTTTCATCGTTTTCCCCTTATAATTGCAGTTATTACTGACTAATTTTGCAATTGAAAAATCTCTTTCTGAAAGACAGAAATCGACCAGGGGAATGAAAACATTTAATAAATATGTTTAGCTGTCTTTAGTGATCACTTGCGAGCAGAGAGATATTTCATCGTGTCTCCCTTCATATGGTAAAACTGCATAACCTCTGCTGCTGCTGTGGTTTACCACTGGGGTAAAGTGCTGCTAATTTCTGGACGAAGTTATGTCAGCAAAAAATGTGATTAAGCGTGAAAACAGGTTGACACCTTCAAACAAGTGAACTTGCATCAATGCAAATATAGAGAACTTTTCTCACAGTGGTTTTACAATTCATCTGCTTCATCCAAAATCTACCATCCAAGTTTTGAGAATTGGCTCCAAAAGAATGTCTGTATGATTTTTTTTACTCTGAAAAGGAGCATATGAAAATGATTGTACAAGTCCCTTATGATGTAAAAGTATCATACGTAGCCATATCTTACAGCCGACACTCTAGCTTTAGCAGTGAATTGTACTGACATATGAGTGCAGAGAATGATTATGCAGCTGTAGGGAAGACGTGTTTCCCTGAATGTCTTCTGTCTGCACTTTCTGTCTGCTTTAAACACCAATCACTATTGGAAAATAAACATTACAGTATCAAGCTGACCCCACAGCCATGGAGACTTTTGCAGCAATCTGAGGCAAAAGCAGCCGAATGTTTCATTCTTACATCACAGCTCTGAAGTGGAATGCGGCTAACTCAATACAGTAATCATATTTTGAGAATGTACGCTAATGAAAAAGATATGAACTTTCGCTTCCTAAGAATTTAGCTTACGACACTTCCACTGTCATCAAAATGCTGATCATTCAGACTACATGACGGTTACAAATATTCCCTAAAGTACCAGAGAAAATGATTCAACTGCAGACTTCTATGTTTATCTTATCTGTCATTTTTGTCCTTTCTCCTTTTTAAACATTTTTTTCTCTCTGCTGAAGATGGCTTCAAAGCCCCTCAGAGGTCCATTGACAAACCTTTCAGACTGTGTGTCTCAGACGTGTTCAAAGGTAAAAGTCACTGATACATACTAACGCTGCATGTGGTTTTATTTTATGTTCCTCTGAGATTTTCCGAATTAAAACTGTTGCTGACATTGCATTTTCCCTCCCACAGACCAAGGTTCAGGTTTCTGTGTAACGGGGAAGATTGAGGCGGGTTACATCCAGACTGGAGACAGAATACTGGCCATGCCTCCCAATGAAACCTGCACAGTCAAAGGTACGCTGCCATTTTGGTGTGATGGTCACCTCTGGCTCTTCAGCTTTCCATTTTACAACTCTTTCAGGGCATTTTCTTTGATGATGGTTATGATGGTAAGATGCATTCAAAATGATTAAAGTAACTATCAATACAGGATCAAACTTCATAAAATACTTCCTCAGTCAGGTTCTTATCTATGCTGTCAAGTAGTTTGTCAGCATGGAGCACATCTGCATCCGAATGTGCCTTTCCTTGTATCTTCATAGAGATGATCAATAAATGCGCTGTGATGAACACTGCCATCTAGTGGCAGAGTGATCCGCATTCTGCTTTATCTTTACTGCAGGTATAACTATGCACGATGAAGCTCTAGATTGGGCTGCAGCAGGAGACCATGTGAGCCTGACCGTCACCGGTATGGACATCATCAAGATCAAGTAAGCCAAAGTGGTGCCGCTTTTTTATTTAATATTAGCATAAAGGCTTTTTATTTTTATTTGATTGACCGTATTTTGAATGAACTTCCTCTTTCCAGTGTGGGCTGTGTGTTCTGTGATCCCAAAGAGCCCGTCAAAGTCTGCACTCGATTCAGAGCTCGAGTCCTTCTCTTCAACATCGAGGTCCCCATCACGCAAGGCTTCCCAGTAAGCAAACACACACACACACACACACAGACACACACACACCAGCAGTTTTGTTCTTTGCACAAATATTCCAAATTAAAGACTCTGTGTGTGTGTGTGTGTGTGTGTTTGTTTGTTGTAGGTATTGCTGCATTATCAAACAGTAAGTGAGCCGGCCACCATTAGGAAACTTATAAGTGTTCTACACAAGAGCAGCGGGGAGGTCCTAAAGAAGAAACCAAAGTGAGTGTTGGATGGATGCATTGCATCCAGTTCTGGATAATAAATAAATAGTACACATAAACAGTAAAAAGATGATTATCTAGATAGATAAACTATCATCCAAATAATATAATACTGAAAAATCTTGAAATCTGAGTGGTTGGGCTCACCGGTACTTCTGTTTTTATGTTCTTTTCTCATAAAGATGTCTGAGTAAGGGTATGAATGCCATCGTTGAGGTCCAGACCCAGAGGCCAGTGTCGTTAGAACTGTACAAGGACTACAAGGAATTGGGCCGCTTCATGCTGCGATATGTGGGCTCCACCATAGCTGCTGGGGTCGTCACTGAGGTAAAGTGAAGGTCCCTTCAGGTCACATACGCATAGAATTTGTTTTTGCATAAAAACTGGTTGATACTATCAACTATTATCTTGTTATTAGGGTGTACATTCTAAGCTTTATTTCAGCCTTTTTAAAGGTAGTGACTCATTGAGATTGTTGTGTTTGTATAACTGTTAGGAAGAAACCGTTAACAGTCTTTCTGTGTCCTTTGATAAAGCATCCTCAGTCATTTTCATGTTGTCTTTCCTTTCTGCAGATCAAAGAATGACAAACCTTCCTATGGACACAGAGAAAGTCAGTCGTTGCTCTGCAGACTGCATGCAGCAAGAGACAAAGTGCAATTCTCCAGAGACTCAATCCGCTCATTCATCCATCCATCTATCTCTCTATCCAGCACAGTAGCTGCTTCACCTTCCTGCTCCGATCAACACTAACTGCAAGAAACCAGCCCCGTGACAAAATGCTTCGCAACTGCCTTTTCCTCCATCAAATAAGGAGTATTACCCAGTAAACCCCTCTTCAAATTTCCCACCATCAGACCAGTTTGTGAAACCTTGTGGCTCTGAATTTGATCAACCCAAATCAACAGTATAAACTGACTGTGAGACATGATCCCAACATATCTAGGTGTCCACAGTGATCGATTTCACTGTTCTCTCTTGAAGAGGAACCTGTAGGACTGATCGCTTAAGTTGACTGAGAAAAATAAGTGGGTGCAGGAATCAGGGCAGATAGATTTAACCTGGGCTGTGGTGGGAGGAAGACAATCCCTCCCTGCTGCAAGATAGGAATTTACAATAACAGATTTTCAATGTTAAGGATCCCTTTATGAAGCTGCTTGCCTGAAATGATTCATTTTAAAACTTAGAAAAGGATGAATGTCATGTGACGCCATGCAGGAGTTGGTGTGATTTTTAACATAAGTATGTTTGCATCTCTAATTACACAGCCAAGGATACAAGGTCCAAACTAACCCAGACCGAGTCGCTTGTGAACAAAAAAAAAAAAAGGGAACTTAAATTGTAGCTCCATCCGAGATAAGAGAATCCTCACCTTAAAATGTGTCCACTAAGTGCTTATGGGTATTTTTGCTTCTATTTGGGAGTGGAAATTGAGAGTTGATGGGGCTGTTTTTGTTTCTCTGTGTATTTAAATCAGACATGTTGGTGAACAGATGATGCAAAATGAACAACATCAAAAATGTGCAGTTTTGGCTTTTTATTTCCCGCAGCTTGAAGTTGTGTTGATTTCATTTCAGCGAGATTTGTACAAATGAACAAAATTAATTGTCAGACATTTTGATAATTTCTCAATAAGTTAGTCTTTTTTTTTTTTTTTTTCTTTTTTTTTTTAAGAGAAAAGCCCTTATTCTTTGATCCACTGATTTAAAATTGAATACTTTATTTTTTATTCCCTTTTGACCGATTTTCTTTCTTTTGAGTTTTGGACAAACGACATCTGAGGATGTAGTCCTCTGCTTTGGGAAACACATTTTCTAACATTTTACACATTAAACAACTTATCCAACATCAACAATCAATAGATAATTTAAAAGTTAAAGTAAGTTGCATCCTGCAGATGAACAGTTTTTGTTTATTCATGCTGTCAGTGTAAATGAGCGTATGACACGGAAAGGGTTATTTCTTTCAGGGGTGGAAAGCACCTTAAACGACACATCTCTGTAACTTGTAGGAGGAATCCTGCAGAACAATACATGCAAAAAAATGCTTAAACTAGCTGTGGACTCTCAAGGATGTAATATTAATGTGACCGTGTGGGGGCAAGTCACTCATCTCTTTTAGCATTGACATGATGTGAAATAGACTGATGAGGAACATTTTCAGTGAAAGTGCAGAGAAATGCAGAAACCATCAGAGGAGATTCGATTTGGTTCATCACTATCCCTGATAAAATAAATCTCCTATTCATCCCTTATATTTGAACTCCTAAGGCAGATCAAATCAAAATGCTGCAGAATAATCCTGTTTTATAAACCAAATCCTCCTGAAAGCTTGAATACAGACAACTATGAGATTGATTAAAGAGTTGTTTTGATACTTGAGTGAATATTTCTAAGTAAGAGTTACGAATATATTTCAAATTGTACCCTGCTTGTCAGCAAGGTTCCTGTACAGAAGTGAAAAGCACAAGAGTGATAGAAATGAGAATTGTAATCCACTATAGATTTCTTCAATGGCAGCTATCTAAATTTTTTGATGGTGTCGGGGTCGGTATCTTAGATAACTTCTTGCAACAAATATCCTCACTTGTATCCTTGAATAAGGAAACAATAAATGTATGCTATGATGAGAATAGACTGAAGCAGTTAAAACTTAGCAACCAAAAACATTACCACTGCAGAAAAATACACAATTCTATTCTGTCTGATTCTGTTACTTCTAGTAAGGTTGACATATTTTTTACTATTTGACATTCAGCTTCATATGCTAGTTGCATTGTAATGTAATCTATGACTACCCTACTAAAATTATAGAAGGGAAACTGAAACAAAACTGTTAAAATTAAGTTATCAGACATAAAAACACAAATTGTCTTTGGACTGGAAAATGACAGATGTTGGTGACTTGGAGAAGCACCTACAGCTGCCTGTGGATGGCAGTGTTCAGTAGCATGTAAGACCTTCAGTCATCTACACAAATGTGTACATATGTTCCCCCATGACACAACATGTTTAATGCAAGTTATACAAAAACAGAAAACTCATTGAGCAAGTAATACAGTGTGAGAGTGCAGGTTCCAGGCTTACAAGATATTTTGCCATAGAAACATAAATCCATACAATTAAATATGTGCCAATTACATAATATTTTTATTCAATTTAACTGATGCTTTGCCTTTAAACACAAAATAAATAGAATTACATATTAACCAGTAAATGTAACCATATTTTAATTTTCTGTGGTTCTTAGACTTTAACAAAACACATTCGACTTTTGAGTATTCTTTCCAAGGTAGTTTATGTAAATACTAAATAATATGGGGCCCAAAACTAAACCTTGTGTCCCCCCTTGTGGATTAGTAGTACCTTTGCAGGAGCAATTTTGCCGTAAAGAGGAAGTGTTTTTGTCTACAGACACCTAGGCGGCTTCACAGGCCATACATAGAAGGGCAACAAGAAGGAAAAGACAATTACAAGTAGGCAAATAGTGACCCCTAATGATGACTTGTGTTAAATTAAAGTCTTAGTGACACGGCTTCACCATCGGAAGCTATGTGCCATTGCTTTTTGAAACATACACAGTTTTTCTCACACACGGAAAACAAACACTTAAGACTCATAAATGTGGACATATCTCTCAGGCAACAGTCTTTAACTTAGCCTACTTATTTTCTAGTAATGAAAATAAGAACAGGCTTTCCCATTTAAAGTTCTTTCTGGCGTTTTTTTCCTGGGGCCCGTTTCTAGAAGAAGGTTTTGTGCAAACTCTGAGTCAGTTAACCCTGAAATGAGGGAAACTCTGGGTAGCCTATTCTGTTTCAGAGGAGGAGGTAACTCAAACCCGAGAAAGAGGGGTAACTCCAGAGGGTGAGGTTACTTTACCTCTGAGTCAGTTACTATGGTAACCTGGTCGGGAGCAGAAGCCTATTATGTTATTATAGCCTGCTTCATTTTGAGCTGTTTAAAAGTCGCTTTTCTTCTGCTGGATTGCATCTTAATAAAAATAAATTGTACAGGTTAAGCTCTCCCCAAATTTGTCACTACCGAAACATAGTATTAAACTATGATAAAAACAATATGTTAACCTGTTAGTATTATGTTTACTTCCCTTATGTAAAGATTATTTTTTACAAATGTTTATTGAAGGTTGTCACAATAAAATCAATAAAAAATATTTTTTTAACAAATTTCAAATTTCAATTTTTAAAATTCTTCAAAATCTATGTGCAATCTTTCTTCCTAAAATGTAAAACACTGATCAGATTGATTTTAGAGTTAATCATTTATGAGACGGAACATACAGTTAACCAATCAGTATCATAACATTTTAGTTGATAACTCAATATATATATATATATATATATATATATATATATACAGTGTATATTTATTTCAAAATGATGAGATTTAACTATTTACCATTCCATTTTGTCACTACCGAAATGGTAATGTCAACTACAGAACTTGATATGTAGTATATGTAATATGTTTCGGTAGTGACAATTCTACCTAATTTTGAGCATAACTAAAGAATGCTAGCAAGCACATGGCGAGCAAACACATCTTTGAAGAGTTGTACACCCATAGAATCATAATAATTTGCCTAAAACCCCAAAAAGTTTACATAATTGAAGAGAATGTATGTTCGGTAGTGACAATTTTTAAAGTTACTTTGGAGCACATTTATTTAAAAACTATGGGATTTAGCTGCTTATCATTCAGCCATGGGGGACAGACCATAGGGACAGACATGCAATGTCACTTCCAGGTCAAAAATTCAGGGATGTGGCTTAAATCTAGGCTCAGCCAAGCCACTAAAACTCTTGAGTAGTTGATAGTGACATGAAAACAAGGGACATGATTTTTTGAGCATAGTTTTTTAATTAAAAAATTAAATCCAAAATAAATCTAAGTCTTTCAACCTTTGTTTAAACTTAATCATGAAGATCTTTTAAATTACACTGTTGAAACAAATCTAAAAAATGTTTTAAGTGGTATTTACATAAATTGAAATTTATGGGTCAGGATTGGGGACAGCTACTTCTCAGTAGAAAGTACCCTATAAAATATATTTTTTATTTATTTAGCTTATGACTATCTCATTTAATGCCCTGGGTTTAAATAGATCATAATACAATCTCAGTAAATATCCATGTCTGAATACTTAATTGTTTTGTTAAACCAATTTTTTGTAATGGGACTGCACTTTGAACTCATTCGGTTTTGTTGTGAAACATGACAGTCGTCAGTCGTAAAGTGGGAGGATCAGTGCAAGGAGAGGTCAATTTCTCTAAACTGGGCTCTTGCGGTTTTAGACATTTCCTGCAGAAACCTGCTGTCATTTTCCACAGTGCTTTGTTGTAGTTCGATTGTATCGGTTTACTTAAAACATGTTTGCAGCCCCGGAGCAGAGGTCCCATCTGGTTCTGGAGAACTTCATCGGAGGAAAGTTCGTCCCATGTCGGAGTCACATCGACTCGTACGACCCGTCTACAGGGGAGATTTACTGCAAGGTGCCTGACAGTGGCAAGGAGGAGGTTGGTCATATTGTCTTACTGTACTACATTGTTAACTATCTGCTCTATGCATTAAGAAGTTTCCCTTACTTAAATGCTTTGTTTCAAATAGCCTACAGTCAGAGGATAGCACCTTTGCCCCTTATAAAGTCAACAGTCAAGTAATGATTAAACATGTCACATGTCAACAAACCTAAATATTTAGTGCATAACTTTACACACAGTGTAGTACACATAGTTACAATGTTAGCTCGATAAGTCTGTTTGTGTTTGTAAAATGTTAAAAGTTTCAATCAGACTCCCTTTATGTAGATTATTTTTCTGCACCTTCCTCACTGCGGACGAAGTCAGAGGAGTTGAAGGATTTTCAATGAAACCAGGGTAGACCTTGACAAATTAAATAAATTGTTATAGAAAACATTTTTAACATCATTCTTTATCCCTCAGATTTATACCAGTGTCACTTCAGCAGGTCATGAACTCTGTGTTGTAGTCGCAAGGGAACATAACCTCTCACTGCCTGCAGGTGGAGGCAGCAGTGGCAGCAGCAAAGGAAGCGTTCCCCGGCTGGGCAGCCCGCAGCCCTGAGCAACGAGCTCACATCCTCAACAAGCTGGCAGACCTGATAGATGCAAACCTGGAGGAGCTTGCACAAGCTGAGTCCAGAGACCAAGGTGTGTAATGTACTGATATAATACAGATAGCAACCAAAGAGTCAGTTACATTTTCAGTCATGTAGCACTCGGTCAGTGGGTCAAAATAATTCTGTTTACTGCAAAATGAAGTCCTTGAAATTGATATTATTTGGAATCCAAATTCTAAAACCTGTATATTTAGTTTCCTCAGTGGGTTTTTTTATGGATGCATTTTACAATCATTTCAGATAATAATCTCCTAGGTATTTTTTTGTTTAAATGTTAGGTCTAAAAAAAATATCTAATACGCAGAACATGTCCATTAAAATGTCCTAGAGCTCAGAGTGTGTCAGAAAATGTCATGTTTAGTGATACTATTTGTCCAGAATCCAAAGATATTAAGTTTATCATGGTGTTTGACAAAAAAGCAGGACATTTTCCCATTTAAGCATGAATGGAAAAAAGGGCGTCTTGAAAAATAAACCAATCGAAATAGATAGATAGATTAAATTTCTGTCAACCAATTTATACCAACCAGTCGTTGCAGCTCTTAACTTCCTATATGTCTTGTCCATGACAAGCCATTATAAAGGGGCAGGCGTTTTAAGTTCTCTTCTTCTTGCTCCTGTTTGTTCATGGACAGTGAATGAACATAATGAGTGTAATGAGAAAATAGTTTGTTGTGTTATTTTGTTGGAATCATAAACTGAAATAAGCAAGTACGTCAAATATGAATGAAATATGAAATATACAAATAAACAAGACAGAATGACAAACATACTTATATTTGTGGTGTTGCCAGAGGAAACAAGTTCATGACATGAGGGCATACAAGACAAAAGATCTTGAATGTACTGAACAAATTGTCTCTCATGGGCTGAAGAATTACATTTAGCTTTGGTTTACATGAGTGGGAAGCTCAGAATTGTTCAAAATGAATAAGGATCAGACCTTTGAAAGCTCAAGTAATTTAATGGCGATTTGGACATTTCAGCCTTTGAGTTGCTCAAAAGGTCAAGAGGTCATCAACACAATTTTGTGACTGTAAACATTCATGTCCACATTTTGACAGTGAGATCTCATATATAATTTGTTGGATTTCTAGTTCATTTTGGGGTGATAACATCGCTAGAGGAAAGTAAGCAGGAGTTTAAGTTTTCATATAGAAAGTTTAGAAGTATTTAATCTTTCGTGTAACATCACAGGTAAAACAATCACATTTGCAAGGACTGTGGACATTCCCCGAGCAGCACACAACTTCCGCTTCTTTGCATCCTCTGTGCTTCATCACACCAACGACTGCAGTCAGATGGACCACATGGGCTGCCTGAACTACACCATCCGCTGCCCCGTGGGAGTAGGTGAGAGCTCAGTGTGTTCAGATCAAAACCTGTGAGTGTTACATTTTCCACTCATGTGTTCTTAAATTGAGTTTCTATTGTGTTTGCAGCTGGTCTTATAAGCCCGTGGAATCTCCCCCTGTACCTGCTGACCTGGAAAGTTGCACCTGCAATCGCTGCTGGCAACACAGTGGTGGCCAAACCCAGCGAGATGACCTCCGTGACCGCCTGGATGATGTGCAAACTGTTGCAGCAGGCTGGTAGGATTACAGCACAGAAAATTCAGTCCAGTCATTTACACAGACGATAGAAGGATTCCCTCGGGAATTATTGCACCTACACATGATTTTTTTTCCCTTTTGTGTTTTACTATCAAAATACTTATACTTATACTTATATTATTATACTCTGAACTTTATTTAAAATGAGTTAACACACTGATAATGGAAACCTGTCTCTTCCTGCAGGAGTTCCTCCAGGAGTTGTAAACATTGTTTTTGGGACTGGCCTGAAAGCAGGTGATGCTCTCGTCGGCCATCCTGAAGTCCCCCTGGTTTCCTTCACTGGCTCCACAGCCACAGCCCAGCACATTACAACACGAAGCGCCCCCTACTGTAAGAAGCTCTCACTGGAGTTGGGAGGGAAAAACCCTGCCATCATTTTTGCTGATGCAAACCTGGACCAATGCATCGAGACTACAGTTCGCTCCAGCTTCTCCAACCAGGTGGGACAAGGTCGTCAGTCGATGTTTAAGACTCAAATTAACACTTTAATAGTTTTTTTTTCTCCACATTTTATATGCTTTTTATTAGGATTTTGAAAAAGGCTTGGCACTTAGTTGGAGCTCTAGGGGCCAAAAAAGCTCCAAACTTACTCTACATCATTTTTTTGTGCTAATTTGACAGAATGTTTTTTAGAACTATGCTCACTTAAAGCATATACACAAAGAGAGTGCAGTACCTTATAGAAGGTTTATATCATAGCTTTCTCCACATCTTTCATCCACATGCAGGTGATCATAAGAAGTTCAAAGCACCCAGAGTTAAAAACGTGTCTTTTTTGTCAAAACACATAGACTAAAATGTTCTGGCTTTTGGAATGTATGTGGTAATGATATGAGAATACCGTTTAAAGATCTATACCACAATGTTATCTCTACAGTAAGTCGGAAACTTCTGCAAAAAGCAAGTTAAGCTAACCTAGCACGAAGACTGCAGATAGGGTATCACATTAGTTGTCTTTTCTTTTGTTGTTGTTTTTACTCAATACGTCCAAAATCCCTGCCAAGATCAGTTGTCTGGCAAAAAAATCGATATTCCCCAAAGTCACTAGCCCAGCCAAGAGTTTGTGTTAGTTAAGCAAACAATATATTACATGTGAATCAGTGGGATTCAGAGTTCTTTGTTCTTGAATTGTGTTTCTTTTAAATGGTTCCAGGTTTGCTGTTTCCCTCAGTTGATTTGTGTTGATGCTAAGCTAACCAGCAGCTGGCTGAATGTTGATATTGACTTTATAGATATAAAAGTAGTATCTCTCTAATCATCTCTTGTAGTAAAAAAAAAAAAGAAGAATGATTAAATTATCAAAAGGACACACTTAATAATCGGTCTTACTGTCACTTCTACTTGATATACTCATTTTGATGCCTGGAGAGAATTCTTGGGTCAAAAGCCAACTTTTCAGAGCTTATGTTTTGTGCTTATGTGTTGTTTACATCTTGATAAATAGGTTTTACACAAAGAAACAGGGCTCAGATAGTATTTTGGCTCAGCTAAAACAGAGCAAATTGTCTGCCAGGACTGATATTCAAAGGGGCCCACCAGCACATATATTAACCAGGGGACCCCCCAGGTTGAGCTCGCTGTGGTATTTATTTATTTTTAAATCTATAAAGCCCTTTCAAAGTTTTTTTTTTTTTTTTAAGTTAAACATATGAGAAGATACGTTTTAATACAATTGATGGTGTCAATGATGTTTTCTGTATGAAGATCTGGCACATCAGTAGATGATGAGGATGTAGTGACATGATTTGTCCACAAGGGGGAGATCATGGCCCATATATTGCATTGGTTGCTCTATGATATCAATGTCCTCAACAATCAGTGCTTCTAAAAAAAAAAATCTCTGTCTTATATTTCCATTGCCTTCATTCTCTCAGGGGGAAATCTGCTTGTGCACCAGTAGGATTTATGTAGAGAGAAGTATTTACTCTGAGTTTCTGGAAAAGTTTGTTGCTGCATCTAAGAAGTGGAAGACGGGTTCGCCCTCTGACCCCAGCAACAACAACGGAGCACTCATCAGCAAAGAGCACCTGCAGAAGGTGATGAAATAAACTCTATATGAAGTACAGGTACAATCTACATAAACGTTGCTTTACTTGAAATGATTCTGTTTTGATGACTAGGTTCGAAGCTTTGTAGCACTCGCCAAATCTGAAGGCGGCGTCATCCACTGTGGTGAGGGAATCGACCAAATGGATCTCCCTAAACGCAATGCCAATGGCTACTTCATGCCGGCCACCGTCATCTCAGGCGTGAGTGACAGCTCCAGAGTCATGCAGGAAGAGATCTTTGGCCCCGTCACCTGCCTCAGCCCGTTCGACACAGAGGATGAGGCCGTTGCTAAGGGCAATGGCGTGCGCTACGGTCTGGCTGCGACTATCTGGTCCCAGGATGTGGGGAAGGTTCACAGGGTGGCCAAGCGGTTACAGGCAGGTCTGGTTTGGACCAACTGCTGGCTGGTGAGAGATCTGAACCTGCCCTTTGGAGGCATGAAGAACTCAGGTGTGGGGAGGGAGGGTGGGAAGGATTCGTACCACTTCTTCACAGAGGTGAAGAGCGTCACCATCAAGCACTGAGGGTGGAGAGGAAGCTGGCAGCAGAGGCATGTCTTGATTGTCAAACCCTTTTTTTTTTTTTTTTTTTTTTAGCAGAAGGGAGTTTACAGTTAATTCCGACCTTCATCAACCTCTGAGTAAAACTCTTAGGAATTTTAATAACAAATTTCTCCGCCCATGCACTCGGGCTACTTGAGCTTGTAATAAAGTCACATTTAAAGAAAATCAAAGTGAGAAAAAGTCTCAGTGACACAAAACCGATTAATAAACCAGCAGAATCAAATAATCAGAATCTATAATGCTGAAGAAATACCATGAAATGTAGTAAACGTATACACTGCGTGAAGTCTTTGAAAAGACGTCAAAATGTATAAAGTAAGGTTTAGCAGCTCAGTCCAACAAACTCAGATAAATCAAATAGAAATCATTCTCATGAAGCAGGTAAACACAGAGAGAGTATGAGTTTGTGCCTTCTGGGTTCACCAAAGAACTAATCATTTCATCAGCAATAAACACTGGAACTGTTGGAATTTGTTCAGCCTCTGTGTTGTAATGCATAATTGTGTTTTCCAACATTAAAAACACCTTATGTAAATAACACATGTAGTTGAGTGTGTTAACTGCTCAGTCTGGGTTATGTCACTGTTGTCTGAGGAATGCTGTAAGACTTGATAGTATCTGAGGCAAAGTCGGTAAATGATAAAAGTGGAATTCTACATCTGTAGCAATAAAACAGTTCCAACACTCATTTTGAAATTAAGATAGATTGTATCAGCAGTATTTATACTTTTCATGTGTCCTGGTGTGTTTTACTTTATGGCTGCGCACTTCAAAGTCTGTTCAGTTTAAGAATTTCTGACACCATGCAATCCTGATTTACATTAACATGTTTTCATGTCTGACCTTGCTGGTAGGACAAAGGTGAATACATGTGAAACCGTCCCTGTGGTTTGGTATTTATTCTTTTATTTTACGTCAGAAGTGGACAACATACAGTATTTGGTGAAAGAAACAGATATCTGAGTGAACTGGATGACCGTCTCACTGGAGATGCAGTTTTTGCAAACATTTGCCTGAAAAGTTTTATAATGTTTCTTCATCATTCACATAATAGAATGATGAGAAATGTTGATAACCCCTACAATTAACACGTCTATAAACCCCCAGATTTATCATGGATTTTTTTGTATTTTGCTTTTTTAAGTTATCCATGTGTCCAGATGGCACTTCCTCACACCGAATATCAATCTCCCTTAACAAAACGTGTCAAAACATGAACTTCAAATTTACTTCTGATGCCTGAACATTTTAGTCTCACCTAAAATTGGAGTCACATTAATTGAATTCACAAATTCTTTATTTTTTTTACAAAGTTGAAACTATGTACTCTAGCATTGAGAATCATTTATTTCCAACTAAGACGAAGCCATGCTAGCAGCGGTGAGACTGGCATAAAATAACTTTTGCACATTCATTATAGCATGTTAGCATCCTCCAAATGTCAATAATAGCATGCTAATGTTCAGCAGGTATAATGTTTACAGTATTTATTATCTTAATAAATGTGTTAGTGTGCTAACATTGATGATCTAAATCTAACAAGTATCAGACATTTTTGAATGTAACCCTGAAGTTGAAGAGCTTGAACTGAAGTTAGGGAACCGTCTCACCTCAGTTCAAGCATGTCTGTTGCATTTCTTCATTTTCTTGTCTTTTCAACCAAAACATTCAAACAAAAAAACATTTATTATGAATTGTTACAGGTGTGAAATAGCCTGCCTAAAAACATCATCCACTGGCAAATGACTGATCTAATAACGTACTTATCTTTTGACTTGCAGTACATCCTTTTGCTTTTAAGATTTAAAGCATGTGGCTCAAACTCAAACTTGTTTTCTGAAGTAAATATACTGCATGTAACAGAAACTGAAATACAGCAACAGTACAAACATTTGGCCTTCTGTAGAGAAGTAACTTTCTTTCTCACACTCACTTTTTCCTCATTCTCTTTTCATCTGTCCCTCCACACGTGAGTTTGCTTAACCTGGTTTTCCTTAAACCACACATATATGTTGCGTAGATGTATCAAATAGGAAAATGCATTAAAGTCCAATGTGGACTGTTTTATACACCTATGTATTAAAAAGGAAAGGAAATACCAACCTAAAACATTAAACATTTTTAAATGACTCTTCATGCAGTATGTGCTAAATCAATATAAACTTTGAAGCTATGATGAAAATCTGTCGATACCAGCCGTCCTCTCTTCTCCTGATCACGTTTAAATGTCAGCACACTCCCCCCTCCCCTCTTTTGCGCCTGATTAAACATGTCTCCTCTCCTTGCTGAACATCTTATCATGACCTAATGCAGTGTGAGATGAGACTGACGTGGGCCGTGCTTCGTGCATGCAGATCAGCCTGTGTGCACCTGAGCCCCCACGTCAGTTTAGGGAAAGAGGACCCACAGGGGACGCACCCTATCCGTAATACGAGTTTAAAATCACGTTCTCTGGTACGTTATGTGTGTGTCCCACCCTCTGTGTTTTGGCTAGGTTATTGTGCTATGTCACGCTGCATGAGTACACACACACAAACACACACACACAAACACACACATTGATGGTTTCCCAGTGTGTGATGAAATGGATACCACCCAAAAGTCCGGTTAGGATGTCTGAAGGAGTGTGTTTGGTTGCACCAGCACAAACATGCACACACTTTAAAACACCGAAAACACAAAGTAAGTCAGCAGCTATTCCCCGTTCCTCTGTTTCCGTCCTTTTTCTTGATTTATCTTTCATCTTGGCCGTCAACCTCTTATGGAGGTTTCATTGAAAGGAAAAAGCTCATTGAAGCAGGGCTCGCCCCCTGTTACGTGACTAAAAGGACTCTGCCCGTAGCTCCAGCCAAACCAAGCATTTAACTTTCACCTCCCTTATCGGGCACTGGGAGAAATGAAAATAGAGCAGCTTAACATTTTATATTCCAGAGGAAACAGGAAGTCAGATTATATAAAGAATCCTTCTCCATTCTGGCTATGCTGAAGCGGATAGGCCTTATTTGGGGTTTGGTGTTCAGCGTTTTTTTTTCTCTCCTTTATGACAAAAAGGTTGCAAAAAGTCTGTTAAATATGTTTTCAGTGTGTTAAATGTTAATAAGGAACAGCATTTTCTGTTTGGAGAGTAGTAAAAGAATGTGTGTTTGAGAAAGAGAGACGGATAGAGATAGCAGAAAAAAAAACAACATGCCGTGAAAGTTTTCTGGTTTGACCTGAATCCTTATGTTTCCTTGTGTCCCACATTCTTCAGATTGACGGCTTTATTTGCACATGTTGTTCAAACAAATACAACCTGGTTTAGTATGACATGCGATAACAGTTGAAGTCTGAGGCTGTGCTTTACGGACTTCCAATCTTCTTCCTTCATCACGGCTGGAAACGTTTTCATTTTTTTCTTCTCATCTTCATAACTATAAAATATGTGAAACACATTAAGCTTGATTTCTCTCCCAACATGCCTCTCTTTTTCTCAGCATGCTCCCGTCTTCTCAAGGCCTTCTGTCACATTTGGGTTCAGGGAATGTTCAACGGCGGGCGTCCTAGGTAGATAAGCCTCGAGAAGGCGCTGATTCGTGAGAAAATGCTGCAGTTCAAGCAGGTTAAGCAAACTCAGCCAAGAAAGCCCTCATGTATGTGTGGAAAGAGGAAAAGAGAGCAAGAGAAAGAGGAAGTTATTGTGAAGTTTAGTACAAATACTTTAGCTGCGTGTCAGTTTTTATTATGGTGTAGAATATAAACATTTCAGAATAAAAGCTATAGCTGAAACCACATATCGGGGTTAAACTTCAATGACCTGGAATAGAAGAAAAGTACGTTATTGGATAAGTGGTAATAAGACACATCAACTATCCTGACATCAATATATCAATCTTTATTGGTGTAGCTCCAACTCATAGCAAAAATTATCTCAAGACACTTACAAATAGAGCAGGTCTAGGCCTTAGCTTTCTTGTATCATTTATGCACTTTCTGTTTCTGCCATGAGCCATCACCTACTGAAACTGAACCATCTGAAACCTTAGCAAAGGTGCCAAATACTGCAGTTCCTCAACTGTTAAGGCCCAATATTAAATATGAAAAATGTAAAGCACTTTTTTTAAACAGGCTGGCATAAAAACAGGTTTTGATTTGTATTCAATGGAATTTAGCAGGGATTCATTTTATACAAGACAACTGTTTGGGGCCTGGTTACTTTGCATGACAGGTGGGTGTCTCACCCAAGATTAGGGCGAGTAAGCAGTGAGCCAGCTTCATTCCTCAAGCTCTCTTAGTTTCTTTGGTAACAAATGAACTCTGGTCAGCAACACAGATCTTAATCTGTGAGATGTGAGGTTTAACTTGTTCATTTACCAGTTTATGAATAAACCACACATGCACAGTTTGTAGCTTTGATAACTCAGCTTTTGACGACCCCCTCTGTCAAACCAAAATTTGGGTGCCAATTGCCAAACTTGAGGCTTCACATTATGCAGAAGTCACCAAAAAGGCTGAATCCAAAACTGATCTGAGGTCACTTTTACCTGCAGTGGGAATACAGTGTAAGCCTCAACCTCATGGAAAGATAAACCTTTTTAAAACACTCAGCATTATGTTGCAACTTCAAATGTAGAAATGTTGGATTTAAATCATGGTTTCGTTTGTTTGTGAGGTGTGACTTGATATTTTTAAGTTGTTAAACACTTTTTCATGCTAATGTAACATTTAACTAACAGCCTTGAAAGCTAATTAACAAAATGCCATGGCACATTATTTACCAGGATTTGGTGGAACTAGAACTATAATTCTTGCCAGATGAAGTAAACGATGCGTTTTTTTCCCGATACAGATCTATTATTATGCCTCTTACACCTGGACTCGATGTTCACAAACAACACAATAAAGAGACAAAGTCCCACTTTCCCTGTGGGTAGCATCCATCATGTGCCAACCCATATTGTGTAATACGTCCACATAAGGACAGAAGATTTTTCTACTGAAATAGATAGTTGACATTATCTTATATCTTAATTTTAATAATGAAAATTGGACCGATTTGTTATCCTTGCTAAAGGTACCTACTATATCAGCATCGTTTTCAGCTATTATTAACAGCTCTGGCACTTTACACTAGAGTGCCAAAGACTCATGGGACCTCAGTTCGACAAAGGCTATAAAAAGTAGGACAGGACTTTGGCTCTTTCAACTTTAAAACTATAAGTGGACAGTCCTCTGCCTGTTGTGGTTGATGCTCCGCAGTCCAACATATTCGGAGCCAAATCATGCCCGTGTGGAGTAAATAGCAGAGGACTTTGTTATGTACACAAAAGGAGCACAAATCAAATGTGTCAGGAAGCCCTAGGTTAATTAAATATGGCAACATTGTGGAAAGTTCGGGGTGTTTTTTCAGGTCTTCTATATTTGAAATGTTGCCAATTCATCTATCCCCTATCTCTTGTTGTCAATGTGACAATATAGTCAGATGACAAGGAAAAGAAGAAGAATTGTGATGTATTTTGAATTTAGGTAAAATCAGAAAAATGGGCTTTGAAACTTTGGCAGAAGATAAAAATGTGTTGGTTTAAAAGAAAAAAATACAGCTATAGTCAAATTCAACTCCTCTGGCAGGGATGATTCATGCTTGAATAAAGAGTTTCTCTATCTCAAAGCCATTTGTCGCTCATTATCTTTCTAGTATTTTACCGTAGGGATTTCTCCACACCCATTTAGGAAGAGCTAGTTAGCTCAGCCTTTCCATATAAAATACAGGAACAACTGCAGGAAGCTATGAATATATTAAACTGAGCTGTGATGTAGCTTTGGCTGGCAATGGTGGGAACGTCTTTGTGCGCTCAGGATTATTTGCACATTCTTCATCTCCTTATACCTGAACAATGTGTGATACCCTCACAAGGTATGACCTCTTCATAGTCCTTTGCACTCAGCACAGCATGTCCATTGTAGCTCTGTTTGCTCTTGTGTGGTACAGAGCACATGCTGACGCTCTTTCCATAAGACATGTTTGCATAGCATCATGAAACTCATGCAGACACAAGAGGACACAAAAGCTCAGGTCAACCACAGCGGAGCAAACAAAGAGAAACCAGGTCAGTGTGGGAATATGAGAAGTCCAAAACATGGTAATAATTGGGATAAAGCTCAGTCTGAAATACTAGAAGAGCCAAAAAGCAGACAAAAGAGATCATAGGACCATGTTGAATGCTGTTGCTACTGGTTACAAAATATTCAACAGTTTGGTGCAGAAAAAAACCCAGAGACTGTCCTGTGTTTACCTTCCTAACATTGAATGAACACGGTCTTACCTTTATAATGTAAAAGATACAGACATGTTTCATTTATTCTCCGAACACCAGAAAGAGCCCATTCCCAGCATGCAAAAGATTCCAGAGACAAACAAGAATATACAAATAGACCGAAAAACATACAACACACATACATACATACCAACACAACATAGAGCAACATAACACTGGCGCATGTCAATCCCCATTGTGCAGGACTTAACAGAATGCTGGAGTTCTTCAGAATCACAGGAAGCAGAATCCTTGCTGTCAGAAAATTATTCATTTGGTCAGGGGTGTTTCAAAAGGCTTTGCCATCCTTTCAAAGTTAGCGGTTAACATACATCAGCCGAAATACCCTTTTTTGTTCTTTGCTTGGTAAATAGAAGCTCTGTAGTGTTAGCTACTGTAATGTCCTGTTACTAAACACATTTTCCTAACTAATCTTCTATTGAACTCTTCACAAAGTTTCAAAAAAAGATAATAAATTGATCATACTAACTCCTGTTGCTGGAAATAGAGGTCGACACTTAATGTCCCCTTGCAATCTACACTAACGCTAGGTGTAAACAGCTAGAGAAATTGCTGTGTAACAAGTCTTAAGATCTGTTTGTGTAATGATTTAATTACAGAAGTGTATCAATGTCGGAAATAAACCCAATATAGAAAGGCTTTCAAAAGCTGAAATAACACAATTTCAATTGAGGATGCACCTTGTTTTTGTTCTGGCAGATGGTTACTATATAAGGTCCTGAATTGTATTGGAAGGCTAGTGGATTTGGCTTTCTTAACTTTAAGGCACCTTGTGAATTCTGCTATTCTGCTCAGGTGCCTTAAAGCAAAACTTAGATTATCAAAAGAGCTGTGTGTGCCCTGCTTAACTGCCATTTGACAATGAGTGTCTTGCCTTGCCAGGTTTCAGTCAAAAACATTTTTTTGCTAAAATGCCTCACTATGATCGCCAGCAAGGAGCTACTTTCTGCTCATTTCTCTTCAAGGACCAATTTAATGTGGCATTTTGAAGAAATGTTCAGGTTTATTGTGTCAACATCATCATACATAGCTGAAAGAGGGGAGGCAGCTGACAAAGAGGTAAGCAGCATTGTCGGCCAGTGTGCTTCAAACTGCCTTTGTCAGGGTTAATCGGCTCTCCTGTGACACTGGGGGGCAAAACATCGAACATCTCTCTTTAGAAATATGTTGGCTACCATGCGAGCTATCAATCACCTGGAGAGGAATCTCGTGAGTATGTGTGTGTTCTTGAGGTAGGCTGTCCTACTTCTGTTCAGCATATGACATGAAGATGTTGATGAATGTCTTTTACATAATGCCTCACCTCGCTCCACTTATATAGAATGTTTCCTGCTCCTATTGACCTACTTTCATATATCCTTAGTATTTTTTTAACTGTGCATTAATGGCTACATGAATAGTTGAAGTACAGTGAGAGTAGGCGGACCAGACGCCCATTTTATGCCTTTCAAAGCCTGCAAATGTGTTATGCAATGAATAACCTCAATTCAGCAAAAGAAAAAATAATATTAGTTGAACTCTTTTTTGTAGTTCTTGTTTTTGCGTTTCAAACCTTGTTGAACCTCTCTTCATTGCATAGACTGTAACCCCTCGTGACTGATTGGCCTAGACTTACTGATCCTTAATGAAAGAGTTTGAATGAAAGCAGACAATTGACCTGTCAGGTTAGGACATTTGGTTCAGAGAGAGTCAATTCATCTTCACGGGTGAATAGGGGAGGAACACAAGAGTTGCCATGCAAAAACAACAACAAGCTATTTCATTTCTTTAAAACTTTCAGTTGTTTAAAGGTTATCATATTGCTTAAAAGAAAAATGAATTGAAATCAAATAATTAGTACATTACAGATCTTGTAACTGCAGCTCTTCTTAAGTTTAAATTTACAATGTAAGTGTGCTATGTAGAGATTTGTGCATCAATCAATCAGGGACACTGGATGTCTGTTTAAGTTGGGGGAGCTGAGAGAAGTCATTCTGTATGATGGTGTTGATTATTAACAGCAGCTCATACCAATTTTAAAACATTTATAACTTCAGCAGACAATAAGCTTCACACTTAAAGTTTCCACAGACTTAGCCAGACTTGACAGACTTGACCAGTTTATAGTTTATAACTAAATAGAGCAGTGACGGTGGCAAGCAGACACACAGTAGTCAATGTGCACTCAATATATTTATACTGCTCCATTTCACAGGATGATCACAAGTCTTTGATTTTTCGGTCGCACTGAAAAACTCTCTGAAACCCCTCAATGTGTACGCAACGATAATAAAGCTCAGACCTGCTATTAATTCCACCATGCAGGAAGTATTATAAACAAGTAATCCACTCTTTTAGTAAACAGAAGAAAAAGTGATCACACAACTTGGTGTTCTACATCTATATCCCAAAAGACAGGGTACCCAATAAGTTTCAATGTTTCTAAAAGCTGATGATTTATCGTTATGCCTGATTTTAGGGGGTTCTGCAGCACCCTCACAACACCCTACTTCCTGCATCCCTGCAATTTATAAAAAAGGATTTCACAAAACATAGTTATATTACAAAAAGTCATTAATAAAAGCGTTGAATTAGTTTCACCAACTGCCAAGGGAAACTGTAGAGTAATTGCGGGAAGTAAGCTTCATGACAAAGCTAATGTTAGCATGCTACTCTTGAGAGCGTAGAGGAAATATGTTTGAAGCATTTGAGTCTACTTCGATGAAATCCCGTTCATTAGAAATGTAGATCTTAGCTGGGGTAATTGAATAAGATTTCAAAAAAATATAAACAACTCTGGCTACCTTTAAACTTCAAAATGCTTTTCAGAATGATATAGCTAAAGGCCGTAAGATGGATTAGCATTACTGTACAGGCCATTGTATTTTGACTTCATTTTAAACAACTAACTCAAATCCACAAAGTCCAAAGTCCAAAGTTCTTCATGTTTACAACATCATATAAAATGTAGGCCTAGTTGATTTAACTGCCATACATATTATGAAACCCCTGTATTTTGAATGGTGTGCTCAACTTCATGCTATACTTTTTAGAGAGGCTTGATTAGCTTTCAATTTAGTAAGAAGTTTTGATTTTACCGAGCTGATGAGGCAGCCAACTTTAGCTGTCCCTTATTTAAAACTTGAGCTATAAGAGCTCTGGATGAAGACATTAGCACCTAAACTTGGTTATGGGTTAAAAAAGTATGCAATGGCTGCCGCAACCAAATCTTTTCCTGCTAATCCAAACAAACATTTGAATTTCAACAGCACACACCACACACAGAAATGTTTCAATCAGGAATGGGTGGACATTTAGCCTTGTAAAGCTGGGCTTCTGTGCTACATACTGATAAAAAAAATGATTTAATTTCCCTACAATAGATTATGTAAAAATATACCTCTTGGAGTTAATGTCTCGAGGGGAAAAGGCTCACCAAGCTTGATTTCATTCTCCATGCAGAGGGGGCAGGATGACACCAAATCCTCCTCTGAATGGAGAAATAACGAAGCCAACATGTCATGGTGGAACAGTATGTCAGGCCTGTCGCCTCCAGCATGGCTGCAACAGAGCTCCGCTGGGACTGCACAGAGCCAAGGCCTGTCTGTCAGTGCGTGGGTGGATGCATGTGTGTGTGTGTGTGTGTGAGTGTGTGTGTGTGTGTGTAGGCATAAGGAGGAGAAAAGTGCGACACACAGAGAGGAAGAGTTGCCTACCTAATGCTGACTGGTCAGATCCAGGCTATAGGACCAGATGGCTTAGTTTGGCCTATGATTCCCCAGGTCATTGTCCAAATAAGCATTTGTCTGCACACACTACTTCATACACACATACACATCCAGAAATATGCATGTACATACAGGAATAAACTAGCCCTTAATTCACAACCATTGTTTAGGTTTTCAATGCCTGCCTGAAAAACTTTCTCTCACTCACGTTTCACTTTAAAGTCTGAGCATTCTCTCGAAGCCCTCCTATGCATAAACAATGTTTGGAGGATAAAAAAGTGACAAAAGGGAAACTTTGAAGGGTAAGGGGTGGGGGGGAGTGGGGGTGTAAGGAAAGGAACATAGGAAGCTAAATTTAGGTGCTCCAGAATGAAGGTTAAAACTCAAAAGAGAAATGAAAAGATGTTGAAGGTGAAATCTACTCTGACCTGGCTTTCAAGCATTTCTATGCTGCATAATTCAACTCAATATATTTGTTTATAACACAGTGCAGTGTAAAGCATCCATCCAGGGTCCATTTTTATGTGATTGTTAGGTTATCTGTAGTCGTAATAACTTCACATATGATTCATGGTGAATAAACAGATTATGAGTGATTATATGTCGTAGCTTTCATCATATTTATTGATCTCATGAAGTTTTAACGTCCGTTACCAAACTATAAGACTATAAAGTTGATATAGCCATCTGACATCACCCATTGGTTTGACATCCAAGTCTACTCTACTCATTTTTTTTTAACCGTAAGTAACCATATTTGGATGACAGGGTGAATTAGCGTCATTCCGTCTCTGTCCTGTAATAGCAGCTTGCCAATCCCAGGTAGCCACACCCAATAGCGCACGTCGCTTGTCCTTTTATTTCTCGAAATGTGACCTTGTTCACTAGAAGACATCAATTGTTGGATACAATAGGCTTTCTTTATGCAACCAGTGGGGTCACACCCTGTTGGCCATTAGAAAATATATGGGTCAAAGGCATTTCCATGTTGGCCTCACTAGAAACCAAAGCTTAAATCCATTTTATTTAAACAGTGTGGTTAATAAGTTTAACAAGAAGCAGGTCACAATGGCTCAAAATAGATTAATATCAATTAAATAAAAACAATCAGAAGTCCGTGGCTCTGTGTTGTTCTGATTGTTGTTGTTCTGATTGTTTATTCATGGTTTGATAATGCAAACGTGAGCACCTGGGAGCGTGTTTAGGCTGTGCACGGGGTACCCTGTTGACCATAGATCAATTAAATATAGTTTCTCTTTTAATCCCAACTCCATGCTTTTTGTGTTGACTCCTCTCTCACAGTTGTGTTGATCTCTGTGTTTTAAAGCTCGTGTCGTCTTTATTTTCTTCATCATAGCTGTGCTTGTGTATGTTTTCCTCTGTCTTTAACCTCACCTTTTTTTTTTTTAAGGCTTGTCCCTTATCCTGCCATTTTATTGGTTAGCTATTGACACACCACCTCTAGGAACACAAACACAAAAGATCAAACACGCCTGACTACACAAAGAGTGCCTGACCCGTCATAGTTTGTTTCACAGGGGGCCATGTGACGTCTCCGACTGTTTACATTAGTTTCCTGTCCTTGACCGGTAGTACAACCTGCACTCTGTCTGACAACAGACAGTCCTTGCGATATAGGTTACATCGGTACTCATTCAAACTCCTTACATAACTTCTCATAAATCATGATTTAATTTTGCATTTATCATTTTTCATTAATCTTTTAATCCTCCATGCATCCTTCGTGTATCTATACCATGACCTAAAATACACAAAAACATAACTCATATTTACCTATCAAATAAGTGCAAGGACAATTTACCCTGGCTGCACCTTCATTCAGTATTACTATGATTTCAAAAAAGGACATTGACACACACACACACAAATACGGACACACACCCTCCGTGTCACTTCATGACAATAAGGCCTTGTCTCAGTGCATTTCCTGACTCTGTGCGGACAGAATGGGACACTTTCCGGAGATTCTTCTGCTGCCCATGAAACACGTTATTACAAACAAACAATCATGCACAATCTGCAGCCGTCACTCCCAAGGGAAAATAAAAATGGTTTGATGTAATTTCACTAATTAGTTGCATCCCGTCATAAATGTGAGGACTTTGTGGGCAGACAATGAGCCTGTTTGTGTCCCGTGATTCAGTGGAAGTCCTGATCTGTTCAGAGCTGGTTTTGCCTTTTATGTGAAGCTTCCCACCTTCTATACTCATACAACATTTCTTAAATTGTGAACAACAGTTGAATTACAAAAAAAATGTGCCGTCTATTCTCTGTACAGCATTTCTTCGCTGGCCTTTTTGGTAAACAAACCTTTCCAAACAGTGACACTCATGTCTGGTCAAAATAATCAAAACACAATTTATACCAACATTAACTTACCCAACTAGCTCACTGATAAGCTCTAATAATATAAAACCACATTCACTAACTATAAACTCAAAGTCTCTTTCTCAGCATATGCTTTAATCAGCGTTAGCTCCTGTGTCGACTCACCTGCCTCAATGCTTGACAGTGAAGTGAGCCTGGCTCATGACTTTCCAGATGATGAATCCAAAGTTGTTTTCTTAGCGTGTTTGCACTTCTTAGCTGGTACCCGGCATTCCAACACAGGACTTTACCATTTTTCTCAACCCGAAATGCTCCCAAAGTTGTATGCATCATCGTCACAATGGGGTTTTGTAAACAAACATTGTGTGTTTTTGTAGTTCTGTCCCTGTGATGCTAAAAATAATTTATTTTGGACTTATTTTCAGCTCGTAAATGTGCCTGATATTTTGGATTCTGGATTCTTGATAAGGGTGACAACCAAAAATCGGTTGGGGACCTCTGGTCTTTGGCACAGAATCTTGTGAATCTTTTATCCATTTACTTATTTTTATTGTCGTCTGGAAGAGCTTATTTATATGCTCTTTGTTAGTGACGTGATCTCCTCTCCTCTGCTGCTTCCCAGCTAATTGGATGATTTGGCATTAAGTATTAAAGTGTGTGTGTGTGTGTGTGTGTGTGTGTGTGTGTGTGTGTGTGTGTGTGTGTTTGTGTGTATTGCATAACCCTCTGTTTTTGGAGTGCATGAAAAGGAAGCTCAGCACTTGTCCTAGGGTGCTGTCAGTCGTGCCACTGAAACCAACTGTGGGATTAAAAGAGAGAGAAAATAGAGAGCGAGAGAGATAGAGATGATCTGGGAGAGACACAAACAGAAAGAGGGCTGTGTAGGGGCTCAGCAGGGCCTCAAAACACCCCTAGGCCAGCTATCTTTTGGCCCACTGGGATGATGTGCTCAGGATACAGCAAGACTGATTGTGGAGAAGAGAAGAGGAAGAGGAAGGTAGAGAGGGAAAGAGGAGATCAGACAGAGAAAAGAGTGAGATGAAGACTCAGCTTTTAAGTTGCAAAATAGGAAGAAAGAAGATGACTTTTGAAAGTTTGTCAACATCTTTTTTTCATAACCAAAATGCATCTAGTCAACAATGAATTATTAACATTCAAAGGTTTCTATAAGGCTGAAGCAGTTTTACTAATAGATAGACCAATAAGAATCTGTTTCATCTTTGGTATTCTGCAGCTAAGAGGAAATTTAAGACTTTTTTGCTCCTAATATCGGCATTGATATCCATCACACTGAGGTGTTACGTGAAGGTTTTAAAGCCAAACATGTATACTGCTATTTTCATAAGATTTCAGCATTTTTATAAGCCAAACACTCATCCAAAGCAAGGCTCTCTTTTTTCATATTCATTCTTTTGCAGTATTTAAATGAAATTCAATTTAAGCCCCAGTAAACATGTGAAAAAAATGTTTAAGGAAGTCAATTTATGTTTTGTTGTTGAGATGTTGAGTTTAACACATTTTCTTTTGGACATCCGAATCGTTGAGTACTGGGTGGGGGACAAAAAAATATAACCCAAGACAAAATTCTGCACACCAGAAGCTGCTCCAATACAAATTGGATAGCACATGACACCACAGGACTAGGGCCCGAAATGTCACATGGTGATAAATTCCATTAAATGTATATTGAAGCAGCGTCTGGTGTGTGAACTTAGTCTTCATTTTGTCTGGGGAGCCACTCCACTGTTTTTTGTGTCTATAAATGTGTAGGAGTTAAGAAACAAAGTTTTCAGGGACCTTATGTTGTGTTTATGCATTGGTCTATTTGTTGTATTTTTAATATTGCATGAAGAAAGCACAACTCAGAATCTTTAAGCATAGCCTGTAAAGTTATGTTACAAAGATTCAGCAGAATTGATACAGAGTGCATCTCCTTCCATCCCTCCAGTTTTTGTGCTGTTTCGTTCTGTTCACATCTTTTCTTAGAAGGATAAAGATGTTCAAAGCTGTCTGTGGCTGATTGTTTTGGCTTTCATTTCACTGTTGTAGCTCGTATGCATAATGGTGAGATGTGTGAGAATGACTGCATGCATAATCAGAAAGAGAAGAGAGGGAAAATGTCCAATTAATCTTTTGTCTACAGATGTACAAGAATCCCTCTAGAGGTTTTGGATCTATAACAATAAATATCAGATCACAGGAAACACAAGTACAGTTACAACCATACTTCGCATGCAGCAAGGTATCGCCAAAGACATTTGCAAACTCCAAAAAATCAGCTGGCTCTCGGTTCCTTTCCAATTTGCAATTTCCTTTGCAAGAGCATTACGAACAGGAACAGAACAAAATTCCCCTGGATCCAGATGGACAGACCTAAAAACAATCAGCACAATGACACAATGGAGAAGCAGTAGGCTGCTAAGCTCATTCGTAAGAAAACTTCCTACATCTAATTCAAATGGCCTCCATAGTTCAATTGAACACACAGATGATTGGCAAGCCATTTAGTTGGCATCATTTACAATTTTATAACACAAAAAACAGTCCCTAGTATTTAATAATAGGCTACCTCAATGTCTGATTGAAGTTCCTATGAATTAGCTAGCAGAAAGTCTGTCTTTAGCAGAAAAAAGATAAGTAGCATTACTTTTAGTTTTTCTCATAAATAAAGAAGGAAAATATTCTACACTATGATCATTCATAGGGTAAAACATCCAGGGTACTAAAAATTCATCAGAAAAGTAGGGAGAAAGAAAATAAAACAGGGTAGCAAGCATGAGATGCTAACTTCTTAGCTAGATGCTAGCTGGGCATGATGCTAGCTGGGCATCATGGTAAATTGCAGAACAAAAAGGACACAAAGACTCAGTCCTGCATTTCACTTGAGACAAAACATATAAAATCCTCCAAGTGTATAGGAGTCATCAGCATTTTCAAATAATGTTTTCCTAGGAAACAACAAAACCTGACAAAATGTTTTTGACATTGTTCCAACAAGATAATAGGATGAAAGTGCAAGCAATGCTAGATATATGCTAAAACAGATTTTGACATCAATCTTGTTTTTGTGGAATCCTAATAGAACAATTCATATCAGCTAGGTAACCACGTTGGCTCTACACAAAAATGCTTTGACTGAAAGTTGATCTAACCCGCATGTTGAGATCTGCAGGAAAATAAAACAGGTCTGGCAAAGCTATAAATAAACAACAAAAATGTCAACCTTAAATCACGAGAGCATCACATGATGTTTTCATCCAGAGACTGACCTGATACAACCCGTTGCCACATCACAACTTTAACCTGTTGCTTTGTGCACTGTTTTCCACCATTACTAACACAGCATTACATGTTTTTGGAACAAACACTATTAATCAATTGACCTCTTTCCCCCCTGACTCCCCTCACTGGCCAATTCTGATTGGCTGGTTTGCACAATAACAAAAACTTTGACATGCTTTATCAGTGAGGGTCTTGGATTGATTTGACCTCTAAATAAATATGTGTTTGGACCATAGACGATTTTAGACACTTGGGGTGCTGATGCACCCTTAAATTTCATCACATCTCAAGTACTGAAGTATTGAATAAATCGTTTGTATCTCAAAATAGTATCTGAGTCCTGTAATAATGTTAGCATACTTGTTTACTTTCACCACCACTGATCTGTGGGAGGCAGGCTAACATAAGTGAAAATCCTAATGATGCTTGCATCTATATGATGACAATGACACGCAAAATGCAATATGCAGAAACAACATATTCCATTTTCATATAACAATTACTTGGTGGTGTACAAATGCATGTTATATATTGTACTTAATAAAAATCTTTAAGAGCTGAGCACCCCTGATTTGGCTGTTTGTTGTGTATATGTATAAGACTGTATTGGTATTCGTTAGAGTTTACATGTACTGATTTCAAGGCCTTTTTCTTGTCTCTTGGAATCCCATAGATTATTAACTCCACAGCTACCTGTTCTCACGTCACATATAGGACTCAAAGAACATCATTGACGTCAATATTGAAAGCAGTGAACGCCTGTTTTCATACTACTACTGCATTGTAGTGAAAGGGGAGGGGTAACGGTTTGTTTTAGGTTTGGAGAGAGTATGAGGAAGGTGTGTGGAAGGCTCGGGTCAGCTTGGAGCCAGAGCATAATCACATTAGAGGAAACAATAGTAATGTTTATGAATGAACAGGGGTCTGAGGTTACTATAATACAATTTTTTTAATGGGACATACAGTATATGGTCTGGTATTACACTTGTGTTTGAGGGAATAGTTTACCAAATTAAAGTTCCTTGTGTGTTTAAGCATACCTGGCCAATAAAGCTGATTCTGATTCTGATTCTGAATAGATGTAAAATTCACAAGTTGATTGTATAAACCCACAGATAAGTAAGTTGTGTTTACTATCAGAGACAAAATGTGAACATTTTCAAAGAACTTCCCTTTAGAAAACCAAAACACACCAGTTGAACACTCTTAATTGCAGGCCTTATGTTCCTGAAATGTAATCACTATTGCAGCTCAAGTTGCTGCTACTAACAGCTGCAGAAGGAACGATAAGAACAATCTGACAATGCTGAGCATGGATATGATGTTGTAACAGTTTTTGTCACTAAGGGACCCGTTATTTATTAGGTCATTTCTTTGGTAATGAGCCAAGGTCAGCTAGTGAACATTAACAAATTCCCAATTTTGTAACATGTGATAGTTAAACTATTCCACCGTCCATATTAACATACAACAGTTTACATTTCTAACTTGTTTTTATTGTTCATAACTTCAAACATATATGATGTTTAGGTATTTGTACACGTTTGTTAGTTTATTGCTAAAGTAAATGCACTTTAGAAAAGTGTATTTTTCATTTATTCAAAATTTGTAACCTACAGCAGCCATATTTTCTTTATCCTCACATGAAAGCCAGATGAGTAATAACCTCAAAAAAGTGCCTCAGAGCTCTTTAAACGACAGGGACACAACATCAGCATAATTGAAAATAGAAGACTTCAGCCAAGTAGCTACTTGGAACCTGAAAACATTTGAATGGGAATTGATACCTTAAGATGTAACATTAGATTAGGATGTAGCAGTGTACAATGCATTTTGTTTTTAATTCCAATGTTATAAGGTGTTCTTAGGTACCGGTATATGCTTCAGTATGTTTAAATAGTTAAAGTCTATTAGTTCATGGTATTTATGCTGCACTGCAGTATGTTAGGGTTTACTATTATTTTGTTTGGTTTACTATAGTAAAGTATGTTATTGTGTTGTTCACTATTAAAAAATGGCATTATGCACTTTATGTTATACTGTAATATTGTTGTAAGAGTTCAGTATAGTGTGACATTGGATAAAATGACATAAAATTCATTTTTTTGAATCATACACTGCACAGTTGCAGTTGGGTACCTGTTTAAACTAATCCTGTTCTGCATGCTGCTGCTGCCCGAGTCCCTTTAGAAAGTACAAAAATAAAATGGGATTAAGCAGAGGAGAGATCAAAAGACAGGAAGGAGTAAAGATTCTCTCCTCGTAGACTGACAGAGGCTTTGTTCTTCTTATCTATTTAAAGAGCTGTGGTGACCACAGGGTCGAGTGAAAGTGTGTGTGTGCTCTGCACTGGTTAAAGGTGATAGTCTGTATAAACAGGGAAGAGATTTGTGCATCAGTTCTTTTTGACCCTCCAGATTTTTAAGTCCTTACCTCTTCCATAGATGGCATCAGATTGCGTGTGTATGTGTGTGACCTGCAGGACACCCGCTCAGACTGCTGTCTCCATGGCGAGGGCTGCTTCCTGTCATCGGAAGGCTGGGCTTCCTGTGCTGAGGGCGCTGTTACGGTTGGTGTGTGCTGCAGATTTCAAGTGTTGGATCACAGTATTGGTGCTAAACAATAAACAAGGAAAAAAAGCAGAACTAGCAACAACTAAAATAAAAAAGTATAAGAATCTATTACAATATATAAAAAATAATTTAAAAATGTAAAATATAAAAAATAAAAAAACACAAAATGTACAAAAGGTGCAATGTAGGAGCTGTGTAGTGGACTATATAGATGAGGTATTGTGAGATGTATTTTCCCTGACAATTAAACTGATAAAATAAAATAAAAAAATAATGTGGGTTAAATTAATACCTCCACAAAGACTTTGGTTTGAGGGTGATTCCAACCCCCTTTCCTGTGGTAAAGTCCTGCATGGTTTTACCGGTCCATGGCTCCCCCAACTGAGACCCCCGGCAGATATAGTTTGGAATTTCTGCTAAATCACAAAAAGCAACCATTCTGTGCAACGTAAATTGCAGTAAATGTACAGTATATAGTTATAGAAAGCCCAATTCATTAAATACACACACTGCATCTCTAGGAGGGAGAGGGCCTTGACAAAGTGTCAGTTTTTGCAAAATATTGGAAATGAGAACACTCTGATTGTTTAGATGGCGGCAGATCATGGAGCCAGCAACAGCATCAAAGTCATACAATGAATGACTCATGCAGTGGTTTAGTTTATACTCCTGTTAGCACGGGACCAGAGAGACAGAGCTGGACTAAGTAGGGGAGGTCGGGTGAAGTTTGGGGTGAAGCTAAAGGTGGAGGAAGCCTCTTTAAATAGCAAAGGCAGGCCAAAGCCATTGTTTGAACTGTTCCAGTGTCTGTTCCTGTCCTCCTGTAGACGACTCCAACCCTGTTTCGACACACCCCTGAACTGCACTGAGTGGACAGTAGACTCATAGGCACCAGGGGGGAAACCATTTAGCTGCATGCGATTCTTTGAGGATGACTATTGTAAAACATTGGCAGAGGACAATGGGAGGGGGCTTTCAGGGAAATACATTTGTGAACAAGTGTGCCAGAAGTAAACCTTGACATCAGTTTGTAATGTAAAGATCTATATCGGATTATCAACTTACATGACACAATACAAAGTTTGTATTTCGGTTGCACACAGTTTCAATTTGGACTTCTGATTGCTGCTGACACTAAATTCCCCAAGCATTGCACAAAAATCATGATCAGATGCATGATGACATTTCTAACTTAATTTGCAGCCTTCTGTGACAAAGTGTGACTGATGGTCAGCGCTTACATAACCATTCCTATGCACACTATAACAACTGTGATTTCCAGTCTCCAGGTTGTTTTTGTAACTTTGTAAACTTGATGTCTTCTTAATTCATCTATCTGTAAATTAACTCTTAAGTTTGTCAAGTATTAGTTCTGAACTATTTTACAAAGACAGGATGGAAGTGCATTCAATACATTGATTATATATATATAATGACCAGTTTTTTTTTTAAGACAGTGAGTAGTGCATTATGTAATATTCGACACTTTGACTTTGACAAATTTTACACAACGTAGGCATTTTACTTGTTGTCACCTTTGTGAAGGCACATAATATTGTCTTCTTACTTTAGAATTGTGGTTTATTTTTTGTTGTTCGAACACATTGAACACAGATAAAATCCTGTTTAATTTTCAGTCGTGTCATGCCAAATAAAGACAGGTTTGAGGGGGTTGAGAATACATGCAAAGCATTATAACTTTGAGAACAAGGTTATAAAGGTTAAAAAAGAGAACCTTCAATTTAGTTTTTGCATGTAGCGCCTCTCAGTCTTTTGTGACAAACACCTCACATGACACCAGATGGGTTAATATGTATGCTTTCCTTTAAAAAAAAAAGAAGGTATTTATTATTTGCTTCGGGCCATTGTGTTAATTTGGTTTTCTTCTTCACATTTGTGACTGACAGAATTGAAGGGGAAATGTGCTGATGGCTTTCCTTCTTTCCACCTCTGATCGGACTCTGTTAGATCAAATTTAATTCAAAGTAAACTGAGAATAGTTCTTTATAACTTTACTGGTTGAAAGGTATACATGCATCAAATACCACCCAGCTAGTTCTCCATGCAGGATAAAGAAGACACTGATTCTTACTTGACACAGGTTTGATGTGTATCAGAAGTCATCTGGGTGAGCAGGACAGAGACTGCAGCTCTGCAGTAGCTGATGAAACTGTTATTCTCACAGTACTTGACATTTCAGTCCTCCAGTCAGCACCGCACATCTCTCTTCTCTCACGGTGAGGGAGTCAGCATCTTTACGTAATGGCTGATTTGTATCAAGCAGCGGAGAGTGGCAGTATTTCAAAGAACACCTACACTATCTAAAAAGCAGTGTGTGTCTGTTTGTGTGTGTTACAGTATCTAATCCTTTCCACAAAAAGCAGCTGATATCATAGCAGAAATATACATGGAGAGCCCGAGTAACAAAAGTGAATTTTCAAGCAGAAAAGTTGCTGCCTACACAGAGATTAGATAAAAGAGAATAGAGGTGTTGTTCTAAATTGGAAGCCGACCACTCAAACCTGGACCGCGCTCCACTTAAAATACTTCAATCTTCCATCTCCTCTGAGTGCCAGGAAAAAGAAAGGTTTAATAAATCGACTCTCAGATATTTTCCTGTGATTGTCTATACTTTATGACTCATTGTGTTGTCCTGCGAAGCAAACCTTACCCATCTGGCACATGAGGAGGATAAATGAAACCCTGTGAAGGATTTTTCAAAATAGCATCTGTCCCATTTTGGCACCTGGCTTGAACACAGGCTTCTTCATCCAAACAAATAGTACCACACAGACTCTTAGCCAGAGACACGAGGGCGGGTGTGTAATGTTTTGTTAAACAGTTATTAATTTACTGATGTTAAAGAAAGATCAATTAGTCGCATCGAAAGAACAAATTTGGGTTTTACATGTTGTGGAAAAACCTTGGTTGAAATGTGTTACCCCTTGGCTTTTGAGTCTGTAAAAAAAACTTACTAAGCAATTAAAAAGGAATTTCTGAAAACCTGGACACCAGCAATGTTCTGAAGACTAGGCGCACATGGTCTTGACACTGTGCTACTATAAGGCAGTGCTTAACTTCGGTGCTAACATCAGGAGACGTTTCTGGAATGGGGATTGTATCACTTTCGTCTTCTTTTTGCTCTCAGTTGGTCGTTATATGTGAATTGATTGTTTGTACATCTATTGAACAATTCCATCATTTTGACAGTATCAAATGCATTCTTTGGCTGTATTTGGGTCAGTTCATTAAGTGTGTTTTTTTCATAAATTGTAAATAAAACATGAGAAAATTGGATGGATGGAAATATTGTGGAAATAAATGTGTATCACTGTACAAATGACTCATAATTCCATTTGCTGCAGCTTAAAACCCTTAATAACTGGGTCTTATTAAAAAAAAGTGTTGACAAACAAAAGCAAGGATTAATAAAATTGAGGAGAAAAGGTTTTCTAAGATGTGAGAATTCTGTTATATTATGTTATGAGTGTTATATCTGTTTTCTGTGATATTCCTGTACATATACCACAACCACCTCTGACATGAGGAACTCTCATCCCATCTCTGCACATAATCCGATCGCTCCCATGATGCAACCATGACGAAAGTGATGTAACGCCAGCGTAACTTCCGCCCTTGGCATGGTAGCTTTTTGTCAAAAAAAGTGTGATGTTAATAATCACTGACAGAGAGACAGAGCATGCTCACCAAAGTGGTGTGAGGCATTCACTGACACCTCTTTCCATCCTTTCATTAACATCTTCATGTGATATCTTGATGAACCAATCAGAAGTTTTTTGAACTCATACAAAGACGGATGATAAAAAAGAGAAATATTTCTCTTTTTTGAGCTTGTTCTCTCCTCTATCACTCTTTTTTTTAGCAGCTTTATTCATTCATTTTTCATCATTTTCTTTGTCTATCTCTGCATCTGTCACAGATCTAAGCCTGAACATGGAGGCTTGTAAAGTGAGCACACTGCGGATCCTTCCAACGAAAACTCCAGCCAAGAGAAACCAATTACTCCAATCAGACGAAAGCAACAAGACCAGGAAGGAAAATGAGGGCGAGGAAATGAGGAAAGGAAAAGAGGAGGTAAGAAAATGAGAGAAGAGGGGTTCAGAGAATGGGAATGATATCAGGGTACAGAAGAGCAGGAAGGTTAAGATGTATGAAAATAAACTACAAAAATGAGCTTTTGACAAATAAAACAGAGTTTGAAAAAGATGCAACATCAGAGAGGAATATTTGGACCCTGACAATAAACACATTTGGAGGAAAATCTGGGAGGAACAGAAGCAGGGGAAGGAGAGAAATGCTTTATGGCATGTCAGTGATGATGGGCGTAATGGGTGATGAGAGGAGGAGAACAGGAGGAGGTCCAGCAGATTAGACACACACACACAAGCACAGCATCAAGCAATCCGTAGTGATAATACTGATGTCACACTTCTTGCATCCCTTTTCAGCTTCTCTTTCCCAATGAGACAGATACAAGACAGATTTGCTCGTCTGTATTCAAGACATGTTCCTCTTCTCCTCATCTGCCCTGTGACTGTGTGTGTGTGTGTGTGTGTGTGTGTTAGCGTATCTGTGTGTGTGTGATGTGGTGCACATGAATTGGCATACCAAGATGATTCAGTCACTGAGTAGTTTCACCAGGCCAGCAGACCACAGTCCTGTCCCTTGCTCTCATTGGTTCATGGCTGTGCAGTCTCAGCCAATGAAGTTGGAGCAAGGATTTATGACCATGCTTGTGTGTGTGTGTGTGTGTGTGTTTGTGTGTGTGTGTGTGTGTGTGTGTGTGTGTGTGTGTGTGTGTGTGTGTGTGTGCAGTCAATTTAGGTGAGTGTGGGACAGAAATCCAGGGAAGGAGAGGAGAGAGATGGTCACCAATGAACATTAATACTCAGCAATGAAGAAAAATGCGATGTTAGCCTTAGTGTTTGCTTCAAGCTGTGAAAATAGAAAAGTTGCTGCATTATGACATGTAAATATTCCTTCTTGTAAGATTTTTAAGAGTCAAACAACCCCGAATGTAATCAGGGGAGTCAGTGTTGCGTCGAACACCGTTTGTTTTCTGGATTCAGTCCTACAAATTGAGCTATATTCTCGTACATTGATAATCTTAAAGGGATTTAATAATCATAATGTGAGCAAATATCGTAAAATTAACAAGTTAACGACGATGGTAAAAGTAGCCTGTTAGTGAAGGGTTTAAATATCTATATTTCATGTTGATTATACTATGGAAAAACATCACCTATAAATGTCATTCATGGCAGAATTTCAAGTTTAAAATAATGAATATATATTTTTTTGTATATAACTATAATACATTTCCCCCCCAAAGAATAATAGAGTGCTGCATAATCCAATCTTCAAATGTTGTTATTGGCTGTGAAACCCCTTTAGGCATGCCCAGGACTTGCAACCGGTGACTGCTGTCTGATGGGTTTCAGAAAACTTCACATTATAAGGTGACCACTTTTTCATGAAATTCAAAATTTTAACCAAAAATCTATAACAAAAAACATATTCTCTTGTTCTAACCTTAACCACATTTTTGCCTTATCCTGCACCTACAACATAACTCTAAGTTACATGACACTATTAACTGACCAGATATCCTGGCTTCATCCTTCTCTCAGTGTCCAAAACTTCTACAATGCAACTGTGACACGAGAAAAGCATCAAATGCATAGGCATGTGAAATGTCCTAAGAATTAGGGTGCTACTGATACTTAACATATTAAAGTGTATTGTTCAATGTAACAGAATTTTTGAATCTATTTCATAAATGTTCCATAAGCTTAAGCTGTTTTATATAGTTTTGCCATGAAATATGAATGTTCCATATTTATAAAAGTGAAAGATTGGACTCCTCTGTAAACAAATAAACATGACATTATTTCGTTTTATTGTTGACAGGGTTGTAAATCGAAGTGTGTTTGCTGCCACTTCCAGTCAATACAAATGTGATAACCTCGCTAAAAATCCCTGTAAAATACACTTTATATCACCAGCATTCAAAACAAGTGCATCCAAACCACAACCTCTAAAGTTCAGTCAAAGTTCACCGGCAATGTTCCCAGTCAGTCAGTGCATAATGTACATTGAGATGTTGGAAGATGTTCAGTGCAGTATTTATCAAAGGTATGGAAATTAGGTTGGTGGATTGGTGTTTAAGCATTTCTTTCCAGCTCAAATCATGTTTCATACTCGTAGCAGGCACTGACTTTTTGAATACCAGAAACACAATGTAGTTTAACATAACCTTAAAACATTTACAAATGTTGGTGTTAAACTTCTTAGTGGAACGATCTGTGAAGACATTTCATCCGTGTGGTTTCATGGTCCTCCTAACAGTTCGTTGTCGTCAGCTGTAAGCCGTTTCTCTAACAATCCGTCACAATATATTGTATTTTAACTTTGATGAGTGCAGTAATTGTGAATAACAAGTTTACATAAACGTTCTTATCGTTTTGAGCAGTTTTTAAATTTTACCAGACTGGATTCTGGATTAACTCCACCAGATTGTTCTTTTCAAAATTGTCACTGCATTATTCAACTGATCTATCACTCTCCACTTTATTGCCTTTTCTTTCACTGTGTTAAAATACCAAATGGTACCCACTCATAATGCCTTCAAAGTTTTAGTATACTACTCTTGGCGTCTGAATTAATGCTTCTTCCAATTAATGCTTCTTCCAATTAATGCTTTTCATGCAAATTGATGATGAAGTGATGTCACAAAAGATCTGAATGATTCATTACAAGTCTTAAGAGACAAACTAATTTTGAAAATCTTACAAAGTCACATTGCGTCTTAAGAGAGTTCTTGTTTTTGTTGTCAGGGGAGAATGTTTTTCCTCCTCTGCTCTGTATTCCCTCAAACATAATGGAAACATTTCCATTTCAAAGCAGCGCTGTAGTCGATCAATTCAGCTTGTGTGTGCATATGTGTGTACGTATATGTGCTTTCTTGCTATTGTGTGTATGTGTGTGTAAGGTGTAAATCAGTGCTTCTGTAAGTATGTGTATCAGGCTGCTGAACCTCCGTGACGAGTACAGCTCTGTGAAATTTTCCAACCAAATGTTCTGTGACATCTCTGTTTTTGCCTCTTACCCAAAAGCAAAACTGTTATCTTTGTACACACTTCAAAGGAGAGCGAATAAAACTTGAGGAGGAAAAGCACATTCCACCAGAAACGGAAGCAAGTGAGGTGAATAAGAAAGAGTCAGGGAAACAAAAACAGAAAGTCCTCAGCCAATACCTGTCTATTATATACTACACTATAGTGTATCCAAAGAGAGGCATGTGCTTATGCCTAAGATAGTATTTCCCTGCATGCCAAATATGTTAAAATGCTCTATTTTTGTATCACAAGGGAAAAGTTGGCAGAAATATTAATAGCCTAGTTATAATAAAAAAGCAATGTTTTTATGAGGCGTGGGCAGGATTAATGCAGGACATATGTTCATAACAGAAACGGGGCAATCAGTGGGGCCACGTTAAATAATGCCTACAAAAAAAACAGTTTTATTTTAATTTATGTATCATGTATTAGGTTCTTGTTTTCTCCTTGACTTCTTTGGCTGAGAACACAGAATATAAATGTTTTGACATTTCCCCTTAACTTCTTGAGACCAAATATGACTTCTATACACACAAGAAATACAGAATATTTTGAGGCTGAGTCCTGTATTTTTTTAGTTTGTGTTTTCCTAACCTGTATGGTTTTACTGTAGCTGAAGTCTGAAAATACACATAAATGTATGATGAAGCTGTTAAATTGGATTTTGGGCATGTTTGTGTGCTTTGAAGTAGAATACAGTACCGGAGGTGAAGATGTGTAGGTGAGTGTTTGATGTGGGAGTGAATGTAATATAAGAGCCTAAAAAAAAAAAAAAAAAAAAAAAAACTAAGCGCATATTTAACAAATGCATTTGAAACAGAAAGAGTGAAACAGCAAGCTTGAAAGATGAAAGAGAATAAAGAAGCAGTAAAAGATGAAGTGTTCCTCACTGGGGGCTACAGCTCAGCTCACTCTGTCTTCTCCTTCTATCTCCCTGTACGATAAGTTGTGTTTATCTTTGTAACTTATTTTCCTAATTTTTCAATCCAGAAGTGGATGACATTGCTTATCTGTTCTACCTCACCCTATTTATTAAATCTACCCATGCTTGTATGTGTTTTGTTTGAAATACAATTATTTTGGTAATGCATAATGAAGATGGAAGCACTTAACGATACCGTGTTCACAATAACAGATACATCCAGTCAATCCCTGATGCACTGGCAGTGAACATTTTCCTTCTCATCTGACTATTAGCCTGACAGGAATTTAAAGGACAGGACATAGCAGTAAAAAGAAAAAAAAACCTCACCCATCTGTCCAGACAGTGGAGAGTATAACTGATAACATATCACAGTCAGCATCCGGGTGACTGGGCTACAAATTCATCTCAATACATCTAACACTGACAGGTTAGCTTGCTTGCTTGATAAGCCGTTGGTGCTAGAGGAAACTCTGTCTCTGGAATTGCTAACACTGCTACATATTTCTCAGTCTGACATCTTAGGCGTATTCCAGAAATGTTTCTTGTGATATCCCAATGTGTAGCCACTTTTCCTTAAACTTTTTATAAATTCATAGCTTTCTGTGTAATTGCTAATAACCTTTAATAGTTGTGAGATAGTAGCAACGAGAGTGATGCATAGGTGTAATAAGAGAGATATAGAAGGCCCATCTGAAGTCTTATTCTTCATGACTGGTTGCAACAAGGCTTATAAGCAACTTGGCTAAAGTTTCTTGGTAAGTATAGCTTATGACACATTACACAGTAAATAGTGATAGTGGTAACAACCTTATGTTGCAGTTACCCAAGTAAAAAAACAAATGGCAGTTTGCTAAAATTTTGACCCCTTTACAGCGTATAGTAGTGCTATGCTAAGTGCAATTGCTACAGAGCTAACTGGGCCGACACTTGTCAGTTAACTTACATGAAACCTAGATAGTAGGCTATGAATGTTGAGTGAATAGGAACAAAGATCACACAACATCTCTCCAAATGTCAATTATTCAATAAAAGTTAGCCTTTATTTGGCAGTTGCATTACAGCTTGAACAACAGCTTCTCCTGTCTGGACGTAGGAATAAAGTAGGCCTAGCATCCTGTTAAACCAAGCTATCCAAAATAGCCTTTTCCCAGCAGCCTTCAGAGAGATGAATAACACAACAAAACGGTACTGTGGGAGTTAAATTCAGTACTATTTATTGACTATTCATTGATCTCTGCACATTTTATCTTGTCTTTCTTTATCCTGTTTTACCGTCATTTTGTTAAAGTGTTATTCTCTTAATATTGTGCACTGAGTCACTTTATCATGTTTTGATAAATGACTCATGACTCAATTCCTGTAAACCAAATCTACCTGAAGTAACAAATAAAGTTACCTGACCCTTAACCCTCCCCTTACCTTGTGAAACAGTGAGACCCCTGTGTGTACAAAGGTACAACCCAACTTAAGGTAAACTTCAAGTTATTTTAAAACAATACTAATCATTTTTAATAAATAGTTGGTGAAACAAGTTCCTATGATGCATTGGTGTCTTCACTGTTGGTGAAGGAATCCTATCAAACCGGCAGCAAAGGCTGACATGTTGATGCTTTGTGGTTTTCTCTCTGAGGTTCGCATCAAAGTTTCATTTAAGCCATATGTAACAAAAAATAAATATGAAATGAAATCAGAGAAATACATTTCACCCTTTGAGATTAGCTTCATGTTGGGATTATTGTAAATTATAGATACTCAGCAGTTCAGCAGTAGTTTTTTGTGTGCTTTCGTTTGCATATAACGTTAGGTTCTGCCGATAACTTACTGTACATGTTAGTAGTGTGTGTGTATATGTGTGAGTGTTGGGAAAAGAGAAACCAGGCCACATTCCCTGGGGAGACAGACTGAGCCTCATATCCAATGCTCTTTATGAAAGAGAGCTGTCCCCCCTGTCAGATCTCTCTATCTATCCTCCCCCTTCATCTCTCTCTGCTCTTTATATTTCTCCTTTTTTTCCACTCTCACATCTACTCACCCCTCCAGCACTCTGCCTGTATTTCATTCATCTTGCTGTCCGTATCTTTTCTCAGAATCTATCAGGATTTCCCTTTGAACTGGTTCCCCCTCTCTGTCTTCATCTTGTCCATTGCACTCAGGATAAAATTGAAATTCTTGCCTCACGGCTAACTTGGACACACTGACTCATGATTGATATTTCACAATGAATAAAAACCAACCCAGAAAGTGTTTGAATCTCTCCTGCAATCTTGTATAGCCTAATTGATCAGTAAGTAACCTGTTCCCTTTTATGTCCTATCATATCTGTTAACAAAAGAAAATCCTCGCAACAATTAATTTAACCCCCCCCACCCCGACAAAAAAACAACTTTTCAAGGCATGCCACGATATCACACCTTTTAAGGCTGAAGCGCCTGCAGTGTTGCAAAATCTCTCAGCAATTTCTGCAACTTGAACAAAGGAATGTCCCTATGTTTCCTATCAACAATTTCTCTCATTGTGCCGCTGCTTTTGCTCCACTTATAGCGTTACTTTGGTGACAGGGGGTCGGTGGTTAGTCATTGGTATGGCGCCAGCTAGGTAGCAGCTGCAGGAAGTGGACAATAAAGGACACACTGAACCTCAGGCAAGCGAAGAAAAGAGAGAATGCGTGTGTGTGTTTCAAAGACTGTATATAGAAGTGGACGTAGCCGCCTGTCAGGCTCACTCGCATTCATCCTGCCTCATGTTATTGGTGTAATCTATTAAAAAAAATACTCAGACAAGGACATATAGTTTATGCCTTCTGTATGATTTCACATGGTTCAAAGATTATTTTAGAAATGAACTTTTATTTGTCAATATAATTACTTTTTTTTCAGAACTCTTTTCTCAAAATCACATGTCAGCAGTATTTAATGACAAGTCTCATCTGATATTGTAATGCATGCATAGATGAGATGGGGAAAAAAATCGATTTATGTAAAAATCAAGATTCTTAACTTCTGAGATTTAAAAAAGATTCATAACTTCCAAATATTTTTGGGCAAATCAGTCACTCCCTACTAAGTGCTTAGGCTAGCTCTATAACTCAGAAGAATGCCAAATGGAGCAGCAAAAAATTCAGCCAGTCTCACAGATGACTGGAGTAGATCCTAAAGTATGTATTAATTCAAAAATAGACTTTAAATTCATTGATCCATGAATCCAGAATCATTTTGAATCGAAAATAGAGACTGAATCGAATCGTGACCCCAAGAATCGAAATCGAATCGTGAAACCTCCAGAGATTTCCAGCCCTAATGCATAGTAACAACATAAAGAGATCATCTTATCGGCAGACGCCTGTTCAGCATGAGTCTGGTTCTGCTCAAGGTTTCTGCCTGTTAAACGGCACTTTGTACTTGCCCCTGTAACTTTTTCTTAATGTTGCTTAGTACTCATAATGGAATAATGTTATAGGTCTTTAAAAAAGGTATAACAAATAATATAATCACTCCCTTAAGGAGAAATTCTGGGAGAGCCTATAGAGGGATCCCCCTCCAGGAAGATCATCTGGTGTGTGTCTGGAGTGGGTTGCTGGTCAGATTCTTTTGGTGATACTGTATCAGTGATTCTCTTCACATTTAAAAACAATTTGGGGGTGGGTGATCATTTGGGGGCTAAGAAATATTATGAGGATGGGTAAGATGAGAGAGAAAAGTTCTGTTATGATTTTTGATTACCGTCTGCATTTTCTTAAGCTTCTTCGAACTCTACCATCATCTTCTTCTTCATCCCTTCCCCTCGTCTTCTTGGTTTCTCTATTAATTGGGTCATTGTCAATATTTTTCTAATTTTCTTCATTTTCCTCCTCCTTTTCTTGTTTTTTGGTTACAGCAAGAAGTGGGACATTGTCTTCTTTCACAATATCTTCTTCGTCCCTTTTTCTCTTCCTTGAAACTCCTAGAAGTATGTCTTCTTCGACAATATCTTCTTTATCCCTTTTTCTCTTCCTTGAATCTCCTGGAAGTTGGTCCGCCTCTTCTTCTTCTTGGAAAGAATCGTCTTCATAGCTGACTTCAGTTTCGTATGTGATGCTGCTGATATCGCTATTACTGCAGCTATCACAGTCAGTGTCCATGAACTCGTCCCACCACCTGTAACTGCTACAACTGCTTACTTCATTATCCTCAGACACCAGGTCTTCTTGATCACTTTGATGGCTTATTTCGAAATCATCCTCTGCGCTTGCACCAACATCTGCTACATTTTGGTTGATATTCCTGTAACTGTCAGCCAAATTTATTCTCCGGAGGACAATCAAGGTAATTGGCTCACGGATAACAAATTCTGGCAGCCTGACGATGAAGGTCTGATGTTGTCCTGGGATGGGTGCGTCTCCTTGTCTGTACATCTTGACTGAGGACACAAATAAGCTAGCTTTGCAAAGTGAACAACTGAAAAGACAAGGAAGCCGATCTGTTGATCAGAAGTGAAACTCGTGGTTGTTGATAATCGACAAGTATTACAGATGTGTTGGAGCTTTGGAAATGTGCTGTGGCTGCAGTGACTTCTAGTTCAAATCTGAGCGTTGAAGCAGAGGTTCAAGAGAATGATACATTCTAAATGTGCCTTTTATTCCTTTGTGATGTCAAACATGATGACCTCCGATGCAATGGAACAATGGAACTGTTAAAATTTAAAAAACAACAATCTTTATTGAGTTTCAAGAACTACTACAGTCAGTTTTATTGAAGCAATATATAAAATGGCTTTTATACAATATATAGGGGTAGTAATATAAGTGGCAAATAGTAGTCCACCAAGTGATTTAGTTCAACCACCTAACAGAAACCAGAAAGCAATGGTTGACGTCACTGAGACTACGTCCATGTTCTTACAGTGGAGCACTTGCCTCTTCACCCTTTCCTGCATTGAACTGGCTCTTATGATACTTGTCAAAAACATTTTAATAGTAGTTTATGGCCTTACTTTGGGTTGAACTTGCGAGTAAATACAAAAAAGGGTGGACGCAGAAGAGCCTTGAACTAGTTAATTTTTGGACTGGGAATTTAGTTAAAAATGGTGAACTGTGAATGTGAAGTAGTTCATGTTTATCTGCATGAATTGAGCTTTCAGCAAACTATTTTTAATTGTGAACTTACCCAGTACAACCATTGAAGACAAACGTTGTCTGCTGTCGTGTTAATGAACAATTTATTTTGTCCATTCAGATTATTTGGTTGGAATTAACTTTTGTATAGGCCTAATAAAAGTGTTGTATGGATTTAGACAATGTGATTGTTTTTTTTTTAGCTGTAGATGTTATACTTTATGATGACAAACCAATGGGATAATGCCACTGCATATGGAATAACTTTCACTTCAAACTAGGTTAAGGTGTAGGATTTTTTCTGTACCTCAATAGATTTCATGTTGTATTAAATCTTTGCATTGTAACATCAAGAGTTTGTCAAAAGTGTGTGGAGAGCAATTTTGAAGCCTTTGGCATTTTTGTTATTGCCATCTTGTTTTTCAAGCAAAAGTGACATTCAATTGCTGCTCCGAAGATGCTATGACATATGACAAGTATTTTAACACCATATTTGCCATAACACATCAGATTACCTTACATGGTATAGAGTGAATACATACTGTGATTTCACATTATGAGTTCAGGGCAGGCAAAGGGGAAATGATTGGCATGCTGTGAGCTGCTGGAGAGACAAAGGACAGAAACAAAGCATGTCTGTAAATAGTGCTGCTGTACGTCTGTGAGCTCTCCATGGCTCCTGCAGACTTCCTTATCTGGGAGGCATCGCTCGATTCGCTCTTCTGAAGTCAACGCTTCCCATTGTTCCTGGAAAGACTGGAATTTCACAGCTGGTTCAATGGGACTGACGGAGAGAGGGGCACAGTAAAAGTTTCTTCTGCACAATACATGGAAGAGAAACAGACAATGGCAAACATAGACCCAATAAGAATACAACTAAATATATTGTATCCTACAGGATTTATGCTTCGGTTCATTTTGAAAGATGAATCACCAAAAACTCTAAGAAGAAAGAAGAAAAGAAATCTATTGAGGTCCACAAAAATCTGTTCAATATGAATAAAGACACTTTTCATGTCTGTTGAGAAACAGCTCGTTGAACTTTTCCAGTCCCATGACTTTTCAGTGGTTGGACACCTTTTTTATGAACAGTGAAAAATGTGTAGCCCACTTCATTTTCTTCATTATGGAGCAAATTAAGAGGCACAATTTCATCCTTAACACTTGTGATATGGCTCCAGACAAACTTTTGTTTCACATTGTGGATTATGAGTGTTGCAGCTGAGGTTGAATATACTTTTGGCAACAACTTTGCTTATTTTGCCCCTTGTTTAAATTTAACAATGTAAAACATGTTTTGTGTCATATTCATTTGTTGAATGGGTTTAGGGTACATCCTAATTTGAATACTCCCTGCTATCTCAAATTATTTTCTTTTAAAAAATAAATTATTTCGCTACACTCTAAGATTTGCCCTCTTAATAAGGATTCTTAAAACTATTTTGTAAGGCAGCACCATTTAGGATGAATGGTCTCTTTTCCTGCCTTTGTGTGAGATATGTGATCAGTATCAAGTCAGAGATGAAAAGATATGTTAAACTGCCCTTCACTGTGTGTCCTGAGAGACACATGACTAACATTCAGGTGTGTTTGTATGAGTGTGTATATGTGGTAAATGCCTGATTCCTGGGGCTTACACCTGTCAATCATCCAATGAAGTCTGTATTACTGAAAAGGTCACAAGGCTTCATCCTAACAGACGAGGAGAAAGGGCTGAATAATTTAAAAAAGTTATTGGATCAAAATAGACAAGAAAGGAAAAAAGAGATTTGCATAATAGTCTGCCACAAAAAAAATTAAAATGAAATTATACCTAAACGTGTGAAACAGTTTACTATTGCTACATTTGGACAGTTTGTGAACAAATACCTGACCTAATTAAAGTATTGTCTTTTTTTTTTCTCTGTTACTTACCCAAACATCCTGTGGGGTAATTTATATTTAGGAGCCCCCCTGAGCACCCCAAAGAGTCCAATTCAAATAGTGATGCCTGTCAAGCCAAATGTGAACATGACCAACATTGGGGAAAAAAAATCCCAATATGATTTGGGTATACGATTTGAGGAGGTACCCTGATTGTTTTTGTTGTTGCTAAGGATAGCTTGCTCACTAGCTAGTCAACGTAGCAAAATACAGTCTTGTTTGGAAAACTTCACCTAATTCATCAAGCATAAACTTCTGTAACAAACGTCACTAAACAGCCAACCCCTGTTCGATTAGACATAACATTGTCTACTTTGTTATGATAACAAAGTATTAAGCTAGCTAGCTTAATTTAAGTTCCTTGTTACTAATAAAAGGTATTGCTAATTTGGTCAATCCTGTTTAGGTTTCAGCTTTCTTGCATTTAAAGAATGTAATGGCAACCAAATGCTGACTGCAGAACTGTGCTTCAATAAAAACTATTTTCTGAAAATGTAAACCATGTTTAATCAGTTGTGAATAGAACCCGTTCCTTCTTCTTCAGAGTTACACTGATCATGTAACCTTTAATAAATGAACCTCTATAAAAAAGACACTTGACAAGTTTATATTGCACATTCTTGGTTTGTTCAACGCTAAGGCTTAGAGTCTTAGAGAACAGAATGTTTCTTTATGAATGCTACTAAACCTGCCCTGCTTCAGACAGGTGATTCAGCTTGTGAGGAATGTTGCATCAGCCAACCACAGTCTGAAGACTGGGGATGCCAGGCCCACTGTCTCACTGCCAAGTGGTTTCAAGTCATGAGATTCAGCAGGCCAGTCACAAGGGAAGGTGATATAACACAAGGTCAAATATGGTGCAAGGAGGACCTGCATTGAAAACAAGATTTAATCTGACATAGTTTAAAGTTTTCAAAGTTTTTAAGGTTTGTTTGTTAGCTCATGCTGTTTGATGGTATAAGAAGACATGTTCGGAATAAATTCATTTACCATAATGACATTGTTTCCTTTTTTCTAGATCCTTGCTTGTGTTGTACTTACTCTCTGATGTACGTCGCTTTGGATAAAAGCATCTGCTAAGTGAATTGTAGAGTTGTAGAACTCATACAGTACATTAAGCTCCCATCAGTATTGTGCAATGACAAAGGTACATGATGATGTCAGGTGATATACATACAGTATATACTTCACATGACTCACCTTTCTTGTCACATATGCATGTGTTACGTGTCGTAGTTTTGTGTGTGTTTGTGTTTTCTCTCTCGCCTGTGTGTGCTCCCCAGGTGTTGCTCCTCAGCCTCAAAGTGACCAGCCACACCTGTGGCTAATTACTAATCAGGAGCAAAACTATAAAGAGCAGGAGAGGAAGCTGCCAGTGGGTTATTTGTCTACCTGTGTGCTTGTCTTTGAGGTTGTGAAACCCTGTGGTCCTTCTGTGGAAGGAGTGTTTTGATTGAGGCCTTATTCTTAGTATCGTTTGTTAGTTTTCTGATGTTTGATTAAGATTGATTGACTTCTCTTTGTTTCGTGTTGTATAGAAGAAGCTTGTTTGTGTTGCAACTTTATGTTTAGTTTGTTAATAAGTCCTTTTAAACTTTGCTTATATTTAGTTCCTATTTATTTTCTCTGGCTTATAATTTATTGTCAGTCCCCTCATCCCCTAGCCATCTTGGGGAACGTAACAGTATGTATGGATTCATAATACTCACAAGAAAAACTATTCTCAGAGGTCATCAATCCAGAATCAATACAAACTTTGCAATTATTTAAAAAAATGACAACAGCCTTGATGAGCCTGAATAAAATATAAAAACCATACATTGTTGGATTTTACCTCTAAACTATTTTTTATTTTGCAATGTCAAAATGATGGTTAGGAAGTAAGCACATGCATTTAAATACATATGCATTAGTTTGGTTCAAGATTGTTCTTGTACATGCAAATCACTGAATATGCTACCAGCAAATTTGCACCTAAATCCCTGTAGGCCAAAGTTAGATACATTTTGGTCCTATATTATATTATATCATTATTATGTATTACAAGTTTGCACTGCTGTTACATAATGAGTTCTGTTGGCCCCTGTTATTTCTGTCTCTTAAAACTTTTAGGTAATCAACAGAAAATACCTGAAAGTAGCATCACAGCTCAATTCTCCACATTCCCACTGCTGTTTTTGCTTTGAAAACTGTGTGTGACACAAATATGTGATGCTTGTTGCTTAATCCTCATCGGCTCTCCCCACACATTCTTGTCAGACATCAACATCCTGCACAGACACACAGAATATGTACGGCCCTAGTTCAAAAAGTTGTATGTGACAGTCTTGATTCAGTCTCTGTAAATACAATATTATCCACTCCGTTAACTCTTCATATCATTTCCACCCATTTTGTGTGCATCCACTTATTGCACAAATATCAATCCACCAACCACAAATTGGATTTCACATTCAGTCATAAGACGCTGAGTGTCAGGTGTGTGAGTGTCAGGTGATTCAACTTGACACCATCGTATCCCACCTTGTTGTGTGTAAAAGTTGTGACAAAGGTATTATACAATAACCCTGTTAAGGAATGCAAAGAGGAGGCGTGCAACCATGAGCAGTATGACTGAAATGCAAACATGTTGTTTACTTATGTTTCTAATCTAGTGGCTTGAATGAATGTCAATTATTACAGTGTGTATTACTTATGGTCTTGTCTTGTATTATGTTAGCTCTTTGTCAACAGGTACAATCAATTTAATTGTTCATTATGTATATAGAGCAAAATTACAACAAAATTAATCTCAGGTAAAGTTAGCTCTGTTTTTTATATTATTTATATATGACTATAATCCACACATTTTCAAGCACTTGGCAAAAGCTGAAAAGGTTTGTTCAGATCAAACGCTAAGAGAATCTTTTGGGCTACAAAGTGACGTAAAAAGTCAATGGCTATAGACTGATTTGAACCTGGTGATTTGAACATGAGTAACACAAATGACATGGCGTGTTAAAAGTTGTTGGATGACCTCTTGCAGACAGACCTGCCGGCATGATGTTTTTTCTTTTAACAATTCTGCATCATGATGTTTTTCATGTTTCATTCTCTTATTTTATAATGTTATGTTGTTAACCACTCAGAAGCGGCAGAAGAAACAGAGTCCGTAATACAATGCTTTTATATTAATGCTACGTTCAAGAGAATCCCATTGAAAGAATGGAGGACAATACTGGCAAACAGAAAACGTAATGCTGCCGTTTAATTATGTGCACTGAGATCATGTTAAAAAGTTGGCTAAGCTGAAAAAACAGCTCTACTTTTAGTCTTAATCAACAAAATGCTTTTAATGCTCTTTTGATCGAAATCAAATAGTCAACAGTGAATCAAAAAGAAAACCTGAATAGATGGCTGAGGTATTAGTCTCTCACTTTAACCTTTACTTCACAGTAACCAAATGGGATTTACAGGTATAGCTACATACCTCTTCCTAGAGGTGATCATATAAATAAACGACAACATGTCTTGAGTTAGTCTCATAGAGGTGATATTTTTATTATGTAAGCACTTTAGATGCCATTGTGTTTGGAATTTGCTTGACTAACAAACTTGCCTTGCCTATTACTGTTATTATTACTGTAAGTGATTCATAGTTAACCACACAAGCGTTACTGTTGCCTTAGATTACATAATGCTGGAATAGGTTTCTGTTTTTACCCCGTCTGTCTGGCACTCAACCCCAATTCCATTCATACCTTTATTACAGTGTTAATCCTTCTTAATAAGACTTTTAAAATAGCTCAACATGATAGCTTATATCATATGTCAATTGCTGTGTTTGTTAAGGACAACTTTAAGATGTGATGTAATACACATTTCATTGGCTAGTAAGTTAGGGAGTCATACTGCCATGTTAGACTCAGATAACATGAAGTTTTCATGTTTGTCTTATAGTTTTTCTTTTATAAGTTTTTGTTTAAAAACCAACATCTGTGACAGAAGAATGATCTATAGTAGCCTTAAGCTACAAATGCAGGACTTTTTATCTTACACCATTCAAATGTTTTAGTCTCATCATTCGATTATTTTAACAATATTGATGACAAATAAAATAAACTATGTTTTAGTTATAAACAGCCATGCAACTCTTTACATCAGTGTGTCTCACTGATGTGTTTTGAGTAACTTTTAAACAAACATGAAGGTCTATGGCACAGAGAAACGAGCAAAATTAGCATTTAGCTACACAGGGAATCGATTTAAGCTTTAATCCATTCACTGTTGGTTTTGATCTTTTCATTAGATTTTTTTTAAAGATGAATTATAAAATAGTTTATTTACTTGAAACTGAATTTCACTAGAAACTCAAGTCTGTTTGGAGTTTCTAGTGGCATAAATTTGTGATCGGATTCAATTCACAGTCATGTGGCTTGACTCACCAACTTTATGAAAGTATCAAAAATGATGAAATGTATTCTTAAGGGTCATGGCATATGAACATTATGTAAAATAAAGTCTGAGTGAGGGTGTCTGACTCTATGCGTGTTGCAGTCACTGCTTCTGTTTTAGCTGACTGAGCACACTGATGAGAGTCGGCCACTGAGCCTCTGTAATTGGTTGTCTCCTCTTTGGTTCTTCTTCTCTGTCTCCTCGGCTCAGCACTGCAGTGTTGTCGGTCCCATTGGGAGTTGGTTCAAGGCTGCACTCCCTCCCACACTCACACACACACACGCACACACACACACACACGCACACACACACATAGACACACACACACACACACACACACACACACACACACACAAAGACACCCCTACCACTGGCACGTGAGGGATGGGTGTGCGCCCCAATAGATTCTCACAGCCGATCACTCCTTTTGCTACCACCATCCTGTCTAACTCCCACGCATATCACACACAAACACACACGCACACGCACACGCACAAGCACACACACACACACACACACAAAGACACCCCTACCACTGGCACGTGAGGGATGGGTGTGCGCCCCAATAGATTCTCACAGCCGATCCCTCCTTTTGCTACCACCATCCTGTCTAACTCCCACGCATATCACACACACACACACACACACACACACACACACACACACACACACACACACACACACACACACACACACACACTGGCACTATTGGTAGGCAGGCACGTGGCTCTATGTGTGCCGCTCATTAGGCTATGATAGATTCAGTGAGCTTGACTTTAGGCCCTGTGAGAGCTCTGAGGTAAACTACACCTAATGAGAAAGAATGAAAGAGACTTAAACAGACACACAAACACACAAACACACCCACTTAGCAGAAAAAAGATGATCATAATTCTACTTAAATATGGATGTCAAAGTAAACTAATGGTGTTTACTTCACCTGTCAAAAGACTGTATTAAGTAGCAGGCGACTTTTATCCACTCACTTTTTCTCATGTTAATATCACACACACAAACGCACACACACACACACACACACACACACACACACACACACACACACACACACACACACACTAACGCACAAACGCACTCACACGCACACACGCACTCACACACACGCGCACGATCTTCTGTAGTTCCAACACAATTTTCCTCCTGGGATGAATGTATGCTGTCAGATTGCATACACACAAACAGTTCCACAGTCAAACAGGTGTCATCACAATGTACACACCTTAACAGACAAATGTATGCACACTTTTCACCACACATGTTGTATTTGGGAACTTAGTTGCAACACCTATGCAAGGCAGAGTTGCTATTTTCAGCCCGGGAGAGAACTTGTGAGTGAGTGGCAGCGGTGCACTAAAGGAGCTTTTTTTTCCCTATAGATGTTCTTTACTGCAGCTTCTGGGAGCAGAGTAGGAGTATGGTTAATTTATGAAAGTGACTCAGAATGAAGAGCAGCTTTTCTGATGTGTAAGGCAGTGAGAGAAGACGATTGGCTGGGAATGTTTCTAATAAAAAAAAAAAACTTTAGCAAAACACAGAGAAAGGGCTGTATGTAGACTGGTGTATATGCAGGAGGGTGTTTGGCATCATCATTTATAGTGATGAGCTCACCTTTGGGTGGTAGTGGCCATGCTGTCCCTTCACAGAACATAGTCAACCTTGGCGAGATGACAGCCCGTAACTATGCCTTTCTGAGCTGACAGGAAGAGCTAAGAGAACGGAAATCAATTATGTTAGCAGCAAAGGGGAAAGGTCAAAGACAAAAAGAAAAAGAGAGTGAGGGGAAGACTGTTCAAAACATACCCACTTGTCTCATTCATTTTGCAGTTTTGATCTTGTCATTTCGATTAACTTTATATTTGAATGCTGCTGATCTGATTGTAGAGGTGTTAGCCGTCCTTCGCACTATGCATCCATTTCCATCAGTGATCCATTGCTGCCCTTTACACTGATTCATCTTTGAGCTGCAGAGACAATTGAACAGGAATCAGTTACTCTTTGGGAATGTTTGCAAAAAAAGGGACTCATTTTGAGCTCCAAGTTGCGTTTTTATGAAGCTGAATTTTTTTTGTATTTAAGCATCCAAAATAATGTAATAGAAAAGTATTTTCTAACAGCATGAGTTGTGTTTGCACTGTCAGCTCTATCCTTCAGAAGCTGTGGTTTCATCAGAGAGTCCAGTCAAGTCGAGTCGAGCTGCTTTTTCTCTTTTAAAAGGGATGAAGAGGATTAGCAGAGATTTTTTTTCCTACAGGTCTTGTTCAGTATACGATCAAAACATGCCCAGTGGAGCTCATTAGCAGTCTGGGATAGCAAGTGAACATCACCTCTGACCATCACATGGGCTTAAAAAATCCTCAGTTGGCTTTCTTTTAAAGGTTCTTGGTCCTTGGTCTGTACTGTACTCTCTGATGATTCTTGGTAAATAATAAGCATTAAGAATTACACCCCCCCCCCTCCCCCCAACCCCAACATGATGTATCATGTGCTCATCACAGTAAGATGTTTTTTATGTGGATTGGCTGGTTATATGATAGCACACTTTGAGGAAAGTCCATAAATTATTGACTTGCTATCATTTTGGCAATTCTCTGGACCATTTAAGTAACCTCATTATTAATTATTTATCAGCTGCTTTTTAAAGTCATGTAGACAGAGGAGAATCTTTTGGGTCTTTTGGGAGATCACAGAATAATTGATGTGCCACAGAGCTACATATTTGAGTGTGGATTTGTTCTTGGTATGTAAGACGGTAGCGTCTGTCAGACTATATAATAGAACCCTGGAGCCCTTCAAACTCTAAGAGGAGATTTTTTTTTTTTTGCAAAACTAGGTTTTTTTAATCTTTCTTTAGTTTCATGGCTGAATACAAGAAAGTAAAGTACATTTGCTTGAACACTTGAAACCAAAAAGTATTTATTTGTTTATTATCTTGACGCAGTGAGGGGAGTATTAAAAATGCATTTGGTAGTTCAAACACTTGGTTATTTCTTTTGTACGATGTATAATGCATGCAATTAACATCTAACATCATAGAACACAAAGCCAAAACCGAGTCATGCATAAATAAAAAGAATAATTATTTATTCTGTAGGTTGAGTGAAAAAAACAACAAGATACAAATGATTTTCAATGCAAAAAAAACCACCATCAGTAGCTTCTATTGCTAAACAGCAGGCCTCCTTGTGTCGTTGATGCAGCGTGATGTAAAGCTGATTTCAGCGATCATTGTTCCGTTTCATTACCGCTGAGTCGCTGTTGATTGGGCTGTTGACTGATCCTGATTACAGGGAATACCGCACAGTCATTGTTTCCCCCCTCAAGGAGAACTACTTCCGTCTCAATAAAGAGCTGAAGCAAAGTGACTCTCTCTCTGTGTAATAACAACTTAATTTCCACTGAATTCTTACCACATATGCAGCTGAGTGTTGTTGAGAAATACCTTTCCATCTACAGAGTGGGAGGAGCAAGCTGGTGATATCTGTTCCCATTGATTCCTCAGGTTCTTAGCCTTCCTTTTTTTAAATGGTTCTGTCCTGATCAATGCAGTAACAGGGGAGGTAATAGTTCTATACTCAATAAAGCACAGCAGGAAACTGATTTATTTCAATATCTGTCATGCATATTGGAAAAATTGTGCACTCGCAGCAATGTTTAAGGTCACTATCTACAAATGGTAAAGTTAGTTAAATGGCACTGAATCTCATATTTGTATACACACACATATACCATAGGCCTATTTCTTTCACAGCATTATTGCATACTGAAGAAGAATTATAAGTAGCTATTATTACACGATTATAATGTTCACGCCCTTTGGATTATGGAAAAGTTCAAACTTTGGTGAATAAACTTATCAGCTCTAAGATCTAACTGTGGCAATAAGACATTTCTGAACAAATGATTAAGTGAGGGTCAGGAGATGGTTGGTTTATTTCTGTCTAATACAAACAGCTCCGATGTGTGCATTCGCTCATCATCTTTGGTCAACATCAAAGACAGTGAGGCTGTAAACAGGTACTGTATACTTATATTTAAGATGTCCTCGACATAGTAAATCACTCCTTACAGCTAGGTGTTGTCCCTACCGATTTTAAGACTGCCTTAATTAAACCTCTTTTAAAAAAAGGGAACCTGGATATTTTAACAGCTAGTAATTTTAGACCCATCTCAAACCTGCCATTTTTAGTTTTTAATCAGTTGAGTGCCTTTTTAACCTCAAACACTACTTTAGAAATGTTTCAGTCTGGCTTTAGGGCACACCACAGCACTGAGACGGCCCTGCTAAAAGTAGTTAATGATATCAGAAAAAACCTCGACAACAATAAGCCTTCAGTTCTGGTACTACTCGACCTCAGTGCTGCTTTCGATACTGTTGACCACCAGATTCTTTTAGATAGACTAAGTGAGCATGTAGGCCTTTCTGGAAATGTTTTAACTGGTTCACCTCGTATTTGTGTGACAGAAAATGTTTTGTATCGATAGAAGACTGCACCTCCAAACAATACGAGGTCTCCAGTGGGGTACCACAAGGATCAATTTTAGGACCACTACTTTTTAATTTGTACATGTTACCCCTGGGTGGTGTCATCAGGAGGCACGGAATCTCTTTCCACAGCTATGCTGATGACACTCAGCTCTATGCGGCCGTGTCTCCTGATGACACCAGACAAATTAACTCACTTTTTAATTGTATTTTAGATATAAAAGCCTGGATGTCACAGAACTATTTGCAGCTCAACCAGGACAAAACTGAGGTTTTAATCATCGGTTCAAAGGCTCAGAGAGAGAAACTGGCCCCCAAGCTAAAAAAAATAGGACTCAACCCAAGTCAAGAAGCACGGAATCTTGGGGTGATCTTTGACTCAGATTTTAATTTTAAGGCCCACGTAAAGGGTGTCACAAAAACAGCATTTTACCACCTGAAAAACATTGCCAAAGTGAGGCCTTTTCTCTTTCTGAGCCAAACAGAGAGACTAATGCACACTTTTATTACTAGAAGGCTGGACTATTGTAACGCTCTCCTTTCTGGTCTTCCAAAAAACACAACAAATTGGCTTCAGCTACTACAAAACTCTGCCGCACGAGTACTGACAAAGACCAGAAGGAGAGCACACATCAGACCTGTTTTAAAATCTTTACACTGGCTGCCTGTTAGTTTTCGTGTTGATTTTAAAATTATTTTATTAGTTTATAAAGCATTACATGGCCTTGCACCAGACTACCTGTCAGATATGATTTTAGCTTATGAACCAGTACGGCCCCTCAGATCCTCCAGTTCCTCTCTCTTAGTTGTTCCACAGAGCAGGACAAAAACCTTTGGCGATGCTGCTTTCAGCTGTAACGCTCCGAGACTGTGGAACAACCTTCCTGAGGGTCTGAGATGAGCCCAGAATATTGAGATTTTTAAACGCAGTCTTAAAACTCATTTATTCAGTCTGGCTTTTGTATAGTGTTTTATATCAATTCAAATCTTAACATTACTGTATTGTCTTTTTATCCTACTACAATTTTAAATATTTTCCTCTTATATATTTATTTTAATATCTTGTTGCTTTTATGTGTCGTATTTTATTGTATTTTATTTTTATACATATATTTTATTTTTAATTCTTATTGGTGTGCATTGGTCTCTCAATGATTTTATAAACTACTTTTTGTCAATAACTTTTCTGCACTCTTGTTAAGCTCTTTGAACTGCAATTAAATTTGTCTGAAAGGTGCTATATAAATGAAGTTTGATTGATTGATACATTATGTACTGCATGCCTACAGGACACTGGCCAATCTATATCAATAATCTGAATTCAATATTATAGTACTTAATATTAACATTATTTTAGTTTTGGGTTTGGGTTTGAAACATGGGGAGATACCACGTAGTGTCTTTATGTAACATAGGTTGTCGACTTTGCACATGCAACTTATATCTTTGCAGTTCAGATGCAAACCCCTCTTATCTGTAAAGATCAGCTGTTTTGCAGAGAAATGCACGTACTTTATAACTTGTAATACCGAGATGGTTATTTTCTTAATTCAGAAAATCAGAGTCCATTCTTATTTTCTCATGTGAATGAAATACACTTCCAGAAGATTCCTATTTTAAAGCCTGGTAGGAAGTCTCGTGAAATTTTCTAGATACAAAAATTTGACATTACAGAGACAGAAACGAAATCTCTCAATTATTGCTCTAATGAGTTTCTCAATTCTTCCTTATTTGTCTTATAGATGTGTTATCTCTTTTAGCTAAGGGTCTTGGGAACTTATACCGACTGAAGAGACAATGATTTGATGATCTTGTGGCCAGAAGTTATTTTTATCTAAGTGGGCTCAGTAATGACCAATGTCACGTTAAGCTGAAACAATGAGCTTTTTTATTGGTACAATGCAAGACAAGAAACAGACTCAGTATTGTCCTGACAACAGGATTTAACTTAACTTATCCAGTATAATTTACCTCCAGAAGCTATAGCCGATACTAATCTGTTCATAAAACCCATTGAAATGTGTAAATTGAGGTTTTATTTGTTCTTTAAACATAATCTTACTTAATATATACAAAGTCTACATCAGACGTTGATAAGTAAAAAGTATTTCCTTAACTTCCCTTATTTGGGCCTTTGGACCAATAGCTCATAATGAGAGCTTAAAACGTTTATTTGTAGCGATTGAAAACCAGGAGTCAGAGATCGGGAGTCTACAGTTTAGCGCTCCAAAATTATTTGAACACCACAAACAAACTAGAATTAGATTTAGCAGCGATTAATACAGTTCACACTTTGACATTTGCTGCTATAAGCTTTAGTTGCTATGACAGACATACCTGCCAAACAAACACTTTCTCATGGTTATGTCAGGGGAGTTTAAATGGCATTAAGAGATTTTGTCATAATTCTTCATTCATTAGCACTATTTTAAGGCAGTACAGCTTACAATGAGTGACATGATATTATTAGACAAGTGAAGTGCCTAAACTCATAAAAGACACATGATTCAGCTTTATTGTTCATGGCTGTCACATCAGGAAATTAAAGGTGGTACAACGGCAAGGGCATACACACAGATATCATGAGGTGTGTGTGTGTGTGTGTGTGTGTGTGTGTGTGTGTGTGTGTGTGTGTGTGTGTGTGTGTGTGTAAGCCTGTGTGACAAATCCAGCTGGACCACAGCTGTCGGGTATGCTACATTAAACCCTGTACACGCTCACTCTGGTGGAGATATTTTTGGACACCCCTGTCCTCTTCTGTCCACAGCGGGACAATTTACAAGATGAGAAGAGGAAGAAATTATAGAGAGAGAGAACGAGAGAAAGGGGGCCCCAGAAATGACTGCAGCAGAAACATGAACGAGAGACAGAAAAGGGGGAGGGCAGAGTGGTGATGAGGGACAGTGAGGAAGAGAGAGAGAGAGAGAGGGAGGGAGAGAGGGAGAGAAGAGGAGGGGAGGCGGCATCTGCTCACTGCAGAGCCTTTCATTGATAAAGTAGTGCTGGAGGACTGCAGCTGGAGACATCGCACACACACACACTTCCTGGGTGTTTGTTTACAGGCTGACACCGCATGGGCACCCAGTGGACAGACACACACTAATCAGACACTAACATCCTCTTGTTGAGCATCATCGCAGACTCTCTCTCCTCTTCTCTCCATCCTCTCGCTCGCGGGTAGATAATCCTCTTCTCTTTTCCTTCGGGTTCTGGTTTAGTTCAGTGACAACAAAAGAAGAGACACCTGTAACTGAGAAACAGGAGACTGTGCGTCTGACCTGAGACCATTTTTCTCTGGCAGGAGTTGTCAGATTGAAAACAGGCTTTTGAAGCTGCAGTGGGATCAGAGGAACCAGATTACGCACTGGAATAAAGGTAAGCAAGGACGGACGCATGCAGGACACAAACACACACACTTTGTTTGATATGTAGGCATATAGGGAAACTTCACACAAGATCAGACCATTTTTAGAGTGTTATCTGAGTGCTTTTTGGCTGTAAACAAAGCTGCGTCTTCCTCACAGCAACAAGAGCTGGTACCCTCCTCCTCTCTCCATCTTTTTGTGCATCTTCTTTCACTTTCTCTCCCTCTTCTTTTCTTTCTTTATGGTTATCTCTAACTAATTTTTCCAGTAATTTCACTGCATTATCCTTACTCTCTCCACTCAGATTTTGTCCATCTACACCCTCCACCTCCCTTTCCACCTGCTCTCCTCGCATCCTCTTTTCTTCCACCTCGCTCTCTCTCTCTCTCTCTCTTATTATTGGCTGTCCTGCACTCCGCAAAAGCCACAGCATTCTGCCTCATGCCTTAGCAAACTCTCCCTCTCTCTCTCTGCCTCTCTCAGCCTGTCCGTCATCCTGGGATCTACGGAGGCAAGCGGCGTGCCGTTGTCGGCCATGAAGCTGGTGAACAGGGGAGGAGGAGGAGGAGGAGGAGGAGGAGGAGGTGGAGGTGGAGGAGAGAAGACTGCCTTTTCCTTTAAGAAGTGTTCAGCTTTTCAGTTTGTCAAGAGGAAGGTGAGCTTTTCGACACACACACACACACACACACACACACACACACACACACACACACACACACACACACACACACACACACATTTGGGATGGAGAGATATGTGAGTGTGTGCCTACACATGCACCCACACCACCAGAGTGAGAGGTGTGTTGGCAGAGAGAGGAGGTGTCACAGCCTGAGTGTACCCTCTCGTGTGGGTGTGTGTGTGCGTGCCAGAGATGATGTCATTGACAAAGCTGAGCTGGGTTAATAAGGCGCAACATTTGGCTCCTTGTATCTGTGTTTACTATGTGTGTGTTTGTGTGTGCATTTATGTGTGAGCGTGTGCTTCATACTGTTGCACTGTTAAAGAACCCACAAGTGTTTGTTGTGCAGAAATGATGACATCACTAAGTCGGCAGGGTCCTTTTAGTTAAGATCTACTCAGCATTTCCTGCATTATGCTGCAGTGCTGTCACACGGCTGGTTTCCTTTAGCTTTATGTTAACTGGTTTCCCTGGTATTTAGAGGACTACATCTTGCAGGACTAAAGATGCAGCTTTTTAATCGAGCTTACCTTTTAAATGTTGTATTTGTGGAAACAAGTGGTATTAAAAGTTGATTGTACATTATTAATATTCTGCTAGATTGAACTGGTTTGCCTCTTCTGGCTGTAGACATTTTTTGCAGGTGTGTTTTCAGTTTTTTCAGTTTTATTATTGTTGGTAAGCCATCAATAAAGGGTCAGGGGTTCGCTACTAGTTAAGATACATCAAGTAGGCAACCTAAAGGTGTCCTTCTTAAGGCATTTAATTGTGTTGTTAAGGTGTTTATTCACACAAGTAAAGTCATTAATTACAACCTGCTCATCCCTCACAAAGGCCTTCATTAAAAAGAGTAGATTCTGAAGGTACATTTCAGCATAAGCCACATTAAATACATTGTTTGCATATTATTCTGCAACTTCTGAGATGAATGGTGTCTCATCTTAATGATGAGTAAAAGTGCAAAAAAAGTTAGTCACTGTTACTTTTAAATGTAAATGTTTGTTGGGTTTTGTAGTTCTTCATGGTTTTAAGGCAAAAATTTAGGGATTTGGACCATTTGATGCAGATTCATGATTTATTTATGTTTGTACAACTTTCTGCTATTTAAAGAAAAATAATTAATCAATGAAATATTCATTTTGGTGATGGACTAGTAATCCTGAAAACTTAAAAATATTAAGCTTTAGTAAATCAAAGTTAATGAGAGTGATGACAAACAACGGCTTTTAGCTCTTTGGTCATGCATCAACACCAAATGTTACCTGTTAAATTGTTCATGCAAATAACACAATAGAGTTGATAAACACTGATGAAAATTTCAGCAAACGTGGTTTCTGTGATGAGCTTTTTGTTGGATATTTGTAAGACTCACTTAAAACATGCCAAACTCTGCAACTTTTTGCTTTCTCAGAGATCAAAAGAGAACACAGAGTACTGTGACTGCGGGGTACGACAGGAAGGAAATGACTAACATTTCATCCAGCCTGCTTGATGTATGCACTCAATAATGACTGGATTGCTTTAGGAATATTGCACAACATTGATTCTCCCATTATCCAAACAGTGTGATATAAAAAAATCTGATAAAATAAGTGTTTACTTTATTGCACTGGCTATGATGCTCAGTGTAACACATGTTAAGCCTTAAGGAATATGTTCAAGGGAAATGAAGCAAACAAAAACCATTGACTTGATCAAAGCATTCCTCTGCTGTTGGGTAGAATTTGCCTCCTTTTTTTAATGTCGTTTTTTTCTCGCTCTCTTTGTGGTAGTCCAAAGTGAGTGTTATCATGTGTAGGTCTCAGATGGCGTACAGTATGGTGTATCTCACTGATAACTAGTGTTAATATGGGCAGATTGTGTTGTGTTAACACCCACGCACCAACACACATGCACTCCCACAGGCACACTCTGCTGCTGCTTGAGTCTCCCATGGGATTTATTTTAAAAATGCATTAATATTTAACAGTAGTTAAGAGCCTTGGGATCTATCTATCTATTTATCTATCTATCTATCTATCTATCTATCTATCTATCTATCTGTCTTTCTTAATCAGTGTTCTAGCCAAGAACAACAAAAGCTTCCAGATATGCATTAGCGCACAGCCCCAAATCAGAATGAATGCCTGCTGCTGTTCAGAGTTTATTTGTGTCTCTATTTGTGCCAAAATAAGCCTAATTATATAATAGGGAGAGCACGAGTCCAGACGGGGCACTTTGTGTCGTAAGAATGAGTAAATGGAATAAAAGAAGGGAACATAAACTCAGTTGCTGTGTTTGTTTCTTCCGCCAAACATGATACATTGTTACTCATATTAAATACTGACACTACATACCATTTGGGCAATAGGGATATTATTGACATTATTTCCACAAATTTGAATCAAAATATCTTCATCAGTTTCCAGGGGTGTTCCCAGGGGTTGGCCTCGAGTGGCATGGGCCACCTGAAATTTGATTGGCCACCCCATGGTGTCACACCATAAATAATGACGAGCTACAGTATCTGCCTGGCCAGAGGCAAGACTTAAGTTGAATTTAAATTATTGGGTGTTGTTGTTACAGGCTGAGGGAACCTGAGTGGCATTTCTTCAGCTCCCTATGACACCACTCTTTTGATTTCATCATCATGATGTGAGACAAAAGGTGTGACAGCACAATGTTTGAACAATAGGGTATGGGGCCGAAACAATTGTCTCTCTGATTTGATAATGATGACAAATGAAAAAAGGAGTATCTGTGTATGTGTTATTTTAGCTCATATTTTCAGTGTGTGTCACTGGACTTATGTGCTAGTCCGACAACAGTAGGTCTGTTTGGGCAGTGACTTGCTGGAGTGTTTTTCCAAGTTTGTTTTCTCTCACCACGACATGCCTTGACATGCTGTCTGCTTTCTTTCGAGTCAGGCATCCAATCTCTGTGTGTGTGTGTGTGTGTGTGTGTGTGTGTGTGTGTGTGTGTGTGTGTGTGTGTGTGTGTGCGCGTGTTTGTGTGTGTCACATCTGTTTGGACTTTGCTGCTCAGTCACACAGGCCAGTGTCCCTGCAGTGTGTGTTTGCTACTCACTCGACAGGATGAGATTTCACACAGATACTCCTGAAAATATTGCCTCTCTCTCTCTCACCATGTCTCCCTTTTTTTCTCGAGACTCTTCAATAAAGCCACTTCCCCTTAAAACACACAAACATGCACACATACACAATCAGTGTCATAATTTGTGACCGTGCTTTTCTGGATATTTTAAGTCACAGCAGGAGTGCCACGTGCGATTTGCTTGCATCTACATCTGTTTGCATAAGGGTTTTAATTTGTGTTCATTTGTGAATCTGTGTAAATTAATTAAATGGATTTCAGTTCCCTTCATCTAAGTAAGGTTTTTCTGAGTGATATTGACATTAAAACAAGTCAAAGACACAAGATTTGACGGTTTCTACATCATATTTGATGGTGCCATCAGCAGCTTTGTGTCATCAACATGCGTCAGGTGTGCATGAATGTTTTTAAAGTGTGCCAGCGCAGAGAGGCAATCCGGGCCTCTTTGAAGTACATCTGCATGTGTGTGTGAGTGTGTGTGTGTGTGTGTGTGTGTGTGTGTGTGTGTGTGTGTGTGTGTGTGTGTGTGTGTGTGTGTGTGTGTGTGTGTGTGTGTGTGTGTGTGTAACCCTGCCCTATTCTTTTAATAATACATTGAAAAAGTAAAGTGCAACATTTCTGTTCTAAAAAGTTCCTTTCTTTGCCTGCTATAACATGGAGGTTTCTTCCCTGGTCAGGTACGTAGATGGATGAGGAACCCGAAGGTGAGCGTGGAGAAGGCTCAGGGGAAAGGCCTCCTCTACCCATGTCCAAAGTGTCCTCTGGCCGACGACTTGTGGTACTCGCACTTCCCCTCACCGTACGGCTGCTGTCACTACAGCGGCCTGCAGGGCGGCATGTACTACCATCAGGAGCAATGCTCGCCGTGCCCCGCCAGCGGACAAAGCAGCAGCCATGACAAGAACAAGGGATGCAAGGTAAACAGAGTGTGTGTGTGTGTGTGTGTGTGTGTGTGTGTGCATTAATGTGTTTAACCCTTGTCATCACATATCAATGTTGAGTAAATACTCAATGCAAAAGGCGCCAACCTATCAAGGGGGAGCTTGAAGTATGTGCATGCACACCTACACACACACACACACACACACACACACACACACACACACTCACAAAAGCTACATACAAACAAATAGTGCAATTTCAATCATTTCCAGTATCAGGACTAAAACTAAACATTTATACTACATCTTGTTTTGAAAAAAAGTAGAAACTCCTGCTGAAAATGTGCTTTGCTGCCAAAATAGATGATAGATAACAGATCTTGCCTCTGAACATGCAGATAGCCGATTGTAGTTTAGGATAACACGGTGGCACCACGGTGATAATCAGATTTCATGAGTGGGCTCTGCAACTGTTGGGACCTTCATGCATTAGCCCCTATGCAGACAACTGAAGACAGAGAGTAACATGTTGAGTCTTTATCCAGAGAATGAGTGTTTAATGCAACTTAAGCTCATTCATTTAAGCTTTGCCAGTAACAACTTGTTAAAAGTCAAAGAACTCTGTAACTCATTTCAACAGAGCAGGAAACTACCTGTGCTGGCTCGGGACCCTAAAAAAAAAGGAATCATCACTACAGCTTTCACTCGAGCTACCTATACTGTAGCTTCAGTGTTGACACTTTAATTTGGCATGTATGTATGTCAATATAACTTTATTAAAGAAAGCTTAATAAGAATTCAAAGTGGTAAATGAAGGACATAATTCCTGCCATTCTCTCACCTCAGATCTCCTCCAGCCTGCACCTATATCCATTGAATAACTACATTACTATTAATTGCATTTCTCCCTTTGTATAGTGTGCTGGGGGAAAAAAATCAAAGGAGCATATTAAGTACTAACAGGACTCCTGACATTGTTGTTTTTGTCTTTATTCTGTGTTTAAGCTCTACCACGAGTGTTGTTACATAACACAAACGCTTGGAGCTGAGGGCTAAGGCGTTGTTTCAAAGGGCCCGTTGTTGTTGTTGCTCACCAGGGGCGGGTGTTTCTGAATTCAGAGCAGGAGGCACAAAATCAACGGAAAAAAAATATTTGGTATTAAAAATATCACAAAAACAAACATAAACAAATACCAGATCTCTGGAGGAGATGTAAAGATAAAACTGTCAACAAACATGACATAAATCCACTCACCAAGTGTCCAGCTTGTCCTTGGTTATGCAACTGCAATCATATTAGCTATCCCTCTCCTATCAATCATCACACCATCTATTAGTTCTCCCCCCCCCTCTGTGTGTGTGTGTGTGTGTGTGTGTGTGTGTGTGTGTGTGTGTGTGTGTGTGTGTGTGTGTGTGTGTGTGTGTGTGTGTGTGTGTGTGTGTGTGTGTGTGTGTGTGTGTGTGTGTGTGTGTGTTTGTGTTTCTCGAGTCCCATGGGTGACTGGCGAGAATGAGTCATCACTGTCCCAGCGAGACAAAGCCACGATGTACTTTGTGTGTTTGCATGTGAGTGCAGGTGCACTGTCAAACAATGTTGAAGTGTGTAGGATTATACAACAGCAACGTGTTGTTGTCCATCACTCCATACGCTTTCCTGCAGCACCTTCATTTTCTCTATTTTTTTTTTACATGGTTTCCTTCCTTCCAGGGCCGTCCTGTCTCACTCGATCTCTCTATCAATTCCACCTCTCGCCCTCACAGCCAATAGATCTGTCACTAATGTCTTACTGGAGATTACCAGTATGTTGGTGTGTGTGAATGTGCTGTGAGTGAGTGTGTGCCGGCGTGGAGAATAAATGGGTGTTGTGGTGAAATGTCAAAAATAAGGCTTGCGCATTTTTGTCAGTACAAAAATCCTGAACACTTGCTTACAGTTGCTAAATTCTTGCTGTTTTGTTACTTTGAGCATTTAGAACTACCTGGTCATGTTTAGGAAAAAGATCATGGTTTGGATTTGAACAGATATAATAAATACTGTTAGTTACGTAACAAAAGAAAACAACATTATTAATGGGTCAAATGTTTTACTTGATGTAAGTTATGTCATTCTGACGTACGTACATTATGTTCCTGTTATAAGTTATAGCTACTTTCATTTTGATGTTGGCAAACCTCTGTGGACAAAGCAGTGAGTCATATCTGTTCCCTGGTCCTGTCCTGTACATGCATGTAATGAATATCTCTTCCACAGTTCTTTAAACAAGCAAAGAATTCACTGAATGTGAAACTTTGCTAGGCAAATGGTAAACAAAGGCCATCATCCGCAAGGAACAGGATGAATTCCAGTCTGTTTCAAAGATAAACCCCTAAACGTACTTGACTGAAAGAAGTCAACTTAATTAGGAAAGTTATTAATAGTTGTTTCGCAAGAAAATCAAACCCCATGCCATGAAATTACAGGCCTTTTTTTTGACCCACCCATTGCCCCAACAACCAACCCCAAAGGACTTTTGAGCTCTTCATATCTTACCTGACTTCCACTCCAAATCTAATTATATAAGTGAACTTATATATTAGATATGACAACATATTCATATGTCTATTTGGGCCACTTCTCAAGATTAGGACAGATAACATGCTGTACCTGCTCTTTTCCTGTATGCAGTTTGTGATTTATGACTCCATAAATGAAAACATGCAGCATACTCTTAAAGGGATACTTCACCCATTTGCATTAAGCTTTTATCATTAGAAACCTGGTGGTATTTTTGAATGGTCGTGCATCCCGCCCACATTGTCTGTAAATATAGAGGACCTCAGTGGGACTGGCCTGCGGTGCTGTGCATTCTGGGATTTGGTGTCTTTCATCCACATTAGCCAAAAAGACACATTCTGCCTTTTCTCGGCCAAGAAATTTATTTCACATTTCTTCTACATATATGACCCAATGTCAATACAGATTCATGTTTCAATGGGTGAAGCATCCCTTTAAGATGAATTGACTTTTCATCGGTTTGACTTTTAGTGGCGTTTCCCAATACCATCCAAACGTCATGTTCTGTATGTCCTCTTCATATTGTACCATACCACAGCACACTTTGTTTAAACACTGAACAAGTAACAGCTCTGGCCTTAAAAGCGTATTTGCTAAAAACATGCAAACAAATGGAGCAGCAACAGAAACACAAGCCAAACCCACCACTCTTCTCTCCCGGGTCAGCCACCCACATCCTCACTCAAATGATTCAAACTTCACTATGACATCTGTCAGCCCGTCAAAGTGAACCACATCACTCCCCGTCTAACAAATGTCTCAGACTCTGACTTCAGTACGTATGGGGGGGTGATGACACCCAGAGGTTGCTGTCACATGAGGAGGAGGAGATGAATAAGACAGCAGAGGATGACAGACGGTGTCAGCTTACTCTTAAATGATGAATGAGACAGAAGGGAAAGCTCTGGGGACATTTGTCATGGTCTGATACCATGATACTCTTTAGTCTGATGATGTAAGCCTTCAGAAGTATTTCTTCTTCTTGTATTGTTGAATCCTGAATACGGCTCATTGTAGTGTTTTTTTTTCCGTCATTGTGAGCAGAATCTTTTGACATTCCTTATCTGTGTATGGCCACATAAGTTTTGTTTCCAGAGGAGCTACATCTGCACTGAAATCAAGTTTAGTGGCAAAAAAATATATATAAATGATCAAGACTTGGATCAACATTAGTACATTTGCTTGCTTTTTTCTCCTTCCAAAATGGCTTTTACCACCTCCACCGCCTCTTCCCTCTTTTTTAAAAATCCTTCCTTTCCTTTCAAAGTATCCTCATTTAAATGCAGGTAGTTTAGCTTATAGCCTTGACCCTTTGCATAGCCTTGTCAGAGCCAAAAGCTAAACATAGACCCACTTTATGGCGCTGATGTTGTTATGTTATAACATCAGTCTCCTCAATTAATGACGCCACATGATAAGTAGAGATAAAATGAGGGCAAGGACAGTTAACTGTACATAGGAAGAAATATGGGTAATGGTGGTGAAAGGAAGAAATTGGAATACAAAAATGGACAAAGGATAAACTAAAATGGCTGTAAAGGAGAAATAAGAGCAGATTATGTTTGGTTGGAGCTGAGGGGAAAGACATAAAGAGGGTAAACAGCAGTGATCTATGGAGAGAGAGAAGAGGAGAGCTGAGAGGACAGTTTTATGAGAAGATAGAAGATGAGGTCAGAGCTTTTGCCCCAGCGCCTGAGCATGAGCAGAAATCAAAAGCATATAAATCCTCCTGATAAGGACGTCCTGTACTGTCCCGTGTACTCACCAACTGACTGACACACACACACACACACACACACACACACACACACACACACACACACACACACACACACACACACACACACACACACACACACACACACACACACAGTTAATGCAAACACAGCCTTTCCACTAATCTCTAACATCAAGCCGTACTGTTCTTGATGAGTACTTCATCAAAAAAAGAAAAGAACATTAACTTCTGCTGACGGCTGGTTGTCCTGACATATTATCTCTATTGTCTTACAGTTTCAGTCTTTATCTCTAATCTAACAGCAGCTGCAGTAATACGATTCATGCCCAGAGACCACAGTGTAAATGTTTTGTATATATAGTGAAATACAACCTGGAAACTAAAACAATGTAAAGAGTCAAGGTTTATTTTACAGCCCACATACCCACATACCCCCAGCTTTCCACAACAAGACGGGAGCTACATGTCATTTCATGATGACCGTGTACCACCATCTTAATGTAACAGCCAAACCAGAGCTTGATTTAAAGATGTTCTCATTGTTATATAGCAGAATTATAAAAGAACAGATAAATGTCTATAAATCATAGCCTATATATAACTGGACTTACAAGATTAACCTGTTGTTTCACAACATCAACAAAACCTCATCATCAAATCATTTTACCAATTTTATTTCCTGAAGAAAATATATGTGTATCATAATAATAATATACATTAAAATCATTTTATTGGCTACTGCTGTTGCCCTAACTTCAGGCAAAACATACAAGTTTTGGAACAACAGTTTGGGCTCTTTAAGCGATTCTAACAAGAAATATAATCTTGCCTGTATTCAGGTGCTCCTTTGATGTCACCATTGTCTGCAATGTGATATCATTCTTCAAAGTTTGGTGTATTTACTATCTATCAGTTATCACATGGAAAAAAACATGAATGCTACTCAAACAATGTGTTGTATTTTATTGCTCAGAGATAATATCTGTCACTCAAAGGACATCTTACAGTTACAGCCAATACATTATTATTAACTATATGACAAAGAAAACTATTTTACAGTTCAACCCGATTTTTCTGTTTATTTGCCATGTTGCTGTGTTTGATGGCTTCAAGTTTGTTCATTCTGCATGAAGCCTCACATACCAATTTTCTCTCCTTCTATCAGAGTTGTTGTTTCTACTTGAGTTCATGAGAAATGTTACACCAAATTTTTTGACAAGTCTGTCACCACATGAATGGAGCTAGTGTTGCACTATAGCCCCATTTTCAGACTGTATCTCATTTCTTTTATCCAGGGCTTCAAAATTTATAAATTCACTATTAGAATGTTCTCTTTGCACTGTAATCCTGGTTAAACGGAGCTGGACTAGCCGATACTCAAGAATCAAGTGATCCCGATGTTGCCAAGAGGCCAGTACAATTTGGTCCCATTTGTGTTAACTGTCTCCAACTCATTCATGCAGGAAAAAATGTGAGAGGCTAGGAGAGATGAGTAAGGCCGAAAGTGAAGCAGAGATGTTAAAGTGTGTGTGTGTGTGTGTGTGTGTGTGTGAGTGTGTGTGTGTGTGTGTGTGGGGGGGGGGGGCCGAGATGAGAGAAACCAACCGTGTCCTATAAGAACACTGATTTTTATCTTCTCCCTGGGAAATGTTGGTGACTATCGATTAGATCTCAGCTGTAAGTGGTGACATAACGTAGAAGGTGAAAAACTGTGGATGAATTTCTAGACATTTAATCGGATGCAGGAAAAGGCTTACATCATTTATCAGCGAGGTAATTTCAGCTTCTGCCTTTGTCCCCATGCACCATCAAAAAACACCTCGCTCAGATTACCGGGCTTTAAAGAGATGTTTTAAATCATGCTTCTTATGTGTAAGCCAGACACAGTGTTTCATTCTTCAACAAAGACAACACAGAGGGTGAAAACCCTGTGACAAATCCTCCTTACTTGTTCCCCTATGTGGTGACAAGACCCTGCAGGCTGAGCTATGTTGGACAAATGCTGTTGCTACATGTCTGATTTAGTGAATGAGGTAACGATAAGGTAATGTGAGCTCATTCAAAGATCCTATTTAGTACAAAACTCAGTGATTGCAAGATGATTAGATTTTGATGTTTTGATGTTTTCTCTGTGACATGCTGCTGCACTTTGTACTTTGGCTCTTGAATTAGTCTTAGTAGTTCATTCTGAGAAGCAGCTAGCTCACATCTTAATGGCTAGCTAATGGTTAATGAATTTTGTGTCATATCCAAAGATAGCCTCACTTCACTTGTGACCTTTCACTGGCACTTTGCTGACATTTTCGAGGCGAGAACACAAACACTGGAAAAAAAGATCTATCACACAGCAGTTTAAGGTTAAACTGTGTCGGTTGAGTGGATAATCTTGATTCACTGCTGATCTGGTTAAATTAGTTAATGGTTTATCAACAATCTTTTTGCCCATAGATGCCGTCACAGCAAAAACATTTAATATATTGCAAGGCTGTTTTAGGTAAACCTAATGAACTAATGAACACTGTCACCCTCTCTTCTGATCAATACGTGTTGCTCTCAGTTGCCAAAGGCCTTGCAAAAAACTAGCACTTGAATTCCAGCATAAGCAGCATCCAACACAAATTTTAAATGTTGTCAGGCGTTTGTTTAGCTTGTATTTGATATGTCAAAAAAATTAAGAAGAACAGCCCACAAGGTCCAATTATATTTGATTGAAAGAGTTACACAAAGAGTTCTGGGAGCCAAAATCCCTTTTCAGGTTGTTGGCTCGTCATGCATGCTGTAGCAATACCACAGAGGAATGCTTTGCATTTCAAGCTTCTGTTTATGCTCTTTTGATTAGTGCAGCTAATTTACTCAAAAACTTTTTCCTCCTCATTAAAGACGAGAATACTTTAACATTCAGTCCAAATAACATCCAAAAGTCAAAATCCCCCAAGCCTTTCTAATTCTTTGCTTGGTAATGGAACTAGTGAGCTGCCAGTTTAGCACTCATACTGTATCCTGTTAGTATCAGTTTGGCTAACTTCTAGAATCTAACTTTCCTTCTCATAATAACTGATTAAATCATCATTTAAACCCTTGACTTCTCTTTATCCCTATGATTTTTCTCTTTTAAATTGAGCCCCATATCCTTTACAACCTTGATGTTTTCTTGCCACCCCCCACCCCCTACTGTTAAGTCTCATATTTTCCCTTCCTCTGATTTGAACATATTTAAGCAGCATTTAAATGAGGGAACTCTCCAAGGGTTTGGAAAGCAGATCTAAGCTGCCACTGTTTAGCATACGCTAAGCAATGGAAAACTGCTAATCCTTTGCTATTCTTTTGTTCCAAAGCCAAGTTCTCTGGCAGTGGAAGAATGCGGTTGGAGTAATAAACTTGGAATTGCTTTTCCTGCATGATCTCTCCTCTTTGCTTACAGTAGATGTACACTCGCACCAAAAATGGTTCAGTGCATTTGTTTCCATTGCTGCTGCTGCTGCATTATACAAGGCTTTCTGCCAAATAGGGAAACTAAAGAAGCAAGGAGAAGGCACTTCATACCTTTGCTGCAGTCTCCTGGATTTGTTGAGATATGGGGGGATCTGTGATTTCCCTTTGTCATGTTTCATTTTATCCTAATCCTTGCAATAACAAGCTGGAGGGGAAGCTGAAGAAAGTATGGGAAGGCAGGTTGTTTGTAATGTTGAAAGCTATCCTTACTGATGTGTCTGGTTTGATACACATCACAGAGAAATTCAACACACTCAGAGACAGAGTGATTCATATGAATGCATGCAAAGTCTATCAGAGGGAGTGATATGTTTTATTTTGAAAGATTTCAACGCCAGATTAATATAGAAATGTGAGGTGTAAGAAATGATTTGTTTTCAAATTAAGTTTAGGTCGGACTAAAGTTATTAGACAGAGAAGTAGTACCACCTCCTGAATAAATCCCCCGATATGAGGAGACCCTTCATCCCTCTCCCCCCGTCCCTCTTGATCCCCTCTGACCTCTGTCTACTAGAAATAAAAGGAGCATCCTCTGCTCAGAGTCTCATTTGTGAGGGACTTTGGGAATTATTGTTGTTCTGATCTACCCTGAGAACCCAGCTAATCCCTTCCTCCATCTTGATGTTCCAGAGCTAACGCCAAAACTGCTTTGCCACAGAGGCTCAGCAGCACCCTGACTAAGCACTGTAACTTTTTTTTCTCTTCCATTCACACACTCAGCTCTATTGAGACTACTTTACAGTGAGCTGAGGTTTTTTGGGATTAAGGCTCACACTCAGCAACCTAGCTCAGAGTTGACCTAATCTGATTCCACATGGACAACATGTGCTTTGTTAAAAGCAGTTTGTTGCTTGGACCTGTTGGTTTGAACTACTGTTATTGCATTCCCAGTGCAGCTCAGCCTTAAGATGTCCCTTTGGTTGTGTAAAGAGCTAAAATCCATACGATCCATGAATAGCCTACAGTTTAATGTAATGCAGCCAAAAAAGGAAGGTAGCCCATTTTAAAGCTCATGGAGTGTATTTCATGCCGTGAAACACATTGTAAATTGACAGTTAGCACTGATATGTGATTACATTGTCTTGTCAAGCTATTGAAGCAGCCTTTTGGTAGGCTACCATCATCAAGTAAAAATCTTCTTGTAGCTATTTTCTATTGTTTTTTAAGCCCAAGATAAACTTAGTTAGCTACAGTAACATAAGCAGGCTTAGGCCTACATGCTAAACAAAGATGTAGAACTTGTTGCACCTGCTATAAACCTGCCAAACATAAGCATGGGTGTCATAGTTAAGCATGGTAGCCAAACATTTAAGGGCTAGTCATCTAATGTACGCATGGTTAGGTCTACATGCTAAGATGTGGCAATTGTTATATCTACTGTATACTTGCTAAGAATCAACATATTGGTAGTTGACTCCATGCTGCTAGGTCTCTCTAACTACACCAGCCGTTGTTACGCTGTTGAGTTTGCATGTTAGCTTGCTAATGTTACCATTTAGCATATATCACCATGTTGCCTTTTAGATGTTTTTGTCCATGAAATTTCCCAAATGTTTGTCAAATTGATATCAGATTTTAAACATCAAGAGAGAACTTGCATCCTGTAACTTTTCAAAACATAATTTGAAATCTCAACAATCCCAAGAAAGATGAATTGTGTCTGTGAATACGTTTTGCAGCGTTATTAGAATCAGTGGTTCACTGTTTTCACCTTTTTTTAAATCAGGTCAAACTGTGCTTATGCAACGTGAAGTGTTTTGGTTGTTATGACTATTTCAGTGAGAGATGAGGTGAGGCCTGATGTCACAACAAAGGAGAAAAAACCAAATCTCATTATAGCTGCTGTAGAGAGTAAACAGCTTCTGTGCCATAGATATATTGCACTCATTCCATTTTTGGAGGCAAAGAGAGAGATTTATGCTGGAAGATGCTAGAAAGTCAGGAGAGAGTGCACCTTTTTTAATATGAAAGAAATGTTAGAGGTAGTGAGGCTCAAAGGATGAATAATAATTTTGATATTTTGCCAGCAAGTCAGGGTTCTGAGACCCCACAGCTTCTCAGGATTTAACGATAAAAAAAGGCCCAAGAGGCTGACCCTGGAGGATGATAAAAGCTGCAAACCAAGCAGCTTAGAGTCAATATCACAGTCTGGGAATCCCAAACTTATCACTTATTGGTTTATTTCCCCTGTTGAACAATAACATTAGGATGCCTCTTATTGTCCTGTTCCTCATTCTAGTTGCCTTTTATTCTTTCACTCTTCTTTGCTAAACTCCAAGCATTACATCTGAGGCCAAATCTCTTATGACACTCATTATGGTTGGGGTTTGAATTTTATTAGATTACCCAAATCATTTTGTGCCTCTCTACCCATTTCAATCTGATGTTTCACACTAACTCATTCATTTTAAGAGCGGTGTTTGCAATCTAGGAAGGAGACAAGGAAAGAAAAGTAGAGGAAAGAGCAGTGACCTTGTGTTAATGAGCAAGTCTTATCTTAGAGAATGGACAGTTTACGAGCTTAAGAGAATCTTGCACAGTCATTCTGTTTATCTTTTTGTCTTATTTCCGTTTGTTCCATATATCCGCTAGTACCTCATTCCATTCCTTCTACTTTATGATTCCCCCCACTGATGCTCTCTCACCTCCCTTTATTTCAAAATGTGATGCTCAGACATATGAGACATAAAGTTAAAGTTAAGAACACAAACAAGAAACAAGGAATGTCATAGGCTTGCATTTAACACTAGCACTGTACAAAGTCCTTAGCCAGAAGTGCTCCTTGTACTAGATGACAACAGAAATGACCCACAATGTATTACAGCAGTGACGTTTATCAAGGATAAACAAGTTACGGCCACCAGTAACTTTAACTTTGAGGTCACTGGACAAAGCAATCCAGCTTAAAAAATTGAACAACCCACTATAACTGTTACTTTGACCTCAAAGTTTCAGGTTACATAATTTACATATTAGGCAAAACTACAGGTCTGTTGGGCAGTGGGCCCAAAATACGGAGAAGCTGATACAAACGCAACTTGTTTGTATCAGTGTCTGAATAGCCAAATGACTGACATTACATAAAGGGGCTGACGGCCATTCTTTTTGAACTTTGGTAAAGCAAGCTTGCAAATATCCAGATAACTATAAACAGATACCAAGGCCAATTCCTCTTGTTGTTTCAAGTCAACTACTAGAGATGCCAGAAAGGAGTTGAGGTTCAGATACAACATCTACTGTACCACCAAATTTCCATGTGCATTCATATGCAGATTTCAGTTTGGAGAGATGATAATTAGAAAAACGGTAAATAGAGGTTATTGGCTGTGCTTCACTGTTGCAATTCAGCCAATTTTTTTTCTGCTTTCTTGCTCTGCAAACTGACAGTTTTGCTTCATGCCACTATGCTCAAACATGATTGGTCAATCATACCAAGAAATGAAAACCAAAAACAAGAAACCTTGTCCCTCACCCCCAGATTTGCTTGAGGCAGAGATATTTGTTAGAGTTGGCCTTTGGTTAAGCTGCTGAATAAACCGACTTTAGAGAGCAAAAAAAGACCAACTATGTCTGTCCAAACAGAATCTAAATATTATGTATGTGAGTAAATGGATACTTTGTTAGTGACTGATACATGGGGTTGTTTTACATAGATAGGGTAGATAAGACACAAACAGAGGGCAGTCAAACAGGTAGGTGAAGAGGTGTGGGGACGTGGGCTGATGAGGTCTGGATGTGGTGTGTGTGATGTTTTTATTTCTTGATTTATGGGACTGGGTGGCTGATATGGACTCCTGGTCTTAATATGAGCGTTTCCCTGGACTATATTGCATCCTGAGTTTATGAGGTGAAAGAGCAGATCTTTAAAAAAGTATTCTGGAAGACAATGTTGTCTTAAAGGGTTGCAGCACAAAACCAAGTCAAAAGGCAAGAACGAGGGTCAAGAGGAAGGAGAGTCTCGTAAAGCTGTGCATATATATGTGTGTGGTTTTACTTCCTCAGCTCAAAGTTTCTCACTATATGAAGGTATTCAGACTCTGGGACAAGGTTCAATATGAGGTTATATTGTAAAAGATAATCTGAATGATAAAATGTACAGTTCAGCCTAATAACAGGCTGTAAACAACCCCATTACATAATTTGAAGAAATGTTGCCTTCAAATGTTGTTGTATTGTTTTATATCATTTTGCAAAGGATTTATTGTATTGTATTATCTGTTTGTATCAAATAACTTGCAGCAACAACAACAACAAGTGTTTTGATTTAAATAATGAAATCCATAAGCTGGATGTTTGGTCATGACATTTTTCAGGTAACACTTCAGTTTTTATTGTTTTAGGCCGAAATGTTTGCTAGCTATACAAATCTTGCTTGTCAATTTAAATAATATGTTATGTCAAATGAATTAAAAATTGTAATGTGCACTGGGTCGTCATATACGTTATGGAAGGAATAGTTTGACATTATGGAAATAGGCTTTTTGACTTTCTGGTGGCAAGTTTGACAAGAACTTGATACAACATAGTCATCAGAAACTAATCCCCATAAAAAGGGAATGTCTTTTTTATTTCTTTTTCTTCAGATTTAATAAATGTGACATGTCATGTTAAAAGTTGGCTAAGGTTATATCTTAGCTGATTGAGGCAAATGTATGTTCGATGAACACAAAGTATTGTAAATCTTCTTATCTTGCTCTCCGTCAAAAAGTAAATTATCATATTTCACAAAATTTGGAATTAACACTGTTAAATTAACATTTTATTGGTTAATACTTTTGTAGAGTAATTTACAAAAGTGTGTCTAATTTCTAAGACACACACACACACACACACACACATACACTGTTATTATGGCAGACTTGTATCCTCTTGTAATATAAACTCTCAGTATTAGTTTGAGTTCTTCAGCACCAGTCTATAACTACGGTCAAGGGAGAAACCATTCACAACAGGGGAAATGTTTTCTTTGCCATGATGCAAGTTTGGACACATAATACACATACACACACACGCACACACCACACCACACACACACACACACACACACACACACACTCAAACACACACCACATTCCTTCCCCTGCCAAGTTGCAGCAATGTAGAGGCCAGCAGAGCAGCAGCCACTGATAGAGGCCTTGATAAGACTCATTTCAAACGGCTGCAGTCTCTGAACCTGTGTGCTCTGTGTGCCAAGGACACCATTTACCTTACATAACAGCCATTCTGGGTCACTGACACATCCATCCGTGCAATTTAGTTTCCTCTAGAGCTGTGTGCACCTTGACATCAGCTTCCTTGTCACATGTATCATATATATCGCTCCAACACCATCTCTTCCCTGTGTGTGTGTGTGTGTGTGTGTGTGTGTGTGTGTGTGTGTGTGTGTGTGTGTGTGTGTTTGTGTGTGAAAGGTTTTTTATGTTTTATATTCATGATATGTATTCAGTCCGTGTTGCCAGTCACATGCTAAATGACCACTGGGAGTCCTCGGAAGGGTGTCAATGTGCAGCTGTCACATGAAAGAAGATTAAGACTGAGATCGACTCTCTCGCTTCCTTCTGTGCCTTGCCAGCATGACCCAAAAAATATTTTCCTAATCTGATGGTGTTGACTAGCATTGGTGGTTTGATTGTTCATTTTGATTGCAGTGACTTTCAAAATTGTTTAAAGATTAAAACTATCTTGAAATGGCTCTTGAAATTTGGTGTGTATTTGATCCATTGTGCTTGGTAATATATCTTAATACAATGCTAAAATAAATAAAGGTACACTTCAGCTTAACAGTACTAACAGTAATTACTCTTAGAAGGTCATTGGTGTCCATGTTTCTGACCAAACTTTCACCATGTGGGTGACATGAGTACTCTACCGTAGGCAGTTAATGGATGACAAAGGCATTGATGAATTGACTGTTCCTACAGTATTGTCCCCCTCACCTTACTCCAATGGGCACCTATAGGGTCATTATGTATCATTGCATTGGCACCACCGTGATGAAATTCACTCAAGCTGGATTTTTTTACTTTAATTTTTTGGTGTGGTTTTGAATCCAGCCCCTCAATTTTCCTCAAAGAGATTTTGACATTTATTACATGTCCTCACCTACAGGTCAGGAAATGGAAGATGCTGGCTCGCCATCACGGTGATGGTACAAGCAAGCAGAAAGAAGCGGAGTCAGATGTCCACCTGGGCGGGTGTCAGTCGTGGGGGGTCCACGCCTCACCCTACCTGGCCAGCCCTGTCATGCTAGAGTGCTCCATCTGCAGCGGGCCCTACATCAGCTACACCCTGGAGGAACCCTGGCAGCCACGGCAACGCACACAGGCAAGCTTATTGCGCTTACAGACAATTATATTACTAACGCTTATTTCAGGAAATCCGCAAGACTGTATGGACTGTGAAGGTCTCATATTATGCAATAGATGTTGGCAATGGACGGTTGAAGATTGTTTTGTCTTGAAAACTCCGGTGGGTAATTTTACGATGACATCTATTGGGAGATGATTTAAAAAACAGGAGGATGTTCTTTTTGAGGGAGAGTACGACAGTCAAAGGTACAAGATGAAACAGTAAAAAGATAAGCCAAAGCACATCGCCCATAGGGGACGCCAAAATTGACATGAAATAGATGTCTCGTAAATATGGGCCTATTATACATCGTTATTTCTGTACATTTGTAAGAGCTTATTTCAGCTTCTGACCTTCTCCTTTGATTGTATTTGTCTGTTACTTAAGTTTTCATGCCTTGTACAGATTATTTTTGAACACCTGGCTGCAAATGATTTGGCCTCGTTCACTACAGTAAAAAGTTTTGATTACCACATTTATTCAATTCTTGATCAATACCAGTAATTCATATTTACCATAACACGACCAACTTTTGTTTAATATCATGTCTTTTTGTCATGAAGTTTCTTCGGTTAAAAACCTTTTCACCTAAGGCGTTATTGTGGTATGCATATTCTTAATCATTACTGAGTCAGATGTGTAACAAGCTGCCAAAGTAAGGCAAGGTTATACTTAATGAGTCTGTGCTTTGTACTGTCTTTGCACACCTAGCAAACTAAAACCGCCCCCAACCAGTCTGAGAAAGTTCTTATGTCACAACATAAGTAATCATTTACAGTTTAGTGTCTTGATGCATTAACTTATGGTAATTTAGAAATCTGACATAAAGACTAAATGATATATAGAAATATGTAGTGTATTACGTTTTTGTCAGTAAGGGAAACCTCAGTAGAGGTATTTTTTAAACATATCATTAATAAAACATTGTCATGTCTAGTTTTTCACTCTGTTTCACTGTGAAATGTTTGACTTAATGACTCACAGCCAAGGCATCAGAGCCTCTACCTCTCCTTGACTCTTACACACCCAAAAAAAAATAGTGCACTCTTTCTCCTTTACGTAACAGCCCAAGCTTTTTTTTTTTTTTTTTTAAACTTAAACCTGTGATGAAATATTAACAAAGAGAAAACCTCGACTCACCAACACTATGGAAACCACTCCATCATATCTCTACACTGAATGGATAAACAGGCAGAAGAAACAGAAAGGGGCATGAAGGGTAAAAGATGTTGATGTAAAGTCAGCATGCAATATGTATGTGTGTGTGTGTGTGTGTGTGTGTGTGTGTGTGTGTGTGTGTGTGTGTGTGTGTGTGTGTGTGTGTGTGTGTGTGTCAATGAGCCAAAAAGAAGTGTAAAGATTGATTTACGAAGCTTGTATGTCAGCTATTTTAGGAATCATAAGAAGATGAAATGACCAGCATAATGGGCAGAGTGTGAATGAATAAACAAATTGATGTGATTTAATTGACTCACACACACAGACACACACACAGACACACACACACACACACACACACACACACACACACACACACACACACACACATGCCTCAGCTTGTCTTGGAAAAAAACCCATGAGAGAACACAGAGTTCCGCAATAAGTTTTCAGAGCTGCAGTGAGGAATAGCAAACTAGGCTAAGACTGTATTTAATAAATACACTTTGAAGCGTGGATGACTGACAGCGAAGTCACCAAAGAAATGAATATCTGACATGACGGGAACGTCCTGAGATGCAAACGCTGCTGGTCCTGTGACATCAGATTTACATTTTTTTTACTGTACGTAGAAAGAAAAAGTAGGACACCTTTAAGTAGTTGCTATTGAGACATTTGTGTAAATGACCCTCTACTCAAGAGTGTGTCTGAGCCATTCATCACGCCACGTGCAGGTCAGTGTGTTGACTTTTGTAATCAAATAGGTCAAGTTCAAATCAACAGTCGCACCTAAGCTGATACACCTGACTTTAAGTGTCTACTCCACATGCATGAAGGAATGATTGTGTTTCAATTTAAAGAAATAAACTAAATACGATAAAAGCTGACATAAAACTACATATCAAAAGGATTTCACAAACTATGTAAAAGCAGTGTCTATTTATGGCCATGTGTCTAAACATGGTTCATATCTTCACTACAGGGATATTTCCCCTGTTAAACTACAAGATTATTGAATTAAAATAATGGTATGAGAACATATGATTCAACTTGTCAAAACAAGAAAGAGAAGACAAAACATAAAGGCCTATCCTGGCAATATTGTTATATAGTAACAGGGAATATTTATCTACACAATGGTTAATTCACTTTTCACACTTAAGTGCACTTTGTTTGAATCTCTCTATTCCTAATCATTCTGGGATTTTTGAACGAGTTGTGTAGTTTTACTTTTAAAAAAATGCCCGGACCTGAGTGAGACCAGTTTGGTTCAGGACTTCAGTCTCTCTAAAACACACGGACATTTTCAACTCTCCTATGATTTATTGCATGAGTTACATGTTACTTTCTAGACTACTAAGTTAACTTAAAATCACTTTTTGAAAAGGTTGTGGCATCTTGAAATAATCACACTTTCTAGTTGGGGTCAAATGTCTTGTTTTCCGTTCCACCAATGAGCCATTTCCACCCCAAATCAATCTGATCATAATATTCAAAAAAATCTACGTGTCCAAAAAAATCATTTTTCACAATACTAAAAGATGTTGTCATATCATCTATGTTAAAAAGTCGATCTATTTAATAGAGACTATTTGTCCGTAGACCAGGTCTTTTTTGAAAACTAAATACAATTGCTGATAACACAGTTGTTCCTTTTTACTCTAGTTTGGTTTTGAATGCAACACCTCGAACCTTTACAGAAACAATTATTTATTAATTTAAGGCCAATTACCAGTTTTATTCTAGATTTCCGTCTCTCTAAAGCACAATCATACTCTGTTGTCATGTTTCTTGGAGCAGAGGTTTCCCAGCCCTTTCAGCTCACGACTCCCGTGATTTAAAGCAGTCTCACCCTGGAAACCCAGCCTCATTAAAACGCGTCATGTGGGGGGGATTCAACTGAAACTAGGGCAAGAACAAGTCTGGGTCAGAACCAGTAGTTTTAGAAATGCTGATTTAAAGCCTTGCCATTTAAAAACGTGACCTCTCTCGGTCACTGTGCTCTTTTCAAGAGCTGAGAGAGGTGGCCTAGATTTGTTGTTTCCAAACGTTCTGGTTTTAACCACTTAAAGAGAGAAACCTGCTCACTTTCATTTACCAGCTGTTAGCTTTTCAACAAAAGAGTGATTAGCCACACTTTAAAAAAGAAACTGGGAAGGTGTTTTTTTTCCAAGTGTTTCATCTGGGAAAAAGTAATGAGGAAGAACATTGAAGGAATAATGAAGAAATCTACATCACTTTTGTTGCACTTTAGTACTGTAAATACATGATGAATATAAAACACACCTTGTTGTGAACCACTAACCTTGTTTCAAACTTGGCCAACCCTTACTTATGAATTTGTCTTACTAGGATTTTAAAAACATTATAAGCCTCAGAGCTGGGCAGTTACAAAGTGAACAACACCTTGTTATTTAACTGGATTAGAACAGGACATGCCAAAACTGGTTTAGCAGGGCTGTACACAATAACAGAAGTGTGTTGCCCAATATGTCAGGTAATTTTTCTGTGTGAATGCTATAACGTATTTTGTATTGAATCCACAGGCTGAATCTCGCTAAATGCAGTATCACTATATGATTAAGGCATGTCAGAATTGTTCTGTGTAGCTATAATGTCACATGGGCTTGTAAACAAATACCTCATGCACTGGGTAAAAATCTGCATCCTTTATATTTTTATACCTTTTATTTGCATGTCTTTGAAAGAAATTGCTATTTTTTAAAGTAATGTTGTTTTTCTCCCACAGGCAATGGACCTGTACTACCACAATGAGTCAGACCCAGACAGCTACTGTTGCCCTGGTGAAAACAGTGAGTAAACCAGCCACTAAGACATTTTTTCTGTACTATTCTACTTCCTCCTGCCCACGACACCTTTCACACACTTGTTGCTCTCAACCCCCCAATGTTTTTCTCCATCAGGCCTGATTCATTTCTCTTCAAGATCTTTTTTTTCACCATCCATCCAAACGCTACCACTCATTCTCTGTCTTTTTTTCTTTTTCTTGTTTGTTGTTTCATATCTGTCCCAAGTCTGATGCATGTTAGAGCAAAATGATTCAGCCTTGACACACACACACACACGCACATACTCACAAACACACACTTTGTAACTTTGCCTTACTTTACCGCTAGGCTCTGTAATCCAACCTCTAAGCTACCAGGATAATAACCATTGTTCATAAACCAAGATTGCTATTTGCTGCATTTTGGAAACCCGTTTGGAAGGCAAAACAGTGGTTAAAGACATAATACTGAGCGCTGATCATCACACACACACACACACTCACACTCAGTGACCTTTCAGACATCTGAATGCAGCATTTTTTTTCGAGTATGTTTCTGGGTTGGTTGCCAACCTCACATGTGTGTCACTGGGTAAGAGAGTCCAGCTTTTCATTGGTTTATAGCCCAGATGACTGTAAGTCACTTTAATTCCCATCATACCTCATATTGCCACCATAAATTCAAATCAGATACAAAGTACAAAATGAATTATGTGTGCGTGTCACATAATTTGAAGTTTATCCATTAACATTTTTTATTGATACATTTAACTTTGCAGAAAATCGTACATTATAAAAACAGGAGCTACTGTTATACTGCCAGTTAGTACTACTGTTACTGAGCTTTTTTTTCCTCTTTCTATATTATGTGAAATGTGGGTAGTGGGAGCAGGCATGCACCAAACAGCACAAGGATCAGGAGTCAAACCTGCAACCAGTGTTTGAGGGCTAAAACCACTGTCCATGGGGCGCCCGCTCCACATACCGAGCTAAACAGACGCCTCGAGGAGCATGATCTTTAGTGCATTTCTACATTTCAAATGCATTTTTCATCTTTCTCACAATTGTTATTTTACTACTGTAACACATTTTGCTTTTTGCCACATAAGAACCACTGATTACTCTATTGAAAAGTATTGAAAAGCAGAACAGGTTTGTCCCTTTGTGTCAGCTCTGCTGGTAACTGCTTTCTGTTTATTTTTCAAACATCTTCAAGAAAGAAATGTGATGAGAAGAACCATATTCTAATTAGTTATTTTTCTCTGGGAGAATGATCCTGTTAATTGTGGTTGTTCTGAGTATTTAGCTGAGCTGGTGACAAGATGTTTCTGTGGCCTCGAATGTGATGCTGCTTCACGCTATTGTTCCCAGTTCAGTAATCACTGGCTTTGGGAGCCCTTAAAGTTGAAGTTAATCGCATGCTATGAGTCATTTAAGGTGCTATAGTGAAGACAGAGGGAGCAGTAGAGCGAATAGTATGTACAGTGATAATAATTATTCTTAGAAGATTTCTCACATTCTAATTTAACAGAGGAACACATGTTGGTACTCCTCTCAGAACATTGGATCTTATGTAATGAAGAACCCGTTATTATAACACATTTCTACGTTCATCGCTGATTTAATAATGCTCTTATTTCTGAAATGACAACAGGTTTATGTAACATGTTTGTGTGTGCACTCAAACTCTTTTGTGCTCACTGACCCAAATGATATCCACAGTACAGCTTCCTCTCTAAAGCTCTTATTAACTCTTTTCTGCCTCCATTCATGACACATGGCTCACCTGTGTCAACCTGCCCTTCACAGGCAAACATACACACCTTTACAGAGACACGCACATACCAACCAATTGAACACAAAGACATGCGTGTACTTTACGATCTATTAAGCACTCCCACGGCAGACTTTTTGACAGTTGACTGTCTGAACATGTTTGTTGTTTTTATTCACAGAAATTATAAAGTTCAGGCCAGAAAACAGAACATCTGATTATGTAATGTGCTGCTCCCTGAATCTATGTTTGACCTTCAACTTCTATCTATCTCTATGGACTAGAGGTCCAGGGGTTAAGAACAGTCCTACTTCACATCCTGCAACACACCTTTGTTGCATTAATTTATTGATATACACAACATGAAATGATAGATACTGATGGTGTTTGGGCTAGTCTGACCTGCATTGTTTATGGATTTGCAACAAGTTCCCTTAAAGTGTTTTTTTCTGCTTCCAGAAGCATGTTTTTTTAAGCTCATTTCTGTTGTTGTGTTTGTATAGGAAATTCATATTTGCCGTGGAACAGGTCATTTTTTCTTAAATATAGCCATTATCAGCAACTTTTTTTTAAATGCTTCCACAAACATTTCAAAAAGTTGCAAGCAAACACAATGTCTAACTTGAAGAACAAAACTTTTATTGGCAACTATATGTTATTAGACCTTCAGAAAGCAAATCAGACAAAATCAGTCAAAAAATACTCAGAATATACAATGCAAATAATCTAACATTATAATAAGATACCCAACCATCTATTGTGTGAACCGCCATTCAATAATTACCTTGATTTTCAAGTTTGTTCTCCTCGTGACTTCAATTGCATCTTTTCACTGACCTGGCTAAGGGTTATATTAGCAATTAATTGGAATTAGATCATCACTTCTGCATCCTTTGAGCACTGTCTCCATTTTCCTTATATCACGTAAGTAACAATTCATAAGATGATATCCAGGAACTGCCCAGTTTTATGAGTTAATTTCAGAGAAAACACCATGAGACTCTGGGAAAATAAACATGTTTTTTAACAAACTAGTGAATCCGCACACATATCAGCTGACAATATTACATCCTGAGAATATCAAACGCAGAAAAGTTTGAACCGTCCCATTGGTTGATTGGCACAAGTAGGCCACACACACACACAATGACAGACTGCCATGGCAAAATAAAAGCCTGGCTGTCTTCTCTGAATAGCCGAGGCCTTTATGTAACCGTGTCATTTGGTTCCTCACCACCGAGGCTCATTCTCATTCAACGCCAATGGAAGTATAGCCACGAACACCCTCCTCATCGTCCCTGGCAACTAGAGCAGCAACTTAACAAGACAGAGGGATCATGGGAAAGCGAAAGATATTAACAGGTTCAATGGACAGATTTCATCTTCCCTGAAGACAGGGTGAAAATGGGCATATGCTGGTCTATGTCGTCACGCTCTTGGTGGGTGTGTTTAGGTACGTCTGTGTGTGTGTGATTGTGTTTATTGTGTGTGTGTGTAGGTTTATACCAAAACTCTTATTTTGTGCACCTCAACCCCTCAGACACTTCAGTGAACTGCTTCCTGTCCTTTCACAAAATTGCCAGCTGTGTGTGTGTGTGTGTGTGTGTGTGTGTGTGCGCGTGTGTGCGTTCGTGTGTATGTGTGTGTGCGTGTGTGTGTGTGTATGCATGTATGCGTGTGTGTGTTTGTGAGTCAATGATGGCTTTTGGCACCGTTGAAAGTGCCAATAGTGGGTTATATAACAAACTAGCCTCACACACACACACACACACACACACACACACACACACACACACACACGCACACACATGCACGCACACGCACGCACACGCACGCACACACACACACACACACAAACACACTCACACAGTCGAATAGAAAAGCAATATACACACAGCTAGGGTAATTGTAGAGCCTCCTCTTGTTCGGGGCCCAAAACGCAACCAGCCTGTAAATCCAGACGGGAAAGAGGGCCAGATAGGAAAACTACTGACAGAGGGGACCTTTTGTTTTGTTCCACTCCCTCTCTCTCTCCCCCTCTTCTTCTTCTTGTCTCAACACCTCTCCCTCGTTTCATTAAACTACGGGCTATGATCGCTGATGCATACACCAGAGCAGAGCATCCCAGTGGAGGAGGTAACGTCTTCTTCTTGTTACCACTTTTAATCCTCTCTTATTTGCAATTAATTCTTTATTGATACTTTTTGATAGAAAACGAGCTCATTCAGACATTTAACTAATGACTTTGAGTTATTAAAAATCTCAAAACCAATGTTTTGAAGAGCTGGCTACAAAACACACAAAATAGCGCAATCTGAAAACAAGAGAGTTAGTTTAGTTCAAAACTCCTGTTAAAAATGAAAATACAGAAACTATCCTTATGCCTCTTGAGACATGAAACATTTCGCTCCTTGACGTTTATTTTTGTAATAATAGGGTAACATAGCTGCCTAACAATGACAGTTATAAAATCAGTCTTTCTTGAGTGCATCTGTGCAAGTTTTCAAGGACGACACTCTTCCAGTCTGCCTCACGCTTTCCCTGTGTTCAGATTATCTGAAAAAGGAAATTGTGATGTTTCACTTGTTTGATGCTTTCAAGTGCTGATAGAAGATGTCAGTGTGAGTCCCACATGGAGTGCAGCTGTAGTGTCAGTGCTGATGTATTGTAGATTAAATGTTTCTTGAAGCGTGCGGTGCTGCAACCTTTGCTGTTTCAAGGAGAAATATCTATTTCTAGCACAACCGTGTTAAGTTTTTTTGCTGGTGCAGAGAGTCAGAGGAGTGCTTTTGGACACCTAGGGGAAGTTAGGAAGTACCCGATGTGCCCTCTCTTTCTTTTTTCCTTGTTTGAGAAAATGTGTGTGTGTGCATGAGGGTGTGTGTGCATGTTCTGTCAGGCTCTCTGCAGGTTTGTTTTTGCCTCCAGATTATGTGTGTGTGTGTGTGTGTGTGTGTGTGTGTGTGTGTGTGTGTGCATGCATGTGCGTGTGTGCTGTCACACTCCCTGCAGGTTTGTTTTGCCCTCTAGCTCTTCGTGTGTGTTTGTGTGAATATGAATGTGCCCTGTGTGTGTGTGTGTGTGTGTGTGTGTGTGTGTGTGTGTGTGTGTGTGTGGGCATCAGGTGTCTATGGGGTACAATTAATAATAGATTTGACCCAAGCTGATGGAGAAAAAGACAACAGTTAAAAGTTGAGGCTATATTTAAAAAGTGTGGAGTCACCCATTCTCCAACACATGATGAGAGAAGTCAGGTTCATAGGAATACACTCTCTCTCTCTTTCTCTCTCTCTCTCTCTCACAATTCTACAATTTACTTAGCAGACACTTTTATCCAAAGCGACGTACATCAGTACATCTCTCTCTCTCACACACACACGCACGCACGCACACACGCACGCACACACGCACACACACACACACACACACACACACACACACACACACACACACACACACACACACACACACACACACACACACACACACAACCCTGGTCCTGTCTTATTTGAGTCATCTAAGGCGGAACCTTAATTGCTGCATTTTCAAAGGATGAAAATGCCTTTCATAGGAACAGTTCCTCTGTTGCACAGTAACTCACCTTCTCACACAAACTCCCTTGTTCTCTCAGCTTTGAGCTTTCTCTTCACACACCTACGTATCATCACACTTGTCATATGTGTCCTCTACTCTGTCACAAACTCTCGAAGACCTGCTTAAATTGAACCTCAAAAAATTGTCCAGGGTAATGTATTGTAGCTGGGAGAAAAATCCCTGAAGAGACATGGTTAAGAAATAATGCTTGAATTCCTGTTGCCCCTAACGTTAAATGTAAACTCATGGATTTTTAAAAGGCAGGTTATTTTTTAATTCCAGTGCAGAATGTGAATGAACCAGTGGCGGTTCTAGACCACTTTTACTGAGGGGGGCAAACTGGGGCCAGTTGTTTTGTCAGAGGGGAACATTCAACCCAGGTGAAAATAGACAAAGATGATCTCTTTAAAAAAAAAAAATATTATGCCAAATAATAGCGCACATCATTAAATACCACAACATAAAATACCATGATTTATATTTGTTTCAGTACCAGTATTTAATACTAGATTGCGAGTCCGGTTGTTAAATCAAATACCGTATATGTGTTATTGGGGGGGCTCTTCCTTTTGGAGGGGTGGCCACAGAGGGAACCAAGCTCAGTGTTACAGGGGCCCCTTGTGGCCCCTGCCTAACCGCCCATGGAATGAACTCAGCAGGCTATGATGAAAAAAACAGCTGACGAGTGAAGATCTGACACAGGGTCAATTTAAGTCAAATTGTTGCATCCAGCATTAGCTATAAAACAGTTTTCTGTTAATTGCCTGTTGAAATATCCCACATAGTGATTACCATAATGATGACATTGCAGGTTTGTTTTCCTATAGTAATAGTGTTGTTTGCAAATGTGCTCCTTTTTCAGTACTTTTTAGAAAAATTAAACCAATATTTAATCCATCTGTTCCTTGCATGTCGATGCATTTTGTTTTCATTTAAATATCATTTAAAGGTTGATTAACACTTTAATAAAAAAAAAAAAAAAAAAAAAATCTGCTCTATTTTTCGATCAACTCATAAATGGAAGCTATAAGAGCAGACTCTGAATGTAACATAACTCTGCCCTGCATGAAAAGTCATCCAACAAACCATGCATGAAACACTAAACTGTAGGGTGGAAAGAATCAGAGGGCGGGATGTCTCCGCCCTAGAAAAAAAAAGAAGGAAGGAAAAATTCTGTAGATGAAACTCTCTGAGGAGGGGAATGCTGCTGTGTAGTTCGATAACCTCCCTGCCGAGGAACCCAACGCTTCTCTCCTGCTTCATCTTCTTCTTTTCCTTGTGAATCGGATAAATAAAACGTCCTTATGAAAGACAAAACGACCACCATCACTTGTAAGTAGACTGCAGATTGAATAATGTCGATGGATCTCTCCGTGCTACTTCTTTAACACTAATGTTTTAATGTCGATCATCGTATAGGGGGTATTTGATAGATATTTCTTCGTTTTCTAGCCTTCTAAGATGTTTAAACGCGCCTTTGTGAGGGTAAACCTGAGGCACACAGCCCGCTCTCTGTGTCTGGTGGGGAAGAAAGCTCTGGCAGACATACTTGGGGGGCGCCCAATCCCCCCATAATCTAGTGACCTGGATTTATGATGCTGTTGCATGAAGGCTCGCTGATAGGGGGGTCTGTGAAAAGTTTCCAGAGGAGCCTTGGTAACTCTCTTAACTTGTACTTCAACTCCAACTCTGTCTGCTGTGAAATGAAAACTCGGTCGGAGCAAAGTTTGTTTGTTGTTTATGGAAACTAAATCCGGTGTGTTTATAATATGCAAATGAGACGTTTAAGAGACCAGTAAATTGGTAGAAAAAATACGATGTTTCGTTGTTTTTCGCAAGGTTTTAAGTTGTTTGTGTTGTGCATCAAGGTTCATTATATTGTTCTTGCTGTTCATTTTCGAAACGTATTCAAAAATAGTGTTGCATTATTTTCCCAAATTTGGATCGGCTATCTTTCATGTCTTCCTCTTCCATCTTTACGCACGGTTTTTGATGTGCTTTTATAATGGACTTGGCCTTGATGTGAGTCAGACTTTCATGCAGGTGAAGATAAAAAATTAAAAAAAAAAAACCAGGTGCCTTACGTAACCGAAACAAACTGAGCCCATCTGCGCAACTGTGTGCCAACTAGCGCACAACACACAGCGCGGAACAAATTACTCTCATTCTGGCATTGGAGTGAGTTTGCTGCTTCTTTAAAGCTTCCACTGTGAGCTACAGGTTATGACATATTGTTGGTCTGATCTCTTTTTTTTTTTTTTCTCTCACCCGTGGCTCTTGTTTGAGACTGGTGTGTTCAGAAGTTTCTCAGGCTGTACTTTTCCACTTGCAGCGGCTTTTTCTTGGCACTGAGCCTCCCTCTGCTCATGCAGGCTCTCCCCTCGCGTCTTTTGTACACCGAGGGAACTTGCGTCACTCCGGGTCGTTTTAATTGAGAAGCAGCCAAACAGTGAAGCTGATAGGGCTGGTTAAGAGGCTATCCGATTATTTGTACAGGACCAGGTTGCAAACTGAGGAGGGGTTGGATGGAGTGCATGGACAAAGGGTTACATAAACAGTTAGAGTTGGAGAACAAGCCCCAAAGTCTCAGTGTCTTCTTATATTGCCAGTATTTACTCCTGGAGCTTAAAAGGGCATCATATGCTTCTAAGTGGTTGCATCTGGATGCCGTTAGCTTATAGGATTTGTTTTGGCCGCCATAGACTAATTTTGCTGTCTTAGTAACCTTTTAAGACCGTGTGATACATGTGCAGTCTCTATGGTGTTGCACAAACATAAGTGCAAATAGTACAACCCAACCTTTCATTGACTAGCTGTGGTAAAGAAACCCTTTTTTTCCCCTGATTTTTCCTATGTTTTTTTTTTTGACGCAAGCACATTTCAAAGGTGTGGCTATGACGCACCAGGAGCGCAACGGCCTCTAATTGGCCGAGCACAGGATCGATCCTTTCCTCACGGTCCATTTAGCAAGAGGAAATGTTTGCTGAGGAGGACGCCCACCGGGGGGGTGTCGTCTGTGTGTTTGGTGTAGAGGGGAGGGCGCAGCTCCTCCCTCATGGTGGTAATAAAACTAGAGCCAAAAAGGAGGACAGTAATATTTGTGTTTGGGCTGCTGATGAGTACAGAGCTGCTGTTCCACTCATCATCATGACGATCAAAACAGAAACAGAGAAGCCAGCCATGACTTACTCCAAAACTAGAGGGCTTGTGGCTTTAGTCACCGGTATGGAATCATAGCTAAATGGGTTTTTTTTTCCCCCACTGTGTGGCCACAGCATCAATGGATTTATTTTGCTTTTCATCCGAAAGTCTAATTTTTCTTCTCTCTTTTGTGTTGCAGCTTTTATGAAACAGAGGAGGATGGGGCTGAACGACTTCATTCAGAAGCTTGCCACAAACTCCTACGCCTGCAAGCAGTGAGTACCATCTGACTCATATTATTGTTCTACAGTCACTGGAGGGACAAAACATTGAGAAACACAGGGCAGAAAGCACAGTTATCTAGTCCTCTGAGGAAACTTTGTGACTCAATTTGCCTCCCAGATCAGCTGATTCAGACGTAAACAATGCAGAATGCATATTTGCTTTGTTAGGAGATAAACTAAATACGAACTCTGTTTTTTGTTTTTACAGTCCTGAAGTTCAGTCTATTCTGAACTTGAGTTCTCCTCAGGATGCTGAGCTCATGAATACAAACCCGTCTCCTCCTGTAAGTACATTTAGCGTTCAACAGTTAATTGTGTGCTCCTTCCTTTGTTTATATTTGTTGTATGCAGAGATACACACATGTCCTCTGTTTATGCACATTGGGGTTCAAGTTATGGCTCTAACATCCTCACTCTTCTCTTTCTTGCTATCTCCCTCACAGCCCAGTCCATCCCAACAGATCAACCTCGGTCCTTCCTCCAACCCTTCAGCCAAACCCAGCGACTTCCACTTCCTCAAAGTGATCGGAAAGGGAAGCTTCGGGAAAGTTTTGCTTGCACGACACCGCAGCGATGACGAGTTTTACGCTGTGAAAGTCTTACAAAAGAAGGCGATTCTCAAGAAGAAGGAGGTAAATTCACCTTCATACATGCTCTTATACGCTTACGACAAAAAAGGTGTCTCTTCTTTAACACCATGTCTTTGTTTTTCTCAGGAGAAGCACATTATGTCAGAGAGGAATGTGCTGCTAAAGAATGTCAAGCACCCGTTCTTGGTCGGCCTGCACTACTCTTTCCAAACAGCAGACAAGCTCTACTTCATTTTGGACTACATCAATGGAGGAGAGGTGAGTTATGGCCAGAGACGATAAGAATAAGCAGCAGAAATGATGGAAGAGGCGGGAGAAGAAGCTGGGCTATTTAAAGAAGCAGCTAAGATGAATGTTTTTTGTTGAGGAGGAAGTTTAAAAGATGGATTTAGCTGGAGGGGACAGAAGTTTTCAAACGGATGCTTTCACATTAGAGGCAGAGATAAAGAGGAGCCACAGACAGACACAGGGGATATCCTGGCATGAGAAGCAGAATAGAAGTCATGTCTTTCTTTCTTTCGAAAGGAAACATCTCTCAGGAAATCGTGGGGTTGGGTTGGGGCAGCGGGAGAGGCTGTGGGCCAAAATTAGCTGGCTCAGTGTGTGTCTAATCGAGCTAATTTCCCGCGATTGTTGCACAAGCAGAGACAGTGCTGATTAAATATGGGCCTCATCAGGAAACAGGATGCATTTTCCCTCCTCTTGCTTCCCTTTCTCTTTTCTTCCTTCTTTTACCAAGCCTTTGGCCCTCATTTCATCTGTCCTTCCGTCTACGACGTTTTAAGCTCTAGCTGTCATCCATTTCCTCTCCTTCTGTCTTTTATTGTTTTTCTTCCTCTTTATAATTTCCTATCTCTCCTCCTGGGATTTTGTAGATCATCTTTATCATAGGTAACGAGATTTAAGGCTTTGTGTCCGCACAGACTCATTGAAATAACCTTTGCTGTTTTTTTCTCTCTTCCAGTTGTTCTACCACCTACAGAGAGAGCGCTGCTTCCTCGAGCCCAGAGCCAGGTTCTACTCAGCAGAGATCGCCAGTGCTCTCGGGTACCTCCACTCCCTCAACATCGTCTACAGAGACCTGAAGCCAGAGAACATCCTGCTGGACTCGCAGGGACACATCATTCTGACAGATTTCGGCCTGTGCAAGGAGAACATTGAACCCAAGGGCACCACGTCGACCTTCTGCGGTACGCCAGAGGTGAGGACGACATACTCAGTCATTCAGAATACCTTTTTTTTCCCCCCCTGTGTTTTTATAGCATTCTGTTATATTTTGCCATTAATCTCACCATCTGTGCCACTTTTTATTTCAGTATTTAGCACCTGAAGTTCTACACAAGCAGCCATACGACAGAACAGTAGACTGGTGGTGTTTAGGAGCTGTTCTCTACGAGATGCTCTACGGCCTGGTGAGTGAAATCTCCCACACTTTACGTGAATTGTTTGTAAAGTTACAAATTTATTTTTATACTTTTAAGTTAGACGATCAATTTTTCAATCACGGTTTCACCTGAATCCATGCATGACTTTAAGAGATAAAATCACGTTTGTCATGTGGATTCTTTCTTATCATTGTTTTCCAGATACTTATCACTCTCTTCTTTTTGTCCCTCCTCAGCCTCCATTCTACAGCCGCAACACAGCCGAGATGTACGACAACATCCTGAACAAGCCGCTGCAGCTGAAGCCCAACATTTCCAACGCGGCTCGACATCTGCTGGAGGGTCTGCTGCAGAAGGACCGCACCAAGAGGCTGGGCTGCACAGAGGACTTTGTAAGTGTTGGATCATGTGATTGTACGTTTAAATGTTGCAAGTGTTTAGGGGCATCATTTAACCATTTGTGTCTCTCTACAGATTGAAATAAAGAACCACATATTCTTCTCCCCCATCAACTGGGACGACCTCAACGCCAAGAAGATCACCCCTCCCTTCAACCCGAATGTGGTACGTTCCTTTTGTAACACTCTAATAAGTGTGATGTCCTTGAGTAAAAGTAGCCAAAGTCCACAAAGTCAAATATTTGCCTTTACACTGGAAGATCCAGTGAAGGGAACATCCTTGCTGTGGATTAAATCATCTCCAATTATGGGAAGGTATTTTGACTGTTCAAGCCTCACTAATCCCTACTTGTCTCCCCCTTCCCTCAGACGGGACCCAACGACTTGCGGCACTTTGATCCAGAGTTCACAGACGAGCCGGTGCCCAGCTCCATCGGCTGCTCCCCGGACAGCGCACTTGTCACAGCCAGCATCAAAGAGGCGGCCGAGGCCTTCGTGGGCTTCTCCTATGCGCCCTCCATGGACTCCTACCTATAGGATTATAACGCAGGCACTCAGTATGGACCCCAATGCGGACTCAATGGACATGAACTGGGGTTTTTTCCATTGACTTGCATCTTGGCCCCACTTTACATTTCCAATCAGGAAGATGGATAGATCAGAATTAACCCCTGCAACATCTCTAAAAAATCTGTCTTTGCAAACTCTCCAACTCTTGAATGCATTTCCAAGTCCTACCACAAGACTATGCAAGCCACAATAACATAACTTATTGGGGTTGTTGTCTATCTTTCCCTGATGAACCAACGCACAATCCCTTCAACTTCTACAACATGACTCAAAATTAAAGCTCTGCAGCCTTCCAAGGTCTTAGTGGAAGTCCTTAGCACACAGCCGAGGCAGCAAACAGGCAGCCACGACCAACAAGCACACACAACAACTTTTTTCTCAAGAAGAAATCTGGATTGTTTTGTACAAGCCCTGAGGAGGATTTCCATCTTCATCCATGTAGCGAAACATCTTTAACCTGTCGAGATTCTGTCGCCCACATAGACCGGAGCTTTTTTGAGTTTTGATTGAGTAGCTTGGAGACAAGGTTCATTTTGGTGCTTTAGTTTCTTTTCATTTGCTGTCTGAGAAGGGAGTCACTTGAGGCTGAATGTTATAGAGGCGGGGGGGATGCTTTGTTTTGTTTTTCTCTCTGACGTGCCTTTATTTTTCCTCTCCATCAGAGCTCACATCTGTTGAGTTTGTCCATGTCGATGTCACCTTCTTGTTGGGTTTTTTTCTTTCCGACTTTTGGCGTCACCGGAGAGGAACGATGTAGCACTAAATTTAAACACAAGTACCTACGTCTCTTACATGTGAGACGTAGGAACTCGAACGATGTTTCAAAACTTTATTTGCACATAAAACAATAACGGTAATACTGAGAGAGAGAGAGCGAGAGAGAGAGAGAGAGAGAATGAGAGAACGAGAGAGCACTGCTGCTAGAGAGAGAGAGAGAGTGAAGTGTTTGTGTTGTTCTTCTTGCCAACATGTCCCCTCATTGAGTCTTCCATTCGCCTCACATTAATGCACCGGCAGCCTCAAGCCGAGCAGATGACATGGAGAAGCTGAACATTCCATTTTAATATTGCTGTAATGCAGTTTGACGGTATTTAAGTTTGTTTGTATATTTGGAGTCATGTGTACTAGTTTTAATGTATATTGAACAAAAAATGACTAAAGGTATGCTTTAATATGTATATGTAACGATTCATGTTAAATGTACTGTAAATTGTAAAACTGTCTAAGATTTATGTGACAAATGTTTGGTTTGCAATAAAAGTTTAACTTTATTACATCATGGATTATTGTTTTCAATCATTGATGAATGGACAACATTTTCTTCATGGGTTGAACTACAAACAAAAATTAAATAATGAAGATCAAATGCTAAACATTTACAGATCCTGACTGCTGCCAAATGCCCCACATTAGTTAAGAGCAGACTTTACCCTCCGCCATGCGTCAGCACCTTACACAACGATGACGGTGACGTCCAAGCAGTGTGTGTGTGTGGACGGATCAGTGTGCAGACAAATTATTGACCGATAAAGCCACTCAATATATAATGAATTCAGCAGAGCAGATTTTTATTGTTAGAGTGGGCTATTGATTTTTCTTTTTTTGATGTCCAATTGCATCACAATTCAAGCAGAAATCAAATGCTGCTTCATCAGTAATGGCACGGCGACGCAGCGTGTTGAATAGTGGAGAATGTGTCCTTTCACTAGACTTGAAGGTGGTGTGGAAGAGTTAAATGTTAAAGCAGGTAGTTTAACATTATAAGATGACTTGAGAAGGTGTTCTAGTCAACGTCATAAACCTGTAAAATGGCATTACTTTTCATGTGTAAAGTTTGACCTCTTTCGGCCTGAGAAGTTGCTCCTAATTCAGTGACTCAAGTTCAGCCGAATAACAATCGGAGGAAATCACCACTGATAATCAGTGTTCTAGGCCTACATGATTAGAAAACCTTGATAGCATCTTATAGGCTAGCTGTTATTCCTCTGTCTGAGATAATGATCTACGTAAATCCTGCATGTTTTATACATGAGATTACAAATTCTTTAAATCACTGCCCTCCACACCTAAGCCCTGGTACACCGAATACACTAACTTACATGATGTTATTCTATTATTATCGTCATGATCTTACTCTTTACAATCCCGTGGTATTAGTTTTTGGTAAACAGTAACTTGTTTCTTATCAACCATTAAACCAAAGGTGCAAAGATAAGCATGTAGTGTAGAGACAACGTGGTTACAGTGTAGACTACTTTTAATTTCATCAGAGGACTTTGTGATCTTTATTCACTGGCCTGTTCTCAATAGTCTTTTATTTTGTAACTTTGCATGGGCCTGAATATTTGAGAGAATGCTTCTAGATCCTACTTGTAGTCCTGCACTGCCATCTGCTGGCCAAACCTTGAACTGATACATGACCAGTAAAGCTTCCGTTGTGACACAGATTAATCATTTAAAAAGACTTTACTTACATATTAAATGAATAAATAGTTGAACTGATAAATTGAATTAATAAATTGAGTTTAACTGAATAATATAAAATGATTTGCTTATTAATATAACACTGTTTTGTTCACACCTTACACATATAACTTCCTCTTTACTAAATATAGTCTACTATTGACTATGATTATTTCTTCTTAACAAACTCTACTTTTTGAATTGTTTCTAAATGTGTTGTGTTTTCTCAGCATTTACTATATACTATGAGCAATGACAGTGCTGAATCTTTGAATCTTTTAATTTAATCTCCTGATCTCATTAAATACAGCATTCGCACATATACAGACTCTGTTTAAACACCATTGTATGTTTTTAAACTAATAAACATAACCTGAGTGCAATCATTAAAAGTAGCCTCATGAACTCCAAAAACATCCAAAAACAATGTAATTAGACGGCTAAAGTAGAAATATTAGTCATGTAAGTAAGAACAAACTTCATTGATTAAATGTTGTTTGGTTGCAGTAAAACCTCATTTAAATCAGGTTTTGGTTAAGTGTCAGCACAAACTAAACAAAGATAATCAGAGAATAACAATTGAAAGTAGGACGGATATAACTAGCCTATTTATAAAGACAGAAAAAAGGATTTCATACAAAAGATGTCAACTTTAAGTAAATGAGTGTGAGATGTGTAAGTGAAACCGGCTTATCTGTTAAACTACTAAAAAAGGACGTTTTTCAGCTCCACGCAGCAGCCAGACATTCACTGTAAATTCAGATTCTGTACATTTTGTCCAGCATTTCCCTCAGTAGAGTCCAGAGTGTTGTATTAAGACAGGGCTCACACAGAGGGAAGTTGTTCACACAGGTGTACTATTCTTCCAAACACGCAGAGCTTGTGGGCTCAGTTGGGGCATTTTGTCAGAGAAGATGTGTGGGAGCTGTGCAGCCACAGACTACGGTGGCTGGGAAGCGCAAAAAATACAATGGATAACGTTTTTACATTTTATAAAATAAAATGACATAAGCAAAACACTTTTACCAGGGACAAAACTCATTTTCATTTCAGAAAACTGTCCACCGTTCAACCAAGTCAGTGTCTCTGTTTCAAACTGATGAGCAACAAAGACTAAGAATTCAACATAATGCAGTAGAAAATAAAGTATTCCAAACAAACAATCTCATCAATGTGATGTGATCAATGATTTCTCTGAAGCTACAAATTGACCATTAGTAACACATACTGAATGCTGCTTTAAAAGCTGCTCCTGTCTGTGAAGAACTTTCATGTTCTCCCTGTGATTGCATGGGTTTCCAGGGGCTCCAGTTTCCTCCCACAAACCAAAAACATTTAGGTGAACTGGAGACTCGAAATTGGCCAAAGTATAACATTTAATTTAGAAAACATTTTTAATCAAAAACAAATTTTACAGATTTTCTTATTCCCTTGTTTTTGTTTAATGAAGCTGACAGGAATGGTGAGTTCACTTACAACATAACAGAAATAAAAACCATTAACATGGTGCTGGACAAAATGTTTGTATAAGTAAACAATGAGGTTTTTTGTTTGCTTGTTTATTTCTGTTGGGTAATACAAATGAACGTCAACACTTTGCACCATTTGAGTTCTATAAAATAGAAGATAAAGATGAGAAATAATGAGGATTAGAAAATTTGCTTTACATACATGAAGGTTTTTTCTTTTCCATTTAAAGTTAATACATGGGACTTTGCAACAATGGTCGAGTGGGGTGAACAAGCTGACAGAATAAACACCATGCTTTATCCAAAGAGGGTTTCAAACTGAAAGTCAAAAAATAAATCAATGCAGGAAAAAGACTGAAGAAGCTAGTCTGCCAGGTATAAGGAGCATACAGTAACACCTTATAAGTCCTGATATATATAAACATTACATGACAGCTTACAGACAGCTAGCCTATTCCAGATTTCACTAAAAGCGACTACGCCCCTTAATTTAAAATTCACTCAAAGGAAGTGTTGTGTTTTTAATTTTTTCCTTGTTAGTTACCACATGGTTAATTTTTCAGTCTGCTGCTGCTGTGGTGTAACAGAAATCCCTCAAGGTGGCACTGTTTCCGTTCAACTTAATCTGTCTGTGAGGCAATAGCAGCATCAGTGGACCATTTAATCACTCATCGAACAAGTTGAACCCATTCTGCTTCAGACAGTTACTATTACTATCCACAGATACTCAACACTATTCATTCAAAAAGTGTGTTAAACGTGGCATAACTACATTTTAAGAATCAGGAGTGTGAGACTAGAAGTGGAGACTGCAGGTGTATTGCAGGTGTAGTCAAGCTAGTCTATTAGCTTTATTACTTGAACTGTCTGAAATTTGATACTGTGAGAGCGACAGTAGCTACATTGCATATAGCATAAGTCAGTATATATGGAAGCCCTTCCATTCGAATTTGTAGTCATTGTTTGAAATGATTGATCTTATACAGCCTTGAAGTTGTTCCACATGGTCGTTATTGAGCCATATCCTCCTGAGGTTCCTGGAAATGACCCTGGATGGCATGAACTACCCTTGTCATACCCATATCTGTCATGATAGTGTATGCAATTTATTGTGGACAAAGCACAAAAACCCTGGCTAATTTATGAATCAGTAATAATAATCTATATAACATGATGATGACTTTATTGAGGCTAAGGGTCATTCTCGAGGAACTTACAGATTACATATGTTAAATAGGCTACAAGCTGCTGAAAATATGTGTGTACTTTCAGTTAAAAATAGAATAGTTAAGATTGTGACTACAAGATTTTTAGAAATGGAACACTTTCAAACTGACTGTGGTGATGCTTTTGTTTCTCTTTTCACAGATCTAAACACTTCTGATCAAAAATAAAATTCTTTAACTCGCTCAAAGCAACATTATGCAAGTTTGACCTCTTGGTAATCAATAGGTGTGTCTGCTGATTATAATATTTCCTGCTGGCTAAGTAAAACATTATCTCTTTCATTTCAGAGAGGTTTTTTAAATAGGCTCACATAAAGGTCAGAAAGCATGAGACTAAGAAAAATAAATTGAGCAAATAATTGTTAGACCATTTTTAAATACAATATTTATCCAAAAGTTATGTTTTGGAGGGCTGAAATTGCTAGCATGGTACTTAAGCCCCAGATTAAACCTAGAAGAAATTAAGAAATCTGTGCTTATCTTAAGGTGGATTTTGCAAAGTACCTTATAAAATAAAATAATATTCATGTGAGAGTTTACAAACATTGCTGCTCTACAAAGCCAAAGTGCAGTATCTGCAAAAATGCCAAACTGAAAAAAACAGCTTTTTGTGTTTTTTGTTTGCCAAGCGTAAGTATCAAATTAAATTTAACAACCAGTTATGTGATTGATTAGTGAGTAGTTTTTAAAGATTTATTTTTGGGCTTTTTTTGCCTTTAATGTAGAGATAGGACAGCGGACAGAGCTGGAAATCAGGGAGAGAGAGCGGGGAACGACATGCTGGAAAGGAGCCACAGGCTGGACTCGAACCCGGGTCGCCCGCCCCGAGGACCACAGTCTCCACACATGGGGCGCACGCAACCAACCACTGCGCCCCCAAGTGAAGTGAATGTTAAGCACATTGTAATTTGACTTTCAGATTAACCATTTCAGTTTTACGGTTAAAACTGCACTTTGCTTTTGTTTTACTGCTGAATAATAATATGGCCAAACACTGATGGGCTGCAGTAACTAACAATTGTTAATGGGTTTTAATGTAATTGAGTAGACAAACAAGATGTATATTATTTTCCACTCATTTGTTTTGTTTCCTATTTTATTTAAGTATTTTATAGATCAGATTAAAATGTAATTTCATGTTATAAACAAAATCTTACAGGCCTGTATGTTTGGGTATGTGAGCAACTATTTCTAGGAACTGAACAATTGATTAAAATCAATTAATTAACACTGAATGCAACACATGAATGCATTGACGAGACACATGTGACACACATTTAATTTTCTAACAGTTTTATCAGCCTGGGCATCAATTACCAAAATGTACTCCATGGGAGATATAAACATAACTTTTGCATCTTTTTGAGACTTCAAAAGTACTCAATAAACGGAAACCATCACTGTTCTCTCTTTTTCACATGCAGCAGTCGTTGGATACAAATATTACTTTAAGATCTGTAGTTTTTTTTTCAGCTCAGGTACTTTTGGCTTGTAACATAACAGTGATTGAATCGTAAAACATGTAGTATCAAAAATAACTGAAGTATTTTCATATCTTTGCTTTACATATCTCCCTTTTCTGCATATTTTTACCCATTACGAGTGCTGTAAGTAACCTCTCGGTTCTGATAAAATTGAGTGTGTTTACATTGAGTGTCCTGGTTATGAGCCTTATCCTGATTGGTCCTAAAACAAAGGCAAACTGCAGTATCTGACACATCCTTCATGGTGAAACCAAGGCAAACTGCAGTCAGTGTCACTTACTGCAGTTTGCTTTGGTTTCACAGTGTGTTTTACAGATACTGCGTAACTAAAACACCCAATATCTTTGGGAAATAAAGCAGTAGAACTATGAAACTCTCACAGGTTGAAGAGCAGATTCTGCACTTACGATTTGTGCAAAAAAAGTGAATTTCACAAAAAGTACAGATACTGCACTTTGGCTTTGTAGGGCAGGTTGCCTAAGCCAGCAAATGCAATCTGCAACAAGTAGGCCACTTATAGTGAACATGGTGAGTCATTACACAAGACAAGAAAATGTCCCTGGTGAACTTAAGAAAGGATCAAATGACAGTGGTTAACATAGGTCAAAGGATTCTATGGGCCATGTCTGGACATCTAATATATCTCGTGAAGAGTAGGCCAAACTAAACAGGCCACATTCTGTCATATGTGACGCAGCAGGGCAGCTGACAGCCCAACAACCCCGGATTCTTAGAAAAAAGACACGGGAAAACAGCAGGTGGACACGTAGTTTGTTGTTACATTATTGATACAGGTGTAATTTATAGCTTGACAGCCACTCGTTGGTGGTGACCAATCCCCATGATTGTTATACGAATGTTGTGATATAAATGTATAGCTGCAGGGTAAACAAAAGAGCACGGAGGAGGATACGCAAGAAAAGATAATTGGAAGCCCACAAAAGCCATCGTTTTATAATAAATGCATTTAGTGTAGGTACTATTCGGTAGGCACTCTTGGACCAATCGAATTCAACCTTGGGCGTTTTGTTGCCGACTTTACGTCTCCTATTGGTGCTTTGGGCGGTCGTGGGCGGGGCTTAACGACTAACTTACCAAAACAAGCCGGGTGCGTGCGCCGACACGATCATTGGAGCAAAGGAAAAGTCATTGGAGTCCAAAAGCCAGAAGAAGAAAGTAAATGGACCGACCGACAACGAAGAATTTAAGCAAACAACAGAGAGACAGCTGGGGCGTCAGGTAGGGAACTTTTACAGATGTTATTAAAGCTTAAATGTGTGTGAAGTGAATGTTTTCATCAAATGAAAGCTGATTTCAGTGATAGAAAAGCCCATCCTTGTCAAGTCTATAGTGGGTATTATCTGTGACTGTGTTTTCCATGGTGGTCTTTGAGTTGCAGCTTCCAAAAGATCAATTCATAAACTTTTTTTTTTTTTTTGGGGGGGGGGGGGGGGATACTGAAGCAACACAGAAAACTTTCTAATAAAAAGCAGGTTAGAAAACAACATTTAGGAGAGGTTACAAGGTCAAAACGCATTAAAAGAAAAAACAGGAGAGCTAAAGCTGCAAAACTAGTCTTATTATTAGAAACTACTTTAAATTCACTCAACAGCCCTGTATCACAGAAACAGCTGCAAGTGTCCATTGTAAGCTTCACAGATCTGGCATTTATGACAGGAAGTTAATTTGAAAGCCAACTTGTCTCCCAGGTCACTCAAAGCATCAGCTGGTGTTTGTTTACCCCAGGACTGCAAGAAATAGGCAGGTGGGCATTTAACCATTTGTCTTACACCAATCTTTAATGCATGGTTCATACTGAAGATATGGCGTTTTGGCTCACTTAAGTGACTTTATAAAGTTTAGTAATAACTGTATATTTTTAGGTGTTACACAGGAGGTTAAGCATGCATTTTGACAAAAAATAATTGTATGAGCATGTTTAGGTACAGAGTGGTGGATGGTTTCATGGTAATTCTGTAGAAATAGTGCTTTGTCTTTGAATTTGTTGGTTTGTCTATTTTACCGAAAGGTGGTTGACGATGCACCCCGACAGTGAGACCAGGAAGATGGCTTCTTACCTCCCAGCTAACCCCTCGCCTGGGACCCAGAAACTGGCCCCAGCAAAAGGACCAGGTACTAAGTGACACATTTCATCACTTACAGGTTAAAGCAAGACGGGTGTCAGAGTTATTTTAGGAGCGTACATGTAATTATAACCTCAGTAAGGGTGTACATGCCTAATTCAGTGACACCTACAGCGTACATTCCCTGGCATCCATCCCTCCCTACACAGCTGTATCTGCCATCAGACTTGTCAGTGAGTAATGTGATCCTGAATAACAGATACAAGAAATATGTAACTCATGCTCATGTAAAAAGTCTTGCTCGGCACTTTTCTCAGGAACATTTTTCAGATAACTCAGTGAACTTGCTTATGTTTAAATTTCCAAGAACATACCTATTGTGCTCAAAAAAAAACACCACGTGTTTTTTTTTGCTGAATTGACTGGTTTCTCAATAGCTGATTAATGATGAAGCCAAAAGTTATTTATGACTGTAATTAGGGCGCCCTGACCTTGCTATCTAATAACTAAAACTGTGACGCTCCCTCATCACAAACTTCCTGCTTGTCAACCGGAATAAATTCCATTCACCTTTTGATTTGATTCGAGCTGTGATCTGAGTTCAGCTTCCATAGAAACACATTAAAGCTGTTGCCTCTCAGGGAAAATGTATTCTCCATGAAAGCTGGAGGAAAAACAGCCCCCCTGTCTTGAAATCTGGACCTTTCTGCACGAGTGTGACAGTTTTTTTTTTGGCATCTACGATTGAAGTCAGACTTTGATCAGAAGCACTGCCGCTGAAGTGTGATGACTTGCTTCCTTAACGCGATACATGAAAATCAAAAAGTGGTGTGAGACACCTTGTTTTTAACACCCTGAATCTACTTGAATTAAACTTTAGTGATGCATCAACGGGGACCTCTTAAATCTGACTAGTTAAAGAGAACCATAGAACATATCTCAATAGCAACAGCTTATGCAATGGGTAATGCAAAAAAAAGCTTTTGTGTGTTTGAAGGTACATGTGAATGGAACTGAAAGAATACAGACTGCAGCTGTAAATGGATGTGTTCAAACTTACAGGACGGAATAGGATCATCACCTATTCATGACATAGAAGTGTATCTACAAGGCCATTACACAGTAGCAGACAGACTTATTCAAAGAAGGTACTGTCTAAAGTAGGAAGTATTACTATCCCTTTATTAGATGATGTCACTTAAAGGAGAAAGATTGAGAGGGATGCAGTGTCATGGAATAAAGACTTTATAGAACCCTGCAGTTTGAAGCTGCTTCTGTTTCTCTGTTGTATAATGATAATTACATTAGAAAAAAAAGTCTCACTAATTTGGTGATTAGGCAAATTGATCCATTAGAGTATAAAGCATTTGAGTGTAAAGCAGATTTTCAATCAGGAGTAAGCAGGTAATAACAAGAACAATGACAGTGCTGGGCCCTTATTAAAGGAAGTTAAATACAACAGAGATGTGATCTGCAAAGGACAAAGACTATAATAGTTCTTGTTTTTCTGCACTATTTTGCGGTCGGGACATGTATGTTTCAGGACAAAACCCACAACATGTTGTTAAAAAGTTTCCTTTTCAATTCTGTGTACATGTATCAGTGTGTACTTGCATGTTTGTTCAGTTGTTATGATACCTGAGGATAAAAACCTCTCATGTGTGTAGCACATTCAAACATTGACTTATAAGACCCCTTCAGCATTCTTCATTTGAACCTCCGACCTCTAATCAGTACACAGTCAGCATTGTTAGAAGACACTGGCATCATCATCACTGTAAGGGACTTTTTTTTTTTTTGTTTTCTTGCCCCATGGAATAACCATTTTTCCATGTAATGTGTTTTTTTCCCCAACATCCAGACGTCGATGAAGTCGGGGTTTTTTTGATCTTGTATTTGTAGTTCCTCCTTTAATTATATTTTTAATTTCTCCGTTAACTCGTTCATTTTCTTGACCGGGGTTTGTTACCTGAGTGTCCATTCTATGACTTGAGATGGATACAATAAAATGAAGTTTTTCATTTTTGCATTTACTACCTATCGCTGCCCGACAACCCTAACACCAGTGTCATATTCATGTTCTAACTGACAGCATGAACAGCACAAAAGGTCAACCTTCTTTAAAACAATTGAATATTAACAAGAAGACAACACTAGTTTAATCACCAGAGGGGGAAGATGTTTGTCTAGTTGGCCTAAGTCCAGAGAGGTCATGGTGTAGGATCAGTTAAATAACATAAAGAATGCTGCTTAGTGTGTGGGAAGTCCACTGTCTCACTCACGGGGTAGATGCTCTCTGACATGGGGCTTTAAACAAACCATCTCTCATGACTTCAAACTACCCAATAAGCAGGTTAAGATCCAAAACATGAGTGTAAAGTGTCTAAAAATGCACCAGGCTGTAAACTTACACAATCAACAAGAACCTTTTTCAGGGTTGGAAATTGTTTTGATAAAATAGATTTGTAATCTGTCACCAGAGTCTAATCCCTCGATGTGGTGGTTTTTCGTAGAAATACAATACCTGTGTTTGGCCCAGTACCATGTCACTCTTATCCCTGAGTATTACAATCGTTTTTCTGAAATCATGTGTATGATCAGATTATGTTTGGACTGATGCAGTTAGGTGCAAAGGCTCCAAATGCTGAGTGAGCAATTTGACAGCAACATGTGAAATCCTGTTAGCACTGAGGGAGCAATATGTGTGACCAGTTTAGCTTTGTATTTGTTAATGTATACAACTAAAGTAACATATCAACAAATGTGGCTCAATAAATTGCAGTTTCCTCTTCATTGTGATTCAAACATTAATTAGGATTAATTAACTAACCCTAACCCAAACCTCCTAACAAAAGGCGGCTTGAAGGAGAAAACATTGAAGTAGACACACCATGCACTCTACAATAATTATTATAATAATTAAAATAATAATCCCATTACAAAGCACCTTTCAAAGTGCCACACAGGCAGATATTAAATTACAGGGAGTGAGAAAACAAAGAAACAAGCGGACCAAAGGCAGTTATAGTGCAATATAAGAACATGTCCAGCAATGATTTCAAAGTGGACCCAGACTTGTCTAAGATCCTCTGGGAGATAGTTGCAAAGAGCCCTGAACAACAAGGGCTTGATTACCTTGAGTCACAAGCCGAGATTCAGGAAAGTTCCTCGAGGATCTAATAAACAGGGCTCATGTTCGTAAAACATTAAAAGATCTCAAATGTAAGGTGGTGCCTTACCATGTAAGGCTTTATAAACAAGCAATCAAATCGTAAAATCTATTCTACAACTCACCGTTAACCATTGACGGTCGTCATGAACTGGAGTCATGTTCTCACTTCTGCTCGAGTTGGTTAAAAACCAAGCACCAACATTTTGGACTTCCTAAAGTTATGCTTAGTTATATTCATAGTTATACTTTCTTTACGGATACCTGAAGTGTTTTACAGTAATCAAGTCTGCAGGGCATGAATACGTGAATTACCTTATCATCAAGGGAGAGAAAGAGTCAAATCTAAACATGTTATCTTCACAAAATTGAACAATGTTATGCTATATCATGTTTTCATCTTATTGTAGAGGTCTATTAGAAACCCAAAGGACTTCTGACAGCAAAACCAGAAACTTGTTTTGATTCTGATTATCTTACAGTATACTGTCTGTCCTTATCTCTAGGCTGCAGCTGGCTGGTGGTGGTGGCGGCTGTAGCGGCCTCTCTCAGCGGTCTGATGCTGGGCTATGAAATGGGTCTGACCTCTGGAGTCCTCTTGCAGCTGCGGGGCCTCCTCTCCCTCTCCTGCCGGGAACAAGAACTGCTGGTCAGCTCCCACCTGCTCGGCGCTCTCCTCATCTGCCTGGCCGGAGGTCCTATTCTCGATCGCTACGGCCGCCGCTGGTCGTTGCTTCTGAGCGCCGCCCTGGTAGTCGGAGGAACAGTTGTGCTCATCGCCCTCACCTCACTTTATTCACTGACTCTTGGCAGGGTGATCGTTGGCATGGGGACAAGTCTGTCAGGGACAGGAGCATGTCTGTACATTGCGGAGATTTCGCCGAGGGAGAGGCGGGGTCTGCTGGTGACGCTGTACGAGCTCATGCTGGTTGTGGGTGTCATGCTGGGGTTTAGCTGTAGTTATGCCTTTGCTACTCTTACTCAGGGCTGGGTGTACACGTTTGGACTTGTAATCCCTCCCGCACTCCTGCAGTTCAGCGTACTTTTGTTCCTCCCTCCAAGCCCCCGATTCCTTGTGGCGCAGGGAAAAGTGGAGCAAGCCAGGAAAGTGCTGACCAGAATGAGGGGTGGGGTTCAGGAGCATGTGGAAGTGGAACTTAGAGACATTCAGGTGGGGCTTAAAGAAGAATCAGACCATAGTTTCCGGGAGTTGTTCAGTTCTAAGGCTAACTTGCGTTCTCGGCTGCTAACAGGTGTAGCCTTAGTTTTCCTTCAGCAGGCTACAGGTCAGCCCAACATCCTGTCCTACGCTTCCCCTCTCCTCCGCAGTGTCGGCTACAACAGCGACGCGGCGGCGACATTAGCATCCACCGGGTTCGGAGTGGTCAAAGTAGTCGGCACCATCCCAGCCGTGCTGCTGGTCGACCGTGTGGGACCCAAGAGCTTTTTGTGCGTGGGTGCTGTTGCAATGGGAATGTCTTTAGTTGCTCTTGGTATATTGACTCTGCAAAGTAACACTCACCTCACCAGCCTGTGTACAAGTCAGACTTTACTAAACCACACACATTCCCCATGGGATTTAAACAGAACCTCTATAGACCTGGACGAAAGTGACTTTTTCCCCACTGACCTCCCCACCCAATGGAACAGTGAGGAGGCACAGGGGGCGAGCAGAGATGTCAACGGGATTAGCGAGAAAGAAGGAGGAAGGACACATGTAGAAGTTTCTTCCTCGCTGAAAGTGGCGTCTTTGATCAGCTTGCTGGTGTATGTAGCAGCCTTCTCCATAAGCCTCGGCCCAAGTATGTATGTCATGTACTTTTCTTCAACCACTCCCTTTGCATGCACACAAATTAAAAATAAGCAAAGGAGTGGCTGATGACACCACGCCTTCTCTGCTGGTTCTGCATACAAGACATACATAGTCAATGGTGATTACACGTTTTTATCTGGTTCTAATGGCTGCAGCATTCAACACATTTTACATAAAGGACAAAGTACAAACATTTATCATACAATAACTAGGTGTAGGTGAAGTATAGACTGAAAAGTCTCCTCAGATAAAGCAGCGAGGACCCTGACTTTAAAGGTTCAAGCCTCTCCTACAACTTTACCCACAAAAATGTTCACAAATTAAAATCATAAAAGACTCTTCTGAACGGTATTTGATGTCTGCATGTCTTATTAACGCTCGCCTCCATTCGCAGTGGTGTATGTGGTTCTCAGCGAGATCTTTCCGATGGGAGTGAGAGGCCGTGCTGTGTCTGTGGTGTCGGCAGTAAACTGGGCCACCAACCTGCTCATCTCCATGACATTCCTCACAGTAACAGGTTTGTGTTGGGTGTGTGTATTGGTAACACTTGATACACTTGGTAACTTACTTGAGTAAGCTTATTGATGAACTATCAGTTTTTTGGAAGTAGAGTTGAATTAAGGGAAAGAATTACTAAGAAGATAAGCATTCACTGTTCTTTTATGTAAAAGATTAATTCCAAGTACCGTATTTTCCGCACTATAAGGCGCACCTTCAATGAATGGCCTATTTTAGAACTGTTTTCATATATAGGGCGCACCGGATTATAAGGCGCATAGAATAGAACGTGTTTACAACTGAACAAGGCTGGGAGATATTGTGAATATATAAATATAAATACGTATAAAACTATGTTTCAGTTCATTCCCCGTCCACGAATCCCTCGAATTCTTCTTCTTCAGTGTCCGAATTGAACAGTTGGGCGAGTACGGCATCCAACATGCCCAGCTCCCTCTCGTCATTATCCGAGTCAGTGTCGCTGAGCGCCGTGTACAACCAGTATGGATCAACCAATTAACCAATTGATCCATATATAAGGCGCTCCGGATTATAAGGCGCACTGTCGTTTTTTGATTTTTTTTTAAATTAAAGGCTTTTAAGTGCGCCTTATAGTGCGGAAAATACGGTAAGTGAAAAATGTAACTCAGTCAGGCTTTGTGCGTTTTTACATTGTAATTTTACCCGACATCAATAAAGACAGATGATTGTGTGTTATGTATGAGAAAGCAGTGTTGATAAAGCTCTATCAGGGGTTTTTAGCTGGTTAGGAAATAATGATGCTTCCTCGAGCCCTATAATGAAGTCAAACCAGACCATCAGCATCAAGACTGAATATAACCATATATTGATTGTTTCAAAGCATGTTACTACTGCAACAGGTTGGGGTCAGTCGCTGCCAAAACGATAACATGAGAATACCTCTTTACCCAAAGTGGTCACTAAGATAGACATAATGAAAGATCTTACAGAAGGTTTAAGTAACAATGATACAATATGTCCATTTGTCTGACAACATCAACTTATTATGGGATATATTAAAATCTGCCATGATTTGATTTAGATTTCTTACAATTCAGGGGACAATAGGTGCATTTTATAAAGTAAGTTTCGTTTATGTAATTTAAAAAAGAGGAATTATAATAGGATTTGACCTTTTATTTTGAAAATATCAGTTTGGCCAATACGTTAATGGGCAGATATCAGTCGGTGCATCTTAAACTAGACAGTATGGAGATGTTTTCACTATCCATTAATGGCATTGAATGGACTTATTTTGAATTATATTAGTATATAAACATATTGATAGTTATGCCCCTATAGACAGAGATTTAAAGCTCAACATATATAACTTGTTTACTTACTTTCACCCTGTCTCTGTTTTGAAGTCAAAACTGTTTGCTGACATCTACTGTAACCAGCTAGTCACTATTTAGGTCACCTTTTGTAGCTCAAGAAAAAGCTTTAAGTGTCATGCCCTAAATTGCATAGTTTACTAATCAGTACATGTAAGCTAAATCACAGCAAGCTGCTATTATATACATCATACCGATTGATCAGTTTCAATCATCACTTGTCATTTTAACTTGCCACTCACTTCACAGAATGTCTTTAATAGTCCTGGATAGTTCACTCTCTTATTTTATTTGTATTTATCTTATCTATTCTGTTTCCATTTTTATTTTGTACTACCTACTTGCTACTTGTCTTTGTGCTGCTGCTGCTGCAACACCCGAATTCCCCCCTCTGGGGTTAACACACACAACTATGCTGACTGACTGAGGTTACTTGCAGGAATGAGTGAACACGTATTTCTCCGGTCTTGTTTTTCTAGAAAGGATCGGCGTGCATATTGTGATGTTCCTCTACGCTGCCATGAGCTTTGTTCTGCTGGTGTTCGTCATCCTCTGTATCCCCGAGACCAAAGGTCGTACGCTGGAGGAGATATCTAAAGAACTGGCCAAGAAGTGAGAGGCAGCAGTACACATCACCTTAATGTTTACTTTACTAGTTTACTAGTGGGTTTTTTTTATCCTGTTTTACCCGTCTTTGTTTATTTACCAGGAAGCACTTTGAGGTCAAACTGTATCGGCAGGTTCAGCCGAAGGAAAGCCTGACCAGCAAGAGCAGCGTGTCCAAAGAGATTCCAGTAAATGTCTGACTCCTCAAAACACACGACAACTGTACACCTCAGCCCGATGAGCAGGGATCAACTAGGACAATAACTTTAAAGCTGTTAAAAGTGCTCACCTTTAATTCCTACAATGATGCAAGGGTCAGAGCTAAATACAGCTAAATACTGCATGAACAGGAAATCAACAGGGATGGTGATATTATACTTCAAAGATGGAGTAATGCAGAAGTATTTTTGAATTGGCTCAAGGTCAACAATGGGGATGTGATATCTGAATGAAAAAGAAATATATTATATAAAGTTCTTTTTATGCCTATCTTCCTAACTTAAGAATACAGAGCCAACAATGAAAACAGTTACGTTTTCCCTTTACCACGTCAGTCTTAAAGTTTCCAATTCCAGAAGACATTGTATTGACATTTATTTGACTATGACTATTTATATATCAATGAAAATCAAAGACGTGACAATCACAGAGATGTATCACTTCAAAAACTGCAACAGTGTTTGCTTGGTTGCAAAATAACTTGTCAACCATTTAATATTTTATAAGCTTCCTCCTGTCAAACACAAACAAGGTTCAAACCAGTCACACCAGTTCAGCTACACTGTGATCCAAACATGGACTGTCACTATGTCCCTGTCTTTAGAAAGGCCCAGTGTCTCCTCCTTCACATTTTATGGGAACATGCAATCAAGAAAATATAAAATCATCAGCTGCAGAATCCTCTACTGATCCAACCAAAACAGTAACTACTTACTGTATGCCAGTGTTCCTAGAGGTAACGTTTGGTGGATAATACAACGACTGGTACAGTTGTAGTCTCACAAGTGCGAAAGAGAGAGAATGTGTTTTTGTATGTCAGTGATGATGTAATTGTACTTTAGTATTTGATTAACTTGTGTAATGTTTAACTGCAAAAAGACTTGACCTGTGTTTTGATTAAAACTACAAACTTCTTAATCTGTTCTTTGAAACACATCCTTTTCTTTGTATGTAGTAGTTTATATGTGAACACTCACTCACACTCACAGAGCAAGGGAGAAAATGATGAGAAATAAGAGTGCAACACACTGAACAGTCGTCCTGTTGTGGCCTGTTTAATCATTTATTTTTATACAAAATACAAAATCCTGCACAAATGTCACAAATCTTTAATTCACACTGGATCACACAGTCCATCCCACAGTTCTGAAATGACGTCAAAGTTTTGGCCGACACCTTTTCCATCCGATGCTTTCACTATATACAAATAACATACACATCAACTGCCTCTCAGTAGGATCCCATTTCAAAACACTTCACCATTCGTTGTGTTTTTTTTCTTGTTCCAATCCACAGACGGTTGGTTATTCAGAGAGTTCAGGGTTAATGGTGTGAGCATGACCTTTTTGAGCACTTTCTTATATCGTTTTAAGAATGTGTATGATTTCATCTCCAAATCTCGACATGGGACAGTGATAGAAAAATATCTGCTCAACACCTTTGTATAAGTGGATGCTTTTGTTACAGTGACTTCTTCATGACACATTCTGAAAACTTGTACCTTTACAGTTATCTCCGAGACCAACTGCAGACTTTAAAGTGAATCTGCCTGATGATTAGCTTTTTCTTAAACAGCTTGATTCTCTGTGTGCCACTGGACTGGGACTTACTAGTGGCTGTGTTGTAGTAACAGCATTCAGGGGTTTATGGTTAAAAAAAACAACATGTTCCTGACTTCTTCAAACCTTTTCTTGACAGTCTAAAACATTTAAAATATATCTTTGTTGTGTTCCTTTAAGAGAGATTAGCAGCCTATATTAACATTTTCAAGTTTGCCTTGTGTGTGAAATATCATAGACGGCAGAGAATTAAAAACATATAATGTGTGCATTATGATCGGATGCTGAAGTTTGAAACAAACAAGATTAAATGTATGCAGAACTGTCGACCACAAAAAGTACAAAAAATAGTTAAAAATAGTTAAATTAGACGTCCATGTGTTTGGTGAGCAGATGTGTGATCTGCATATGGATCAGCTCGCCCTCTGTGGAACAATCCAGACTCAGACTATGCTTTGACTGCCGTACGGACAGAAATATTCATAACATTGAATGCCTTGGATATGCTTTAACACCTAAAAAACAAGCCATGGACGGAGATTTTTTCCAGAGAAAGTGGAGAAATGGGACGTCTTGTAATGGTATATGGAGGGTTAAAGGTGAGGCTTCTCAGTGTAAGCATACAGACTCCTTGCAATGGAGATCGGTGAAAACGTGTCTTTCAGTGGCCATGCAATAACACAGACATCAAATGACTTTCAGTATGAGTCTGATACTGATCACTTTCCCCCAAAGGTTTTTTTTGAAAAGCGGCAGGCTGAGGCCTTTTGAGTCTCAAGAGCCACACATTCCAGGACAGGACCAACTTTAAGTAAGAGGGACAATTTAAGTCTCCAACCGGGGTTGTTGATTATTTAAAAATAAGTCCAGTCGACATCCAGTCCTCTGATCTTGTTTGACGTTTAGGGATGTTGCCACGTAGAGTTTCAAATCAAGCAAATAAATGAGAGGATTGGGTGCTTCTTCACTTCCTTTCTTTCATGTCTTTCTGTCTTTGACCTTTTGTTTTATTTGCAGAGGGGTCTCTTACACTCGAACAGTAGTGGGTAGACCTGCTCCACAGCTGTGGCCACAGTCTGCACATTTGGTCCTGACCAATGAGATGGATGGAGAGGGGGGGGGGGGGGGGTGAGCATGAGAACAAGTTTTGAGTAATTAAACAGAAAATGCAATAAGCCTCAATTACACAGAAATAGGGAATAGCTGCTACCATTACCACAAAGAAGGAGGGAAGGGCTGACAAAACAAAGTAAGTTCTTCTCAGGTCATGTTTGGCTTATTGCGTGACATTCAAAGAATTTCACCCTGAGTAAAATTCCTTCAGGATTTGGGTTTTTTACAAACCGCTTTTCTGGTTATAACAAGCTAAAAGAGTACATTATGTCAATCTGGCCTCAATCCTTTAAGCTGGCGAGGCCAGCCGTGTATGTAAAGGAGGCCGCAAGATGTAAGTGTTTGTGCGTGTGTGTGTGTGTGTGTGAGGTACCTGTTACTGTGATGCTGCCAGTAGAGAACACCTGTATAGTAGCCTTGATGCTTTTGATCCTGTACGTGGCAGCAGGATGGAGCTCTGGTTCATAACTGATAAAAACCCCAAATAGACATAGTTACAAACTGTTCATGAAGGCTTTAAAAACATGTTCATGTGCAGCATGTGTTGTCATATAAACACCTGAATCAGAGGCTGAAAACACACCAATACATTCTCTGTGCCAGCTTTACACATAGATGTACCACACGCTAACCTCAGTGCTCCCACCACTAGAGGTCACCCTGTCCTCGCAAATGTTCAATTCAATTCAATTCAAAGGCACACAGAGCAGTAAATTAACAACAGTGCAAGTAAACAAAACATTTTAACCTAAATATAAAGTGTCAATTTAAATACAACTTAAAGCTTAAACTTAACTTAAAAATACAAAATATAAAAGAGTAGATATAAGTGGACAGTGATTGGACTAACAGATGTAACCATAACTATGTGCAGTAGTGACCAGACGTAAACAGAACTATATGCAGTAAACGAGAAATAAATATATATCAACAGAACTATGTCCAAGAAGGCAAATATTAAATAAGTTAATAAGGTGCATGGTGAATAATGGAACAACAGAACTAATATATACAATATAACTGTAAAGGTAAAAATGAGATAAATACAGTGACCGTAGTGCAATGATGGATAAGAAACATATATATACAATATAACTGTAAAGGTAAAAATGAGATAATGTTGAATCACTAATAGTATACATTATACTAACAGATAAAACTTGTATAATAATGGGTATTTCTTATATGTGCAAAAGGTCAAATCAAACAATAATAACACTTAAGAGGTAATTATGATATTAGTCTGATCCCTAATGGAATCAAACTTTACAACCTCATAAAACAAGAGATTCTGGACTGAAAGGAAGAAAAATCTAAAACATTAATACGAAGTAGTTCTTAATTCAGAACAGGATTCAGATGATTTGAATTAGAGTGACGATAGTGATCGTGATGCACGGCACTTTACTACCTGGCAATAGGTCGGTTTTTCTTAGTGAAGTCTATAAGGTGGATTGCAAACGGCATGGAGCACACTGCCAGCACGTTCACGACTTTGAAGGCTGAAAACCTCACCTAAAAAGATACAAAACACACACATGCACAGACACGTTTGGAAATGTATTTATACGTTTAAAGGTGACCTGTACTTGCGAGGCGTTAAGTGCAGGTAAATATCCCTGCATGTTGGCTTAATCTCTTTGCTAACCCAAGGTATTACAAGAGTCCAATACAAATTTCCCCATGGGGACAATAAAGTGTGACATATTGAAAGTCTTCAGTGAAGTGTTTTAAGGCCTATCCCTCTCTGGCACAAATATACATCTAATATTCCGATATTCAGGCACATTAACCTAAACTGTGACAATAATGATGGGATTGAAAAGCACATATTTTAAATCTATTGGTTTTAACATGCTACAACTCTAGAGTCATTTACAAAGCAATTAGTCTATTTGATTTTTTAACATTTCAAAATTATTTCTGTGATACTTGAGAATCTAAACTAGCATGCACACCTTGAGGATTAGCCAGAGAATATACAATGCAGAATCATGAACAGATATTTTGATACACTCTGCACCTGCTTTGAAATGTTCTGCACAGTTGTGATGTTAATGTTACTGCATGCAAAAAATAAAGACCTGTCGAGCAACGGCGGAGGGATTATTCTCACCTTGAAGCCCAGTTTCTGCAGACAGCGCGCTAACCTGCGAGCACCCCGCTTCGCATCATCCTCACTGAATAAAAGGAGAGCAGGAGTGAGTGACAGCGCAACAGATAGAGGAACTGTAGGTTCAGGGCACCAACAAAGTCAGCACTATGCAGAACTCAAAATGTAGCAGGTGTTAGAAATGGTAATGGGGCTGCATTATTGGCAGGGATCTTTCACAAACATCAGCTGAAAGTGAAATTACTGCACCTACAATAATGAGGCCAGACAGCTCAGGACATACTCAGCCATTACTTCTCTCACCACTGGAAAATCAATGACCTTATGTCAACCAGCATGGCCATTTATTATGTGCACTTAGTTTTTTACATACAGTCAGCTTTGTTCAAGTGTGTGTTAGTGTTTCTTACGCAGTGGGTCTATACCTTGTTGCTCCAGTGCAGATGATTTTCCCTGAGGACCAGATTGATGCTGTTATCTTGGGTTTACGAAGCTTCATCAGAACTTTCTATACAAGAGAATAAAAGTGATCCAAATTTAAATTTGCCAACTGCCCACATCACACACCGTTTTTAATGCAGCAATACTGTACACAAATTAAGCAAAGGTGTGTTGCTTATGATCTTGACACGAAGAAAGTAGTTCCCCCTGCAGCAACCTTTGCAGTCTCACGTACCCCTACTTCCGGCTTATAGATGACATTGATTCCCTCTAAGGCAATGGTGCGTAGGTTGAGGTGGCACCTGGTCCTGAAGGTTGCCACCACATTGGTGATAATGATATCAAGTGCATCATCATTGCTGGAATCCATGAGGAAGTGTGCAGTGCGGCAAGAGGACCACCGGCGCTTTCTCCTCACACATGGATCATCAATGCCACCATCACCAACATGTAAGGGCTGGACGAGGACACAACTAGGCAAAAAAAAAGGGAAACGATGTATTTAGAAAGTTGCAAATAAGAATCCTTGCTTGAATCTTAATCGTGTCTTTAATGCTTTTATGACTGTTTTCATGAGTAACTATAATGTAGATTTTGCACAATCAGCTTGCATATAGAGACAATCCCACTTTGTAAATGCTGTTGATAAAATGATAAATAATAAAAAAAAAGTTTAACTTGTTACCTTAGTAGCAGCACCAATACATCTGATTTAATCTATACATCTGTTTCCCTTCCACTTGAGATACAGAAGTACGATTTAAAACACGAACTACACAGTCATCTGAAAGACATCAAGATGAAAAAATATCAACATCTCTTAAAAGAATACGTTTCTCTCAAAAATGCTACCAATAATTCAGCCCGGTTATTACCTGAACTAGCATCCCAGTGTGTGTTTTACAGTGTGGTACTGTTACTAAGTGTCTGTTGCTGCTATAATATGATGCAAGACAAAACAAAACCACAACAATGGAGACTAAACGTGATGTGTTGTGCATTTACAGCCTCACTCTGTAAACGCTTAGTGTACTACTGGTGATAGTTTTAGCAAAATAACACGGTTTGTTGGCCTTAAAGCTGATCTTTCCCTCAGTGTGTTTACGCATACTAAGGCAGGCTTGTTAGTAAATCATGCAGGCTAATCTTGAACGAGTATAAGTGAGCATATTCTCTCCTAACTTATTTTACTCTTCCTTTAGCTTTACTGCGTGTATTAGCATGTTCCTTTGGAAAGTAAAACACGATGGAAGACAACAGACAAACAACAAAGTAGTCCTCCTAATGCTCAGCTAATGTTGTAAATAAAGCTGCCCGTTAGCTAGCAACAAAGAAAAAGTCCACAGGCAGTAATGAATGAAAAGTTGTTAGCTAAGCTAGCTAGCAGGCTAGCAGTCTAACGTTGTACGGTAGTTTCACAGTTTCCTGGTGGGTTTTGCGTTTTAATAACAAAATGTGTTTTTGTGAAATGTTTGTTTAGAGTCTTAAGCTACCTCCTTGCTCGGTGCTGAAACCCCGAGACATAAACAATCCAGTCAACGGTGAAATTTGTGCACGGAGCCTCTCAGACTCCCTCTCCGTCAAGCTTGATGACAACGAGACAACTTCCGCTGTAAGCTTTTCAGATTTCAAAATAAAAGCGGATGGCCGCGTTAATAGAATGTCTTTATTGTCATTATACAATTGTACAACGAAATTATTTGGCTTCACCTTTAAAGTGCACACACATACAAGCATCCACAGCTAAAAACAACAAAAGAAATTTTAATAAAAGGAACTCTCATTCAGGCAATATGGGCAATGTATGTTAGGAGTTATTTACAGGTAGTAGCATAACAGAATATGAAAAGATATTGCAGAAATATAAAATAAATATTGCAGAAATATAAAATAAATATTGCAGAAATATGAAAAATATATATCACAGTATGAAATGTAAAATTATTGCAGAAATATAAAATAAGATAAATATTGCACAGTATGAAATGTAAGATATTGCAGAAATATATAATAAATATTGCATATTATGAAAATAGAATTATTGCAGAAATATCAAATAAATATTGCACAGTATGTGTGGTGAGGGTGGGACGGTCAACGCATGTCCAGGTTCAGTGTGGTTATGACTGCAGAGGTAGATGAGTAGGGATTTACTTATAAGGTATTCCCTTCCTGTGAATTACTATATACATGTTAGTTTGTGAATATCAGTAGTAGCCTGCTAAAGTATATTGCTGTTTTTTTTTTTTTAAATGTGAAGCCTTTTTAAAAATTAGTTACTATAAGACTACAGTTTTTTTAAATTATCAAAATCATCTTGGGTGAACCTTAAATGGTTTAACCATTTCCTGTAAAAGTGAGTGGGACTAATTGGACGAAACACCTGTGAAAGGAGGTTTCTTGCTACCCAGTCACAGTTGAGATGTAGGGGTCATGCTGTAGGGTAGCTAGCATGGCATATCAGTATGGCAAAGGGACATGATTGGGATGAAGGGTTTCATCACTGAGCCTTATCCTTTAATAAGGGACAAGTAGCCTGTTGCTATTTGTGTTGCTTTCAAATATCAGTAAATATAAAGTTTAAAGTGGGTGTGTGAGGTATTTTCTCCAGATAATATTTAGCATTAGCCAAAAGCCTATGAAATTCCTTTAACATCAAAGTCAAATTGGATGGCACTGGATAGTCGGTGCAGGGGGGTGAGGGGGGGGGGGGGTGGATTGACAGAGTCGCGAGGCTCCCTTGAAAAACCCAACTCAAAGAAATTAATTTCATCGGCAAACATATCATGAATTATATTTGAGTCTGTGAAAATTGTAATTTCCCAGTCAGAGAAGGGGTTAAAATGCTGACCAAAACTTTGTCTTTGTCATCATCTATACTTCTGCCAATATAACACTTAACAGGTTTATGTTAGCAGCATCGGCAGACTACAGTGTGTAACTTTTGTTAAGTGTTTATTGTGTATTGACATTTTGGCTATCTGGATTAGAACATCTCCAAAGAAAATTACCACATCTGGCCTGTAAATCCACCTCTGGGAAGTCTGTACAGGCTACAAAAAGTGAAGGAGTCAAGTTTGTAGGCGGCTGGGAATGTTTGTGTTATCAATGAGAAAATTCACTGCCGCTCCCGTGGTTCATGAATGAATGTAATGAATGGATGCTGAGGGTTCTGTGCACTGTCACACTGTGCGCTGATTGTGACCTTTTAAGTGGACTAAGAATGAATTTATGATGTTTCTCTTGGTTTTACTCCTCCTTTAGCTCATTTGACTCAGCCACATTGTGTAACTTTAAAAAAAAGACATAAAAGTTAAAAAGATAAGAATGACATTTAATCTGCAATACTGAAGCTAAACACTGATTTGATTGTGTGTGGGTTCATGCATGTACATTCCTGCATATTTGTTTATACAGGTTAATATCGTGACTTATTGCTTGTATATCCTCATATTTGTTCATTGTGTCATATAACCCAACGCTTCTGCCGGGACCACCGCAAACACTTCTACGCCTGGCCTGCACCCAAACAAAACAGCAAAATAACTTCTTTATGATTCAGCCTTGTTGTTATTGTTCTCCCTCCTTGGTTACCAAGTTGTCTCCTTTCCATCTCAGTAATCCTCCCCGTTTCTCCTACTGAAATATAGCTTTGCATTTCACATCCATTCTGCACAAGAGCCTCGTTCAATGAAACGTCCGAAGATGTTTACAGTAAAGGTTCATATTTAGAGCAGGTTAGGAAAGCTCGATACTTGTGTTTGTGTGTGCTGTGAGACTCAGAGTGCAGGAGTGTGTTTACAGATTTTTGGGCAGCTCATCACCGGGGCAGTGTCTTCCCAGGGGAACAATGCTCTTATACTCATTAGGTCATAAGATGCAGCATGTAAACACACAGATGTGAGCACTTAGGACTTAATAGATGCAGAAATGTCGGCGAATAAATAGACAGTCCATCACTGCAACTACCCAGTGTGCGTGTGTGTGTGTGTGAGCTTGTTTGTGTGTCAGGGAGAGAGTGACTGAGGGAAAGAGAGAGAGAAGTCATTGTTCATACGATAATATATTATATTTTGTGCATGTAACAATAGTTTTAATCTGAATTTTGTTTTATCAGCTGTTGATTTACTTGAAATTTGTACACCTATACATATCAAACCTGACACAGAACAAAATGACACAGTCAAATTGTTGCTGTTGGGGTGAACAATATTCTAACAAGACTAGATGGAAGTGACTTCTAAATACATGCAGATCCCAAGAGGTGTGTTTTCTTCTTCACCTCTGGATGACCTGGACCGTTTGGTATTCTTATAACAAACAGCTCATAAGGTCAAGTGATTTTCTTTAAACTCGCAAGGACGGACAAAAGATCTTCAATAAAATAACAAAGTGGCCTTTTTTCCTTCAGCTTTCCAAAAAACACTGAATAAGTAGGCCTAGATTATCGCTTCTTTTTCAAACTTGACTTGTTCGTGTCAGCAGATGCGTCTTTGCAGAGATGTTCTGCAGGGGTGACCTCACTGTTGCCTGTAAACTGGGCGTGTTTGTCAGGACCCCAGTGTTCTGTTTATGTTGGGCGTACATCACAGGCCTTTTTTGAAAGGACTTGGAGAACGGAGTTAAAGCGTCTGAGTGTCTTTGCAGTGGTGTTGTAAAACTAAGTTCATCTGTACTTTAGGTAGGTTTGTGGGAACTCTGTGTCCGATTGCTAAAGCTTTAACAGTTTGGAGTTTGGAGAAGGCTTGGAACAGATGAGGAAGGGAGGGAAGAAAGCTGGAAATGAAATGAATAAAAGCAGGAGGAACATTCTCTATATGATAGATAAAGTGAAAGAGATAAGCCAGCTAAAGTTCATCGTTTATCACACTGGTAGGAAGCCCAGTACTGTACTGTGTGTTGCTTTGCTATAGTCCTTGTTTTGTAAATTTAGGGTATCTGACGGTTGTAATAATTTCACTGCTTTCTGGATAAAGGAGAAAAGACATGGGACATCATCAGGTTGTATTTAAAGATATAACAACATACAGTATTTGAAAACAGAAGTTGGCTAGTACGTTGCATTAGCTAGTAAATTCCCAGCTAACATTCGATTAACTAAGAATTAATATCTTTCCTATACTGAATTGTTTATCACTAAACAACTGCCAGCTGTTTCCTATAGCTAACGATAATTCTAGCTAGTAAGTGGCTGAATGCTAACGTTATGTTGTCGTCTGATTGGCTGATAGTTGATCAAATATGTTGTTTTACTTGAATTGCAAGATGTTCAGACACGTGTATATTTATATCTTGTTTTCTGGAGTTTGTTATTTGAGGAGTGGTGAAATGATAATGTTTTGTCAGGTATCAAAAATTCATATTCTTTTTTTTTTTTTTTTTTTAAGCTCCCCACCTTGAGGACGAGGCAGAACATGTTTTCTGTGCAACAATATAGAGAATACCTCTTTTGCCTGCATGTCAAATTTGAATAGATACATCTCTTGTATATTCATGGCTGTATCCCTAAAATAGATACACATATATTGTACAATTATATAACTATATGCTTGTGCACTAATCTCTATCTGTGTGCGCTTATGAGCGAGTGTTTCTGAGACAGCGATGGATTGTGTGTGACTTACCGTGCAGAGGGAATCCAGCACTCTGGTGGAGCAGCTCTGGGGTCTCCCAGAGTAAACAGAGACGTGGGAACGACCAAGCCTGTTTATATCAGCTCCACTCTTACTGGGACCAGTCAGCCAGGCATCAGGGGCACAGCCAACACACTGGTCTGCATGTAGGTTACACTCACACACATAGTTGCATAATGCATAAAAGCAAAAAGGTTGGTTTTTATTTGCTTTAAAGAAACTTTTGGTTGAACAGAAATGACAAGTTTGTCAAAACCAACCTGCTTGATAAGAAGAGGAAACCCAGCCAGGTAAACCACTTTTGGCTGTTAAGCTTTAAATGTTAAACTAAATAAGTAGTCCACTATCTGACATAGAATATAAGGTCAGAAACAATGTGCCAGCAGAATAATCAATCATACACAATTTAAAAAAAGAGTATGGACATTCCATCGCAAAAGTAGTAAGTGCTACATAGAAGTGCAGTATTCTCTTTTTTTTCTCATCGTCTCATCAGAGCCACAGATGAGGCTGAGTTCAGACATAGAGACCATCACTCCAACACTTATCGTGCCAAAAGTACGGACCTAACATTAACACACCTGCACAAATGTTATGGAGTTCCCAGTTAGGCTGTGTTTAGACTACTTTTAAAAATGATGACATTATGATGAACATTTTCTTACTGCAACTTCAGTCTGCAGAGAAAACACCTGCCGAGGACAAAGAGGGGTGAGATAATGCTGAAGAGGCTGGGGCGGGATAATTGATACTATATAGGCTATTGAATTTGTGTTTAGAAAGATTTTTTTTCTACTTTTTTATTGATCAGGTCTTACATTTTATAGTTTCCTACGTTGTTGGTGAAATCCCTTCATCCCACTAATCATGACAAATGAAATAACACTTTTGCTAAAGCTTCATTATGAGGATTTACAGGTAAAAACAGTAACTGTGAGGAATATCCAAACAATTAAAACAGGGTCCAAAGCAAAGATGGTTTTATCTATTTCTAAAATACGTCCTTTAGAGATAATAGGATGTGACTCAATAAATATATATGTAGAGTTTGCCTCATGCTATCAGTACGTTCCACTCATAAGGCAAGTCAAGTATATTTAAGTGTTTATATGGATTTAAAAAATGATTTTTAGGAAGGAAAATCCAATTTTATATCAAAGTATTAAAGAACGCATATGTCCACTGCTTTTAGAACTAAATGAAAATACATGTAGTGAAACCTCTTTCGGTTGCTCTAACTAAAAGAGAAATGAACAAACAATACATTTCAGAACTGAGGCCCACTTGCCCTTTTTGCCATTACCTCAGACAGACAGACAGCCTGTGTTTGGCTAAAGAAGGAGTTGCTGTAAGCTTTGTGAAGTGGCTACTTCCTCCCGCGCTCTGAAAACAAACCGCTGTAAAGGGTAGAGAAGTCTGTCTATATAGTGGCATCTAACTATCGCAGAGTGAAACCATACGTGTTGCAGTTGGTCAGGAGCAGGAGGGTCAACAGAACTCGATTTAGTTTCTCACCTGGTTGCCTTTGAGATAAAGTTGTTTCTTTGCAATCAGGATTGAAATGCATCATTGTAAATGTGTCTTTATGTATGGTAATGTATTTAGTAGAATTATGACTATCTTCTCCCACATCTCCAAGCATGTGTGGGTGTTCAAAGAGTGCCCCAAAATGTTGTGCTTGTAAAGGTTTGAATTTGTGTGGAATAGGGGGGGGTGGGAGGTGATGACATAGAAGGATGTTTTGGGGTGGCGTTTGGGGAGCGAGTCGGGGTAAAGGTGTAGAATGATGATAGGAAGGAGGGACATTTGATAAGGGGGTTGTTGTGCTTTAGCAGCTAAGACTTTGGGAGTATCATTTGTACAGTCTGCAGCGTTGTTGCATCTCTACAGACTTGCATCTTATTGATCTGTTTTTGTTCGTGCTTGTGTTTGTGTGGGTGTGGGATAAGTAAAGCAACTCAAATGTAAACCTATGCATGTGTACGCACACCAAACCCACAAACCCACACTGATATCTAAATGAATGGCCTCCTTGGGGAGTCATCCAAAGGCCACGGGCGTTTGGGAGAAAAAAATTCTTGGAAAAAGGATTCATCATCAGAACATTTGCTCATTAGTAAACCCATCTAAGCCAAAGAGCGAGAGCGAGGTATACTGAGGAATACATGGACAAGGTCATGTACTTATCATGTTGAAAAGGAATTTACTTTATCATCACTCCAAATGATGCAAAAAGCAGCAGATAAAGAGAGGATCAGGGTAAACCAGCTTTGGTGTGAGGAGCAGGGACATTCAAGATGAGGTAAAGAGCAAATAGTTCAACCAAAGGCAAAAAACAGAGTCCCGATTCCCAGCAAGTTAGTCTCCCTCCATCTCCTTCAGCCTCGCTCTGTGCAGGAAGTCATTAAAGTTTAAACCAATAAAGCTTTGTCAGATATATTGTATCCCCGTCCTCCACAGAGATATAAAATATCGGCCTCCCAGCTTCATCAGACACATGGATCAGCAGTTTAAAGGCACACAATGGCCTTCTTTGGAGTTCAGAGAGTTTGCTGAAGTTATCAGCTGTCATGTTGTGGGTTTTCAACATAATTGTTTCTAGTTTCATTGAACATGACTCACAGAACAAGGGGATCTTGGGTATCACAAAGGTTTTTTAATGTAGAAACGTTCTTTTTAGCAAATCAACTCCAGCAGTGGGCGGGTTCCAAAACGAGGGTTAACCTTGGGTTGTCGTTCACCAGAGGACATGGAGTTTGCCTGATTTCTGTTGGGCAGGCAGGTGCAAAACACCAGCAGTTAGCTTGTGTTAGTTTGCTTTAATTTTTAATTTTCAGCTATTTCATTACAACAATTATTGTTGATACTTTTGTTATATTCTCAGGTAGGTTGCAGCTTAGGTACAAGCAGTAAACGTACACAAGAACCCTGCAGTGGGTGAACATTTCAGGACAACTTGACAACTTTAAGTCCAATATTCATTCTTCTTTTTTTTATTCTGTTCAACATATCAAACATGTTGGGCCTGCTCAATGATCAACTAACCCTTTCAGCTATTGTTGGTTTAGGTGGATGGGTGAACATATGTTTATCAGGGTTTCTTTGCCCCAAAAGGTTGCATAGAACACATAGGAATCACTGCATCATCTGTCTATGTGCTGTTTTTTATTATGCTTTCTTTTGGTTTGATTATTGACCTCTTATTTTTGTTTGAAGCCATAATCTGGATCTTACAATCAACGATAATCACAGATGTGAAACGACAAACAATCAGAGAATGATCACCTCCCCATGCGTTTCAATAAGCTTTATGGAGCAATATTTGAGCGTCTTCCAACTTTTCCATGCTGGTTCATTACTTTTGAGTGACATTTAGTAACAAAATAAGCATTCGGACGCTTGAGAGCCATATGAAACCAAAAGCAGAGCTGAGAGTGAGTCCAATGAATGTTGGACTTTTGCCATTTCCCCAGAACATGATATAAGATCATCAAGTGTATAAAAGTGGACTAAACCACCTTTACATCACCATTAGTTTGTGGACTAGTGAACTGAAGCCTATGGCATTTAAGCACTTGCCCTGGTAATGTTTTTTAGCTGGAAGTGATGTATTTAGCTGAAGATGTATACAAGTGCAACATCTTCATCATGGTTGACAGGCAGCTTTGAAACCTGTCTATCATAGCTAGGCCTGCCCTGAAGTATACCCTATTTTATCATCAGTTCAACTCTGAAAGGGATACAAATGAAGCTCAGGCTGTGTTTAGACCATGAACATATTCTGAAAATGTTATAAAAAGCTACTGAAAGGAGGAGATTTCGTCACTTCTTTTATATTGATGTATGTCCAGCCTAAGATTCTGACAGTGTTAAGGATCAATGCAGCTGCTTATGCTTCAGGGAACTGCTCTGGAAAGGTTAGCTTATTAGAAATCAGTGCTAAATCAAATGTCTTGTGATTATTTATTGCTCTGTTTGCAAGTGGGTGCAGCACAAACTCCCTCATGGGGAGAGCTAGGGAGGATAGATGCTGTTTCTTTGTGCTCTTTGTGCTTTTATTTTCCCTCTGATTCACTTTTTAACATATGTGGAAATTTTTTGAAAATCTTCAAACAAATAGATTGGTTGGACACAGAAAGTGTTTTCCTTATAGCATTGTGTGTCTCTTCATAGATAGATGAACGTGATATAGGAATAGAGGCGAAGAGAGAAAGGAGGAGACAAGGTTAATCCAAACAGACGTGTGCCAGGTTGTTTTTACGATGGTCCCATCAGCCATTATCTTCCTGCTCTGTTATGGTTAAGGATAAATACAGACCTGGGCAATACCAAGGAGGGGGACATATGTGTATGTGTGAATAGATTTTTTATGTGTGTCTCATTCTCTCCGGCTCTCCTCCGGGGCTGCAGCCAGAGACGATAACCACAACAGTTTATTCCATTTCATCAGACGCTCTTCTGGCTGTTTCAGCCCTAATGGACAAAGAGCAGAACTCGCCTTTTTATCTTCTTGCTTAATAAAAAATCTTCAGGCCAGTAAGCTCATGAGACTAGCTGTCTCTGAGCTAAATAAATATCTCTGTATTGACAGAAAAAAAAAAGGAAAACATAGAGTGTGTTTGTGATAAGTGAAGGGGAGGGGGAATTTTCGATGGGAAAAAAAAATCAAGGAAAAAGAAGAAGCAAAGACCTTAACGTAGCTATGATTTCATTTTATCTGGCATCAGAGTCTCTGTAAGCTCTCCAAACACCTGTGTTTAAGGCGTGGAGTGAAGATAAACGATAGCTTTAAACTTAGACATAAAGAGAAATTAATCTGCGTGTGTGTGTGTGTCTATGTTTATGCATGTGTGTGCAGGCATGTGTTTGAAAGATGAAGCAATATGTGTGTTTAAAAGCCCCTGACACTATTTTTATCATTCAGTGCTTATTTAAACGAGCATTTCACCGTTGCCCGAGTGACTATCTAGCACATTTCAGTTTACACTCACCTGCAGCCTCAGGGAACACCAGCAACCATGTGTTAAGGCAAGAGAAACAGTGAGTGTGTGTGTGCATGTGTGTACATGTGTGTGTGAGCCCATCTGGCTGTGTGCATGCGAGAGGAGCAGAGGTGACGGTGAGTTTGGAGCAGCAGAGAAATGATCCGAAGGGTTTATTATCTTTAATTAGCATCCGGGGGAAAGAGATAGATAAGGACCACCAATTTGCTGATGGATCTGTTCTGTGTTTTTTTTTTTTTTTTCAAAACACAAGAAGAAGAAACAGTGTTGTGAAAAAGCAAGAAAACCCATCATCAGTATCATCAGTTCTGGAAAAAAGGCCTCATGCCTTCACTTACACTGTAAGCCACCTTTACTTACCTGTATCTTATATGTAACATGTTCTGACTCTGAAAGTAATGTTGTGAAATGTGTATATATAAGTATAACCAAGTGTGATCCATATTATGCAAAACTAATGTTTTTATGAATACCTCATACCAGAAAGTAGAAGAGGGGAATTCATATGGGCTCAGTCACTAAATGATACTGTCAACTTCTTGTGCAATTAGGTCAACACATTTCATTTAATTGAATGGTTGTGCACCATACACTGTTAATAGTTATAAAAAAATGGAGAGTGTGTGACTGTCCTGTCCTCATTACCCGCTGAAGTCTACTCTGTCTAAAAGATAATTTGTTAGTTTGATAGTTTTGCATGTTTCAGTTATCCATCGAACACACCAGAGGAAATGTCCCCAGAGATCCACCCTGCCTCCACAAACCAATCCACTAAAAAAGGGGAAACGGGGATTGGATTAATTGGTTCATTAAAGAAAAGTTTTTCATTGGATAAGATTTGCTACATTTTATTTTGGAAGGTTAAATTGCATTTACTGAAAGCCAATATTTAAAGAAGAAACATGTCATTGCATGTCTTACAACCATTGTATTCAAGCAGATAACAACAAGGATTTTGAATACGTACGTTACAAACAAGACACTGAAAGCAAAAAAGCTTAACCATCTTATAACTTTGAGATGGTGGTGATGATGATGATGGTAGTGATGATGATGATGAAAAGTAACACCATTTTCACAAACACACACACGTCTTGCCTTCGAGAGTAAAGATCGTTGCTGTCAAATAAATAAATAAGCCAAATGGTAAATACACAGCAAACAGCTGGTCAACAGCTGATGCAGCTGCTGAACCTTGCCTGAGTATATGCAAGTGAGAGGATGAGCAAGAAAACAGAAATTCAGATACATGCATGTTTTTAAAGTATGTGTAAGGGTGCACTTCTTTGAAATATGACTATATATTTGAACTACAATGTGCAGAGCTGGGAGCATCAATGTTTAGTTTGGTACACTGTAGACTAAGTGTAGTTTGTGTAATTATATTTGAGATTCACTGATAGTGCAGCTTCTATCACACCTCATTGTAAACATTAAAAAAACTCAACACCTTTTCTCAGGAAACAAGAAGAGAGGCAGCGGGAGAGAAAAAAGAGAGAGAGAGAGATGTGTAGACAGAGAAGGAAGTAAAGAGGAAACCTATGTACAGTAGCAAACAAAATAATTGAGATAGAACATAAATCCAATCTGAATCATTTTTTCTCAGTTCGACTGACAACATTTGAGATTGCAAGGAAGGTCAGAAAGTGTATCTTGACTGATTGTGATGGGAGCAGGCAGGGGGATTTGTGTAACTACATTTGATATGACAGAAGCCTCAAGTTTGTAGATCAGTGATATCCCATTCATAGTCATTGTCAGAATCCCCTGAGGGCCTTGTTTCGGCTATCATTAAAAAAGTGTCCGTTAATCTGACAAGGCTGTTGTAGAGACATGTTTTGCTGAGTTTTAATAAAAACCACCTGCAGTGTGGTATCTTATGCAAGGTGATAACTCGCTCTATAGCTGTTCAGAAAGATATTGAAATGAATAAATGTGTAAATTAAGAAGAGAACCACGCAGACATCTGTTTGTGATTACAGCAAAAAAGGTAAGATGCTGTTGTGTCTGTCCTCTGCTACTAAGTGGACCTGTCTGTTAGCTGCACCAGAGCTTAGGTTACACTCACAAACAAATACACACACACTCTAATGAGCTACTACACACACACACACACACACACACACACACACACACACACACACACACACACACACACACACACACACACACACACACACACACACACACACACACATACACACACACACACACAGACACACACACTTGCCTGCTTCCTCCCTGCAGGAACTTGGGGGTTCAGAAGATGTTAAAGGGTCTCTTGAGATTCGATGTAAGGTGTCTGTGTGTGTGTGTGTGTGTGTGTGTGTGTGTGTGTGTGTGTGTGTGTGTGTGTGTGTGTGTGTGTGTGTGTGTGTGTGTGTGTGTCAGAGGGGCACTTTTTTATCACAACTCACATCTAACCTCTTAGTCATCTCCTGTTAGCGTCCGGCAGCATTATGTCTGCGTCTCATGGGAGAACTGACACTCACACACACACACACATACGCTCAAACATGGATTAAAGGCTGAAATGAAATGGGAGAAGGCGCTGCTAGGGTCAGCAACCTTTATCTTACACACACACACACACAGACACACACACACACACACACACACACACACACACACACAATTAACACATGCAAAAAGTAAAGTAAAAACTTTATAATTTCTCCTCTCTGCACTCCATTAGGTTTTTTTCTCCAGTCATCTTCTTTTTCTGTTGTAATCCAAACTGGTGGTTTCACATGTTTATATTACAAGAGTGCAGGAGATTTGTTGTTGTATATTTTATGCCTGGCTTACTGTGGGTGCGCGCAAAGTAAGTTTGTGAAGGAGATTGCACACATAAGTCAAATATGTAATGTTTGTACAAGCTTCCTCCCTGTATATCAGGCCCACTCTTGGACGGGGGGGACTATCAGTGGTGTAGCCTAGGAGGAGCCTCCATACTGGGCCTGGTGGGGGCGGCAGTTCCCTGTGGGACCTGGAGGTGGATTTAGGCTTGAAGGGAGGAGGAGGAGTACGCAAAATATCTTTGCCTATAATGGTATTTCCTGCATTTGTGGCCGTCAACGCTTCCCTCCTTATCCGCAGTTGTAGAAGGTAAATGCAGTGATATCGGTAGGTTATGTGGGTGTATCGCACCCAAGCCCTGGAGTTTGTTCATGTAGACAAGAACAGCTAACGCCTCCCCTCCACAGAGACACATGCAAATACATGATGCAAATACACACACAGTGGAGTTTGGGTGTGTTTTACTGTAGTCTGATTGTATGGGGCCTTCAGGGACTGCTCATATCTCGCTTCCTGGGTCTGATAAAACTCTGTCTCCCTCTGCACTGTTAGATACAGTAATTACCACTAAATGCCATAGAAAGTTGAAGATAATGTGCATATGTGTTTTTGTGTGTCAATGGTCTGTTTTTGAGAGTGCAACTATGAGCTAACCAGGCCGCTGAGACAGATGAGATATAATGTGGTGAGATCATTTCATCTGCAGAGAGAAAAAAATGATTAGTGTGCTCTGTTTTAACATTAGTAAGGAGTGAAAATTCAACAAATAGATTTTTTTCCAACTTGGTAGCTATTCAGGAATTTTATAAAAATCGAAAAACGTTCACACACACGCGCACACACACACACACACACACACACACACACACACACACACACACACACACACACACACACACACACACACACACACACACACCTGTCACCCTCCCTCTAAGAGTAATGAGGAGGAAGAAGATCAAAGCACATAACCTGATCTAGCCAATGAGAGCGCAGCACTGTTTATCCTCCCTCTCCATCATCAGCCTCCGTGTTAACAGCAGCCTGATTGATCAGGTGTGAATAATATCTGTATTACATCGATAATAAGGTGTTTCAAATGATTATCCTGACATTGTATAGTCTTTTATATCTCTGCAGGGTGCATTGAGAAGCAACTACATTTTTAACACAACAAAAATGACATCACAAATCTTTTTTTTTTTTATTATTAGGTGCAATAAAGTGACAAACTGGTGATATATACATAACAAATCAGACACACAAAAAAAAGGTCAGGACAACGACTCCAAAATACAGTAAAAAATAAAATAAAACAAATAAAGAAAGCAAAATACTAAGACATCAATAGACACACATCCGACTACGATCAGAAAAACTACAAAACTATATGACAACACAAATCTAAGGTATGCGGCAGCAATGTGGATATCAATTTAAACTTGTAAACAAAAGTAGAACGTTTTCTTGACAGTTAACGTTTTAAACCTCAGTATATGGGATACATTTTTGGTTTTATCTCATGCAAGTTATCTCCCAAATTTGAATCTAAAATCAGGAAAGTTGTATTTTAGAGTATAATTGGAGGTTTTTGTCATCATTGCATGAAATTGAAGAAAAGTCAATCTGGTCTGTAAATTCAAAGATGAAAACCACTTTTAGGCATTAAAGTGTAAACAGGATTAAGTGTTTGGCTGCATCTTGCTTGTTTTTGTTCAACTGTTTTGACTCTATTTGTTTTGGCTGGAAGAAACTGACCAGACGTCCAACAACAGAGAGTGGAGTCAGCAGCAGGGACAGTGGAGGAGAGAAAAAAAACGGGTGAAGCGGGGAGGTGTGTGTGTGTGTGTGTGTGTGTGTGTGTGTGTGTGTGTGTGTGGGGGGGGGGGGGTCGAAATTGGCTTGTGTGGAGGATTTATTACTGTAAGTAGGGAGTTAGCTGGTATTTCTGGTTTGTAACACACACACACACACACACACACACACACACACACACACACACACACACACACACACACACACACACACACACTCAACATCTAATTGATACCAGTTTAAGAGAAAACTGCAGTGTCTCTATCTGTTTCTAACTGCAGCCTCAATAACAGTGACACAGTCCAGATCTTTGACTCTGAAACCCAGCTCTGTCTGTCCTACACCAACCTGATGCACCCCCCCCACACACACACACACACACACACACACACACACACACACACATACAAACACACACACACTTTATTTTTTAAATCTGTGCACCCGATCACAAGGCCACAAGTTGGTCCATATTACAGCAGAGGTTGTCAGTGTTGTCAGTGCCTGTGGTAAAACACACACAAACACACTCCAGTTGCAGCTGCATCACATCGTCTCTACTTCCGACAGACCACTTTGGTGTCTCAGCCCATACAATGCAACGTAAGTACTAATGTGTGTGTGTGTGTGTGTGTGTGTGCGTGTGTGTGTGTGTGTGTGTGTGCGTGCGTGCGTGCGTGCGTGTGTGTTTTTTGCTTCTCTGCTGTCTGGTGTGAAAGCAAACGTGTGTATTATTCAGAATACAGTAGCCCCTCAGTTGAAAGGACCCCAAGGAAACACATACACTTTGTTACTGGCAATGCAGCAGTCAAAAAAAATCACTGCCAACTCATGAACTTAAAAAAAAAATGTGTATAAGATTTTGAAACAACCTGAAAATAGACTAAGATGCTTACCTGGAAATTTTGATCCCTTTTTTAAAATTGTTTTTATCAGCATTCACACAGTTACATCCAGTTTATTACATACCAACTTTGCAGTGAACAATTAGCTTGTAGTGTGTTGTTATTCACAGTGTCACGATTTCAGCTATTTGTTCTTTCAACAAAGTTTTGCAGGGATAACTTCCCATATGTTGGCTGAAATGTTAAAATTCACTTGGCAGACACTTTTATCCAAAGTGATGTACATCAGAGAGTAAGTACAACAGTAATCCATTGCATGGAGTAATGCGGGGTTAAGTGTCTTGCCCAAGGACACATCAGACATGTTGCTCAGCTGGGGATTGAACCCTCAACCTTCTGGTTGAGAGGCAACAACTCTACCAACTGAACCACAGCCGCCCACATTAATGTGATGTTTGGCTTTCTTGGTAGCATTGGAGCTAACTGCTATTCACCACTCTCCTACAGATCTGAAGTTTGTGTAGACAATTAAAAAGAGAACAAGTTATGGCGAGATTTTACACTTCAAATGTTACTTTAAAAAAAGCCCACTGCTCTCTTCGTTATGTAATTGAAACTAATACGCCTTCACGCACAGAAACAACATCCGAGCTTTTTCCAACAAAACAGGCTATTGTTTCTGTTCCTTCATTGGTCTATCAAGCGTGTAAAGGAACATTTAAATGGTCCTACATTCTTAAAGATATCACACAATTGCTTCACTTATACAACACAGCATTCAAATGAATTTGTCACACACAATGTGAAACCCAAAACATTTCTCACAGAGACCCACACTCACACTCCCTCACACTGTAAGGACAAGACTTCCTGGTCATTAACCTACACTGTGGCAGAATATCAGTCTTATTCTGAAGTATCACCGTTTATCTCCCCCCGGATGTGCCTGTCACTGAATTTCAAAGGATCGTGGTCTTTTTGAAATAAAATATGATATTTCTACTCCCATAAACATCAACATAATTCTCTCTTATGGCCAAGTTTGTCCACGACATCCTTTAGCCTTTTAGCTCTCTCCCCACTCCCTGCTGTATCTTTGCACTTTCTGCAACCTTGCTTTCAATTATTTTACTTTGATTTTTCTTTCTTTTCTGGTGGTACTTGAACTAAGGGGGAAGCAATTTGTGCATATGTGTGCAAATGTGTGTGTGTGTGTGTGTGTGTGTGTGTGTGTGTGTGTGTGTGTGTGTGTGTGTGTGTGTGTGTGTGTGTGTGTGTGTGTGTGTGTGTGTGTGTGTGTGTGTGTGTGTGTATGCTGGGGGAGTATGGTTGTGATAAGGGACAAGGAACTGGAGTGCTTAGACATAGATGGATGATGTTTTTCTCACCCTAAGCCTCCCTCCGAGATTACAGTTTCTCATTCTGCTCTTTAAAGCCACCAAAAAAGTACTGTCTGTCTTTTTTTTTGGTTTGTTTAAAAAACAATATGTTACAGGAAAATAAAAGAATGTTTTGCTAATAAATAAAATAATATTTTCCTTCAGATTGTGATCCATTTCTTCATGTATAATGTATTGTCTCCATATTTCCTTGTATGTTTCGGTTGAGTCTCTCAGGGTTGGAAAAAATGAGTGAAGGAAGAAGATTAATTGTTATGTGACTGTGAGAATGATTACTCCACTCAGAAAATAACAAAAACAAAAGGGAATCTTAGTCCTTATCAACACATTTAAATATTTTGAATTGGGGAAACTACCTGGTGTCAAAGAGAGGACAGTGACTTTCAGCTTTCATATTCATTCATGGTTTATTTGATAGAGACAGATACTAGAATCAGCTTAATTTGCCAAGTACACACACAAGGAATTTTAATAAGGTGAACTGTGCTCTCTTTGTACAAAAGTACAACATTAAATATTAACTATAAACACAAAATAGCAATGACTAATATGTACAAGACTCAATAAGACAACAGTGCAGAGGTGAGTAGTGCAAAAAATGCTGAAGTTACATGATAATAAAAAATGTAATTATGTGACAGATGGGTTCATTTACCTGAGTAGAGTTTTCAGTTTTTACATTTAAGGTGTGCTTAGACTTGAGCCTTTATATCTAACATATTTAAACTAATTGCAAGGACCCTATTTTGGATGTTGAAAAAGATCGAAGCTATTTTTGGACGTTCTAGCAGAAAACCCTGGGGTGGGTGTTTTCCGTGGTTTACAGTCAGGTTTATACATGACATGCTGGTTCGATAACCAGTTCAATGTTTCAAACAACATTTGTCTCTTCTTTAAAAGCAACCAAAAAAGGCCTTGGTTAATTAAGATGGCATTTACAGCATTAAACACTGTGCTGTGTGACAAGCATTCAGAGTAGCATTTATTTCCATTCCGAGCTGTTTTTCTCTTTTTGTTGATGTTGTCTATAAAACTTGGGACAATATTAACAGCTCCATGGCAAAATGTGATGTTTGTCACAAAAGAAGGCAGGTGGTCTTGCTAGAGCCTGTTGTCCCTCTTTCAGGGATTATGTTGGGGATGGTATACATCCAGTCTGTCAAAACTCAGCCACAGGTAATATTGGGACCATCAGAAGTCAGTAGGCTACATTACTCTCATTTGACTTTAAATGGTTTACTGACTGATATACTGCCTGTGTGGTGTTTGGAAATCATTGCAAGTGTTAATACAGAAATTAAAGAAGTCAAATCCTTTAGCACTGACAGTGTCAGTCAGTTAAAGTACGTTATAATCATAGAGGATGATGTCACTGCAGAAAATTAACAAGATTTTTATTTCACCATTTTGGTAAATTTGTTAAAGTATGCTCCGTACTAATTTCAGTTTGACTAACACAAATAACCAAATCCCTGTTGTCTAGTCAGTACAGATATTTTTTTGTTCACCTTCAGGAAATTCCCATCAGATGTTTTCATAGCAGACCTTCCGATTCTCAACAAATGCTCTTGTTCTACACATTTCACAGAGGGCTTTGTATGCATGTGTGTGTGAGACAGAGAGAGAAATGATAATGACCCGGGGCATCAGGTGTCCCCCTCGGTGGCCCTGTGAGCAACATCTGGATCCCGTCCCTTCATGGTGACATCACACAACCAGCCTAACCTTTGACCCCAAACCGGCTAATTAGCGGCTTGTCCCTCCATAACTGCCGGAGCCCCCCCCCCCCCCCCCCCCCTTCTCTTTTTCTTATTCTCACCCCATCTTTCTCACTTCGCCCCCTCCCCACCTGTTGCCTCATGTCACTGTGTGTCACTGAGCTTTAGGGGAAAAAACAGCGCCTGAAAAGTTTCCCAAACATTTGCCCACACATTGTTTTACCAATTACACAAAGGCCCGTTAGAAAATACGAGGTCTGGAGCTATGCAGTTTCTTTATCAAGTGACAGTAATTTTGTAGAGCAGACCACAGGAGAATTAAATCCATGCAAGTACAAATGATATTATGATAGTATTACATCAGACTTTGTTTTATTGATGCACAGGCAGAGATAAAGGGCTGTGCTCTGTTTCATGAGCTATTTTAGTTCATCTCCATCTCCCTGACTCTCTCTGCTGTATCTCAGAGGTGATCATTAATCTAACAGACTCTATTATTACTTCTCCACAAAGAGCTTTGATTTCCAGCCCACCCAAGAGATTAATCCTCCTCCATCCTCTCTTTCCTCTCCCTCCATTCCCTGCACCTATCCACTCTTTTTTTTCTCTCTGTCTTCTTCTTATAGTGCCATTTCTGTCTTTTCGTTGTTTTAACAGCCCTGGGAACCCTTTTCTAAATTGTGTTTTTCTATCTTAGATTTTCGTAAGGATCCAAATTGCGGCCCCAAACTGAAAGTGTGTTTCTGTATTGTATCAATTCAAGTGTATTAACGTCGTGCTGGTTGTTTGTTTAGAAGAACTGTGGCACCGGAAGCAAAGAGGTTGAAGGTCGGCTCTCTGGAGACACACCTCTTATCCTTGCACACGCTTAAGCTGTGAGGGCAAAGATGTTGAGTTCACCCTCTCACACACACACACACACACACACACACACACACACACACACACAATGCACACCCATAATTTCATTCAAACTCAAACCATAGATTTCTCGCAGCATCACTCAATTTGAACAATATATATATGTCTTTATTTTTAAAGTGCAAGATGCACATGACTTTAATCAGAGTTATCATGGTGCAAGCATTTCCCTCCCAAAGCAGCTCCAGAGACGTTTTTGTTTGGACTTAGCCCTGAGTGGACCGGTGCATGGAGCATCAGTGTGGAATGATGTGGAAGGCCAAACAGGGGATTGTGGGTGCCGGGTATCCATTACATCAGAGGGGACCAAGGCGCCAGCTTGCCATTTGAGACGTGACACCCCCCTGTCCTTGCACTTTATCCTGTTAAATGGCATGATGTGCTGAAAGTTAGGCCGGTCCTTATATGTTGGGATTTTGATTATACTTCCTTTCATATGTTTTCTTAAACTCGTTTGAATGTGTAATTTCCCTTTGGGTAGGTCTAGACTCTAGAGTCAACCAAAATGAGCTTACGTAAAAGACATGAGAGCCTAATAAATAAAAAAGTATAGGCCTATATACCTATAGTATTTAAGAAACATGTTTTTTATTCTGTAATGATTTAACCTAAGTTGTCTCCATTCCATATGGTTATGTTAGGTTGTTCATTATTATCAGCTTTAAGTTGAGCCTTTCTTTAAAGTTGTCCAAAAGATACAAGACGATTCCTTATGCATTTTTGTAAGCCTGTAAGAGCAGCACCAGTGTCTCCTCCCAGCAGGAGGTAACGCCCTCTCTCTTCATGGAGATAAAACCTCTGTCCCTCTCTGCTCCGTTCATGGACAATTAGCAGCTCGTGAAAACATTCATAGGGCGCGCGTCTGTTCACATCTGTCTGTCCAGCATTTACCTTCCTGCTCTAATGTTTTGAGACGGTCCACCATGTCCACCGGGTCCCTTAGTGATGTCGACGACGAGCTCCTGGACGGCCTCCTGAAGTTCGGCTCCTCGGGGAAGGACTCCAGCGAGAGCACCGGGGAGAGCTCCAACTGCGAGGGCACGTGCGCTAACGATGCGCCGGGCAAGAAGAGGAAGACTGCGTCCCGGAAAACTGCACCCAAGGGTGTGGCTCTGCAGGAGGGCAAGCACGGACAGAGGAACGCGGCTAACGCACGGGAGAGAGCGAGGATGCGCGTCCTGTCCAAAGCGTTCTCCCGGCTGAAGACGACCCTGCCGTGGGTACCATCAGACACCAAGCTCTCCAAACTTGACACGCTGCGCCTTGCGTCCAGCTACATCGCTCACCTCCGGCAGATACTGGCCAACGACAAATATGAGAACGGATTTATCCACCCTGTTAACCTGGTGAGAGAGGGAACAAGAGTGTTTAACTTTTGAGAAAAAAAAAAAAAAAGTCTGATTGAAAAGTTTAAAAGTGCAGCCAAAGTGCTAAAAGGGCATACAGGGTAAACTTTGTTTAACGAAATATTATAACCAAGGTTTTTTTTTTATATAAGGCAACGCCACTGTAATTTAGGCCTGTCTCTTGAATTGAAACTGGTTTACAGAATACGAGCTAGGCCTCATTCATGCTGAGCATCAAGGTGACAGTCAAGGCGGTTTGCTGGGTGACGCAGGTGCATGAGAGAGGGAAAGCAAAACCAATGGCCGTATCATTTGCGGCAAGAACCAAATTTAAAATCAACAAGGCCTGCCATTTATCAAGCAGATCAATTGTAATTGCAAAAAATGAAAATACTTTATAAATAGGCAAAATTGGCCTTAAATTATTACCAGAAATCAATTTTATAGGCTAATGTTTGAAATATCATTGCAGACTTTTTTCGTTTGATGGGCTGAAGTTGTAAGTGTTGAATTGTATGATAGCCTATTAGCTGGTCAGAATATTTAAAATGTAGGAGAACAAATAAATAAACTGAATGCATAAACTTCTGAGAATCCAATGCCTAACCTGGTCACTGCAAATGTCAAATGATTCGGCCTACCTCTCTGTCTGTTAATGCATTTGATTTCCGATTTCAGATCTTTTTTTTTTTTTAAAGCTCTAATCGGTGTGTTTTTCTCCGCAGACGTGGCCTTTCATGGTTGCAGGGAAGCCGGAGACCGATTTGAAGGAGATGCTGAACACAACAAGGTTATGTGGAACAACAGCGTCCTGACGAAACCACACTGACAACTCTATTGTTTTTAATGGACCAATGATTTTCAAAATAAGAAAGAATAAGACTGAAATGCCCTCATCTCCGCAGACTTCGAGTGGGAATAACGGGGAGTTTCATCTCTCCTTCGTTCCTGTACACTTTTATTTAAATGTTTTTTTTTTTTGTCACCAATGTTGTCTTTGCTGGTTCAAAGATCAATTGCGTTCTTTTATAGCCCTTATTGCATTTTTTTATAGGCTACTTTGCAGATGCATTTTTACTCATGCAGGTTTTGGTGGTTGCCTTATGATGGATGTCTACTGTTGTACAGCTTATGTGAAGGCTATATAAAATATATTTGTATAACATTTACACTAGGCTATGTGTATTATTTTTATAATTCAGTTTTGATTTTTGATTCCGTGTGTGGGCCAATGCTTTGACCTGTTCACCTTCGTTATCACTGCTCTCCTTCAGAAGAGCTGAACGTGAGCACCACCGAAGCGTCAGAGCAGATAAGGGTCTCCCTGTTGTTTCTAGAAGATAAGTGTGGACGTGGTTGTCATTACATAAACAAACTGTTGCCTTCAAAGATTATTTGGGACTCTAAAAGCAGTTCAGGCGCTTGTAGTTCAAACAAGTCAAACTTCAGTTTATCTTCCTGCCAATAGCCTACCAAAGATAAATTAACGACGAAGGTAAACGAAAATGTGCTAGGCCTAAATCACGGGATTAATAAATTAGCCTACTATAGTTTGTTCATTTCCCTTGTACAGCCTAAATCCAAAATGACGTTATTCAAAGTAAACAGTGTCATGGTGCATGCATGATAACATTTTGGTTAATTAACCATCACGCACCCAACCGAGATCACTGGTTGGATAGACTATTAAAAAAAAAACAGCCAATCAGAATGGTGGATGAAACGACTTGCTGGGGGTCAGAGATCATCTAGGCATTTCTTAGAGGTTTTAGAAAACCTATAGGCCTACGCTTTGCTGTAATCCCGCCCACGGATGTAGTTGTAATTCTCTCGGGTTATGACCGCTGTGTTTACATTATGCGGACAGTTATTTATGCCGTCTGAAACACCCCCCCCCCCCCTCTCTCTCTCTCTCTCTCTCTCTCTCTGTGTAAAGAGGGATGCTGCTGCAGATGTGTTCACATAGTAAATCACCTTTCTTTTTTTTTACACGGAATCCCTTTATGTTTATCCTCACTAATAGGCCCTGCATAAATGCATATGCCAACCCCTCAAACGCATCTTCTTTTTAACTGTCGTGCTCTAATAGCCTAAAGAAATCATTTTACTAGCCTACTTTTATAAGGTTACAATAGCATCTATTTGCATTACTGGCAACTTAAAAGGAGCACAATTGTACCCTAAGTGTACTTGTGTTTGAGTACTTCTTCTCCGTTATAATTTAGTGGAAGCCCATCAATTAGGCCTACAGGTAGCTATTGGTTATTACTAAAACCATTAAGTCCACCAATTTTCCTCTTAATCGTAGTGCATGTGTGCATTTAAACACTACTTAAAGATCGATCTGTAAAAAATGTTTATCAAACACAGATTCCATCCATTCTACTTCCTATGAGAACGTAGGCCTACTTACTTTGAGTACATTTAGCCAATAATAGGCTAATTCTCTTTTACTGACTTAATTAATGATATTTAAAGATTTAAAAAAAAAAAAAAATCAATTCAGGTTAGAGTTCATACATTTCATATACACTGCAACATAACATGCTTTCAGAAACAATACAATCACAATGCAATCCAGTGGCATATGAAGACTATGTATAGCCTTACTATTCAGCAATTAAAAAAAAAAAGGGTTGATGCAGAACATACAAATCTTACAATATACAAAACACAAATCACATCCCAGGTCTCAGAAAAGATGTTGCATTCACTCGGAGCACAGATACATAGGCAGCCTCCCATGCTTTAAAGTAAGTGTGAAGGATGGCATGGGGGACCATACGGGATGTCACTGGTTCAAATTGAATGAGCGTTTTAAAAATAAATGACCCTATGACCTTAATGGTGAGCACCAAAAAGAGAAGCTTATTATGACACTGTCATGGTCACATTTTGGGGAAACACAAGACAAAACGTGGTCTTAAGGTTAAATTACAAGCATTTTTCAGTTTTGAGAAGTCTACTAAGTTGCCTTGCAGATGTTTGCATTATTGATAAGGCCAATATGTCTATTTTACTGTATTTGTCATGAGAACCATCTTTCAGAGTCTAGCAGGATGGATTTAGCTGACTGTCATCTCACTCATTACTTCACCTAGTCACCGCAAAAGGACAGTACCTCCTTCAACATGAACAATAAGATTGAGTGCTTTAGCAATAAAAGAGTCTCACCGACATCTCTTCAAGGACCCTCACCTAATACATCAGTGGTGGTGAGCCAGGGGCCTCGCCGCCACCTCAAAGGGACCACCGTGGAGAAAATAAACTAGGCCGTCCCTCTCCTGGGGCCAGCTGCAGAGAGCGAGCAAGCTGGAGGAGGAGAGATAGAGAGGAGGGCGGGAGGGGTCTGTATGAGAGTAGGGCCGGGATTCCCATACTGGCTAATTGTTTTGTTGGACCACTGCCCAAACTGTGATGTGAAAAAGGTCCAAGGGAGGGAGGAAAGAAATCACATCGAGTTCCAGCTGATCCCGTCATGTTTCCAGTCTGCCCACATCAGCCTGACTGTTGAAAGGGGGTTCTGATAATGCAGTATAAATCTGTGCAGTTTATACTTTAGTTACATTTCAACATCTCCGGCTGTCTATAAATATATGTATTCTAGAACAGTCCATTAGCCAATCAAGACTTCAGTATTCAAATATGCTTGAAGTGATTTTATGAACAAGTCTAAAAGCTTGCTAAAGAAAACCTTTAAATCATCTTTTGTGTTATATCACTACATACATACAGCACATCTAACTTCACTACAAGCCTTAAAGGCCCAACGAGGCCTCTCTTGAACACATCCAGCTGTACGTCTCAACACTGCCATCTTATGGACAAATTAAAAAGTCATTTTAGTAACATCTTTGAATAAGGCCATCAGCTCTACGCATCCCTGGCATTTTGTTAATTTCAGTATAATTACTGTACTGTGAAACTTTTCCTATGTAGAAGGCTATCTTTGTATATGTGTTGTGGAAAATACACTTAATTAAGTCTGAAATTAATATTTGTTATAAAACTAAAATACATTTTAAATCGGAAAAGAGAAAATAATGTTTCTTTGCTGCAATCTTTATAAAAAAAACAAAAACAAAGTGCCAATATTTTAAACGGAGTAAAGCTTCATGAAAAAATGCTAACAGAGAATGTTTACTTTAATTTTTCCTGTCATTCATTTTTGCGTATTGCTACAAATATCATCAAACTAATACTTATTGATACCTTCTGGGAGGAATAAACATTTGACAGGTACCCAAAGTACTCACCATGCCTGATTTATATTACATTTTATTTGATGCAATAGTTGCACTTCCATGCTGCCACAGGTGGAATGAAGAGGCCAAGGGTGGGCAGTTGGTTTAACATGTTGAAATCTTGATGAACTTGAGCACTGTTGGAGAATGTACAACCCCATGCCTTTTGGTTTAGTTAAAGCAGCATAAAATGCTTTAATGCTCAGATTAGAGTATCAATTCACATTCAGGAGCACTGCTTCTTCCTATGGACACAAAATAATTAGTCTTTTTTGAAGACCAATCCTCAGCTCCATTTTCGCTTGCTTTATTTTGTCACTTTTTCAATAATTCTCACTATTTTCTTCATGGCAGTGTGAACTCTCTTCAGCTGTTCCAGCTCACGATAAACAATTAGATTAAACTTCTGCTTACTGTATCTGCTCATCAGATCCACCCTTCTGCTCCAACACCATCCCTCTCCATATTTTCTTTTCGTTATAAATATCAGGATCAGAGCTGGTTTAGTCATTGGGCTAAAGTTCAGATTTTTGTTTATGAAGTTTAGTCTCCATTTGATTAAGACAGCCAGAACAGCAAAAGTATGAAGAAAAATAAGGAATACATCAATCCAGTGTTCATTAAAAACTAGGCTAGTATTCTGGTTGTTACTCTTTTTGGTTTTAAACCGTTCTGCTACATCACTTAGTGCAAGTAGAGTGTTTGTCTAATATTTTCCCAGGTGCTCCTTGTCTCTCTTTCTGTGTGTTAGTTTCAACTGCTAAATACAGTAACTGTTTCCTCTGACCAAGGCCAGATTTGAATTGGAAAACGTGACCTGATGTTTTGACCAGAAGATGGCAGCATCACAACACTGATGTGTCCCAGCTTGCTATTTCATTAGTTGGGTGGTTGGAGGGATTCAATTGAATTGATTGATGGATGCACTTTTTTGGAATTCACAATGAGCTGCCCCGGCTGAGCCACTCAGTGGAAGAGTATGTCGACTCTCAACTGTGAGGTCAGGGGTTCAATCCACAGCTTCTTCAGTCACACCTCAAAGTGTCCTTGAGCGAGACACTGAACCCAAATACTCTTTCTGCTGCTAAGGCAGCAGCGTGTGAGTGTAAATGGGATTGGTCATTACTGATGGGCACTTTACAGTACAGATCATCCTCTGCCGTCAGTGTGAATATGGTGTGAATGGGTGAAAGTAACATTATTAACATTAAGTAGTCAGATGACTTGAAAAGTGCTTTACAAATTCAAGTCCATTTGTAATTGACCATATGTGGCTTTTCAAAATACCACCCAGATATTCAACATCCCCTATTTAATTATGTTCTTAAAGGAGAAATAGTGTTTCTCATATTTTTAAAGAACCTGCTTACAGTTTATATCTGAACCAATAGATGGCAGCAGAGGATCCCCTTTGGTGATAAGTAGTGACTGTCAAAAAGGCAATAAGAACTAAGAACCATCTTGTAACAAAGTAGCAAGTGGATACTATTGATATTGGAGAAGTGAGGAAGCGTCTTTTACAAAATTCTAATTTATGTGAAAGAATGCAGACTTCTTTGACCCATTAGCCTCTTGTCATATATTGAGCACTTGACATCAGTGCGTCCGACAAAGTTATGTAAGGCCATGCCCCTTCATGCTTGTGGTGCATTTAAAAAATAGTAAGATATACAACATGACTGAGGCTAGAGAACAGCTGGTGTTGGTGTCAGTTTGTGTCAGAAGGCATGGCAGCCTGGCACAGCAAAGGAGATGCCAAAGATAGCTGGGGCCTGCCCAGATCACCTATATGTTTAATGGCATGCTGACTCCTGTGAGTGTGTGAGTGTGAGTGTGTGTGTGTGTGTGAGAGAGAGAGAGAGAGAGAGAGAGAGAGAGAGGGGGGAGAGAGAGAGGGAGAGAGAGAGAGAGAGAGGGAGAGTGTGATTGTTGGCACCAGTTAGTGATTATTAAAAGGGCCACAGCAGGTGTCTGACATGCGACCTTTGGCCTTTACGTCATTGCTGCAGCCATGTATGAAATAAGAAGCTCTAGTATTGTACTTGTCTCAGAAAATCACGTCCAGCCTACCAAGACTGGGGGTCAGTTAAGACAAGAAACAATACATATTGACCAAATACATGTGTGTAACACTGATTGTTTCAAGTAATGAAGTTATGGATCCCAACTTTCTATTGCAGATATTTGAAAATATTAAACTAAAAGCTTTACAATATTTCCAAACTTAACTTATATCTAATATAACCACCCCCCCCCCCCCCCCCTCCCCAAAAAAAAAAAAAAAAAAAACACACACACACACTCGCACTAAACCTGTTAAGTAAAAAAGATGGCTATCCACCCCTGCATGAGTGCTTTCAACTACTCCTCTCCTTTTATACAGGACATCAGTGAAAAGCTATAAATTTCCCAGTGGAACTAAAACAATAAGTACCTCTTGCTCGCACACACTGATTTATGTAGCCTGAAGTACTTCAGATGCAGCAGACTGTAAAGGAATTTGACATGAACAGGATGACTGTCACCTCATGGTTTGTGTTTAGTGATTAGGTTACCGAAAGTTAAATCACAAAGAAAAGTATCTTTTTGTTTTCCTGCCCGGTGACTCACTCTGTCACTATCCACAGTGCATCGAGTTTGGCAAACTGTTGAAGTAGCATTACTCATTTGGGTGAAATGTCTTAATAATACTGCAGAGACATACTTTTTTTTTTCACCAGCTTATAGCGCTGTGCTACCTGTCTGGCTAAACGTTGATGCTTATACAGATAGCTTCCCTTGCTAGCAAGTTCAGTTCAGCTTTAGCCATAATTTACTGACCTACCGTTAGCTTTTATCCACAGAGGCAGCAATTTTGAAAAATAAGCCAATGCAACAATTCAATTCAATTTTTATTGTAAATAACTTTAACACAATATGTTGTCTTCACTACAATGAGGAGCTGATGTCATCCAACCAGCTTAAATCTTTCTTGGAAGAAGTGCACAGAGTTACTGTGTAAATAAATGTAAATCAAATATTTATATAACAATTCAAAATGTTTTCCGTGCAAATAAAGTCTTTAACATTAACTTATGAGTGCAACAATACCATTATTATGAATTTACTTACAACATTGCAGTTGTGCTGTTTTTGTCAAGCTAAAATAGCCATGTGTATGGATTCTGCTGGCGCTCAAGATGACGAACAGGAAGTGACCCGAGTCTTAGAGCATGGCCAAAAAAACAAAAAACAACACATCAAATTAGGCACCAGACACATATCACTTATACTACTACATGATTGGTTCTTCAGCCTGCATAGAGTAGAAGATTATTTCCCTTGGAGCCTTGAACTGCTAAGCTAATAAAATTCAGTTTTGTAATTGGGCGGTTTAGGGCTTAGGGAGTGTTGATAGTCACATGCAATTTGGGATCAAAAAGCATACAATGAGTAAAAGAGGTCAGACGCACACGCACACGCACACACACACACACACACACACACACACACACACACACACACACACACACACACACACACACACACACACACACACACACACACACATCCACGCTGTAAGAGCGTAAGCAGAAGGAAGGGGCGCCTGCCTAAATTATGTTTTCCCAGGTGGGCACAATTACCTGCATGTGGAGTGTGTATGTCCATGAGAGTGTGTCTGTGTGTGCATAAGAATTATCCACATGTTGTTTTTAGAGGATTCGGGTCTATTACTATTAGGAAGGCATGAATCAAAGTCAGACTCCCACAGTTCTCCTTAGACCATCACAGACACAGACAGTCAGCTGAGCGGAGCAGATTCAGACAGTGTCCTGATGCTTTTTTTTTTTTTTACTTCCACATATTTGTACAGAGTAGACGAGTGTGATACCTAAGCAAGTGTCCTGGGTTTATTAACAAGTAGCTTTTCATTCAGAGCACTCACAAAGCCAGGGGGAGCAGGATGATGATGGGTCACTGCATGTGGGAGCAGAACACAAGCTCTCACTGTTGAGTCATGGAGTTTATGAGGAGTGTGTGTGTGTGTGCGCGTGTGTGTGTTTGTGTATAAAAGAGGTTGAACTCTCATACACACACATTATTTGAACCAACAGTGTGTTCCAGTGTGTTTTTTGGACGCATACAGCATGTGCACGATGTCACTGAAGGAGTGATACAAACACCTGCTTTAGTGCTCATCCAGTCAGGAGTGTGTAAGTGCACGTACGGCCTTGTGGCTGTGCACATTTCAACCAGCTAACACGTGTCTCATTATGCCCTGAAATCACTCACAGGTGACTTTGTTTATTTGATCTTAATTAAGCCTTTGCCTCTTCCCAGATGGAAATCTGTCCAAAGACTTGAAGAAAAAAAATCCCCTTTTTCGATTAATTCCAAACAACGTTCCAAGGATTGCGGTGAAAACCCCTGAAGAAGAGGAGGAGGAGGAAAAAAGCAAAACAAAACAGATTTGTCAAAGCCATGCCCGCCCTGATGGCTGTAACAACGAGTCGTTCTTATTCACCAAAAAATGGGAACACCTCAGAATACCGAGCACACATGGGCCCAATTATCATCCCATGGAATTTTGTAAAAAAGTCAAGTCGGCAATAAGGAAAATATTCCTCTAATCTGGGGTCTTCCTCAAGCTGGGTGTGAAGGAAATTTAGGGGGTCCCCGTTTTAATTGGGTCCAGACTCGACCACCCTATTGAAACAGAGACTGGACAGTTGTTTTAGTGGGGTTATTTTATTGGAAAAAAAGGAACTATTTTGGTTGTACGTGAATAAATGTCTAACTTTTCAGAGGGGGTTTCTGCAAACCAGATCAGACTGCCCTGGTGTTATAGGAAGCAGATGGACAGGACCAAGGAAAGAAAACATTGACTCCCATTGGAGAGGAAGAGAGAGGTTTACAAAGAAATATAGGGTTGTGTGTTATGAGAATATGTAAAATTTGACAGAAAAACAGAACGATTTAAAATTCAATATAGTATTATGTTAATGCTATAATGAAATCGATGTAAACTGGACAGTAACAGGTTACAGGAGACACCAAAATCTCCTGATTTCTTAATGAGTTAAGCATGCAAGATACAAGTTTGACACAATGAAAACCCATTAATCTAAATACAGCCATGGTCTCACACACAGTCACACACCTGCATTTTGACAGATTTATCTGGCGAGTAAAATGACGCAACTTTTGACAGCCCTTTTCTTCCAATGACAGCTGCACACACACACAGGGATGGAAGGAAAGTGAGAGACGGGACACAGTGTAAATTCACTCACATCTTTATTCTTCCTGCTTAAAAACAGGAGAAAAATAAAGACCACACAACATGAGCAAATGACAACACATTAATGGAACTGTTTTGTGCTAAAACATAAAATATGTTTTCACAAACTAAAACAGGCATAGAAATATTTCAAAGCTCAAGAATGTCACCTATACTTTCATTAGTAATTGATTCTTTCTTAGACTGAGTAAAAAGATTACAAACTACAGAAAAGGTCGTGATTTTCTTCACTATTATCAAGGCCTTTATAAGCCCTGCTTAGACTCAGAAACGTCTCCCACTCTATTGTTTCAATGATGCAATATATTCAA